>NC_092498.1:155152286-155753675 GCF_047511675.1 Marmota flaviventris | reverse complement strand
CTATGATTAAGTTAGGGCTTGCGATAGGGCCATGGTTATGTTTATGGTAATGGTTAGGATTTGGGCTAGGGTTAGGTTTAAGGGGAGGGTTAGGGTTAGGGTTAGGGAAAGGGTTAGTTAAGGGTTACACTTAGGGCTAGGTTTAGGCCTAGAATTAGCGCTAGATTTTGTGTTGGTTTAGGCCTAGGTTTAGGGCCATGGGTTGTTATGAGCTAGGGTTATAATTAGGGCTAGTTTTAGGGTTAGGTTTATGTCTAGGTGTAGTGTTAGGATTAGGCTTTGAGTTAGGTTGAGCTTTGGAGCTAGGTTTATGTTAGTGTCAGGGTCAGTGTTCAGGTTAGAGTGAGTGTTGCATTAGTGCCAGAATTAGGACTAGGGTTAGGTCTAGAAGTAGGGTTAGTGTTTGGGTTATGTTAAGGGTGATAGTTAGGGCTAGGGCAAGGTTGTTGTTGCTCAGGTCTAGGGCTAGAGTTATGGCTAGATTTAGGATTAGGTTTAGATCTAGGACTAGTGTTAGGTTTAGGTTTATGTATAGGATTACCAGTAGGATTAATGTTGGGGTTCAGATTCCGGTTAGGGTCAGGTTTAGACCTATGGTTAGTGTTGGGGTCAGTATAAGTTTCAGGGTAAGGATTAGTGTTTGGGTTATGGTTAGGTGTAGAATGAAGGCTAGGGTTAGGACTGGTAATAGGTTTAGGGTTTGGTTAGGCTATGAATTAGGGTTAGGACTAGGGGCAGCATTAGGTTTAGGGTTTGGGTTAAGGTAACACATAGGATAAAAGCTTAGGGTTAGGGATTGCCTAACCACTAGGGTTAGTGTTAGGGTTAAAGCTAGGGTTAACGCTCGGATTAGGGCCAGATTTTGGGTTAGGTTAGGGCTAATGTTAGGGCTACAGCAAATGTATGAACTAGGGTTATGGTAGGGCCAGTTTTGGGGTTAGTGTTATGGCTAGGTCACGTGTTAGGATTAAGGTTAATGTTAGTGTGATGTTTAAAGCTAGAGTTAATGTTAGGGTAGTGTCAGTGTTCAGGTTAGAGTTAGCTTTAGGGTTAAAGCCAGAATTATTATAGGGTTTAGTCTAATGGTAGGGTTAGTCTTTGGGCTAGGTTAAGGTTTATTACTAGTGCTAGGGCTAGGTTTTTGTTTATGTCTAGGGCTACAGATATTGCTAGATTTAGGATTAAGTTTAGGTCTAGGGCTAGTGCTAGGATTAGGTTTAGGAATAGGTTTATTTCTAGTGCTAGTGTTAGGTTTCAGTACAGGTTTAGGGTCCAGTTTAGACCTACGGTTACCATTAGGATAAGAAGAAGTTTCAGGTTTGAGTTATGGTTAGAGGTAGGATGATGGCTAGGGTAAGGATTAGAAATAGGATTAGAGTTAGGCCTAGGGTTAGCATTAGGGTTAGGATTGGCTTAGAGTAAAAGATAGGGTTAGACCAAGGGTTAGGGCTACATTTAGTGTAGGGTTAGGGCTAGTGTTAAGATTGGGTTTAGGGTTAAAGCTAGGGTTAGGTTTCAGATTAGGGCTAGGTTTTGGTTATAGTTAAGGTTAGGTTTAGAGTTACAACCAATGTTTGTAGTAGAGTTACAATTCGGGCTAGTTATGTGATTGGGGTTAGGTCTAGGTCTAGTGTTATGGTTAGGTTTAAAGTTTGGGTAATATTTAGAGCTAGGGATAGTATTAGGTTCAAAATTAAGGTCAGGGGTAATTTTAGGGTTACAGTTTGGACTCGAATTAGGGCTAGGGTTAGGGCTAGGTGTAGGGTAAGGTTTTTGTTTAGGTTAAGCTTTAAAGTTAGGGCTATGGCTCGGTTTTGTTTCAGGGCTAGGGCTATGGTTAGGGCTAGTTTTAAGATTAGCATTATGTTTAGGACTAGTGTTAGGGTTCGGTTTAGTCTTACATTTAGAGTTAGATTTAGATTTAGGATTAGATCTAGGGTTAGGTCTAGGGCTAAGGATATGGCTAGCATATGTCCTAGGTTTATAGATAAGATTTGGGTTATAATAAAAATAGGGTTAGAACTAGGGATAGGGCTAGGGCAAGAGTGAGAGTTAGTCTTAGGGCTAGGCTGAGGGTTTGATTAGGTATAGGGCTTAATTAGGGCTAGCAATAGGGTTAGGTTTATGTTTATGTTTAGGCCTAGGGTTAGTTTTGGGCTTAGGATTAGATTTAGTGTAAATGATGGGGTTAGAGCTAGGTTTAGGGCAAGGACGAAGGTTAGAATTAGGGTTAGGGCTAGGGTTTCATTACAGTTATGATTAAGGCTAGGTTAGGGCTAGGATGAAGACTAGGTTTTGTGTTTTGGTTAGGGCTAGGATTAGTGTTAGGGCACATATCAGTTCTAGGGTTACACTTAGGGATAGTTTTAGGGTTAGGTTTATGGTTATGTTTAGTGTAAGGGTTAGATTTAGGGTAAGGGTCAAATTTAGAGCTAGGGGTATTAGTAGGGTCAGGGTCATGTTTAGGGTGTTATTTAGGTTAGGATTTAGGGTTAGGGCTCAAATTAGCATTAGGGTTTGGTTTAGGGTAATAATAGGTTAGGTTTAGGGTTCAGGTTAGGTTTAGCATAATGGATAGGGTTACGCTTAGGCATAGGGTTAGATTAAGACCTAGGGTTAGCATTATAATTAGGGGTATGTTTAGGGTAATTGATAGGGTTAGAGCTAAGTTTAAGGCTAGTGTTACGGATAGGATTAGGCCTAGAGTTAGTGTTAAGGTTAGACTTAGGTCTATGGTTTGTGTTAATGTTAGGGCTCAGATTACAGCTAGGGCAAATGTCAGGTCTATGGTTACGTTAGGAATATATTTAGGGTAAGGTTTATGGCTAGGTCTAGTGTAAGTGTTAGCTTTATGGGTAGGGTCAGGGTTAGAGCTAGGTATATTATTACAGAAAGGGTCAGAGATAGGGTTTGGATTAGGTTAAGTTTAGGATTAGGGCTCAAATTAGCAATAGGGTTAGGGTTAGGGTAATGATAGGGTTAGGTTTAGGGTTCATGTTAGGCTTAGGTTAATGAATAAGGTTAGGGTTAGTGATAAAGTTAGGGTTAGCATCAAGGTTAGGGTTAGGCCTAGGGTTACCATTAAGGTTATGGTTAGGGTTAGGGTAATGGATAGGGTTAGAGGTAGCAATAAGGCTAGGGTTATTGTTAGGATTCTGGCTAGAGTTAGGGTAAGATTTAGGGCTAAATTTGGGTTAGGATTAGGTTTAAACTAAGGTTTAGTCTCTAATAAGGGTAGGTTTTTGTTTTGGTTTGGGCTAGGGTTAGGGCTATGGCTAATGTATAAATTAGTGTTACAATTTGTGCCAGTTTTAGGGTTAGGGTTACCGTGATGTTTAGAAAAAGGGTTATATTTAGGGTCAGTGTGAGGGTCAGGGTTAATTTTAGTGTTAGAATTAGGACTCGAATTAGGGCTAAAATGAGTGCTAGGTGTAGGGTTAGGTTTTGGTTTAGGTTAAGGGTTATGGTCAGGGCTATGACTCAGTTTTGTTTTAGGGCTAGGGCTAAACTTAAGGCTGGATTTTGGATTAGCGTCAGGGTTAGGGCTAGTGTTAGAGTGAAGTTTAGGCTTAGCATTGAGGTTAAATTTAGAGTTAGGGTTGATCTAGGGTTAGGGCTCATGCTAGGGTTAGGGCTAGGGTTAGGGTTACGGTAAGGAATATGTTTAGAACTAGCGATATGTGTAGGGTGAGAATTAGAGTTATTCTTAGGAGTAGGCTTAAGGTGAAGGTTAGGGTTATGTCTAAATTAGGCCTAGGATTAGGACTAGGGTTAGTGTTAGGGTTAAGCCTAGTGGTTGGGCTAGGGTTAGGGTTAGCACTGTGGTTAGGGTTAAGTTTAGGGGAATGGGTGGGGTTATAGTTAGTTTTAGGGCTAAGGTGACGGTTAGAATTAGGATTAGGCCTAGGGATTTGGTTCAGTTTAGGATTAAGGATAGGATTAGGGCTAGTATGAGAGGTAGGTTTTCTGATAGGGTTAGGGCTAGGACTCGGGCTAGGGATAATATCAGGTCTAAGGTTATGGTTAAGGATACTTTAGGGTTAGGTTATGGCTATGTCTAGTGTAAGGGTTAAGTTTAGGTTAAACATCATCTGTAGAGCTAGAATTATTATTAGTGTCACCGTCAAGGTCAGGGTTAGCGTTTTGTTTACATTATGGTTAAGGGGGTAGGGCTCGAATTAGTGTTAGGATTAGGTTTAGAGTTAAGGTAATGGAAGGGTTTACTTTAGGTTTTACTTAAGGTTTAAGGTAACTGATGGGTTAGGTTTCAGCTATCAGGATAGGGTTAGCATTAGGGTTAGGGTTATGTTTAGTGTAATAGATAGTTTTAGAGCTAGGGTTAGGGCTAGGTTATGTATGGGATTAAGTCTAGGATTAGAGTTAGGTTTAGGGATAGGGCTAGCTTTTGGTTTAGGGTAAGTGTTAAGGTTAGGGTAAGTGTTAGTTTAGGGTTAAGGTTATGGTTAGGTTAGGATAAGGTTTAGTGTTTGAGCTAGGGTTAGGGCTAGTGCAAGGGTTTGGTTTATGTTTAGTTCTAAGTTCAAGATTATGGGTAGAGTTAGGTTTTGTGTTAGGGATAGGGTTATAATTAGGGTTCGGGATAGGGGTAGGGTAATGGATATCATTAGAGCTAAAGTTTGGGCTAGGGTTAAGGTTAGGATTAGGGCTAGTTTTAGGATTAGGATTTAGGATTGGGCTAGGGTTATGTTTAGTGTAAGGGTTAGGCTTTGAGCTAGGATTAGGTCTAAGGAGAGGGTTAGGGTTAGAGTTAGGGTTAGGGTTAGGGCTAGGCTTAGATTTATGGTTAGAGTTAAGTTTAGGCCTAGGATTAGCTCTAGGTTTTGTGTTAGGTTTAGGGCTAGGGTAGTACTATGGGTTATGTAAAATCTGGGGTTATGTTTAGAACTAGTTTTAGGTTTAGGGTTGAGGCTAGGTCTAGTGTTAGGTCTAGATTTTGGGTTAGTGTCAGGTTCAAAGCTAGTTTAAGTGTTAGGATCAAGGTCAGTGTTCGGGATAGGGTTAGGTTTAGGGTTAGATCCAGAATTAGGACTAGGGTTAGGTCTAGGGATAGGGTAAGTGTTTGGTTTAGGTTAAGGGTTATTTTAGGGCTAGTGCTAGGATTTTGTTTAGGTCTAGGGCTAGAATTATAGCTATATTTAGGATTAGCTTTGGGTCTAGGTGTAGTGTTAGGCTTAGGTATAAGTATAGGGTTACTGGTAGGTCTAGTGTTAGGTTTTGGTTTCAGTTTAGGGTCAGGTTTAGACCTTGGGTTACTTTTGGGGTCAGGTGAGGATCAAGGGGTTAGTTTTAGAGGTAGAATGTAGGCTAGGGTTAAGACTAGTAATATGGTTAGAGTTGAAGTTAGGCTAAAAATTAGGGTTAGGACTAGGGTTAGCATTTCGTTTAGGGTTTGGCTTAGGGTAAGTGATAGGGTTAGAACTAGGGTTAGGGTTATATTTAGGGCTAGTGTTAAAGTTAAAGCTAGGATTAAGGGTTTGATCCATGGTAGGAATTGTGTTAGGGTAAATGCTAGTGTTAGACAATGACTAATGTACGAATTAGGCTCACAATTTAGGCTAGTTTTAGGGTTACAGTTAAGGCTAGGACTAGTGTTATGGTTGATTTAAGTTAGGGTGATGAGTATAGCTAGGATTAGTGTTAGGGTCAGCGCCAGGGTCAGAGTAATTTTTAGAGTTAGGTTTACTGCTAGGTGTAAGGTTTGGGTTTGGTTAAGTTAAGGGTTTGTCTTAGGGATATGGCTTGATTTTGTTTTATGACTAGGGCCAGGGCTAGGTCAAGTTTTAGGATTACCATTATGGTTAGAAGTAGTGTTAGGATTTGGTTTGGCTTATGATTACAGTTAAATTTAGAGTTATGTTTAGATTTAGAATTATGTTTAGATCTAGAGTTAGGATAGGGATAAGAATAGAACTAGGGCTAGGGCTAGGGCAAGAGTTCTAGTTAGTCTTAGGGCTAGTTTTAGGGTTAGGATAGGATTAGATTAGGGCTAGGATTAGTGCTAGGCTTTGTGTTAGTATTAGGCCTAGGGTTGGGGCGGGGGTTAGGTTTAGGTTTAGTGTTATGGTTAGGTTTATATAAGGGATGGGTTATAGGTAGGTTTAGGGCTAGGGTGAGGGTTAGAATTAGGGTTAGGGCACGGCTTATGGTTCAGGTTAGGATTAAAGCTAGGTTTAGGGCTAAGATTATGGTTAGGGCTAATTTCAGGTCTAGGGTTACGGTTAAAGATAGTTTAATGTTAGGTTTATGTCTATGCCTTATGTAAGCATTAGGTTTAGTGTTAGGGTCAGGTTTAGAGATAAGGGTATGATTAGGGTCATGGTCACGATTAGTGTTTTGGATATGTTAAGGATTAAAGTTAGGACTCGAATTAGCATTAAGATTAGGATCAGCATAATGACAGGGTTAGGTTTAAGTTTCAGGTTTGATTTAGGGTAATGGATAGGGTGAAGTTTAGGGAGAGGGTTAGGTTTAGGCCTAAGGTTAGCATTAGGGTTAGGGTTATATTTAGGATAATGGATAGGGTTAGAACTAGGGTTACAGCTAGGGTTATGGTTACAATTAGTGATAGCGTTAGAGTTAGGTTTAGGGTTAAAACTAGGGTTTGGGCTCAGAGTAGGGGTAGGATTGGGGTTAAGTTAGGGCTAGGGTTAGGGTTACTGCTAATGTAAGTACTTGTGCTTTGATTAGGGCTAATTTTAGTGTTAGCGGTTAGGACTAGGTCTAGTGTTAGGTTTAGGTTTAGGGTTAGGGTGATGTTTATACCTAGGTTTAGTGTTAAGGTCAGAGTCAGGGTGAGGGTTAGTTTTAGGGTTTGGCTTAAGACTCGAAATATTGCTAGGGTTAGGGCTGGGTGTAGGATTAGGGCTTCGTTTATATTAAGAATTAGGGTTAGGTCTATGACTTGGTTTTGTTTTAGTGCTAGGGCTAGGGTTAGGGCTAGTTTTAGGGTTAACATTAGGGTTAGGACTAGGGTTAGGATTACATTTACGCTTATTTTTAGGGTTAGATTTAGGGTTAGTTTTAGATCTAGGGTTATGTCCAGGTATATGAATAAGGCTAGGGTTAGACCTACGGTTCAGGCTAGGATTAGGCTTCCAGTAATGTATAGGTTTAGAACTAGAGTTACGGCTAGGGTGAGAGTTAGAGTTAGTTTTGGGTTAGGGTTAGGGTTAGGGTTAGCAATAGGGCTAAATTAGGGCTAAGATTAGGGTTGGGGTTAGTGTTAGTGTTAGGCCTAGGGTTAGGGTTAGGGTTATAATTAAGGCTATATTTAGGGCTAAGATAAGGTCTAGGGTTTGTGCTAGGTTTAGGGCTTGGATTATGGCTAGAGCTAAAGTCAGGTCCATTGTTATGGTTAGTGATAGTTTTAGGGTTAGGTTTATGTCTAAGTCTAGTGTAAGGTTAAGGTATAGGGTAATAGTCAGGTTTAGAGCTAGGGGAATTATTAATCTGAGGGTCAGTGTTGGCCTTTGTATTTATTAGGTTTGAGTTTTTGGTTAGGGGTAGAATTAGCATTAGGTTTAGCATTAGGGTAATGATAAGGTTAGATTTAGGGTTCAGGTGAGGTTTAGGGTAATTGACAGTTTGAGGGATAGTGATACGTTTAGGGTTAGGCCTAGGATTAGGGCTAACATTAGCATAGGGTAATGTTTAGAATAATGGATACAGTTAGAGTTAAGGCAATGGCTAGGGTTATGGTTAGAATTAGGTCTTGAGTTAGGGTTTGGTTGAGGGTTAGAACTAGGGTTAGGGTTAGGGTTATGTTTAGCATAAGGGTCATGTTCTGAGCTATGATTAATTAGCTTATGGGAGTTAGCTTCAGGGTTACGTGTAGGGATAGAATTACAATAGGTTTTGGGTTAGAGTTAGGGTTAGAGTTAGATATAGGATTAGTGGTAGGGTCAGTATAAGGGTCAGGGTTAGGGTTAAAATCTGGCATTGGTTTAGAGCTAGAATGAGAGCTAGAGTTAGGGCTATTAATAGAGATAGGGTTTTGGTTAGCCTTAGGAGTAGGGATAGGTCTAGGGTTACCCTTAGATTTAGGGTTTTGCTTAGGGTAAGGGATTGTTTTAGAGCTAGGTTTAGAGCTATGGTTAGGGTTAGAGTTAGGGTTAAATCTAGGTTTAGGGCTCAGCTTAGGGCTAGTTTTTGTGTTAGGGTTAGGGATAGGATTAGGGCCACAGCTAATGTAAGAACTAGGGTAAAAGTTAGGTTAGTTTTTGTGTTAGCATTAGGTTTAAGTTTAGGGTGATATTCATAGCTAGGGTTTCTGTTATGATAAGAGTCAAGTCAGGGTTCATTTTAGGTTTAGGGATAGGACTTGAATTATTGTTAGGGTTATTCTTAGTGTTCAGTTTAAGGTGAGGGCAGTGTTTAGAACTAGGTTGAGTCTTAGGATATGAGTCAGGGTCAGTGTTAGTTTTAAAGTTAGTGTTAGAACTCGAATTAGGGCTAGGGATAGATCTAAGTTTAGTGATAGGGTTTTGTTTAAGTTAATGTTTAAAGTTAAGGCTAGTGCTTGGTTTTGTTTTAGTCCTAGGGTTAGGTTTAAGGCTAGTGTAAGTGTTAAGGTTAGGCTTAGGGTTAGGGTTAGATTTAAAGTTAGGATTATATCTAGGGTTAGGGCTGGGACTAATTAGAGGGCAACAGTTAGGGCTAGGGATAGGGTTATGATAAAGGTAGGGTTACGGTAAGGGAATAGGGTTAGAACTAGGAATAGGTATAGGGTGAGATTTAGAGTGAGTCTCAGGGCTAGGGTTAGTGTTAGGGTTAGAGATAGGGCTAAATTAGTGCTAGGATTAGGGCTAGGCTTATTGTTTAGCTTAAGCCTAGAATTAGGGTTAGGGTTAGGGTTAAGTTTAGGGTAATAGATGCCATTATAGCTAGGTATAGAGGTAGGGTGATGGTTAGAATTAGGGTTAGGGTTAGGGTTATGATTAAAGCTAAGTTTAGGGCTAGGATGAGGGCTAGGGTTTGTTTTAGCTTTAGGACTAGGATTGGGGCTAGGGCTAATTTCAGGTCCAGAATTATGGTTAAAGATAGTTTTAGGGTTAGGATTATTGTTACGTGTAGGATAAGGGTTAGGTGTATGTTTATGTTCAGGTTTAGAGCTAGGGTTTTATTAGGGTCACAGTCAGGTTTAGGGTTTGGGATAGGTAAAGGTTTAAAGTTAGGGCTTAAATTAGTGTTAGGGTTAGGGTAATTATACTGTTAGGTTTAGGTTCAGGTTAGGTTCAGGGTAACAGTTTGGGCAAAGACTAGAGATAGGTTTACGTTCATGCCTAGGGTTAACATTAGGGTTATGGCTTTTGTTATGGTAATGGGGAGAGTTAGAGATTGATTTAGTGCTAGGTTGATAGTTATGAATAGGGCTAGGGTTAAGCTAGGATTAGGGCTAAGTTTTGGGTTAAGTTAGGGATAGGGTTATGGATAGGGCTAATGTAATTACTAGATTGAAGTTTAGGGCTAGTTTTAGGTCTAGAGTTAGTGTTAGGGTTATGTTTAGGGTTAGGGAGATGTTTCGAGCTAGTAGTGTTAGGGTCAGTTTCAGGTTCAGGGTTAGTTTAAGTGTTCGGCTTACAAGTCATATTAGGGTTGGGGTTAGGGCTAGGTTTAAGGGTACAGTTTGGTTTAGGTTAAGGGTTAGGGTTATAGCTATAGCTCGGTTTTATTTTAGGGCTAGGGCTAGGGTTAGTGCTAGTTTTAGGATTAGTGTTATGGTTTGGGCTAGTGTTAGGGTTTGGCTTAGTCTTCGAGTTAGGGCTTGATTTAGAGTTTGGTTTTGTCTAAGGTTAGTGCTAGGGCAAAGGATAGGGCAAGGGTTAGGGCTAGGGTTAGTCCTAGGGTTAGGGTTATGTTAAGGGTTAGAACGAGTGAAAGGTCTAATGTGAGAGTTACCGTTAGTCTTAGGACTAGGGTTAGGGATAGGGCTAAATTAGGGCTAAGATTGGGGCTAGGGTTAGTGTCAGGTTTAGGTCTAGAGTTTGTGTTAGGATTGTAATTAAGGCTATGTTTAGGGCTAGGATAAGGGCTAGGGTTTGTGTTAGGGTTAGGGCTAGAATTATGGCTAGGGCTAATATCAGGTCTAGGGTTACAGTTTTAAGGAAAGGTTTACTTCTAGGTCTATTGTAAGGGTTAGGTATAGGGTAAGAGTCAGATTTAGAGCTAGGGGAATTATTAGGGCTATGGTCAGTGTTAGATCTTGGTTTAGGTTTGAGTTTAGGGTTACAGCTTGAAATAGAGTTAGGGTGATGGTTAGGGTAAAAATAGGGTTAGGTTTAGGGTTCAGGTTAGGTTTAGGGTAATTGATAGTTTTGGGGATAGTGATAGGGTTAGGTTTAGTCCTAGGGTTATCATTAGGATAAGGGTTATGTTAGGGTTATGGATACAGTTAGAGTTAAGTTTAGGGCAAGGATTGCGGTTAGGATTAGGTCATGGGTTAGGGTTAGGGTGAGGGTTAGGATTAAGGCTAGGTTTATGGCTCAGATTAGTGTTTGTGTTAGGTTTAGGGCTAAAATTATGGCTAGCTATAATGTCACATCTAGGGTTTCAGTTAAGGATAGTTTTATGGAAAGGTTTATGGCTGGATCTATTGTGATGGTTAGGTATATGGTAAGAGTCAGGTTTAGAGCTAGGGGAATTATTAGGGCCAGGGTCAGTGTTAGGGCTTGGTTTAGGTTTGAGTTTAGGGTTATGGCTTGAATTAGTGTTAGGGTTAGTGTTAGGGTAAAGGTAGGGTTAGGTTTAGGGTTTAGGTTAGGTTTAGGGTAATTGATAGTTTTGGGGTTAGTGTAGAGTTAGGTTTAGTCCTAGGGTTATCATTCAGATAAGGGTTTTGTTTAGGTTAATGGATACAGTTAGAGTTAAGGTTAGGGCTAGGGTTGTGGTTAGGATTAGGTCTTGTGTTAGGTTAGGGTGAGGGTTAGGATTAAGCCTAGGTTTACGGCTCAGATGAGGGTCTGTTTTAGGTTTAGGGCTAGAATTATGGCTAGGTATAATGTCAGGTCTAGGGTTAAAGTTAGGGAAAGTTTTAGGGAAAGTTTTATGGCTAGGTCTATTTTAAGGTTTAGGTATAGGTTAAGAGTCAGGTTTAGAGCTAGGGGAATTATTAGGGCCAGGTTCAGTATTAGGATTTGTTTTAGGTTTGAGTTTAGGGTTACGGGTTGAATTAGAGTTAGGATTAGGGTTAGGGTAAAGATAGGGTGAGGTTTCAGGTTCAGGTTATGTTTAGGGTAATTGATAGTTTTGGGGATAGTTTTAGGGTTAGGGTTAGTCCTAGGGTTAGCATTAGGATAAGGGTTATGTTTAGGGTAATGGATACATTTAGATTTAAGGTTAGGGCTATGGTTGAGATTAGGATTAGGTCTTGCATAAGGGTTAAAGTGAGGGTTAGGATTAAGGCTAGGTTTATGGCTCAGATGAGGGCTTGTGTTAGGGCTAGGGCTAGGATTAAGGCTATGGCTAATGTCAGGTTTAGTATTACAGTTAAGGATAGTTGTAGGGTTTGGTTATGAATAGGTCTACTGTAAGAGTTAGGTTTAGGGTAAAGGTCAGGTTTAGATCTAGGTATATTATTATTGTCAGAGTCAGAATTAGGGATTGGTTTCAGTTAAAGTTTAGAGTTAAGTCTCGAATTAGCATTAGGTTTAGAGTAATGGTCATGGTTAGGATTAGGGTTCAAGTTAGGTTTAGGGTTTTGAATAGCCTTAGGGATAGCTATACAGTTAGGTTTAGTCCTATTGTTAGCTTTTGGGTTAGGCTTAAGTTTAGGGTAAAAGATAGAATTACAGCTAGAGTTAGGGCTAGGTTTATGGTTAAGATTAGGGCTAGTGTTAGGGTTAGGGTTAGGGTTAAGTTTAGGCCTAGGTTTAGGTTTAGGTTTAGGGTGAGTGTTATGGTTGTAGCTAGATTTAGGGCTAGGGTGAGGGTTAGGGTTAGAGCAGGTCTAGGGTAAATGTTAGGATTAGGGCTTTGTTTTGCATTAGGGTTAGGGTTAGAGTTATGGTACTGGATACAGTTAGAGCTACGGTTTGGGCAAAGGTTACAGTTAAATTTAGGGTTAAAGTTAATATTAGGGATAGGGCTATGTTAATGTTTATGTTTAGGATTAGGGCTCAGTTTAGATGTAGTGTTAGGGTTAGAGTCACTTTATTCAGAATTCTTTGATACAATCCAGGATTCATCTTTAACTAATCTTACTCTTTTTCCCAGGTTTAGTCCTTTTGGTTCAACTGTTTGGTATCCAGGATAGTTAATATTTATATTTTACTTCATTTTGACCTATACGAGTAAATGTAAATGGACCTGGAAATCAAACAGAGTTTATTCGAGCTACTTGAAACTGCACATACACCCTCAATTCTTTGTGGGGTCACTCTGGTATGTTCCTTGTGAGTGTAGGCCTAAGCTGAAGCATGCAAAAACTACTGTATCCGAGAGCCCTTTAGGAGAAAGCAGGGAATATGCATGCACTGAAATTCCTCCCATAATTATTTTGTCATATTTGTTTATACTGAGTAGGATTCACTATTTAGCTTGTCCCACAAAGCTCTCCAAGTATGGGACTTCTAGGATCAATGGTTCTCTAACCAGGTTAGGGTAAGTGTTAGGTTTGGGGTTAGGGCTAGGGTTAGATGTAGTGTTAGGGTGAGAGTAAGTTTTGTACAAATTTCTTTGATACTTGGAAGGAGTCATATTTTACCTAGCCTTACTAGGCTCCTCAGTTTTAGTCCTTCTCATTTCAATGGTTCGCTAACAGGGACACTCTGTATTTTAAGGTTTCACTTCATATTGATCTATATATGTAAATGAAAATGGAGGTTGAAAACAAACCGGGTTGGTGCTAGCTGCTTGAAACTTCAAACTCTGAATCAGTTCTCTGTGGGAACTCTCTGGTTTTTCCTTTCTGAAAGTAGCCCTAAGATGAAGATGGCAAAAACAACGTTATCCGAGAGCCCTTCAGCAGAAAACAGAGAAATATGCATGAAATGAAATACCACCCCAATTATTTCATCGTGATTCTTTGATACAGCATAGGATTCATCTGATACCTTAGCCCACTAGGCTCCCCAAGTTTGGGACTTCTAGGATCATCAGTTTTTCAATTAGGTTAGGGTTTGTGTTAAGGATAGTGTTATGGCTAGTGATAGAGCTAGAATTAGGAATAGAGTTACTTTTTTTCAAATTTCTTTGATACTGAGAAGGATTAATTTTTCTCCTAACCTTACTATACTCGACATATTTGGGCCTCCTAGGTTCAATAGTTCACTGTAAGGAACAGTTTGTAATTACAGTTTCAGTTCATTTTGTCCTATACAGGTAAATGGAAATGGAGCTGAAAATCAAATAGCATTGGTGCTAACCACTTGAAACTTCACACTCCATCAATTCTCTGTGATAAATCTCTGGTTTGTTCTTGTGAAAGTATGCCTAAGCTGAAGCATGCATAAACAACTTTATCCAAGAGTCCTTTAGGAGATAACAGGGAATATGCATGTACTGATATACTCCATCACTTTTTGGTCAGATTTCTTTGATATTGCACAGCATTCATCCTTTTGCTTGCCCCAATAGGCTGCCCAAGTTTGGAAATTCTACATTCAAAAATTTCATAAAAATGTTAGGGTTAGGGGAAGAGCTAGGGTTAGAGCTAGTGTTAGGGTTAGAGTTAGTTTTATTTAAAATTCTTTGATACTTGGCAGGATTTATATTTTAGCTAGATTTACTGTGTTCCCCTGGTTTAGGACTTCTCTGTTCACAGGTTCGCTTTGAGGAACAATTTGTATTTTAAGATTTCACTTCATTTTGACCTGTACAGGAAAGTTAATGGAGTTGAAAATCAAACCGAGTTTGTGCTAGCTGATAGAAACTTCACATACTCCATCAGTTCTCTCTATGGACTCTGGTATGTTCCTTGTAAAAGTAGGCCTATACTTAAGCATGACCAAACAACTTAATCTGAGAGCCCTTTAGGATAAATCAGGAAAATATGCAGGTACTGAAATACCACTCAAATTTATTTGATCACATTTGTTTGATGTTGCATAAGATTCATCAATTAACTGGCCCCACAAAGCTCCCCAAGTGTGGGAATTCTAGATCAATAGTCTCTAATCAGATTAATGTTAATGTTAGGTTTAAGGCTATGGCTAGTGTTAGGGTTAGAGGTAATGTTAGGGTGAGAGTTAGTTTTGTTCAAATTTCTTTGATACTGGACAGGAGTAATCTTTTATGTAGCCTTAGTATGCTCCCAATGTATGTTCTTCTCAATTCAATGGTTCACTATCATGAACACTTTGTATTTTAAGATTTCACTTTATTTTGATTCCTATGGGTCAATGGAAATGGAGGTGGAAATCAAACAGGCATCCCTTCCCCTTAACCTAAATCTAAACCTAACCATAAACATAGCCCTATTCCTAGGCCTAAGCCAAACACTGAAGCTAGACCTATTCCTAACCCTAATTTAGCCCTATCCCTAACCCAAACTCTAGCCCTAAGACTAACTCTAACTCTTGCCATAGCCCTATTCCTAGTTCTAACCCTGTCCATTACCATAACCCATACACTAGCCCTAATCTTAGCTCTAACACTAGCCATAGCCCTAACCCTAGAATTAACCATAACTCTAAATCTACTCCTAAGCCTAAACTCACCCTATCAGTAGCAATAACACTAATGCTAATCATAAAACTACCCTTAACTTTAGCTTTAGTCCTAAAGCAAAACTGAGCATTAGGACTAACCTGAACCCTTAACCTAAACCAAATCCTAACCCTACATCTAGCCCTAAACCTACCCATAATTAGAGTCCTATCCTTAACCATAAAACAAACTGTGACCCTGACTTTGACCCGAAAACTAACCCTAGTTAAAAATATCAACCTAAACCTAAACCTAATCCTAAAACTAGACTTAGTCCTAAATGTAACCCTAAAACTAGCCCCAATCATAACCTTAGTTCTTACATTAGCCATATCCCTAAGAAGAACCTTAACTTGAACCCTAAACCTAGCCCTAACCCTTACCCTAAATCTAACACTAAATTTAATCTTTTCACTAAACCTAAACCTAAACCTACATCTAGCCCTGACTCTAACCATAAACCTAGCCATAATTCTAGCTCTAACCCTATCCATTACGCAAACCCTAACACTAACCTTTTGCTAATCCTCAGGCTGATCCTAGCACTATCTCTAAACCTAATGTATCCATTACGCTAAACCTAACCTGAACCATAACCCTATAAATATTATTACCGAAAATGTAACCTTAAGCCTCATGCTAACTAGATCCATAAACTTAACACTAAGCCTAACCCCAACCCTAAACCTAACCCTAACACAAACCCTAACCCTAACCCTAACCCTGAACCTAACACTAACCCTCACACTAACCCTAACACTAACCCTAACACTAACCCTAAACCTCACCCTACAACAAACCCTAACCCTAACACTAACACTAACCCTAACCCTAAAACTAACTCTATCTGTAACCCTAACCCTAAACCTAACACTTACCCTAATCCTTAACCTAACCTTAACCTTATCCCTAACATGAAACCTACCCCTAACACTAACTGTAAAACTAACCATAATACCAACCTTAACCCTATCCTAACACTAACACTGACCCTAACACTGATTGTAACAATAACCCTAACACTAAACTTAACACCAACCCTAACCCTATCACTAACACTCACGCTAAACATAACTCTAAACTTCTCACTAACCCTAACCCTAAACCTAACCCGAACACTAACCCTAACCCTAACCCTAACTTTACAGTAACACTAAATCTAATCTTAAAAATAAATGAAAACTTAACAGTAACACTAACCCTAACCTTTAAACTAACACTAAACCTATCCCTAACCCTAACCCTAAAACTAAACCTAAACCTAAACCTAACCCTAACCGTAACACTAACCTTAACCCTAAGACTAACATTAACCCTAAACCTATGCCTAACCCTAACACTATCCTTAACCATAACCGCAAAACTAACCCAAACACTATAACATACACTAACCCTAAACCTAACACTAACCCTAACCCTAACATTCACCCTAACCCTAACCCTAACACTAAACCTAACACTAAACCTAACCCTATCCCTAACACTAACACTAACCCTAACATAACTATAATCCTAACCCTAACCCTAAACCTAACACTAACACTAACCCTAAACCTATAACCCTAGACCTAACCCTACTCTGAACTGTAATGCTAACCCTATTACTACATCTAACCCTAACAAAAACCCTAACACTAAGTCAAAAAAACACTTTAACCTTACTCTAACAGTAACTCTAGCCCTAACCCTAACCAAAACCTTAACACTAAACCTAACCTTAAAACTAAACCTAACCCTAACCCTAAACCTTAACCTAAACCTAACCCTAACCCGAGCCATAACCCTAAAGCTAACACTAACCCTAACACTAACATTAACCATAACCCTAACACTAACCCTTAAACTTACCCTACACCTACGCCTAAACCTAACACTAATTCTAACACTAATTCTAAACCTAACACTAACAATAATCCTAATACTAGCAATACCCCTAACCTTACAACTAACAGTAACCCCAACCCTAACCCTAACCAGAACACAAAACCTAAGACAAACCATAACCAAAAACCTAACCCAACCCTAATCCCAACCCTTAGCGAACCCTGACACTAATTCTAACAATAACCATAAAACTAACCCTGAAACTAACCCTAACCCTAATACTAAGCCTAACTCTAACCCTAACTGTAACACTTACACTAACACTAATCCTAACCTGAACACTAACACTAAACCTATCCCTAAACCTAAAATTATACCTAACACTAACCTTAACCCTAACACTAACACTTACCCTAACGCTAAACCTGACTGTTACCGAAATGCTAACACTAACAGTAGCAGGAACCCTAATCCTAATCCTAACACTAACCCTATCCCTAAGACTATTACTAACACAAATCCTAACCCTAACCTTAACCTAGCACTAACCCTAAACCCAATCTTAACCCTAACCCTAACACTATTCCTAACTGTAACCTCAACACGAAACCTAATCAGAAACCTAACTCTAACCTTATCACTAACCTAACAATAACACTAAACCTACACTACCTGTAATCCTAAGACAAACCCTAACCCTAAACCTAACCATAACCCTAACACTAACACTAATCCTAACCATAACACTAACATTGTCACTAAACCTAAATCTAACCTTAAACCTAACATTAACCCTAACCCTAACCTTAACTATAACACTAACTCTAAACCTAAACCTCAACCTAACACTAAACCTAACCCTAAACCTAACACTAACCCTAACCCTAACCCTAACAGTAACACTAACTTTAAACCTAACCCTCAATCTAACACTAAGCCTAACCTTAATCCTAACACTAACCCTAACATGAAAATGAACCATAACCATAACCCTACCTGTAACTCTAACCTTAACCCTAAACCTAACACAAACCTAAACCAAAACCATAAGCCTAAAACTAAAATAACCCTAACCCAAACCTAACCCTAACCCTAACCATAATCTAAACCCTAACTCTATCACTTCCTCTAAGCCTAACTCTAAAACTAAACCTAACACTAACGCTAATCCTAACCTTAACCCTAACCCTAACACTAACATTAACCATATCCCTAACCCTAAATGAAACACTAAACCTAACCCTAACCATAACACTAATCCAAACCCTAATCCTAACACTAAACTAACCCTAATCTTAACCAAAACCCCAACCCTAACCCTAGTTCTTACATTAACGGTGGTCCTAATCCTATTCCTAACCCTAACACAAACACTAGCCCTAATCCGAGACCTAAACCTAGATTTAACCCTAACTCTAACCCTAACCATAGCCCTAAACCTAGCTCTAAAACAATCCATTACCCTAAGCAAAACGCTAAACCTAAGGGTAAACCTAGACCTATCCTTAATCCTTAGGCTAACAAAAACCCTAACTCTATTAATAGCCTTAACCCTAGCTCTCATTCAAGCTCTAACCATAAAACAAATTCTAACCCTAACCCTGACCCTTATACTGACCCTACCACTAATCCTAGGTCTAACTCTAACCCTAACTCTAACTGAAAAACTATGGTAAATCTATCCCTAGACCTAACCCTGAAGCTAACTACCAGACTAGCCCTAACCATAGCTCAGGACCTAACCTTTATGCTAAACATAACCGTAAACCTAACCCTAGTTCTAACCCTCACCCTAATTCTAACTCAAGACCTAATTCTAACCATAACCCTAGACATAACCTTAACTCTAACTATATTCATTACCCTAAACCTTACCCTATGCTAATGTAACCCTAGGCCTAACCATAACCCTATCACTATCCCTAAAACTGTCAATTACCCTAAACCTAACCTGAACTCTAAATATAATCTTATCATTACAATAATTGCTAACCCTAATGCTAATTTGAGCCCTAACCCTAAACTCAAACCTAAACCAAAGCCCAACACTGACCCTCACATTAATAATTCCCCTAAATCTAAACCTGACTATTACCCTATATCTAACCCTTACACTAGACTTAGACATAAACCTAACCCTAAAATTATCCTTAACCACAACCCTAGACCTGACTTTAGCCTAGCCATAATAACAGCCCTAACCCTAGCACAAACCCTTGTACTTATGCTAGCCCTAAAATAGCCTTAATTATAACCCTAACCATAACCCTAGGCCTAAATCTAACACTAACCCTAGCCCTAATTTCAGCCCTAATTTAGCCCTAACCCTAAACCTAACCCTAACCCTAACCCTAGCCCAAAGACTAATTCTAACTCTTACCCTAGCCCTAACTCTAGTTCTAAACCTATACATTACTGGAAGCCTAATCCTAGCCTGAACTGTAGGTCTAAACCTAGCCCTATTCATATCCCTGGCCATAACCCTAGATACAACCCTAACTCTAAATCTAACCCTAACAGTAAGCCTAAACCTAAACCTAACCCTAGCCCTGACCCTAAGGATAATCGTAAAACTAGCCCTAACACTAGCCCTAGCACTAAAACAAAACCAAGCCATAGATCTAACCCTAATCCTTAACATAAATGAAGCCCTAAACTTACACCCAGCCCTAAACCTACCAATAATTCGAGTCTTAAACCGAACCCTAAAAAACCCCTCACCCTGACTCTGACCTTAACACTAACCCTAGGTCTAAACATCACCCTAACCCTAAACCTAAACCTAACACTAGACCTAGTCCTAACCCCTAATACTAAAATTAGCCCCAATCAAAACCCAGCTTACATTAGCCGTAAGCCTAAACCTAGCCCTAACTTAACCCAAATCCTAGACTTATTCTGAGCCCTAAACCTAGCTTTGACCCTAAACCTAACTCTAAACATATGACTAATTGTAACCATAACCCTAGCTGTAACCCTAGCTCTAACCCTATCCATTATCCTAAAAATAACCCTAACCCTAATCCTAACCCTAGGCCTAAACCTAATCCTCTCCCTAATCTTCACCCTATCCATTATCCTAAATCTAACCAGAAACATAAACGTAACCCTATCATTATTCTGATCCTAATCTTAACGCTAATTTGAGTCCTCATTTAAACCTTAACCTATCCAAAACAATAATCCTGACCATGACCTTAATAATACACTTATCTCTAAACCTGACCCTAATCCTAAACCTAATGCTTACACAAGGCAAAACCATAAACCTAACCTTAAACTATCTTTAATTGTAACCCTAGACCTGAAATTAGTCCTAACCATAATTCTAGCTCTAAATCTAGCCTTAATCCTAACCCAAACCATAATCTGAGCCGTAACCCTAATTCTAACCCTCACCCTAGCCCTAAACCTAACTATAACTCCATCCCTTATCATAAACCTAACCATAACCCTAAACCTAACCCTAACCCACGCCCTTACCCTAGGCCTAATACTAACACTAAGCCTCGCACTAATCCTAGCCCTAATCTAATCCTATCCTAACACTAACCATAGCCCTAAAACTAACTAGAACTCTTTCCCTAGCCCTACCCCTAGTTCTATCCTTAGCCCTATCCTAACTCTAGATCTAAACCTAAATCTAAATCTAAACCTAACTCTAAATTTAACTGAAATCATAAGCCAAACCAAACTATAACACTACCCCTAACCATAAAGGTAATCCTAAAACTTGCCGTAGCCCTGGCCCTAGCCTAAAAAAAAAAAAAAGCCATAGCCCTAAGCCAAACCCTTAACCTAATCCAAACCCAAACCTTACACCTAGCCCTTACCCTAACTCTAAAAATTACTCTGAACCTGACACTGATCCTAACACTAATCCTAGCTCTAATCATCACTCAAACTTAAATTAACCCTAACACTAGGCCTAGCTTTTATCATAACACTATAAGTAGCCTTAATCATAACCTAGTTCGTACATTAGTCATTGTCCTAACCCTAGCATTAACCTTAACACAAATCATACCCTGGATCTGAGCCCTAAACCTGGCTTTAACCCTAACACTAGCCCTTAACCTAACACTAACCCTAGCTCTAACCCTATCCCAAACCCTAAACCATATGCTAACCATAGTCCTAACCCTAATCCTTAGACTAACTTCAACTCTAACCATATAATTAGTCTTAACCCTAGCCTACATTATACCTCTAAACCTAACACTGACCCTCATCTGACCCTAAAAGCAACCCTAGGTCTAAACTTGACCCTAAACCAAAACCAAAATCTAACACTGGACCTACAGGTAACCCTATACTTATACCTAAGCCTAACACTACAGCTAGACCCAAAGCTAATTCTAAATATAGCTATTACTCTAGCCCTGGGCCAAAACAAAATCCTAGCACTAGCCCTAACAATAACCCTTAACCTAAACCAAACACTTACCCTATCCCTAGACCTAACCCTAGTCCTAATTCTGGCTCTAACCGTAAACCTAATCCTATCCCAAACACTGACTCTGATCCTAACACTTAAAGTAGCTTTGAACCTGACACTAACCTAAAATATAGACCTAACACTAGGCCTAGCCATAACCCTAAACCTAAAACTAGCCCTAAACATAACCCTAGATTTTACATTACCCATAGTCCTAACCCTAGCCCTAAACCTAACACAAAACCTAGAGCTAATCCTAGGCCTAAACTTAGCTCTAAGCATAAACCTAAGCCCAGCCCTAACCCTCTCCCTAACTCTAACCCTAACCCTCTCCTTAGACCTAACCCTAGCTCAAAGCCTAACCCTTACACTAAACATAACCCTAGCCCTATCCTAAATCCTAATCCTAAAACTAGCCCTAATCCTAACCTTAACCCTAGCCCAAACTTTAGCTCTAACGATATCCATTACCTTAACCCTAAACCTAACCCTAATTATAACCCTATCCCTAGCACTAAACCTAACTCTAACCCATAATCTTGAACTTAGAACTAAACATAAACCAAACCCTTGCACTAGCCCTAACCCTAGCTCAAACACTAAACCTTATCCTAACCTAACCATAACCTTAACCCTAAACTAACACTTACCCTAACCTTAACACTTACCCTAAACCAAAAGCTAGCCCTATCCCTAAACCTAACTCTAATCCTAGACTTAATCCCATACATAACCTAGCCCTAACCCTAGCTCTAAAACTATCTGTTACACTAAACATAACCCTAACCCTAATGCTAACCCTATCCTGATAGCTGAAACCTAACCCATCAGTTACCTTAAACCTTAAGTAAAACCTAAAGTAAACCCTTCCATTACCTTAACTCTAAACCTAACCCTAACACTAATTCAAGCCCTACCCCCTTAACCATAATGTAAACAAAACGCTAACCCTGACCTTGACGGTGACACTAATAATAATTCTAGCTCTACAGATGATGTTTAACCTAAACTTAACCCTTACACTAGACCTAGCCACAACCTAACCCTAAAGTATCCTTAACCATAACCTTAGACCTGATATTATCCCTAGCCCGAGTCCTAGCCCTAACCCTATCAGAAAACCTACCTCTCATACTAGCCCTAATCCTATCCTTAATCCTAAACTGAACCAAATCCCTAGGCCTAATCCTAATTCTAACCGTCACCTTAGCCCTAAAACTAACTATAACCCCACCCATTCCCCTAAACTTAACCCTAACCACAGTGCTAACCCTAACCCTAGCCCAACCACTAGGCTTAACCCTAACACTAACCCTAGTCCTAATCCTAGGCCTAATTTAGACATAACCCTAACCTTCACCTTAAGCCTACTCCTAAGAATAACTCTAATTCTCACCCTACACATATCGCTAGTTCTAAACATATTCCTTACCGTAACCCTAACCCTAGCCCTAACCCTAGCATGAGCCCTAACCCTAGATCAACCCTAACTCTAAATTTAACCTCAATGCTAAGCCTAAACTTCACTCTAACACTAGCCCTAACCCTGACGCTAATCCAAAATCCAGCCTTAAGTTTAGCCCTAGCCCTAAAACAAAACTGAGTCATAGCGCTGACCATAACCCTTAACCTAAACTGAAACCTAACCCTAAACCTAGCACTAATTTTAGCCCTAATTCGAGTCCTAAATCTAACATTAAAACTAACCTTGACCCTGACTGACCCTAAATATAACCCTTGCTCTAAACATCACCCTAACACTAACTCACCCTAACCTTAACCCTAGTTCTAACTCTATCCCTTACTAAAACCCTAACCCTAGTCCTAAACCTTGGTGTAATTTTAGCCCAATTCATAGCCCAGTTCATAACTGTAGATCTAACCCTAACTATATGTCTAATCCTAACCCTAAACCTAAACATAACACTAGCCCTAACGCTAACGCTGTTAATCCTAAAACTAGCTCAAATCCTAGCTCTAGCCCTAAAACAAAACCGAGTCATACATATAACCCTAAACCTTAACCTAAACCAAAACCTATCCCTACACCTAGCCCTAACCATATCCCTAATTCTAGTCCTAATCAAAACCCGAAATCTAACCCTGGCCCTGACTCTGACCCTAACACTAACCCTGGCTCTAAACATCATCATCACTGTATACCTCAACCTAACACTAGACCTAGCCCTAACTCTAATCCTATAACTAGCACTTATCATAACCCTACTTCATACATTATCCTCAGCCTTAACCCTAACCCTAACTAACCCAAAACCTAGCCTTAATCTGAGTCCTAAACCTAGCTTTAACCCTAAACTTAAACCTAACCCTATACTTATACCCAAACTAGCCTAATCCAAACCCAAAACTAGCCCTAATCCTATCCATAACCCTAGCCCTAACCTTAGGTCTAAACCCATCCATTACCCTAACAATAACCCTAACACTTAAGCTACCCCTAGGCCTAACCCCAACTCTACCCATTACACTAAACCAAACCTAAACCCTAATACTAACCCTGTCATTACCCTAAACCGAAATCCTAACCTAACCCAAACCATAACCCTGACCCTATCCCTAAAATTACCCTAGGTATAAACCTAAATCTTACACTTACCCTACCCCTTACACTGGAACAAGCCATAAACCTAACACTAAATCTAGCCCTAATGATAACCATATACCTGACATTAGCCCTAGCCCTAATACTATCCCTAACCCTAACACAAACCCTAAACTTCATCCTAGCCATAAACCTTGCCTTAATTATAACCCTAAGCCTAACTAAGCCCTAACCCTACTACTAACACTTGCCCGAGCCCTAAACCTAGCAAAAACCACATCCCTTACCCTAAACGTAACCCTAACTGTAACCCTAATGCTTGTCATCACAATTGTCCTATCCTTAGCCCTAGCTTTAACACTAGATCGAAACCTAACTTTAAATCTAACCCTAACTCAATGCCTAATCCTAAAACTAGCCCTAACTGTGATGCTAATTCTAAAACTAGCCCTAACCCTAGCCCTAACACTAACCCCAGCCGTAATTTAGCCCTATCCATAACCCAAACCCTAATCCTAGCCCTAAGAATAACTCTAACTCTCACACTGGCCCTATCACTCATTCTAATCTTATCCCTTCCCATAAACCTAAACCTATCCCTAATTTTAGTCCTAACCCTTGCCTTATCCTTAGCCCTAGCACTAACCTTAGATAAAAACCTAACTCTAAATTTAACCCTAAACCGAAGCCTACGCCTAATTCTAACAGTAGCCCTAACACTAACACTAATCCTAAAAATTTCACTAACCCTAACCCTAGCCCTAAAACCAAACTGAGCAGAAGGTCTAACCCTAACTCTTAACCTAAACCAAGCCTTAACCCTACACCTAGCCCTAAAACCAGCCCTATTTCGAGTTTTAAGCCAAACCCTAAAACTAACCCTGACCCTTACTCTGACTATAACACTAACTCGAGGTCTAAACATCACTCTAACCCTAAACCTAAACCTAACACTAAACCTAGCCCTAAAACACTAAAATTAGTCATAATCATAACCCTAGAACTTACATTAGTTAACCCTAACCCTACACTAACTTAACCCCAAACCTATCCCTAATCATAACCATAAACCTAGCCCTAAACTGATTTCTAACTATCCATTTCCATAACTATAACCCTAAGCCTAATGCTAATCTAAGCCCTAACTTTAAACCTTAACCTGTCCCAAACCCTAACCCAGAACTTGACCCAAATAATACCCCTAGCTCTAAACCTGACACTAACCCTAAACCTAATCCTTACACTAGACATACCCATAATCATAACTCAAATACTATATTTAACCATTATTCTGGACCTGAAATTAGCCCTAGCACTAATCCTAGCCCTAACCCAAGAAAAAAACCCTACCCTCATCCTAGACCTAAATCTAGACTTAATTATAACCCTAACCGTAACCATAGCCCTAATCCTAATTCTAACCCTCACCCTACCTCTAAACCTAGCTGTAAAGCCACCCCTTACCCCAAACTTTGCCATTATTCTAAACCTAAACTCTAAACTCTAACTCTAAATCCTAACCCTCACCCTAACCCTAACCATAACTCTATGCTTAAACCTAACCCTAGGCTTAAACTAAACACTAAACCTAGCCCTCATTCTAGCCCTAATTTAGCCCTATCTCTAACCCTAACTCTAACTTTAGTCCTAAGACTAACTCTTACCCTAGCCCTATCCCTAGTTCTAACTCAATCACTTACCATAACCCTAAACCTAGCCATAACCCTTGCTGTATCCTTAGTTCTAGCTCTAACCCTAGATCTAACCCTAATTCCAAATTTAACCCTAACCCTAAGCCTAAGCCTAACACTAACACTAGTGCTAACCCTAACCCTAGGACTAAAACAAAATCGAGTATGAGCCCTAACCCTAAACCTTAACTTAAACCAAATCCTAACATTACAACTAGACCTAACCCTAGCCCTCATTCGAATCCTAACCCTAACCTTAAAACCAATCCTGACCCTGACTCATATGGTAACACTCACCCTAGCTCTAAACACCAACCACACCTTAAACTGAACCCTAAGAGAAACCCTAGCCCTAAATTAGAGTCCTAACTATAACCCTAAAACTAAGCCTGACCCTGACTCCTATCCTAACATGAACCCTACCTATAAATATCACCCTAAACTTAAACCTAATTCTAACACTAAATCTAACACATACCCTAGCACTAAAACTAAACCTAATGGTAACAATAGTTCTTACATTATCCATTGCTCTAAAACTAGCCCTAACCCTAACACAAGACCTAGGCCTAATATGAGCCCAAAACCTATCTTTAACCCTAACTCTAACCATAACCATAGCCATAATCCTAGGTCTAAACCAATCCCTTACTTAACCGAAGGGTACCCTAGACCTATCCCTAATCCTTAGGCTAACCAAAACACTAACCCTATAATAGCCCTTATCCTTGGCCTCATTCTAGATCTAACCCCATCCAAACCCCTAACACTAACCATGACCCTTTTACTGACACTACCACTAATCCTAGGTCTAATCCTAACCCTAACCCTAACCCAAAATTTACCGTAATCCTATCCCAAGAACTAATCCTGAACCCAACTCTCAGCCTAGCCCAAACCATAGCTGAGAACCTAATCCTTACACTAAAGATAACCCTAACCTAACCCTAGATCTAACTCTCACCCTAACACTAATTCAAGACCTAATCCTAACCATAAACCTAGCCCTAACCTTAAGTCTAAATGTATCATTACCCTAAACATAACCCTTACTCTAATGTTAACCCTAGGCTTAACACTAAACATATCACTATCCCCAAACTTATAAATTACCCCAAACCTACCCTGAACCCTAGACCTAATCCAATTATTACCCTAACCCTAACCCTAATGCTAATTCGAGCCCTAACTCTAAACTCAAACCTAAACCAAACCCTAACTCTGACACTGACCCTAATAATTCTCCTAGATCTAAACCTCATTCTTGCCATATACCTAACCCTTACACTAGTCCTACCATAAAACTAACCCTAAAACTATCCCTAAGCATAACCCTAGACCTGATATTAGCCCTCACCATGATACTAGCCCTAACCTTAACACAAACCCTAGCCTTTATCCTAGCCATAAACATAGCCTTAATTATAACCTTTACCATAACCCTAGGCCTAACCCTGCCACTAACCTTAGCCCTAATCTTAGATCTAATTTAGCCCTATCCCTAACTTTAACCCTAACCCAAGTCCAAAGACTAACTCTAAGTCTCACCTTAGTCCTAAACCTAGTTCTAACCCTATTCTTTAGTGGAACCCTAATCCTAGCCCAAACCATAGGTCTAACACTAGCCTTATTCATAGCCCTAGCAACAACCCTAGATCTAACACTAAATCTAAATCTAACCCTAACCCTTAACCTAAACTTAACACTAGCCCTAACCCTAAGGCTAATCCTAAAACTAGCACTAAATTTAGCCCTAAAACAAAACCAAGCCATAGACATAATCCTAAACCTTAATAGAAACTAAGCCCTAACACTACACTTAGCCATAACTCTAGCAGTAATTCGAGTATTAAGCCAAACCCTAAAACTAACCCTGACCCTGACTCTGATCTTAACACTAACCCTAGCTCTAAACATAAACCTAACCCTATACCTAAACCTAACAATATCCCTAGCCTTAACCCTAACCCTAACCCTAAAATTAGCCCTAATCACAACCCTGGTACTTACATGAGCCATAACCCTAAACCTAGCTTTAACTTAACCAAAATCCTAGATTTATTCCAAGCATTATCTCTAGATTTACCCCTAAACCTAACTCTATCACTAATGGTAACTGTAAACCAAACCATATCCCTAGATTTAACCCTAATCCTAACCCTAAAACTAACCCTATCAACAATCATAACATTGACCCTAGCTGTACCCCTATCTCTAAACCTATCAATTACCCTAACCCTAACCCTAACCATAATGCGAAACCTGGGCCTAAATCAAACTGTATCCTTAATCCTAACCCTATCCATTACACTAAACCTAACCTGAAACATAAACCTAACAGTATCTTTACCCTAATTTTAACTCTAATGCTAATTCGAGCCCTAAAGTTAAGCATTAACCTATACAAAACAGTAATCGCGACCCTGACCCTAAAAGTACCCTTAGCTCTAAACCTGACCCTAACCCTAAACCTAACCCTTATACTAGACGTAGCCATAAACCTAATCCTAAAACTATTTTAACCATAACACTAAACCCGAAATTAGCCCTAGCCATAATCCTAGCCCTAAACCTAGGCTTAATCCTAACCTGAACCATAACCTGAGCCCAAACCTAATTCTATTCTTTGCCCTTGCCCTAAATCTACCTATAACATAGTCCTGTACCCCAAAACTAACCATAATCCTAAACCTAACCCTAACTCTCGCCCTAAATCTAGGCCTAACACAAAGCCTGGTGCTAATCCTAGCCTTTATTTAATCCTATCCTAACCCTAAACCTAGCCATAAGACTAACTCTAACTCTTGCCCTATAGCCCTAGCCCTAGTTCTGTCATTAGCCTTAATCCTAATCCTAGATCTAAGCCTAAGTCTAAATATAAACCTAACTCTAAATTTAACTGTAAAAATAAGCCTAAACCAAACCCTAACACTAACCCTAACCATAATGCTAATACTGAAACTTGTCCTATCCCTATCCCTAGCCATAAACCAAAAAGAGTCAATAGCCCTAATCTTAACCCTTAATGTAAATTAAACCCTAAGCCTACAACTAGCCCTAAAACTAACTCTAAAACTAACCCTTACCCTAACACTGACCCTAAAACTAATCCTAGCTCTAAAATCACCCTAACCTTAAATTAACCCTAACACTATATCTAGCCTTAACTTAACCCTAAAACCAGCCTTAATCATAACCCCAGTTTGTACTTTAGTCATTGTCCTAACCATAGCCCTAACCCTAACACAAATTCTACCCCTAATCTGAGCCCTAACCCTAGCTTTAACCCTAAGACTAGCCCTAACCCTAACCCTAACACTAGTTCTAAGCCTAACTCTAAACCTATTCCTTACACTAAGCCAAATGCTAACCCATATTCCAACCCTAGTTCTAATCCTAATCCTTAGCTTAACTTAAACTTTAACCTTAATACTAGTCTTAACCCTAGCCCTAATTATACCTCTAAACCTAACCCTGACCCGCATCTGACCCAACAGTGATCCTAGGTCTAAACCTGACCCTAAAGGGAATCTTTATCTAGCCCTACTGGTAACCCTTTACCTATACCTAAGCCTAACACTAGACCAAGACCCAAATCTAATCCTAAATATAACTATAACTCTAGCCCTAGACCTAAACAAAAGCCTAGCATTAGCCCTAATAATAACCTTTAACCTAAACCGAACACTCAACCTACCCCTAGACCTAAACCTAGTCCTCATTCTGGATCTAACCCTAACCCTAACCCTATCCCCAAAACTGACCCTGATTCTAACACTGAACCTAGCTTTAAACCTGACACTAACCCCAAACCTAGACCTAACACTAGACCTAGCCATAATCCTAAACCTAAAACTAGCCCTAAACATAACCTTAGTTCTTACTTTATGCATTGTCCTAAACCTAACACAAATTTTAACACAAAACCTAGCCCTAATCCTAGGCTAAACTTAGCTCTAAGCATAACCTTCAGCTTAACCCTAGACCTAAACCTAGCCCTACCCTAAACCTTGCCTTAGAACTAACTCTAGCTCAAAGCCTAAACATTTCACTAAAAATAACCTTAGCTCTATCCTAAAACCTAACCCTAACCCTAACCCTAATCCTAACATTAAACCTAGCCTGAACCTTAGCTCTAACCATATCTCTTACCCTAACCCTAACCCTAACCCTAATTAAAACTCTATCCTAACACTAAACCTAATTCCAAACATAAATGTAAATCTAGACCTAAACCTAAACCTAATACTCACCCTACTCGTAACCCTAGCTGAAACACTAACCCTAACCTTAACCTAACCATAACCCTAGCCCCAAACGTAACACTTACCTTAAGCTTAAAACTTACCCCAAATCACACCCTAGACCTATTCATAAACCTAGCCATAATCCTATACTTAATCCAAACCAAAACCTAGCCCTAATCCTAGCTATAAACCTATCCATTACACTAAACATAACCCTAACCCTAATGCTAACCCTAACCAGATCACTAAACCTAACCCATCCATTACCCAAACTGAAGCCTAAACTAAACCCTATCCATTATGCTAAGCCTACCCTAACCATTATACTAATTAGAGCCCTAAACCTAAACCTTTAACTAAAACAAATGCTAATCCTGACCCTGACCCTATAATAGCCCAAGCTCTAAAGCTGACCTTTAACATAAACCTAACTCTTACACTAGTCCTAGCCATAACCTAACCCTAAAACTATCCTTATCATTAACCCTAGACCTGATATTAGCCCTAGACCTAGTCCTAGCCATAAACCTAACAGAAACCCTAGCCCTGAACTAAGCACTAATCCTAGCCTTAATCCTAAACTGAACCATAACCCTAGGCCTAATCCTAATTCTAAATATCACCCTAGCCCTAAAGCTAGCTATAACTCCACCCATTACCCTACACTTAACCTTAACACCAATGCTAACCATAACTCTAGCCCAACCCCTTGGTCTAACCTCAACACTAACTCTAGCCTTAATACTAGCCCTAATGAAGCCCTAACCCTAACATTAAACCTAGCCCTAATCCCAGCCCTAACCCTAGCCCTAACCCTAGCCCTAATTTAACTCTAACCCTAACCCCAACCCTAAGACTACTACTAAAACTAACTCTAATTCTCATCCTAGCCATATCCCTAGTTCTAATTATATTTGTTAACATAACAAAAACCCTCGCCCTAACCCTAGCACTAGCCCTAGCCCGAACCCTAGATCTAACCTTAACTCTAAATCTAACCCTAACTCTAAGCCTAAACCTCAAACCAACACTAGCCCTAACCCTGAAGCTAATCCATAGTCTAGCCATAACTGTAGCCTTAGCCCTAAAACAAAACCAATCTATATTCCTAACGCTTAACCTAAACCAAACCCTAACTGTACACGTAGTGCTAACTTTAGCCATAATTTGAGTTCTAACCCTAATCCTAAAACTAACCCTGACTCTTTACAGTGACCCTAACAATAACCTTTGCTCTAAACATCACCCTAACCATAAACCTAACTGTAAAACTAGACCTAGCCCTAACCCTAACCCTAACCCTAAAACTAGCACTAATTGTAACACTAGTTCATACATTAGCCATAGCCCTAACCCTAGCCCTAACCAAAACCCAAACCAAGCCCTAACCCAAGCCTTAACCCTAGCTTTAACCCTAACCTTAACCCTAACCCTAACCCAGAACTTAGCCCTAAACCTTACCCTAACACTAGCCAGAATTCTAACCATTATGCTATCCCTATCACTAGTTCTAACCCTATCCATTACCCTAACCATAACCATAACTCTAATGTTATGGTTATGGTTATGGTAATGGTTAGGTTTAGGGATAAGTATAGCCTAACCCTATACTTATCCCTAAACCTAACCTATTTCATTAACCTAAAACTAACCTGAATGCTAAACCCAACCCTATCATTACCCTAACCTTAACCCTAATGCTAATTCAAGCCCTAACCCTAAACCTTAACCTAACCCAAACCCTAACTCTGACTCTTCCCACTATAATATTCCTAGCTCTAACCTTGACCCTACCCATACACCTAACCTTTATACTAGACCTAGCCATAAACCTAACCCTAAAATTATCCCTAGCCATAATCCTAGGCCTGACATTTGCCTTAGCTGTAATTCTAGCCCTAAACTTAACACACAAAAACCCCCATAACCATAACCCTAACACTCGCTCTAATCCTATCCATAACACTAGCCCTAAATTTAGCTCTAACCCTATCAATTACCCTAAACCAAACCCTATCATTACACTAACCCAAAACCTAATGCTAATTTGAGCCCTAACCATAAAACCTAGCCTAAAAAAAACACTAAACCTGACCCTGACCCTAATAATACCCCTAGCTCTAAACTTGATCCTTCCCCTAAACCTAACACTTACATTAAACATAGCCATTAACCTAACGCTAAAACTATCCCTAACCTGAACCATAAACCAAACCCTATCATTACCCTAACCCAAAACCTAATGCTAATTCGAGGCCCAACCCTAAATGCTAACCTAAACAAAACACTAAATCTGACCCTGACCCTAATAATACCCCTATCTCTAAATTTGACCCTACCCTAAACCTAACATTTACACTAAACATAGCCATAAACCTAACCATAAAACTATTCCTAACTGTAACCCTAGATCTGAAATTCACCCTAACACTAATCCTAGCCCTAACCCTAACACAAAACCTAGCCCTCATCCTAGCCCTAAACCTAGCCTTAATCATAACTCTAATAAAACCCTAGCCCTAACTCTAATTCTAAACTTCAACCTAGCCCTATCCCTAGCTATAACCCCATCATTTACACTAAACCTAACCATAAGCCTAAAACTGACCCTAGGCCTAAACATAACCATACACCTAGCCCTATTACTAGCCCTAATTAAGCCCTATGCCTAACCAAACACTCTCACTCTAGCCCTATTCCTAGTTCTAACCCTATCCCTTACTATAACTCTAAGCCTAGCCATAAACCAAGACCTAACAGTAGCCCTATACTTAGCCCTAGACCTAACCCTAGATTTAATCCTAAATCTAAATCTAACTTTAACCCTAAGCCTAAACCTAAACCTAACAATAGCCCTACACCTAATGCTAAGCCTAAAACTAGCCCTAACCATAGCCCTAGACCTAAAACAAAACCGAGCCTTAGCCCTAACTTTAAAACTTAACCTAAACCAAAACCTAACCCTACACCTAGCCCTAACTCTAGCCCTAATTCGAGTCCAAACACTAACCCTAAAACCTTGAATTTGACCCTAACACTAACCTTAGCTCTAAACATCACCCTAATGTTATACCTAATCCTACCACTAGACCTAGTCCTAACCCTAATCCTATAACAAGCCCAAATCAAAGCCCTAGTTTATACATTGGCCATAACTCTAAACCTAGCCCTAACTCTAACCAAAACCTAGCCTTAATGCAAGATTGAACCCTAGCTTTAACCTTAAGCTTAAATCTAACACTAGCCCTAACCAAACATAGCCCTAACCCTAGCTCTAATCCTATCCTTTACCATAGCTAACTCTAACCCTAATGCTAACACTAGGCCTAAACCAAATCCTTAGCCTAACCCAAACCCTAACCCTATTACTAGTGCTAACCCTAGCCCTCATTCTATCTCTAACCATAACTCAAACCTGACAATTATTCTGAACCTAATGGTAACCCTAAGCCTCGATTTAGACCTAAACCTAATTCAAAGCCTAACTTTTACCCTTAACATAACCTTAGCCCTATCTCAAGACCAAACCTAACAAGAGCACTAATCCTAACCTTAACCATAGCCCTAACCATAGCTCTAATTATATCCACTACCCAAATCTTACCCCTAAACCTGGCTCTAATTTTATCCATTACCCTAATCATAATCCTAACCCTAATGTTAACCCTAGGCTAAAACCTAATCCTCTCACAATTCCTAAACGTATCCATTACCCTAAAACTAACCTGAGCCCTAATCCTAAGCCTATTCATTACCCTAACCCTAACTGTAACCCTAATGCTAATTCGAGCCATAAACCTAAACCTTAACTTAAAAGACACATTAAGCCGTACACTGACCCTAATAATAGAGATAGCTGTAAACTTGACCCTTACCCTAAATCTAAACCTTACACTAGGCCTAACCATAAACATAACCCAAAACCTATCCCTAACTGTAACCCTAGACCTGACATTAGTCCTAGCCCTAATCCTAGTACTAACCTTAATACAAACACTAACTCTCATCCTAGCCCCAAACCTAGCCTTAATCTTAACCTACCCCTAATTCTAACCCTTTCCCTAGCCCTAAACCTAGTTATAGTCCCATCACTTACCCTAAACCAAACCCAAATTCTAACCCTAACACTAACCTAGCCCTAACATTAACCCTAGGACTAACTCTAACACTAACCATAGCCCTAATCCTAAATCTATCCCTAAACCTAGCTTTAAGACTAACTATAACTCTTGCCCTAGCCCTAGCCCTAATTCTAACCCTATCACTTACCATAACTTATTCCTAGCCCTAAGCCTGGAATAACCCTAGCCCTAATCTTACACCTTGCCCTAATCCTAGATCTAAACATAACTCTAACCCTAATTCTACACCTAAACCTAACCCTAATACAGGCCTAACCCTAAAGCTAATCCTAAAACTAGCCCTAACCATAGGTTTAGCCCTAAAACAAAACTGAGCCATAACACTAACCCTAAACTTTTACCTCAACAAAACTCTAACCTTATATCTAGCCCAAAGCCTAGCCCTAATTCGAGTCCTAATCTTAACCAAAAAACCACCCCTAAACCTGTCTCTGACATTAACACTAACCCTACCTCTTAACATCACAATAAACCTAAACCTTACCCTAACACTAGACCTAGTCCTAACCCTAATTCTAAAAATATTTCTAACCATAACCCTAGATCATACATTAGCCATAACCTTAAAACTAATGCTAACCAAAACCTAGCCCAAATCTGAGACCTAAACCTAGCTTTCATCCTAACCCTAACCCTAACACTAGCCCTAACACTAACCCGAACCCTAGCGCTAACTCTAGCTCTATCCTTAACCTTTACTCTAGCCAAACCCCAACCCTAATGCTAACCCTAGTCCTAAAACTAATCCTTAGTGTAACCCAAACCCTAATCGTATTACTAGTCATAAACCTATCCCTCAATCTTGTTATAACCATAACCCAAATTCTAACCCTAACCCTGACCCTATTCTGACCCCAAACCTAAACCAAATCCTAACACTAGCCCTACCCATAACCCTATATCTAACTTTAACCCTAACAGTAGCCCTAGATTAAACCTAATCCTAAATCTAGCCATATCTTTAATGAAGACCTAAACAAAAACCAGGCCCTAGCTTTAATCATAACCCTTAACCTAAGCCAAACACTAACTTTACCTCTAGACCTAATTAATCCTAATTCTTGCTCTAGCCCTAATGCTAACTCTAATCCAAACACAGACACTAACACTAACACTAACCCTAGCTTTAAACTGACCCTAACCGAAACCTAAACCTAAACCTAACACTAGACCATAAACATAACTCTTACATTACCAAAGCACTAAAACTAGCCCTAACCTAACACAAAACCTAGCCCTTATCCTAGGCCTAAATCTAGCCCAAAGTGTAACTTTAACCCTAACCTAACCTTATCCCTTACCCTTAGCCTAACCCTCACTTTAAGCCTAACCCTCGCCTTCAAACTAACCCTAGATAAAACCCAAAACCGAACGCTAAACATAACCCTAGCCCTATCCCTAAACCTAATCCTAATCCTAGCCCTAATCATAATGTTGACACTAATCCTAATACTATCTCTAAAATTATCCACTACCCTAAACCGAAACTTAACCCTAATGATAACACTAGGTCTAATCCTAATGTAATCCTAATCCAAGAACTAACCCTAAACATAACACTCATCTTAGCCTTAACCCTAGATAAAACCCTAACCCTTACTCTAACACTAACCCTAAGCCTAAGACTACCCCTAACCCTAACCCAACATCTACCCCTATCCATTAACCTAACTCTAAATTAACCTTAGCCCTAACCCTAACAGTAACCCTAACCTTAACCATAAATCTAACCCTAGACATAATTCTAAACCTAAACCTCACCCTAGGTCTAACCCTAGCTCAAAACCTAACCTGTACTCTAACCCTAACCCAAAGCCTAAGCCTAGCCCTAGCCCTAACTATAACCCTAACTCTAGCCCTAATCCTATCCAAATCCTTAGCCCTAACCCAGGCACTAATGCTATTTATTATCCTAACAATAACCCTAACCCAAATAATGACCTTAGGCCTAACCCTAACCCTATCACTAAATCTAACCCTTCCAATTACCTTAATTTAGCCTGAATCCTAAACCTAAACCTATACATTAACCTAACTCTAATTCTAACCTTAATGATAATTTGAGCCCTAACCCTAATAATTAACCTAACACAAACCCGAAACCTGACCCTGATCCTAAAAATACACCTTACTCTAAATTTAACATTAGATTTAGCCATGAACCTAACCATATAACTATCCCCCTAGCCGTAACCCTAAACCTGACATTATCCAGATCCCTAAACTTTCCCTAACCCTAACACTAACCCTAGCCCTCATCCTAACAACAAATCTAGCCTTAATCCTAAAACAAACCTAACCCTAGGCCTAAACTTAATTCTAATCATTGCCCTAGCCCTAAACCTAGCTATAACCCCTCCCTTCCACTAAACCTAACGCTAAACCTAATCCTAAACATAGCCCTAATCCCAGGCCCAACCCTAACACCAATCCTAGACATATTCCTAGCCCTAATTTAACCCTAAACTTAACCCAAACCCTATCCTTAAGACTAACTCTATCACCCTAGCTCTATACCTAGTTCTAACCCTTTCCCTTACTGTAACCCAAACACTAGACCTAACCTTAGCCCTAACCCTAGCCATTGCCCTATTTCTAGAATTAACCATAAATTTAATGTACTCCTAAGCCTAAACTCACCCTATCACTAGGAATAACACTAACATTAATCGTAAAACTACACTTAACTTTAGTCTTAGTCATAAAACATAACGAGCCATAGCACTAACCCTAACCCTTAACTTAAACCAAATCCAAACCCTACATCTAGTCCTAAGCCTACCCCTAATTCGAGTCCTATCCCCAACCCTAAAACTAACCTTGACCCTGACTCTGAACCTAAGAGTAACCCTAGCTCAAAATATCACCCTGAACTTAACCTAATCATAAAACTAGACTTAGCCCTAACCTAAAATTAGCCCTAATCATAACCGTAGTTCTTACATTAGCTGTTTCCCTAACACTAGCCCTAATGTAATCCAAAATCTAGCCCTAATGCGAGCCCCAACCCTAGATTGAACCCTGACACTAAACCTAAACCAAGTCCTAAATCTTATCCTAAACCTAACCCTAAAATTATCACTAATCATAACACTAACACTTAACCATAACCCTAGGCCTAACCTTAGCTCTAATCCTATCCATTACTCTAACCCTAACCCTAACCCTAACCCTAATCCTAACCCTAATTCTAACCCTTGGCCTAACCCTAACACATTCGCTAACCCTAACCTATACATTACCCTAAACATAACCCTAACACTAAACCTAACCAAACACTAAACCTAGACATAATACTAACACAAAACTAGCCCTAAATGTAACCCTAGTTCTTACATTAGCCATAGTCTAAAGCTAACACAAAACCTAGCCTAGATCTAATCCAAGATCTAAACCTAGCTTTAACCCTAACCCTAGCCCTAACCCTAACCCTAAACCTAACCTTAGCCCTAACACTAGCGCTAACCCTATCCCTTGCCCTAAGCCAAACTCTAACCCTAAAGCTACCATAGTCCTAAACCTGATTCTTAGCCTAACACAAAACCTAACTCTATTACTAGTCCTAATCCTAATCCTCAATCTAGCTCTATCACTATCCCAAATCCTAACCCTAACCCTGACCCTTATTCTGACTCTAACACTAACTATAGGTCTAAACCTGACCCTAACCCTAAACCGACCCCTAACATTTGCACTACCTGTAACCCTATAACTAAACCTTACCCTAACCAAAGACCTAGACCTAAACTTAATCCTTTATGTAGTGATAACTCTATGCCTTTCCCTAAACAAAATCTTAGTCCTAGCCCTAATAATAACCCTTAACATAACCCAAACACTAACCCTACCCCTAGCACAAACCCTAGTCCTAATGGTGGCCCTAACAATAAACCTAACCCTAAACCAAACACTGACACTTAAACTAACACATACCCTAGCTTTAAAACTTATCCTAACAAAAAAAAAAAAACATAAACCTAACACTAGATCTTGCCATATCACTAACCGTGAAACTATCCATCACCGTAGGCCAAAACCTACCTCTAACTCTATCCATTACCCTAACCCTAACCTTAAGCCTAATGCTAACCCTAGCCATAACCCTCACACTGACTCTCACTCTAATCCTCTTCCTAGTCCAAACTCTAGCTCAATACCCAATCCTTAAACTTAACCTAACCCTAACACTAACCCATGGCTTAAACCTAAACCTAACCTTAAACCTAGCCCTAATCCTAACCTTAACCCTATACCTAACCCGAGCTCTAAGCCTACCCATTACCCTAACCCTAACCATAAACCTGATGATAACCCTAGCCCTTACCCTAAATCTACCCTAACCCTAACCCTAGACATAACCATAAACCTAACCCTTGCCATAGAGCTAACCCTTGCTCAAACCTTAAACATTCCCTAAACCTAACCCTAAGCCTATCCCTAATGCTAACCTTAAGCCAAAACCTAACCCTAACCCTAACTCTAACATGAAACCAAACCCTATCTAATACCCTAAACCTAATGATAATCCTAGCCCTAACCTTTACACCAACCTTGACCCTAACCATATCTATAACCTATACCTAACAGTAATCCTAACCCTTGCTCTAGTGCTAACCCTAGCTCAAACTCTAAACCATATCCTAAACCTGAACCTAACCATAACACTAGGCCTAACACTAATTCTTGCCCTAATAAAAACCATAACCCTAGCCCTAACCCTATCCATTATCTTAAGCAAAACCATAACCCTAAGGCTAACCCTAGGCCTAACCCTAACCCTTTTGCTAACTCTAAACCTATCAATTACCCTACACCTAACATAATTCCTAAACCAAAATCTATCATTACCCTAACCAAACCCTAATGCTAATTCAAGCTCTAAACCTAAACCCTAATCTTAACCAAACCCCAAACCTAATTCTAACACTAATAATACCCCTAGCTCTAAACCTGACCCTTACCCTAAACAGAACCATTACACTAGACCTAGCCTTAAATCTAACCCTCAGTCTATCTCTAACGTAAGCCTAGACCTGACACTAGCCCTAGCACTAATTCTTGACATAACCCTAAAACAAACCCTAGCCCTCATCTTAGCCCTAAATCTAGCCTTATTACTAAACCAAACCATAACCCCAGCCCTAATTGAAATTCTAACCTTCAACCTAGCCCTACAACTAGCTCTAACCCCATCCATTCCCCTAAACCTAACCCTATCCCTAAACCTAAACCTAAGCCTAAAACTATGCCTAACCCTAACACAAATGCTAGACCGAATCCTAGCCCTAATTTAGCCATAAACCTAACCTAACCCTAGCCCTAATACTAACTATAACTCTGGCCCTAATCCTATTTTTAGCTCTAACACTATCCATTACCATAATTCTATCACTTACCTTTACATTAGCCCTAACCCTAGCCCTAGCCCTAATCCTATATCTAACCCTAACTCTAAATCTAACCCTAACCCTAAGCTAAACCTCTCACTAACACAAGCCATAACACTAATGCTAATCCTAAAACTAGCCCTAGCCCTACAAAACAACCGAGCCATAGCCCTAACCCTAACCATTAACATAAACCAAGACCTAAGCTTACACCTAGCCCTAAACCTAGCTCTAATTCAAATCCTATCCCTAACTATAAAACAAACCCTAACTCTGAATCTGACCCTTACACTAACCCTAGCTCTAAACATCACTCAAAACCTAAACCTAAACCTAGCCCTAAACCTAACACTAAAACTAGTTCTAATCGTAACCCTAGTTCTTACATTAGCTGTAGCCCTAAACCTAGTGCTAACGTAACCCAAAACATATACCTAATCGGAGCCCTAACACTACCTATAACTGTAATCATAACCCTCATTATAGCCCTAACCCTTACCCTAAACCTAATCCTAACCCAAATTCTTGCCATAACCCAAAACCTAACCCTAGCCTTAATCCTAATCATAAACCTAGCCCTAACCCCAGCTGTAACCCTATCCATTACCCTAATCCTCATCCTAACACTAATGTTAACCCTAGGATAACCCTAAACCTATTCCTAACCCTAAAACTATACATTACCCTAATCCTAACCTGAACCCTAAATCTAACCATATTCATAAAATTAATCCTAACCTTAATAATCTTAACCCCAAAACTATCTCTAACATAACCCTAGACCTGACATTAGCCCTAGCCCTAATGAATCCCTCACCCTAAAAATACTCTAGCCCTAATCCTAGCCCTAATTTTAGCCTTAATCCTAAACCTAACCCTAACCATAGACCTAACCCTTATTTTAATCCTCGCCCTAGTTTTAAAGATAGGTATAACATCATACATAACCATAACCATAACCTAGTCATAAACCTAGGCTCAGCCTTAATACTAGCCCTAGCTCTAATCCTAGCCACAATTAAGCCCTAATTCTAACCCAAATTTTACCCTAACACTAAGACTAACTCTAACTCTCACCCTAGCCCTATACCTCGTTTTAACACTATCCTATATGATAACACAAACCCTAGCCCTAACCCTAGGCCTAAATTTCGCTGTAGCCCTAAAACTAGATCTAACCTAAACTCTAAATCTAACCTTAACCCTAAGCCTAAACCACACCCTAACACTACACCTAGACCTAACCCTCTCCCTAATTTGAGTCCTAACCCTAAACATAGGACATTAATACTAACCCTGACTCTGACCTTAACACTATCCCTAGCTCTACACATCACCCTATTCCTAAAACTAATCCTAACACTAGACCTCGCCCTAAACTTAACCCTAAAACTAGCCCTAATCGTAATGCCAGTACTGAAATTAGCCATAGCCCTAAACCTAACACAAAACCTAGCCCTAATCCAAGGCCTACCCCTGGCCCTAACCCTAACCCTATCCCTAGTTCTAATCCTAGCTCTAACCCTATTTTTTACACTTAGTCAAACCCTCACCCTATTGCTACCCTAGTCTTAAACCAAATTCTATTCCTATCACAAATCCTAACTCTATAACTAGTCCTAACCCTAGCCCTCATTCTAGCTCCAAACATAACCAAAACCCTAACACAAACGCTGACCCTTATTCTGACCCTAACACTAAACCTAGGTTTAAACCTGACCTTAATCCTTATCCGAAACCTAACACTAGCCCTACCAGTATCCTGAACCCTAAACCTAACAATAACTCTAGCCCTAGACCTAAACCTAATCCTAAATATAGCCATAACCCTAGCCATAGCCCTAAAAATAACCCTTCACCTTAACCAAACACTAACTCTACCCCTAGACCTAACCCTGGTCTTTATTCTGGACCTAACCCTAAACCTAATCCTAACCTGAACCCTGACACTTACCCTAACAAAAACCCTAGCTCTAAACCTTATCCTAACCCAAATAACTAACTCTAACACTAGACAAACTCTAAATATAGCCATAACCATAACTCAAGCTCTTACATTATCCATATACCTAACAGTAGTCTTAACCCTCACACAAAACCTAGCCCTAATTGCAGCCCTAAACCTAACCCTAAGTATAACTCAAAACTCTGACCCTTACACTAACCCTAGCTCCAAACATAACTCAAAACCTAAACCTAAACCTAACCCTAGACCTAGCCATAACTAATATAGCCATAACCCTAACCCTAACCATCGTTTTAGCCCTAACCCTAGCTCAAACCCTCAAACGTACCCTTAACATAATCCTAGCCCAAACCCTAAACCTCACCCTAATTCTAGCCATAATCCTAACTGTAACCATAGCCCAAACCCAAGATCTAACTCTATCCATTACACTAACCATAACCCTAAAACTAATGCTAACCCTAGCCCTAAACCTAACCCTAACCCTACCCAGCCCAGATGGTGACCATAATACTCGCCTTAGCCTTAAACCAAGCTCGATACCTAACCCTTACACTTAACCTAACATAAACACTAACCCAAGGCCTAACCCTAAACCTAACCCCAGCCCTAATCCTAACCGTAACCCAAGCCCTAACCCTACATCGTACTATACCCATTAACCTAAACCTAAACTTAACCCAAATGGTAACACTAGACCTAAAGCTAAACCTACCCTAACCCTAAACATAAACCTAACCCTAGAACTAACAGTGAGCCTAATCCTAACTCTAAATCTAAGCTAGCTCAAACCCTAACCCTAATCCTAAACCTAAACCTAAGGCTAATCTAAACCTAACCCTATCTTTAACCTGACATCTAAACCTATTACCCTTACCCTAATGATAACTCTATCCCTAACCATAAGACTAACCATGACCATCACCCTAGAACAAACCCTAAATTAACCTTAGCCGTAGTAAAAATCCTAGCTCAAACCCTAAACTGTACCTTAAACCTAATCCTAAGTGTAACCCTCACCCAAACCCTAACTCTAGCCCTATTCCTAAACATAATCCTAGCCCTAACCCTAGGTCTGACACTATAAATTACCCTAACAATAACTATAAACCTAATGCTAACCCTAGGCCTAATCGTAAACCTATTACAAACCCTAACCATATCCATTACCTTAAAATTAACTTGAACCATAAACCTATCACTATCTATTACCCTAACCCTAATTCTAAGTGTAATGCTAATTTGAGCCTTAACCCTAAATCTTAACCTAACCCAAACCCGAAGCCTGACCCTAACCCTAATATACCCCAGCTCTTAATCTGACCCTTTCCCTAAATGTAATACTTTAATTTGACCTAGCCATAAACCTAACCCTAAAAATATCACTAAATATAAACCTAGACCTGACATTAGTCCCAGCTCCAATTCTTGCCCTAAACCTAACACAAAACCTAGCCCTAATCCTAGCCTTAAATCTAGTCTTGATCCTAAACCTAACCATAACTCTAGCAATAAACCTAAAGCTAATCATAAAACTCCCTAACCCTAACCATATCACTAAAACAAAACCGAACAACATGCCTAACAATAACCTTAACTTAAACCAAACACTAGCACTACACCTGATCTAACGCTAGCCCTAATTCGAGTTCTAACCATAACCTTAAAACTAACCCTGACCTGACTGATATCCTAACACTAATCCTAGCTATAAATATCACCCTGATCTTAAACCTAACCCTAACACTTGACCTACCCCCTACCTCTAACCCTAATTGTATCCCTAGTTCTTATATTAGCCTTTGCCCTAAATCTAGCCTTAAACCTCACACAAAAACTAGCCCTAATCTGAGCCCTAAACCTAGCTTTAAACCTAACAATAAACCTAACCCTAGCCCTAACCCTATGCCTTATCCTGAGCAAAACCTCAACCCTAAAGGTAACCCTAGACCTATCCCTAATCCTTAGGCTAACCAAATTCTAACCCTATTATTAGTCCTAACCATAGATCTCATTCTATCTCTAATGCTATCCCAAACCCTAACCCTAACCCTGACCCTTATTCTGATAATAATATAAACCCGAGATCTAAATCTGACCCTAATGCTAAACTAAATCCTAACACTAGGCCTACTTGTAACCTAATACCTAAACCTAACCCAACCACTAGCTCTAGATCTAAACCTAATCCTAGATATAGCCTGAACTCTAGCTCTAGAACTAAACAAAATCCTTGTACTAGCCCTAACAAAAACCTTTACCTAACCCAAACACTAACACTACACCTAGATTTTAACCTAGTCCAAATTCTGGCTTTAACCCTGACTTTAACTCTAACCAAACACTGACCCTGCCTTTAACACTAAACCTACCTCTAAACCTGAAAATAACCAAAACCTAAACCTAATTCTAGACCCAGCCATAATTTCAACCTTAAAACTAGCCTTAATCATAACCCTAAATCTTACATTACCCATAGCCCTATCACTAGTTCTAAACCTAACACTAAACATAGAGCTAATTTTAGCCTAAACCTAGCCATAAGCATAACCCTAAACCTAACACTAGCCTTACACCTAAACCTAGCCTTCACCTTAGTCGTAAGATAGCTCAAAGCCTAACTCTTACCCTAAACATAAACCCAGACATATCCCTAACTCTCACCCTGACCCTAGCCCAAATCCTAAACTTAACCTATCCCTAAACCTAGCTCTAAACCTACCCATTACCCAAACCCTAAAACTAACCTTATTGATAATCCTGCCCCAAACCCTAATGTTAACCCTAACCCTAACTGGAATACTAAACATAGACATAACCCTAAAATTAACACTCAATAGCCCTAACTCTAGATCAAACCATAAACCTAAACATAACCATACCTCTAATTCTAACCATATGACTAATTCTAACTCACCAAAAGCGAAACCTAACCTAACCTTATCCGTTACTTTAACCGTAACCCTAATGTTAATGATAACCCTAGCCCTAACTCTAACCCTAACCCTAAACCTACGGTAATCCTATCCCTAGACCTAACCCTAAAACTAGCCCTAAACCTAGCTCAAAACCTAACCTTTATGCTAAATTATAATCCTAACCCTAACCCTAGTTCTAAAACTAACTCTAACCCTAATGCAAGACATATAAGTAACCATAACTCTAGTTCTAACCTAAGCTCTAACCATATCAATAACCCTAACCATAACTCTTACTCTAATGCTAACCCTAAGCCTAACCCTAGCCCTACCACTAAAGCTAAATGTATCAATTACCCTAAACCATACCTTAACCTTAAAACAAACCCTAACTATACACTAACACTAATGCTAATGCTAATTTGAGGCATAAACCTAAATCCTTACCTAAGCAAATCCTAATCCTAATAATTCCCTGAGCTCTAAACCTGACCTTTCCCTAAACCTACCTTTTACACTAGATGTAGACATAAGCCTAACCCTAAAATTATCTTTAACCATAAACCTAGATCTGATATTAGCCCTAGCACTAATCCTAGCCCTGAATCTAAAACAAACACTAGCCTCATCCTAGCCCTAAACTTAGCCTTCATTATAACCCTAACCTTAACCCTAACCCTAACCCTAACTCTAACACTCACCCTACTTCTAAACCTAGATATAATGCCATTCTTTATCCTAAACTTAAACCTAACCTTATACCTATTTCTAAGCCTAAGCTGAACACTAACCCGAGCCCTAATTCTAGCCCTAATTTAACCCTATCCCAAACCCTTACTCTAATTTTAGCCCTATCACTAACTCGAATTCTCACACTAGCCCTATTCCTAGTACTAAACCTATCCCTTACCATAACTCTAACCCTGGCACTAATCCTTGCCCTATTCTTAATCCTAGCATAATCCTACATCTAAACCAAACTATAAATTTAACCCCAACTCTAAGTCTAAGCATAACACTAACACTAACCCTAACACTAATACTAATTGTAAAACTAGCCCTAACTCTAAGACTAAAACCGAGCAATAGAACTAACCCTAAACCTTAACTTAAACCAAACCTTAAACTACTACCAGAACTAATCCTAGCCCTAATCGAGTCCTAACCCTAACCTTAAAACTAATCCTGACCCTGACTCATATCCTAACACTCACCCTAGCTCTAAATATGACACTAACCTTAAACCGAAACCTAAGAGTAAACCTAGCCCTAATTTGAGTCCTAACTCAAACGCTAAAACTAACCCTGACCCTGACTTCTATCCTAAAAATAACTCTAGCTCTAAATATCACCCTAACCTTAAATCTAACACTAACACTAGAACTACCCCTAACCCTAACCCGAAAGTTAACCCTAATTGTAACCCTGGTTCTTACATTACCTGTTGCCATAACCCTAGCCCTAACACTAACATAAAAACTAACCCTTATCCAAGCCCTACACCTAGCTTTATCCCTTACCCTAACCCTACCCCTAACAATAGCTTTAACCCTATCCCTAATCCTAAGAAAAACCCTAACCCTAATGGTAATCCTAGACCTATCCCTAATCCTCAGCCTAATCAAAACCCTCACCATACTAATAGTGCTAAAACAATACATAGAGCGAATTCTATGCTTAAATGTAGCCCTAAGAGTAAACCCAACCCAAACCCTAGTCCTAACACTAACCCTAACCTAACCCTAGCCTTAGTCTTAAACCTTACCCAAAGCCTAACCCTTACCATAAATATAAACTTAGACCTATACCTTACTCTAACCCTAACCCTAGCCATAACCCTAAAGTTAACACTATCCCCAAACCTAGCTCTAAACCTACACCTTACCTGAGCATACAACTAACTGTAATGATAACCCTAGCCTTAACCCTAACCGTCACCCTAACCCTAACCAGAAAACTAACAATAGACCTAACCCTAAAACTAACACTCGCCATAGCCCTAACCCTAGCTCAAAACCTAATCAGTACCATAAACCTAAACATAACCATAGCCTTAACATTAACCTGAAAACTAAATCTAACCTTAAACCTAAACCTGCATGTAACCATATCCATTGCCATAGTCCTTATCCTAACCCTAATGTAACCCTAGCCCTAACCTTAACCCTAACCCTAAATCTACCATAATCCTATCTCTAGACTTTAGGCTGAACCTAATCCTCGAGTTAACTCTAGCACTAACAGTAGCTCAAACCCTAGCGCTTACCCTAAACATAACCCTAGCCCAAACCCTAACCCCAAACCTAGCCTTAATCCTAACCATAACCATAGCCCAAACTCTAGATCTAACTCTATCCATTACCCTAAACATAACTCTAAACCTAATGCTAAACCTAACCCTAACCCTAACCCTAATCCAAAATCTATCACTATCCCTGATTCTAACCTGAAGCCTTAACCTAGCCCTAACATTAACTTAATCCCTGACCCTTACCCTTAACCTAACCTTAAGAAAATGATAAGCCTAACCTAACCCTAACCCTAAGCCTAGCCCTAATCCTAAACTTAAAACTAGACTTAACCTTAGCTGTGGCCCCACCAATTACCCTAACCCTAACCATAAACATCATGATAACCTTAGCCCTAAACCTAAACCTACTCTAACCCTAACTGTAAACCTAACTCTAGACCTAACCATAAACCTAACCCTTGCCATAGTCCTTAACCTAGCTCAAACTCTAACAATTATGCTAAACTTAACACTAACCCTAGTCCTAAAATTAAAACTAACCCTAACCCTAACCCAATATCTAAACCTGTACATTTACTAAACTGTAATGATAACCCTAATCCTAACCCTAAACCTAATCCTAAACCTAACCATATCCTTAGCACTAACCCTAGCTCAAACCCTAACCCATAACCTAATCCCAACCCTAGCCTTAACCCTAAACCTAACCCTAACTCTAGCCTTAATCTGAAACATAACCCTAGCCCTAAACCTAGCTCTAACCCTATCCATTACCCTAATGATAACCATAAACCTAATGCTAACCCTAGGCCTAACCCTTACCCTAACACTAGCCCTAACAATAACACTAATCCTAAAATGAGCCCTAATTTTGTTCAACTCCTAAAACAACCAAGCCAAGGCCCTAACCCCAAACCTTAAACTAAACCAAAACCTAACCCTACACCTAGCCCTAACCTTAGCCCTAATTCCAGTCCTAACCTAACCCTAAAACTAACCTTGAGCCTGACTCTGACCTTTCACTATCCTTAGCTCTAACATCACCCTATAAGTATACCTAACACTAAAACTAGAAATAGCCCAGCCATGACCCTAAAAGTTGCCCTAATCATAACTCTTGTTCTTACATTAGCCGTACCCCTAATACTAGCCCTAACCTAACCAAAAATCTATCCCTAAACTGAGCCCTACACCTTGTTCTAACCCTAACCCTAACCCTAGCCCTAACCATTTCCCTAAAACTAACACTAGCCCTAAAACTGGCCCTAACCCTAAACCTAACCCTAGACTTAATCCTATCCACAATCCTACCCCTAACTCTACTTCTAACCCTATCCATTACCCTAAACATAACCCTAACCCTAATGCTAACCTTAGACCTAAATTAACCCTAATCCTAATCCTAGACCTGACGCTAACCCTAACCGTTGCCCTAGCCGTAACCATAGCTCAAACCCTAACACTTACCCTAAACCTAACCCTAATACTAAAACTAGGCCTAACCCTAACATTAACCCTAGCCCTAATCCTAACCATAACTCGAGCCCTAAACCTATCCATTACCCTAAACATAAGTCTAACCCAAACATAGCTCTAAACATAGCTGTAACCCCACCCATTACCCTAACCCTAACTATAAACCTCATGATAACACTAGCAAAACCCTAAACCTACTCTAACCCTAACTGTAAACTTAACCCTAGTCCTAACCCTAAACCTACACTTAACCTAACTGAAAACCTAACCCTAGACCTAACTGTAAACATAACCCTTGCCATAGTCCTAATGCTAGATCAAATCCTAACAGTTACACTAAACCTAACACTAACCCTAGTCCTACACCTAAATCTAACCCTGTCCATTTAGGCCTAAGTCAAAACCTATGGCTAACACTAACCTTATCCATATCTAAACCTAATCTGAACACTAAATTTAACCCTATCATTTACTCTAACTCTAACCCTAAACCTAACCCAAATGCTAATTCGAACCCTAAAACTAAACCAAAACATAACCTAAACTCTGAGCAAGACACTGACTCTAATAACACACCTAGCTCTAAACCTGATACTTACCCTAAATATAACCCTTAAACTAGACCTAGCCATAAAACTAACCCTAACAGTATTCCTAACCATAACCCTAGACCTGACATTAGGACTCTACCTAATTCTTGCCTTAAAACTAACACAAAGCAGAGCCCTCATTCTAGCCCTAAACCTAGACCTAGCCCTAACCCGAACCCTAACCCTAGCCAAAACCCTAATTTCAACCCTTGCCCTAAAGCCCTAATTTCAACCCTCGCCCTAGTTCTGAACCTAGGTATAACCACATCCTTTCCCCTATCCCTAACCCTAACACTATCACTAACACTAACCCTAGCCCTAACCCTAGGCCTAATCTTAACACTAACCATAGCTCTAATCCTAGCCCTAATTTATTGCTAAATGTAACCTTAACTCTAACCCTAGCTCTAAGAATAACCCTAACACAAGCCCTAGACCTATATCTAGTACCAAGCTTATCTATTGCCTAACCCTAACACTAGCCCTAACATTAGTCCTAATCCTAGCCATAGTCCTAAACCTAGAACTAACCCTAACTCTATATCTAACCCTAACTCTAAGCCTAAACCTCACCCTAACACTAGCCCTAACTTTAATTCTAATTTGAAAACTAGCCCTAACCCTAGCCATAGCCCACAAACAAAACTGAGCTATAGATCCAATCCTAACCCTTAACCTAAACGAAATCCTAATGCTACACCTAGTCCTAGCCTTATCCCTAAAACTAATACTTACCCTGAGTCTGACCCTAAAACTAACCCTATCTCTAAACATCACCCTAACACTCATCCTAACCCAAACACATGATCTAGCCCTAGTCCTAACCCTAAAACTATCCCTAACCGTAAAGCTAGTTTTACATTAGCCACAGCCCTAACTCTAACACAAAACCTAGCACTAATTTGAGCCTCAACAATAGCTTTAACACTAATCCTAACCCTAACCCTAACACTAACCCAAACCCTAGCTCTAAATCTATTCCTTACCCTAAGCCAAACTCTCCCAAATGCTACCCAAGTTCCAACCCTAATCCTTAGCTTACTCTAAACTCTAACTCTATTACTAATCCTAACCCCAGCCCTCATTCTATCTCTAACCATAACCCAAAGCCTAAGCCAAAACCTTACCCTAATTCTGACCCTAACACTAACACTAGGTCAAAGACTGACCTTAACAGTAAACCGAAACTTAACACTAGCTCTACCAGTAAACCTATACCTAAAACTAACCATAACACTAGCACTAGACCTAAACTTAATCCTAAATATAGCCATAACTCTAGCCCTAGTCCTAAACAGAAACCTATCCCTATCCCTAAAATAACCATTAACCTAACACAAAGGCTAATCCTAGCCCTAGACATAACCCTAGTTCGAATTCTGGCCCTTACCATAAACCCAATGCTAACCCAAACACTGACACTTACCCTAACACAAACCCTAGCTCTAAACTTTACCCTAACCCAAAACTTAAACCTAACACTAGACATATGTATAACCCTAGCCACAAAAACTAGCCATAACCATAACCCTAGCTCTTACATTACCCATAGCCCTAACACTAGCCATAAACCTCACACAAAACCTATCCCTAATATAAGCACTAAACCTAGACCTAAGCATAACCTTAACCCTAACCCTAGCACAAACCCTAAATCTAATGCTTGCACTAGCCCTAACCCTAGCTCAAACTATAACCCTCACTTTAAACATAACCCTAGGTCTAAACTTAAACCTAAACCTATCCCTAATCCTAAGTGTAACCATTGCCAAAATCCTAGCTCTAACTTTATCCATTACCTTAAACATAACCCAAACCTTAATTCTAAACCTAGCCCTAACCCTAACCCTAACCCTGACCCTAACCGTAGCTCTGATTCTAATACTAACCCTCACCCTAGCCCTAACCCTAGCTCAATCCCTCCACTTACCCTAAACCAAACCCTAAAACTAACCCTAAGAGAAACCCAAATCCCAGCCCTAATTCTAACCTTAACCTAAGCCCTAACACTTGCACTAAACCAATTCATTACTCTAAACATAAGTCTAAACCAATTGCTAACCCAAGGCCTAACCCTAATCCTATCCTTAACACTAACTCTATACATTACTCTAAACCTAACCTGAACTGTAAACCTAACTCTATCCATTAATCTAACCCTAATTAATCTAGCCCTAATTTGAGCCCTAACCTTAAACCTTAAACCAAACCAAACCCTAACCCACACTCTGAACCTAGTAATAACCTAGCTCTATACCTGACCCCTACACTAAACCTAACCCTTACACTAGACTTAGAAATAAATCTATCCCTAACATTATCCCTAACCATAACCCTAGACCTGACATTATCCCTAGCCCTAATCCTAGCCCTAACCCTAACACAAACCCTATCCCTCAATCTAGCCCTAAACCTAGACTTAATCCTAACCCAAACCCGAACTCTAGGCCTATACCTAAATATAACCCTCGCCTTAGCACTGAACCAAGCTATATAACCCCATTCCTTCCCCTAAAACTAACCCTAACTGTAGCCCTAACATTAGGCCTAACACTTACACTAATCATAGCGCTGATCCTAGCATTATTTGAACCCTAAACTTAACCCTACCCCTAAACCTAGCCTAAGACTAACTCTAACTCACACTCTAACCCTATTTCTATTTATAACCCTATTCATTACCATAACCCTCACAATAGCTCTAACCTGGGCCCTAACCCTAGCCATAGCCATAACCCTAGATATAACCATAACTCTAAATCTAACCCTAATCTTATTCCTAAACCTCATTCTAAAACTAGCTCTAACACTATTGCTAATCCTAAAACTAGCCCTAATCTAAGTCCTAGCCCTAAAACAAAACCGAGCCATTACTCTAACCCTAAAACTTAACCTAAACTAAACCCTAACCCATAACTAGCCATAACCCGAGCTCTAATTTGAGCCCTAAGCATAAAACTAACCGTCATATCCAAACACAAACCCTAGCTCTAAATATCACCTTAACCCTAAAACTAATGCTAACACTAGACCTAGCCGAAACCCTAACCCTAAAACTAACCATAGTCATAACCCTAGTTCTCACATGGGCCTTAGCCTAACCCTAGACCTAACTCTAACAAAAAATAGCCCTAATCCGAGCCCTAACACTAGATTTAACCCTAACCCTAACACATTAGACCTAACTCTAGTCTTATTCTGGCTTTCACGCTAATCCTATCTTTAACCTGAACACTGGCCCTGACACTAAAATTAAACCTAGCTCTAAACCTGACCCTAACCCCAAACCTAAACCTAACACTATACCTAGTTGTAACCCTAACCCTAAAATTAGCTCTAATCAGAACCGTAGATCTTACATTACACATAGCACTAACCCTAGGCCAAAACCTAACACAAAACTAAAATAATCCTAAACCTAATCAAGGCTTAAACCTACCCTAAGCATAACCCTCACCCTAAAACTAATCCTCGTCCTAACCCTAACTTTAAACCTCCTCTTAGTCCTACCATAGCTCAAAGCCTAACCCTTAGCCTAAACATAACCCTAGCACTAACCCTAACCATAACTCTAACTGTCACCCTTATCCTAACCTTAAACCTAGACCTAACACTAGCTCTAATCCTAGCCATTATCCTAATTCTAATCCTAACCCTAATGATAACACTATCGCTTACCCTAACCAAAACCCTAACCAAAACCAAAAACCTAACCCTAAACCTAAACCTTGCCATAGCCTTAACCCTAACTCAAATTCTAACCCTTACCCTAAACCAACAGCCTAAAACTAAACTTAAACCTAAACCTAACCTTAACCATAAATCTAACCTTACATCTAACCCAATCTATTACCCTAAACCTAATCCTAACCCTAATGAAAACCCTAGCCCTTACCCTAAACCTAACCCTGACAATAACACTAAACCTAACCCTCGTCCTACACCTAACCCTAGCTGAAAACCTAACCTTTATGCTAAATATAACCCTAACCCTAAGCTAGATTTACTAGCCCTAAACCAAAATCTAATGTAACTCTAGCACTAATCCTAACCTAACCCTAGCCCTAACCATGGATCTAACCCTATATATTAGCCTTATGATAACCCTAATACTAATGATAACCCTAGGCATAACCCTAACCCTTTTGCTAACCCTAAAGCTCTCCATTGACCTAAACTTACCCTGAAACCTAAACCTAACCCAGTCAATTACCCTAACCCTAACCTTAACCCTAGTGCTCATTTGAGCCCTATCCCTAAACCTTAACCTAAAACAAACCCTAACCCTGATCTTGACCCTAAATATACTCCTAGCTGTAAACCTGACACTTAAATGAAGCCTAACACTTACACTAGACATAGACACAAACCTAACCCTAAATCTATCCTAAACTGTAACACTAGACCTGACATTAGCCCCAGCCCTAATTCTAGATCTAACCCTACAACAAAACCTAGCCCTCATCCTAGCCCTTAACCTAACCTTAATCATAACCCTAAACCTAACCCTAGCCCGAACCCTAATTCTAACCCTCACCCTACCTCTACCCCTAGCTATAACACCATACCTTACCCTAAAATTAACTATAACCTTAGCCCTAACACTAGGCCTAAGCTGAACACTAACCCTAGCCTAATCCTAGCCCTAACTCAGTCCTTTCCCTAAAACTAACCAAAACCCTAGGCCTAAGACTAACTCTAACTCTCACCCTAGCCCTAGCCCTAGTTCTAACCCTATGTGTTACCGTAATCATAACCCTAGCCTTAACCCTTGCCCTATAGTTAGACCTAGCCCTAATCCTAGACCTAACACTAAATCCAAATATAACCCTAACCCAAAGCCTAAGCCTAACACCAACACTAGCCTTAACCCTAATGCTAATCTTAAAACTAGCCCAAACCCTAAACCTAGGACTAAAACAAAACTGAGCAACAGCCCTAACCCTAAACCATAACTTAAACCAAACTCTAACACTATACCTAGACATAATCCTAGCCCTAATTTGAGTCCTAAACCTAACCTTAAAATTTACTCTGATCCTGACTCATATCCTACAACTTACCTTAGCTCTAAAGACAACCCTAAACTTAAATCAAACACTAACAGTAACTCTAGTCTTAATTCAAGTAATAACCCAAACCTTAAAGCTAATCCTGACCCTTACTGATACCCTAACACTCACCCTAGCTCTAAACACAGCCCTCACCTTAAAACAAACACTAACAGTAACCCTAGCCCTAATTTGAATCCTAAACCTAACCCTAAATCTAACCCTGATGCTGACTCATATCCTATTAATAACCCTAGCTCTAAATATTACCCTAACCTTAAACCTAAACCTAACACTAGACCTACTCCTAACCCTAACCCTAAAACTAACCCTAATTGTAACCCTGGCTCTTACATTAGCCAATGCCCAAATCTAGCCTTAACCCTGACAAATAAACTAGCCCTAATCCAAGCTCGAAACCTATAATTAACCCTAACCCTAATCCTAACTCTAGCACTAACCCTAGCTCTAAGATTATCCCTTAACCCATGAAACACCCTAACTCTAATGGTAACCCTAGTACTATCTCTAATCCTTAGGCTAACAAAAACCCTAACCCTATTAAAAGTCCTAACCCTAGTCCTCATTCTAGCTCTAACCCTATCCCAAACCCTAATGTTAACCCTGACCCTTATTCTTACCCTAACACCAGCACTAGGTCAAAAAGGGACCCTAACCCTAGACCAAACCCTAACACTAGACCTAGACCTAAACCAAATCCTAAATCTAGCCTTAACTCTAGCCCTAAACCTAAACATAAACCTAGCACTAGCCCTAATAATAATCCTTAAATAACTCAAACACTAACCCTAACCCTAGATATAAACATATTCTGATTTCTGGCTTTAACCCTAACACTAAAACTAACCAAAACACTGACCCTGCCTTTAGATGAAACCTTTCTCTAAATCTGACTCTACCCGAAAATCTAAACCTAACACTAGACCTAGCCATAACTCTAACCCTACAACTAGCCCTCAACATAATCCTAGCTCTTACATTACCCATAGCCCTAACCATAGGCCTAAACCTAACACAAAACCTAGAGCTAATCCTAGGCCTAAATCAAGCATTAAGCATAACCCTAACCCTAACCCTAGCCCTAACCCTAACCTAACCTTTGCCTTAGTCCTAATTTAACTCGAAGCCTAAACATTACTCTAAACATAAACCTACACCTATTCCTCAATCTAACCCTAACCCTAGCCCTAATCCTTACCTTAATCCTAGCCCTAAACCTAGCTCTAAACTTAACCATTACTCTAAACCTAAACCTAACCTTATTGATAACCCTAGGCTTAATGCTAAACCTAAACCTAACTGGAAAACTAACCCTAGACCTAACCTTAAACCTCACACTTGCCATAGAGCTAACCCTAGCTCAAACCCTAAACCTTACTAGAAACCTAAACATATCCATAGCCCTAATTCTAAGCCTAAACCTCAATCTAACATTAAACATAGCCCTAAATCTACATCTAATCATATAAATTACCCTAACCCTAACCCTATCACTAATGATGTCACTAGCCCTAATCCTAACCCAGCTCTATGAGTACTATAATCTTATCCCTAGAAGTAACCCTAAACCTAAACCTCACCCTAGCCCTAACCCTAGCTCAAAACCTAAGTCTTATGCTAAACATAAACCTAAGCCTAACCCTACTTTTAATCATAACCCTAACCTTAATTCAAGGCCTATTCCTAACCATAAAACTAGCCCTCAAGTTAGCTCTAATCCTATCCATTATACTAACTATAATTTTTACCCTAATGCAAACCCTAGGCCTAACCTTAACCGTATCACTAACCCTAACCCTATCAATTACCCTAAACCTAACGTGAACTCTAAACAAAACCCTATCATTACCCTAACCAACAACCTAGTGCTAAAACAAGCATTAACCCTAAACCCTAACCTCAACCAAAATCTAACACTGACTCTGACCCTTATAAATCTCCTAGCTATAAAGCTGGTATTAACACTAAACCTAACCTTTACACTAGACCTATCCATAACCCTTATCCTAAAACTATCCCCAACCGTAAGCTTAGACTTGGCATTAGCCATAGCCCTAATACTGGCCCTAAAATTAACACAAACCCCAGCCCTTATACTAGCCCTAAACCTAGCCTTAATCCTAACCCTAAACCTAAATTTAGGCCTAACCCAAAAACTAACCCTAGCCCTATTCTTAGCCCTAATTTAGTCCTATTCCTAACCTAAGCCCTAAACCTAGCACTAAGACTATCTCTAACTCTCACCCTAAACTCCATCCCTAGTTCTAACCCTATACCTTACTGAAACCCTAATCCTAGCCCTAACCCTAGCACTAACCCTAGCCCTATCATTAGCTCTAGCCCTAACCTAGATCTAATTTTAACTCTAAATCACACCCTATCCCTAAGCCTAACCCTAAACCTAACTCTAAATCTAACTTTAACCATAGCCCTAAAACAAACTGAGCCATAGCCCTAATCCTAACCCTTAACCTAAACCAAACCCTAACCCTAACATTAGCTCTAATTCTAGTTTTAAGCTGAAAACTAGAACTAACACTGACCCTGAATCTGACCATAATACTAACCCTAGTCTAAACATCAACCTAACCCTAACCCTAAACCTAACAATAGACCTACCACTAACCCTAACTCTAAATTTAACCCTAATTGTAACCCTGGTACTTACATTAGCCTTACCCCTAACTCTAGCATTAACTTAACCAAAAACCTACCCTAATCCAAGATGTAAATCAAGTTTTAACCTACACCCTAATCCTAAACCTAGCCCTAATTAAAACCATAACCCTAGCCCTAACCCTAGCTCTAAAGCTATTCATTACTGTAACCATAACCTTAGGCCTAAACGTAACACTATCCATAATCCTAAACCTATGCACTATTCTAAACCAAACCTAAACCCTAAACCTCACCCTATCATTACACTATCACTATCCATAACTCTAATTTGAGGCCTAAATTTAAACCTTAACCTATCCCAAACTTCTAACCCAGACCTTGACCTAATAATACCCCTAGCTCTAAACCTGACCCTAACCCTAAACCTAACCCTTACATTATATGTAGCCATAAACCTAACCCTAAAACTATCTTTAACCATAACCCTAGATCTGATATTAGCCATAGCCCTAATCCTAGCCCTAACCCTGAAATAAACCATAGTCATCATCCTAGCCCCAAACCTAGCCTTAATCATAACCCTAACCTTAACCATAGCTCTAATCCTAGTTCTAACCCTCACCCTATCTCTATACTTAGCTATAATGCCATTTCTTACCCTAAACTTAACCCTAACCCTAACCCTAATTCTAGGCCTAAGGTGAACACTAACCCTAGCCCTAATTCTAGCCCTAATTTAAACCTATCCCTAACCCTAAACCAAGCCCTAGCCCTAAGACTAACTCTAACTCTAAAACTAGCCCTATCCGTACTTCTAACCCTATCTATTACCATAATCCTAACCCTAGCCCTAAACCTAGACATAGCCATTGCCTAATCGTTATTCCTGGTCCTAACCCTTGATCTAATACTAACTCTAAATCTACCCTAACCTTAAGCCTAAGCCTAACCTTAACACTAGCCCTAGCCCTAATGCTAATCTTAAAACTAACCATAACCCTAACCCTTGCAGTAAAACAAAAACTAACAATAACACTAACCCTAAACCTTAACTTAAACCAAACCTTAACACTACACCTAGACCTAACCCTAGCCCTAATTCGAGTCCTAATCTTCACATTAATACTAACCCTAACACTCACCCTAACCTTAAACAGAACCCTTATAGTAACCCTAGCCTTAATTTCAGTCCCAACCCTAACCCTAAAACTAAACCTGACCCTGACTATTATTAACCTAACTCTAACACTAGCTCTAAATTTCAACCTAACCTTAAACCTAATCCTAACACTAGAGGTTCAACCCCTAACCATACCCTAAAACTAACCCTAAAACCCTACTTCTTACACTATCCTTTTCTCTAAACCTAGCCATAAGCCTAACACAAATCTGAGCCCCAAATCTAGCTTTAAGCCTAACCCTAGCCCTGACCCTAGCTCTAATCCTATCCCTTACCCTATGCCAAACCCTAAACCTAATGCTAATCCGAATCCTAATTCTTAACCTAATTCAAATATAACCCTATTAGTATTCCTAACCCTCGTCCTCATTCTAGCTCTAACCATAACCCAAACCCTAACCCTAACCCTGACCATTATACTAACCCTAACACTAATCATAGGTCTAAAACTGAAACTAACTCTAAACCGAAATCTAACACTAGCCCTACTGGTACCCTTATACGTAAACCTAACCCTAATACTAGCCCGAGACATAAACCTAATCCTAATCTATCCATAACTCTACCATAGACCTAAAGAAAAACCTAGCCCTAGCCCTAATAAAAACACTTATCCTACAGCCAAAAACTAACCCTTCCCCTAGACTTAACCCTAGTCCTAATTCTGGCTTTCCCATTAACCATAACCCTAAACTGAACACTGACCCTGACACTAACACTAACCCTAGCTCTAAACATCACCCTAACCCTAAATCTAACCCTAAAACTATATTTAGCTTTAACATTAACCATAAAACTAGCCATAATCATAAAAAGTTCTTACATTTGCCATAGCCCAAACCTATTGCAAAACCTAGCCCTAACTCAAGCTGTATCCTTGCTTTAAACCTAAAGCTAACCATAAACATAAATTTATCACTAACCCTAAACCTAAGCCTAACCCTAGACCTAACCCTAAGCATAATACTAGCCCTTAAAATAGCTCTAACCTTATCAATTACCCTAATGATAATCCTAACGCTTCTGCTAACCCTAGACCTAACCCTAATCCTATCCCTAACCCTAACCATTAATCTATACCTAACCTGAACTCTAAACCTAAAACTATCAACCTATCCCTAACCATAATGATAACTTGAGCCTTAACTCTAAACCTTAATCTAATAAAAACCCTAAGCCTGACCCTGACCCTAATAATACCCATAGCTCTAAATCTGACCCTAACAAGAAACTTGACACTTACAATAGACCTAGCTATAAAAAAACCCTAAAAATTTTCCTAACTGTAACCCTAGACCTGACATTATCCCTAGCTCTAATACTAGTCCTAATCCTAACAAAAACTTTAGACCAAATCCTCGCTATAAACCTTGCCTTAATCATAAAACTAACCCTAACCATAACCCTAGTTCTAATCCACACCCTAGTCCTAAAAGTAGCTATAATCTCATCCCTTAACCTAAACCCAACCCTAACCCTAACAATATCCCTAGCCCTAAACCTAGGCCTAACCCTAACACTAAACCTAGTCCTAATCCCAGCCCTAATTTAGTCCTATCCCTAACCCAACCCTAACCCTAGCCCTATGACTAACTCAAACTCTCGCCCTAGAATTATAGCTAGTTCTAACCCTATCCCTTACCATCACCCTAAACCTAGCCCTAAACTGAGACCTAATCCTCTCCCTATCCTTAGCCCTATCTCAAAGCCTAGATCTAAACCTAACACTAAATCTATCCCTAAAGCTAAGCCTAAACCTCACACTAACACTAATCCAATCCTAACATTAATCCTAAAACTAACCCTAACTCCAATCCTAGCCCTAAAACAAAACCGTATCATAATCCTAACCCTAATACTTAACCTAAACCAAACTCTAACCTTAAACCTAGCCCTAATTTTGTCTCTAATTCTAGTCCTAACCCTAACCTGAAAACGAATCCGGACCTCTGATCTTAACATTAAACCTATCTCTAAACATCATTGTAACCATAAACTTAACACTAACACTAGACGTAGCCCTAAGCCTGACCCTATCACTAGCTCTAATCATAACGCTACTTTGTACATTATTTGTAACCTTAACTTTAGCAATAACCTAAACCAAAAGCTAGCCTTAATCCAAGTCCTAAACCTAGGTATGTTTAATATTTATTTTTTAGTTTTGGTGGACACAACATCTTTATTTTATTGGCTGAGGATCGAACCCATCACCCTGCACATGCCAGGCTAGCACACTACTTCTTGAGCCACATCCTGGGCCACTAAACCTAGCTTTAACCCTAAACATAAATCTAACCCTAACAAAAAAAAAAAAAAAAAGAAAGCCCTAATCCTATACATAACCCTACCCCTAATCGTACGTCTAATCCTAGTCATTACCCTAATGATAACCATTATGTTAACCCTAGGCCTAACCCTAACCCTATCCATTACACTAAACCACATTTAAAACCTAAACCTAAGCCTTTCATTATCTTAACCTGAAACCCTAATGATAATTCAAGCCCTAAACCTAAACCCTAACCTAACCCAAACCCTCACCTTGATCCTGACTCTAATAATAACCCCAGCTCTAAAACTGACCCTTAGTATACACCTAACCCCTACACTGGACCACGCCATAAACCTAACACTAAATCTATCCCTAACCATAACCCTAGACCTGACATTAGCCCTAGCCCTAGTAGTAGCCCAAACAATAACACAAACATTATCCCTCATCCTAGCCCCAAACCTAGCTTTAATCATAACCATAAAAATAACCCTAGCATTAACCCTAATACTAATCATTGCCCTAGCCCTCAACCTAGCTATAAACCAATACCTTACCCTAAACGTAATCCTAACTCTAACCCTAACTCAAGGCCTAACCCTAACCCAAGGCCTAATCCTAAAACTAACACTAGCCCTAATTTAGCCCTATCCCTAACCCTAATCTTAACCCTAATCCTAGACCTAAGACTAACTCGAACTCTCATACTAGCCCTATCACTAGTTCTAACCCTATCCCTTAGCATAATCCCAAACCTAACCCAAACCTTATTCCTAACTCTTGCCCTATCCTTAGCCCTAGCTCTAACCATAGATCAAAACCTAACTCTAAATCTAACCCTAACCCGAAGCCTAAGCCTAACCATTATAAATACATTTATATGTAGACTCTGTGTCTACAGATGTTGGCATCAATTATTATTTAGAATATAGTCATTAGTGTCATAAAAGGCATACCATTTCTGGTGGTGTATAGAGAACTGAGGGTCAGGGGTAAGATGCTATGTTAAGGGGAATAGGAATGAGTGTATGTGATTAATCTAACTTAGCAACTTTTGAGGAGAACTCTAATGAATAGACAGGGGGAATTTATGGAAGAAGGTATAAATTCAAACTCCTTATCTGTATTCTTAAAATTACCCTTTGTATAAATAGTAAAAGTTAGGAGGCTGATAGTGAAATAGAGAAAGAAAGAAAAAAGAAGAAAAAATAAAAAGGAAAGAAAGAAAGAGAGGGAGAAAGAAAATAAGAGCAAATAAAGAGGTGATGAGGTGAGGCCTATGCTATTCCTCTATATTATACAATTCTAGAGATTCAGTTTTTAAAGTCCAATTTCATGGACAGTTCTTGGTTTCACATATGTTGAGGTTGTGAGGACCAGAGGGGGAAGGGTAGAGGAGAATGGATGAGAAGAGCAAGAAAAGAAATGTAAAAAAGAAAAAAAAAGTCTATCAGAACTCTGTGTTCTTTTCTTGCAGTAGATGAAGTTGTCTATTCCTAGCTTGTGTCTCTGTACTCAGGGTGGTGGAGGTAGCTAGGGTGAGAGGGCTTGAGCTTCTACCTGGAGCCTCCCTACTCTTAGTCTCTGAATTGGAAACCAGGTGCCTGTACAGTTGCTGTTCTGCATTGATAGCTACACCCCCGAAAAGCTTGTGAGAAAAATCTTGAGTTATCACAGCTGGAGGTAGGGGAGTTGGAAACAGGTTACCTGATAAGCTACAGAACCCAGCTTGTAGCCACACCCACCAATAGATGGCCAATAAGGTTTTGCAAGATGGATTCCATCTATTACCCATGTATGGTGTTTGGTGAGGTGGGTGGTTCTGGAGTGACCTTGTGCTGTGTCCAGAGCTCCGTCTGTTGGCTCTCAAGCAAAATCTCTGTATTCTGTGCTGCCTTTCATCTGTATGGAGAGCACCCGTGCGGCTGAGACTGCTGTCTGCACCCAGAGAACCTGCACAGCCGAGCCTACCATCAGAGTTGAGAGCACCCATGTGGCCCTAGTTTTCTTCAAATTTCTATGATACTGTCCAGGATTCATCTTTTACTTGGTCTTACTATGCTCCAACTGTTTGGGCCTTCTCGGTTCAATGGTTCACTGTCAGGAACAGTGTGTATTTTAAGGTTTCCCTTCATTATGGCTTATTGATGTGAATGAAAATTGAGCAAACAGGGTTGGCAGGAGGTTCTGGTTTCTTTCTTTTGAATGTAGGCTAAAGATGAAGCATGTGAAAGAAACTGTATCCGAGAGCCCTTAAGGAGAAAACAGAGAAACATGTATGTACTGAAATAAGTCTCCCAAGAATTTGATCAGATTTCTTTGATACTACACAGTATTCATCTTTTAGCTTGCTCCACTAGGCTCCCCAAGATTGGCACTTCTAGGATCAATGGTTCTCTAAATAGGTAAGGGTTAGTGACGGTTAGGGTTAGGGCTAGCTTTAGAGCTACTGTTAGGGTTAGAGTTTGTTTTGTTCAAATTTCTTTGATACTGAGAAGATTTATTTTTTACCTAGCCTTACTATGTTCCCCAGTTTGGGGCCTTCTTGGTTCAATGGTTCGCTGTTGGGAATAGTTTGTTTTTAATGTCTCACTCACTTCATTTTGACCTATATGGGTAATAGAGAATGGAGCTGGAAATCAGAGTGTTGGTGCTAGCTGGTTGAATCTTCACATTCTCAATCAGTTGTCTGTGGGAACTCTCTGGTTTCTTCCTTGTAAAAGTAGTGATAAGCTGAAGCATTTAATACAAGTTTATTCAAGAACACTTTAGGAGAAAACAGGGCAATATGCATGTACTGAAATACCTCCCCCAATTATTTGGTCAGATATCTTTGATACTGTGCAGGATTCATATATATGCTTGCCCCACTAGTCTCTTCAAGTTTAAAACTTTTGTGATCAAAGGTTCTATTAACAGGTTAGGCTTAGGGTTATGGTTAGAGTTAGTGTTATACCTAGTGTTAGGGTTAGAGTTAGTTTTTTTAACCATTTGGATACTGGGCAGGATTTATCTTTTTCCTATTCTTAGTATGCTCCCCATGATTGCGACTCCTAGTAAAAGGGTTTACTCTCAGGAACAGCTTTAGTTTTCATGTTTCACTTCATTTTGCCCTATGGGGGTGAATGTAATTGGAGCTGGACTCAAAAAGGGTCTGTGCTAGCTGCTTGAAACTTCACACACTCAATCAGTTCTCAGTGCACATTTTCTCATTTGTTTTTTTTTTGTGGTATAGCCCAAAGCTGAATTAGAAACAGCCAGCTTTATCTGTGAGCACTTAAGGAGCAAGCTTCAACTTTTTTTTTTCTTGATTGCTTTGATACTGTACAGGATTCATTCTTTTCAGAGCCTTAGTAGGATCCCCAAGTTTGGGCCTTCAAGGTTTGCTGGTTCACTGTCAGGAACACTTTGAAGTTTAGGTTCCACTTTATTAAGACCTATAGATGTGAATGAAACTGGAACTGGAAATCAAACAGAGTTAGTACTAGCTGCTTGAAACTTCACACACTCAATCAGCTCTCTGTGAGCACTCTCTGGTTGTTCCTTGTGAAAGTACCTTAAACTGAAGCATGAAAAAATAATTTATCCAAGAGCACATTAGGAGAAAACAGGGAAATATGCACATACTGAAATACCTCTACCAATTATTTGGTCAGATTTCTTTAATACTGCACAGGATTCATCTATTAGCTTGCTCCACTGGGCTCCTTTATTTGGGGACTACTATGATCAATGGTTTTTTAAACAGGTTAGGTTAGATTTAGTTTTAGGTTAGGGCTAGGGTTACAGCTAGTGTTTTGCTAGATTTAGTTTTGTTCAAATTTCTTTGATACTGGGCAGGATTCAACTTTTACCTAACCTTCCTATATTCTCTAGGTTTGGGCCTCTTGGGTCAAGGGTTTGCTCTCCTGAACAGTTTGTATTTTCAGTTTTCATTTCATTTTGAACTATGCATTTAAATGAAAATGGTCCTGAAAATCCAACAGGGTTAGTGCTAGCTATTTCAACCCTCATACACTCAATCAGTTTTCTATGGGCATTCTCCGGTTTATTTCTTGTAAAAGTAGCCCTAAGATGAAGAATGCAAAGCAACTTTATGTGAGAGCACTTTACGAGAATACAGGGAAATATGCATTTACTCAACTACTTCCCAATTATTTGGTCAGATTTCTTTGATATTGACAAAGATTCATTTGGTAGCCTACACAACCTGGCTACCCAAGTGTTGGACTTCTAGGATCAAAGGGACTCTAAACAGGTTAAGGTTAGTGTTAGGGTTAATGATAGGACTAGGATTAGACCTAGTGTTAAGGTAAAAGTTAGTTTCGTTTTCAAATTTCTATGATACTGTGCAGGATTCATCTTTTTTTTTTATTTTGACTATACTCCAATTATTTGGGCGTCCTATATAAAGGGTTTGTCTTCAGGAACAGGTTCAATTTTCATGTGTCTCTTCTTTTTGCCCTGTAGGGGTGAATGGAAATGAAGCTGGAAATGGAACAGGGTTTGGGCTAGCTGCTTTAAACTTCACACACTCCATCAATTTTCAGTGAGCATAATCTGGTGTTTGCCATGGAAGTAGCCCTAATATGAAGTAGAAAGTAACAGCTTTATCTCTGGGGGCTTTAGGAGCAAGCAGAATACCCATGTAATGAAAGAGCTTAACATATTCTTTTTTGGTTCAATTAATTTGATACTGTACAGGATTCATCTTTGACCTAGCCTTAGTAGGCTCCCCAAGTTTGGGCCTTCAAGGTTCAATGGTTCATTGTCATGAACAGTTCGAATTTTTAGGTTTCACTTCATTATGGCCTACAGATGTGAATTCAGTGGAGTTGGAAATCAAACAGGGTTGGTGCTAGTGCATGAAACTTCACACACTACATCAGCTCTCTGTGGGCACTCTTTGGTTTTTCTTTGTGAAAGTACCTTAAGCTGAAGCATGAAAAACAATTTATCCATGAGCACTTTAAGAAAAAAAAGAAACAGGGAAATATGAATGTACTACATTACCTCCCCCAATTTTTCATCAAATTACTTTGATACTGCACAAGATTCATCTGTTTAGTTGTGCCTCTAGGCTCCCCAATTTTGGGACTTCTATGATCATAGGTACTCTAAACAGGCCAGAATTAGTTTATGGTTCGGTTAGATCTCGTGTTAGAGTTAGAGTGAGTTTTGTTCAAATTCATTTGAAACTTGGCATAATTCGTCTTTTACCTAGCCTCACTATTTTCCCCAGGTTTGGGCCTTATCCCTTCAATGGTTTGCTATCAGGAACAGTTTGTATTGTAAGGTTTTCTTCATTTTGACCTATACGGGTAAATTGAAATGGAACTTGAAATCAAACAGGGTTGGTGCTCACTGCTTAAAACTGCACACACTCAATCAGTTCTATATGGGCACTCTCTGGTTTCTTCCTTGTAAAATTTTCCCAAAGATGAAGCATGCAAAAACCTCTTTATCCAAAAGTAATGTTGGACACAACAGGGAAATATACATGTACTGAAATACCTCCCCAAATTATTTGGTTAGATTTATTTGATACTGCATAAGATTCATCTGTTGGCTTGCCCCACTAGGCTCCCTTAACTTGGGACTTCTATGATAAAAGTTATCTAAACATATTAGGTTTAGGGTTAGAGTAAGGGCTAGGTTTAAACCTAGTATTAGGGTTAGAGTCAGTTTTGTTCATGTATCTTTGATACTGGGTAGGATTCATCTTTTACCTAGTCTCACAACGTTCCCTGGTTTGGGTGTTCTCAGTTCAATGGTTTGCTGTCAGGAAAAGTTTGTATTTTAAGGTTTCACTTTATTTTGAACTATTTTGTTGAAGAGAAATGGAGCACGAAATCAAACAGGGTAGGTGCTAGCTGCTTGAAACTGCACACACTCAATCAGTTCTCTCTGGTTTTTTTCTTGTGAATGTTGCCTCAGATGAAGCATGCAAAGCAACTTTATCCCAAGCACTTTTGGAGAAATCAAGAAAGTATGCATGTACTGAAACACTTCCCCCCATTATTTGCTCAGATTTCTTTGGTACTGTGAAGGATTCATCTGTTAGCTTGCCCCACTAGGCTCCCTTAGTTTGGGACTTCTATGATCAAAGGTTCTCTACACCAGCTAGGGTGAGTTGTAGGGTTAGGATGAAGGATAGACCTAGTGTTAGGTTTACAGTAGTTTTTTTCAAATTTCTTTGATACTAGGCAGGATTTATCTTTTACCTAGCCTTACTATGTTCATCAGGTTTGAGCCTTCTAGGTTCACTGGTTTGCTGTCTGTATTTCAGTTTTTATTTGAGGTTTCACTTCATTTTAACCTATATGGGTAAATTAAAATGAAGCTGGAAATCAAACAGAGTTTTTGCTAGCTGCTTGAAACTTCACACACTCAATCAGTTTTCTGTGAGGTCGCTCTGGTTTTATCCTTGTGAAAGTATCCCAAAGATGAAGCATGCAAAAACATCACTATGCAAGAGCATTTTAGGAGACAACGGGAAAATATGCATGTACAGAACTACCTCCCCCAATCATTTCGTCAGATTTTTTGATACTGGGCAGGATTCATCTGTTAGCTTGTCTCACTAGACTTCTCAACTTTGAGACTTCTATGATCAAAGATTCTCTAAACAGGTTAGGTTAGATTTAGGTCTAGTGTTAGTGTTAGAGTTTGTTTTGTTCAAATTTCTTTGATACTGGGCAGGATACATTTTTACCTAGCCTTACTATGTTTCCCAGTTTTCGTTCAGGTCTAGGGATGTGTTTATGGTTAGGGTTTGGTTTAGGGTTTGAGTTATGGCTAGAGATTTCATTACACTTAGGGTTAGGTTTAGAGTAATGGATAATGATAAATTGAGGGTTAGGGTTAGGGTTAGGGTTTGGATTAGGGCTAGTCTTAGGATTAGGTTTACTGTATGTCTTAATATTTCCACTAGGGTTAGGTTTATTGTGAGGTTTAGGTTTACGGTTACATCTTGGGATACGTTTATGGTTAGAATTAGGTTTAGTGTTAGGGATTGGTTTATAATTAGGGTAATTGACAGGGTTAGAACTAAAGTTCGAGCTAGGATTAAGATTAGGATAAGAGCTAGTGTTAGGGTTATGGTTTAGGATATGTTTAGGGTAATGTTTAGGATAAGGGTTTGGCTTTGAGCTAGGGTTAGGTCTAAGGCAAGTTTTAGTGTTAGGGTTAGTGTTATGGCTAGGGTCAGGGTTAGGGTTATGCTTAAATCTAAGTTTAGGCCTAGGATTATGGTTAAGTTTTGTGTTAGGTTTAGGGCTAGGGTTAGGACTATTTTTAGGGTTAGTACTACTGTTAGGATTAATATTAGGGTTAAAATAGTGTTAGGGCTAGGGTTATGTTTAGGGCTAGTATTAGTGTTAGGGTTAATGGCTAGGTCTAGTGTTAGGAAAAGGTTTTGGGTTAGGGTCAGGGTTAGAGATAGGTTAAAGTTAGGTAAGGTCAGTGTTCCAGATAGGATTAGGGTTAGGGTTAGAGCCAGAATTAGGACTAGTGTTAGGTCTATGGGTAGGGTAAGTGTTTAGTTTAAGTTATGGGTTATTGTTAGGGCTAAAGCTAGGATATTGTTTAGATCAAGGGCTAGAATTATAGCTATATTTAGGATTAGTTTTGTGTCTAGGTCTATGTTAGGGTTAGGTATAGGTATAGGCTTACCGGTAGGGCTAGTGTTAGGGTTTGGTTTAGGGTTAGGGTCAGGTTTAGACCTAGGGTTACTATTAGGATCATAATAAGGCTCAGGGTTAGGGTTAGAACTAGAATGAGGGCTAGGGTTAGGACTAATAATACTGTTAGTGTTTAAGTTAGGATATGGATTAGGGTTAGGACTAGGGTTATCATTTGTTTTAGGGTTTTGCTTAGGGTAAGGGATAGGGTTAGAGCTAAGGTTTGGGCTTGGGTTAGGGTTATGGTTAGGGCTAGGGTTAGGGTTCAGATTAGGATTTAAGCTAGGGTTATGACTAGAATTAGGGGTAGGATGTGTGTTAGGGTTAGGGATAGTGTTATGACAACGACTAATGTATGAACTAGGGTTACAATTAGGGCTAGTTTTAGGGTTAGGGTTAAGGGTACGTCTGGTGTTAGGGTTGATTTAAGGTTAGGGTGATGTTTAGAGCTAGGATTAGTGTTAGGATCAGTGTCAGGGTCAGGGTCAGGGTTATTTTAGAGTTAGGGTTAGGGTTAGGTGTAGGTTTATGGTTTGGTTTAAGTTAAGGGTTAGTGTTAGGGATATGACTTGTTTCTTTTTTTTAAGGCTAGAGCTAGGGGTAAGGCAAGTTTTAGGATTAGCATTATTGTTAGGGCTAGTGTTAGGGTTTGGTTTAGGATTAGGCTTATGGTTAAATTTAGAGTTAGGTTTAAATTTAGAGTTAGGTTTAGATCCAGGGTTGGGCTAGGGCTAAGGATAGAACTAGGGATAGGGCTAGGGCAAGAGTTAGAGTTAGTCTTAAGGCTAGGTTTAGGGTTAGGATAGCAATAAATTAGGGTTAGTGCTAGGCTTAGTCTTAGGGTTACACCTAGGGATAGGGCAAGGGTAATGGTTAGGTTAAGATTATGGTTAGGTTTAGGGTTATGGTTAGGTTTAGTTTATGGGATGGGGTTATAGCTAGGTTTAGGGCTAGGACAATGGTTAGAACTAGGGATAAACCTCCGGTTATGTTTCGGGTTAGAATTAAGGCTAGGCTTAGCGCTAGGATTAGGGCTAGGGATAATTTCAGGTCCAGGTTTACAATCAAAGCTAATTTAGGATTAGGTTAGATGTAGTGTAAGGTTTAAGTTTAGGGTTAGGGTCAGGTTTAGAGCCAAGGTTTTTGTTTGGTTCAGGGTCGTGATTAGTGTTTGGGATAGATTTAGGTTTAAATGTAGGGCTCAAAGTATCATAGGTTTAGGATTAGGATAATGATATAGTTAGGTTTAGGTTTCAAGTTATGTTTAGGGTAATGGATAGGGTTAGGATTAGGGATATGGTAAGGTTTAGGATTAGGGTTGGCATTATGGTTAGGGTAATGGATATGGTTAGAGCTAGGGTTAGAGCTAAGGTTATGGTTATTATTAGTGTTAGATTTAGGGTTATGGTGAGGGTTAGGGTTAAAGCTCAATTTAGGGCTAAGATTAGGCTAAGTTTTGGGTTAAGTTAGGGCTAGGGTTAGGGTTATGGCTAATGTAAGTACTAGGGTTAAAATTACTACTAGTTTTAGGGTTAGGGTTAGGGTTATGGCTAGATCTAGTTTTATGTTTATGGTTATGTTTAGGGTGATGTTTAAATCTAGGGTTAGTGTTAGCATCAGAATCAGGGTTAGGTTTAGTTTTAGGGTTCTACTTAAAACTAAAATTAGGACTACAGTTAGGGCAAGGTGTAGTGTTAGGGTTTGGTTTAGGTTAAGGTTAGGGTTAGGGATATGGCTCGGGTTTGTATTAGGGCTAGGTCTAGAGTTAGGGCTAATTTTCAGAGTAGTGTTAGGCTTAGGGTAAGGGTTAGTGTTAGGTTTAGGCTTAGGCTTTGAATTAGAGTTAGATTTAGAGTTAAGGTTAGATCTAAGGTTAGGGCTAGGGCTAAAGAATTGGCTAGGGTTAGGCCTAGGGTTAGGGCTAGGTTTAGAGTTCCAGTAAGGGATAGGTTTAGAACTAGTTTTAGGACTAGAGAGAGTTAGACTTAGTTTTAGGTCTAGGGTTAAGGTTAGGGTTAGTGATAGGGCTAAGTTAGGTCTAAGATTAGGGATAGGGTTGGTTTTAAATTAGTCTTAAGTTTAAGGTTCGGGTTATGATTAAAGCTATGTTTAATGCTAATATGGGCTAGGATTTGTGTTCGGGGTAGGGCTAGGATTATATCTAGGGCTAATGTCATGTCTAGGGTTATGGTTATGGATAGGTTTTGGCTATGTGTAATGTAAGGATTAGATTTATGGTAAGGGTCAGGTTAGAGTTAGGGGAATTATTAGGTTTCTTTTAGGTTTGAGTTTAAGGATAGGTATTAAATTAGCATTAGGGTTACAGTTAGGGTAATGATAGGGTTAGATTTTAGGGTTCTGGTTAGATTTAGTGTAATTGATAGGGTTGGGCTTAGTGATAGGTTTAGGGTTATGCCTAGGGTTAGCATTAGGGAAAGGATTATGTTTAGGATAATGGATAAAGTTAGAGTTAATGTTAGGGCTAGGGTTATGGTTAGGATAAGGTCTTGAAATATGGTTAGGCCTAGCATTAGCATTAGGATTTGGGTTATGATTAGGGTAATGGATACAGTTAGAGCTAAGGGCATAGCTAGACTTATGGTTAGGATTAGGTCTTGAGTTAGTGTTAAGGTTGTGTTAGAACTAGGGTTAGTGATAGTGTTATGTTTAGTATAAGAGTTAGCTTCTGAGCTATGATTAGGGTTAGAGCAAGGGTTAGGTTCAGCGTTATGTTTAGGGATAGGATTACAGTCAGTTTAGGGTTAGGGTTAAGGAAATGATTATAATTAAGTTTAGGTTTAGGGTTAGGGTAATAAATACGGTTTGATGTAGGTTTAGGGTTAGGCACAGGGCTAGATTTAAGTTTAGGGTTAGGGTTAGGTCTATGGTTATGTTTAGGTTTATGATAAGGGTTAAGGTTTGATTTATGGTTGTGCTATAGCGATTATTAGTTTAGGGTTAGGTCTAGGGTTAGTTTTCTGTTTAGGGTTAGGATTATGGTTAAGTTTAAGGCTAGGGTTACAATTAAGGTTAGGGTTAAGGTTAGGGTAATGGGTAGGTTTAGAGCTAGGTTTAGTGCTAGGGTTAAGGATAGGGTTAAGACTAGATTTAGTGTTACATTCAGCAATAGTTCTAGGTTTACGTGTATAGTAAGGGTTAGGTTTTGAGCTAGGGTTAGGACTAAGGCAAGGTTTAGGTTTGGGTTAGGGTTAGGGTTAGGTTTAGGGTTATGCTTAGAGCTAGGTCAAGTCCTTGGATTAGCTCTAGGTTTTGTGTTAGGTTTAGGCCTAGGGTTAAAGCTGACGGTAATGTAAGAGCTAGCATTATGATTAGGGCTAGTTTTAGGGTTAGGGTTATGCCAAGATCTAGTGTTAGGTTTAGATTTTCAGTTAGGGTCAGGTTTAGAAGTAGGTTTACTGTTAAAGGCAGAGTTAGTGTTTGGGTTAGAGTTCAAGTTAGGGTTACAGCCAGAATTAGGAGTAGGTTTAGGTCTAGGGGTAGGGTTAGTGTTTGTTTTAGGATAAGCATTATTGTAAGGCCTAGGACTAGGTTTTTGTTTAAGTCTAGGGCTAGAGATAAGGCTAGATTTAGGATTAGGTTTAGGTCCAGGGCTAGTGTTAGGTTTTAGTCTAGTGTTAAGGTCAGGTTTAGAACTTTGATTTGTGTTGGGGTCAGAATAAGGGTCAGGGTTAGTGTTCAGATTTGGGATACGATTAGAGCTACAATGAGGGCTAGGATCAGGACGATTAATAAGGTTAGGATTTTGGTTAGCCTAAGGAATAGGCATAGGTGTAGGGCTACCATTAGTTTTAGGGTTATTCATAGGGTAGAAGATAGCCTTAGAATTAGGGGTAGGGCTAGAGTTAGGATTATGGTTAAATTTAGGTTTATGGCTTGGAATAGGGCTAGTTTTGGGGTTAGGGTTAGGGCTAATGATAGGGCAATGGCTAATGTAAGAACTAGGGTTACAGTGAGGGTTAGTTTTAGTGTTCGTGTTAGAGGTAGGTCTAGTGTTAGGGTTAGGTTTAAGGTTAGAATGATATTTAGAGCTAGGGTTAGTTTTAGGATATGAGTCAATGTCAGGGTTAGTGTTAGGACTTGAATTAAGAATAGGTTTACTTTCAGGTTTTATTTTAAGGTTAAGAGGGTGTTTAGAGCTAGGGTGAGTGTTAGGATATGAGTCAGGTTTAGGGTTAGTTCTAAGGTTAGGGTTAGATTTCAAATTAAGGCTATGATTAGGTCTAGTTGTAGTGTTAGTGTTTGATTTGAGTTAAAGTTTATGGTTAAGGATATTGCTCAGTTTATTTACTGCTAAGGTTAGGGTTAGGGCTACTTTTGCCATTAGCATTAGGGTTAGGGCTAGTTTTAGCATTTGCTTAGGGTTAGGGTTAAATTTCGAGTTAGGGTTAGATCTAGTGTTAGGGGTAGTACTAAGTATAGGGCAAGGGTTAGGGCTAGGGTAAGGGTTATGGTAATGGATAGGCTTAGAACTAGAAATATGGATAGTGTGAGAGTTAGAGATAGTCTTAGGTCTAGGGTTAAGTTTAGGTTTATGTATAAGTTAATGGTATGACCAGTGTTAGGGTTTTCTCTAGGTTGGGGGTCAGTTTTAGACATAGGGTTTGTGTTAGGGTCAGAATAAGGGTCAGGGTTAGCGTAAGGGTTTGGGATAGGATTATAGCTAGAATGAAGGCAAAAGTCAGGACTATTAATAGGGTTCGGGTTTTTGTTAGTCTAAGGATTAGGGTAGATCTAGGTTTACCATTAGTGTTACGGTTTCACTTAGGGTAATGGAGAGGGTTAGAGCTCTGTTTAGGGCTAGAGTTAGGGTAGGGTTAGGATCAAAGTTAGGTTTAGGGTTCTGATTAGGGCTAGTTTGTGTTAGGTTTATAACTAGGGTTAGTGCAATCACTAATATAACAGCTAGGGTTACAATTAGGGTTTGGTTTAGGTTGGGGTTAGGGATGGTTTTAATATTAGGGTTAAATTTAAGGTTAGGGTGATATTTAGATCTAGGTTTAGTTTTAGGATATGAGTCATGGTCAGGGTTAGTGTTAGGACTCACATAAGGGCTAGGGTTACTGTTATGTTTTGGTTTAAGTTTAGGATGGTGTTTCAAGCTCGGGTGAGTTTAGCATATGAGTCAGTGTCAGGTATACTTTTAAGGTTAGGGTTAGGACTTGAATTAAGTCTATGGTTAAGTCTAGGTGTAGTGTTAGCATTTGGTTTAAGTTAGTTTTAGGGTTAGGGCTATTTCTCAGTTTTGTTTTACTGCTAGTGGTAGGCTTATGGCTAGTTTTATGATTAGCTTTAGGATTAGGTTTAGTGTTAGCATTAGGTTTAGGCTTAGGTTCAGGGCTGGACTAAGGATTGGACAAGGGTTAGGACTAGGGTTAGGGTTATGGTAAGGGCTAGGATTAAAACTACTGATAAGGCTAGTGTGAGAATTATTGTTAGTCTTAGGGCTAAGGTTAGGTTTAGGGAAGGAATAGGGATAAATTAGGGCTAGGATTAGGTCTATGGTTAGTGTTCAGTTTAAGCATAGACTTAGGGTTAGATTTAAAATATTGTTTAGGGTAAGGGATGGTGTTATGCTTGTTTTAGAGGTAGGGTGATGTTTAGAAAAAGGTTAGGATTAGGGTTATGATTAAGGCTAGGTTTAGGGCTAGGATGAGGGCTATGGTTTGTTTTACGGTTAGGGCTAGTATTAGAATATGGCTAATTTCAAGTCTAGAATTATGTTTAAAGATAGTTTTAGGGTTAGGATTAAGGGTACGTCTAGTGTAAGATTTAGGTTTAGGATTAGGCTCAGGTTTAGGGCTAGGAGTATTATTAAACTGAAGGCCTAGGTTAGGGTTTGGCATAGGTTAAGGCTTAAAGTTAGGGTTTGTATTAACATTCGGGTAAGTGTTTGGGTAATGATAGGATTAGAATTAGGGTTCATGTTAGATTTAGGTAAATGGGTAGGGATAGGATTAGTGATAGGGTTATGTTTAGGCCTAGAGTTAGCATTAGGGTTAGGGTTATTGTTATGGTAATGTATAGAGTTAGGGCTTGTGTTATGGTTATGATTAGGGCTAGGGTTAGAGCTAGGGTTAGGGTTAGGGTTAAAGCTTGGGTTAGGGCTCAGATTAGGGCAAGAGTTTGTGTTAAGTTAGTGCTAGGGTTAGGATTACGGCTAATGTAAGTACAATGTTGCAATTAGGGCTAATTTTAGGGTTAAGATTAGTGCTGGATCCCCGCAGTCTGGCTGAGGACAATTCAGGAGCCACTTATCAAGCAGAAAGAAACTTTATTTTTAGAACACACACACCACACCACACGAGCTCTTCAGGAATTCCCCCAGAGACCAACTGCCACCACTGGCTTCCCACAAGCCTCTCAACCACCCCCCCTCTATTCCTCCTGCTCTTGAGGCCGATTAGCTGGATCGTGTGGGCGGAGCCAAAATAGTCCCCCAATGAGGAGCTCCGAGGTCTGAAAGGGAGGGGAAACAGCCCAATGAGCATCACCGCAGAGGAGCCAATCACCTGGAAGCTGGAAAATGCTGGGACTGCTGTGAGCCAATCATCAGCTGGCAGCTGGAAGTTTGCTGGGGCCCCTTCGGCTGTGGCTCTTAACATCTCCTCCTCTCTGTTTAAACAATAAGCATGTGGCTTAGGGACAATGCCTGCCTTAGGTTGTCCAATACTACATATGGTCCTTACCCGTCATCAGATGAGCTGACCACAAGGCGTCAGCCTCCTGTCTTAGGTTGGTACCATTGCAATTGGATCTTACAGATCATTGACTACTGGTCCACCATACAGCCACACCTGTGGATAGGCCTTTGTACCAGCGGGGGGTGAGGTTCATTGCCTCACCTCTGTTTGCCTTCAAATTTTAGCTGAATGACCATCACAAGCAGAAGGGAGGAGGATACACCAAGCCAATTATCGGCTCCTTTTGGAAAAATTGTACCACCGATGATACCATCAGCAAAAATACCCCAACACTACCACAAGTCACTGCACCAACAGATAGTTCACCATGCATAGAAGTGATACATAGTCCAGGCAAGTTCTGCAAGCAGTTCAGTGATAGCTATTGCAGAAACTGTAGATTGAATTTATCTTTGTCTGCACCAGCACTGGGATGAAAATAGGAATTCTGGCGATAATGGCTAAAGAAAAAATTATGGAACATTTCAGCAGGCACTAAAAGAAAACAATTTTTTCAACAATTTACATTATCCTGAAAAGAATTATTAAATATAATGAACAGGAAAGGTGAAAGTAAACAAAAAGATCTGGTAACCTCATTTTTTGTTCACATATTAAAACAATCCTCAACAGCTGTTTACCCAATTTAAATTAAACCATTTAAATCACACACATTCCTTTTAAAAAGATGTAGAACATATAACTTGAGACCCAGGAAGAGCAACTAATGGAGATGGAATCAAGGTGAATTCCCTTCTATGATTAGACAGCCTTATTCTGAGAATTTGTTTTTCCTACTATATAATTGCTAACCACAAAGCATGAATAGTGGATGAATGGACGAATGAAATGTGGCATGCATACAACTGCAGACAATCCAGCCTTAAAAAGGAAGAAAATTCTGACACATGTTGCAACATGGGTGAACTTTGAGGGCATTATGTTAAGTAAGTCACAAAAAGACAAATGTTGTGTGGTTTCACTTATATTGAGGTTCTTAGAGTAGTAATATAGACAGAGAAAAAAGTAGAATGGTTGTTGCCAGAGAAGGAGAGAAGATGAATGGGGAGTTAATGTTTAATGGAGTCAGTTGGGGAGGAAGTAAGAATTCTGGCAATGGATGGTGGGGATGGTCGCAGAACAATGTGAATGTATTTAATGCTGTTGAACTGTATATGTAAAAATGGTTAAAATGCTGAAGTGTGGGGGCTGGGGATATGGCTCAAGTGGTAGCGCGCTCGCCTGGCATGCGTGCGGCCCTGGTTCGATCCTCAGCACCACATACAAACAAAGATGTTGTATCCACCGAAAACTAAAAAAAATAAATAAATATTTAAAAAAAAAATAAATCACGTGAATAAGAAAAAAAATGGATCCATTTTTTTTTCATGAGCACTCATCATATATGATATGTGGACATAGTACATACAAACATACAACACAAAACACAAATGTGCACACATAATATAATACATACAACACATAACATAATAGTAAAGGCCTTATAACTTTTTAGAGGTGAATTCTCCATTGCAATGTTTAAAAACTCTAGAGTCAAAAAATAGAACTGATCAGCAAAACATTAACCTAGGTCTGTATGAGCTCAAAAAACAAAATAGAACTTCATGATGTGGGAAAGGGCAATAATGTACTAGATATTGAAAAAAGCATCCTGGTTCTGTTTCAGATGTAAGGATAGCCAAACTGGAGTTCTGGATATCAGCTGCTGTGGATTTGAGCCAAATCATTCTTTTTGGTCTGTAGAAATCACTTTAGTTAATCTCTCTGGAAATCAAATCGGCTGCTGTTCTCTCTGTGGAAACACACAAACAGACCCCCGACTCCAGACAATCACTGTGTCAGGACCTTAGTTAATCTCTCTGGAATCCAAATCAGCTGCTGTTTTCCCTGTGGAAACACACAAACAGACCCCCGACTCCAGAAAGTTACTGGGTCAGGACCTTTCCATTGTCCTGATAGAATATCCTTCCAAAGTACCTTGGGCTTATGTACATTTTTTTTTGGACACACATGCCTTTCCACAGCACTAAGCCCTGATGAATCAAAATTTTAAAAGTTCAGAGAAAAAGGGTTATTTTAAGTTTATCTTTGGTAAATATATACCCCTCCCCATTTCCCTCTTTTTCTTTAATAAGTACAATTTAATAGTTTGATGAGCTCTTTCAACTATGCCTTGTCCCTGTGGATTGTATGGGATTCCTGTTATATGATTAATGCCAAATGATGAGCAAAATTGTTTAAAAGAGCTAGAAGTATAACCAGGGGCATTATCTGTTTCTAACTGTTTTGAAACGCCCACAGTGGCAAAATTTTGTAAGCAATGAGCTATAATATCTTTAGTTTTTTTTTTCTCAGGCATGAATGGAGCCCATCAAAAATCTGGAAGAAGTACCAACTGTAACATGCAAATATTTTAATTTTCCAAATTCTGATAATAAAAATGTAAATGTTTTTGATCAGGTGTAATTACTGCTGCTGTACAATTATTTGACCCACCAGTGAATAATTTGGAGCAGATTGCCAGGAGCCCTTAGTTTGGGCAATGATTTAGCAGATAAAACTACACATGACATACATATTTTCTCTACACTAGAAGAAGCTACAAATTTTCATAAAAAGTACAATGTCAATGCTAATACTTTACAAAAGTGTTTTAAAATAACTAAAGAACAAGCTAGACAAATAATAAAACAATTTCAAAATTGTGTGACCTTTTTACCACAAGTTAATATCGGAGTCAATACTAAAGGACTGATACTTAACCATATTTGGCAGATGGACATCAAACACTTGCCAGAATTTGGAGCATTCATGATAGGTGCATTTCTTATCATTTTTGGAAAAAAAAATTATTACCTAAACAATCAGCTCAAAAGGTAGAGCTTAATGCAGTATTACAAGCTTTTGTGATGTTTAAAGATTCTGTATTTAACTTATTTTTCGATAGTCAGTATATAGTTAATGCTATAGTATCCCTAGAAGATGATGGTAGGATTTCCCCTTCCTCTACAGTTTTCTCTTTGCTTTCCCCTATAGAAAGTCTAATCTGGGACAGAAATGATCCATTCTTTATAGGACATATCAGGGCACATACAGGATTGATTCCAAGATTAACTTGTGGTAAAATGTCACACAATTTTGACATTGTTTTATTATTTGTCTAGCATGTTCCTTAGTTATCTTAAAATGGTTTTGTAAAGTATTAGAATTGACATGGATCTTTTTATGAAAATTTCTAGCTTCTTCTAGTGTAGAGAAAATATGTGTTTCATGTTTGGGTGCTAAAAATGTAAAAGTTTGATCAGGTGTAACTATTGCTGCTGTATCATTATTTGACCCATCAGTGAAAATATTTGGAGCATTCATGATAGGTGTTTTTCTTGTCATTTTTGGAAAAATTACAGGATGCAATGACCAAAAAGACAATAAAGGATTAGATGGTAAGTGGTTATCAAATGAAACATTAGATTTGCACATGATTATTGCCCAAGTATTTAACTCATTAGCTAACTCATCAATTTGATTCATAGTATATGGAGTAATAATTTTATTGGGAGAAATTCCAAACACTCTGTTTGCTTCTTTTATTCCTTTGGTATTAATTGTACTACAGCCTCAGGATACCTAGTAAGGATAGTGTTAGGAGAATAAGATAAATGTATCCATAATAATGGACCTTCTTGCCAAAATACTCCTGTAGGAATATTTTTTGTTGGTCGTAAAATAAATAATAAAGGCAAACTTATATCAATTCTATCCAAATGCATATTTTCCATATATGTTTCAATGATTTTTAATGCATATCTTGCTTCAGGCGTTAACATTAGGGGTGAATTTGGATCTGATGGACCTTTTAGGATATCAAATAAAGGTCACAACTCTCCTGTTGGTATACCTAGATAAGGCCTTATCCAATTTATGTCTCCTAATAACTTTTGAAAGTCGTTAAGTGATTTGAGTTGATCTACTTGTATTTGAATCTTTGGTGGACAGACCATGGTTGAGGATAATAGAACTCCTAAATAATTAATTGGAAAATTTAATTGTACTTTATCTATTGCTATCTCTAGATTATAATTTTTTAATAAGTTTGTAAGTGTGGCATAATATTCTAGCAATGTGCTTTTATCTTTATGTGCTAATAATACATCATCCATATAGTGAAATATTTGTAGTTCAGGATTTTGATTTCTAAGTGGCTGGATTACTTTGTTAACATAAATTTGTCACATAGTTGGGCTGTTAGCCATTCCTTGAGGGAGTACTTTCCATTCATATCTCTGATCAGGACCTTCATGATTCAGTGCAGGGATAGTAAATGCAAAACGTGGACTATCCTCAGCATGAATTGGAATTGAAAAAAAAACAACAATGTTTAATATCTATGACTAAAACATACCAGGTTTTTGGCAAAGCAGACAATTGAGGAATCCCTGATTGAGCAGGTCCCATAATAACCATCTCATTATTAATGGCTCTTAAATCTTGCAACAATCTCCATTTACCAGATTTTTTTTTTTATGACAAAAATGGGAGTACTATGGGGAGATACAGAAGGTTGTATATGTCCTTCCTCTAATTGTTGTTTGACCAGGTCATGGGCTGCTTGTATCTTTTCTTTAGTCAGGGGCCACTGAGGAACCCATACTGGTCTTTCTGATTTCCAAGTAATTTTTATTGTCTCAGTGGCCCTTTCTGAAAATCCAACCCATGTCTGTCTGTTCCTTAATATATTTGTATTGGGGCTCCTAGACCTTGTTCTTGTTTTTCTAATCTTTTTCCTTTCCTAAAACCTTGTCTAGCCATAATAGTGGGTGCATTTTGATTGATGTTATATGTTATTGTCAAAACTAATTGATCTAGGACATGTCGTCCCCATAAATTTACAGGGAGATGTCCAATACATATGGTTGTATAATTCCTTCACATCCTTCAGGATCCTTCCAATCTAATACCATTGCACTTCTATGGGGATTAATCACCACTCCTAGACTTTGAAGCATTTGAGTGGCTTGTTGTAATGGCCAATGTTTTGGCCATTCTTGATGAGACATGATGCTAAGGTCTGCACCTGTATCCATTAGCCCATTAAATTCATGTCCTTGAATATTTAGTTTTAGCATGGGGCGAGAATCTAAATTTAAAGAAAGCATAGCCCAATCTACACCTGTGGAGCCTAATCCGCTAGAACCTCTTTCTACAGTATGACTGGAAAATTTATCATGTAGGCTGGGTATTATTAATAACTATGCTATTCTATCTCCTGGTGAAATTACTGATATACCCTTTGGAGAACTGGTTATAATTTTTATTTCACCTTCATAATCGGGATCAAATTACCCCAGGACTTATCATAAGTCCTTTTAGAATAGAAGAACTGCATCCAAATAATAAGCCTACTGTTCCTTTGGGAAGAGGTCCTTTTACCCCTGTGGGAATGATTTGAACTCCCATCTCTGGAGTTAGTACTGTTCTGGTGGAGGCGCAGATGTCCAACCCTGTGCTCCCTCTGTTTTGTCTGATGAGGGATCTAATGGACAATATGTCCTGGACACTACCCTGATGGGATTGCTGGGTTCCTCCAATGCTCCATATATTTGTGGTCTTAGGCCCCGAAGCATTGGGCCCCCCTGTCCATTTTTTGGCAATGGAGCCCGATGCCTTTCTCCAGGATATCGTGGATAAACACCTGGTCCTTGTTCGTTTTTTGATAATGGAGTACCCTCTATGGTGGTTTGAGAACGGCATTCATTAGCCCAATGTCTCCCTCTATGGCATCGTGGGCAAATACCCAGTATTCCACTCCTTTAATACCTAGTTTTGTTAAACCCTCCTCCTATGGGGCAATTCCTTTTAAAATGTCCTGTTTGTTCACAATTGTAGCATGTTCTTGGCCTGGCATCTAAAGCCTATTTTACTGTAGCTGCCACGATTTGCCCTTATTCATTAATGTCTCTGGCATCTAAAACCTGTTGTACTGCAACTGCCACCACTTGCCCTTGTTCATTAATATCTCTACATAATTTAATATATGTGTTTAAATCTTCATGTTTCCATAGTCTAATGACTTCTCTGCACCAATGATTCACTGGCTCATAAGCCAGTTGTTTTATTAATGGCATTGCTTGTTCTGTATTTCCCCAAAACTCTGGTAGCTGTTTGAATAAACCTATCTACAAATTCAGTATAAGGTTCATTAGCTCCTTGTATTACCTTAGATAATTGACCTTGTAAAGCTCCATGTCCTTGTAAACTCTTCCATGCTCTAACTGCATCTGCAGCAATTTGTGAGTATATGGCAGGATCATATGCAATTTGTTGTTGCTGATCCTCATAAGGTCCCTTTATCCTAAAAACATATCTATATTTCTCTCAGGATAACCAGCTCCTGAACTTCGCCTAGCCATCTCCTTGCAAAATTAATCATTGGCAACCTTCCATAACAGGTATTGTCCTCCATTTAGCACAACTTTACACATACTAGTCCAATCTGCTGGCATCATGTTCAAGTTGGTAATGGATTCGACCATGCTTACAGTGAAGGGTGCTTGAGGACCATAGGTTGTTACAGCTTCTTTTAGCTTCTTCATTGTTTTGAAATCTAAAGCATTGTGAATTTGCTGCCCTCCTGCCTGCTCAAATACAGGACATGCTAATATTTGAGGTCCTGTCTCAGGATCCAAACTATAAAATACAGGGGTTGGGGGCCTCTCAGCATATGGAGGTGGCACTGTTGGTTGGACACTTATGTCCTCTGGTGATAGAAAGGTGTTAGTAGCAGTTTCCTGTTGTAACTTTTCCTCTGATGGCTTTTTCTCCTCTAAACTTTCTTCCTCTGTCTGACTAGCTCGAAAGACCTCTTTTACTTGATTTTTTTCCTCTGTCTGACTAGCTCTAGAGACCTTCTCTTTTACTTGGATTTTTTCTTCTGTCTGACTAACTTGAGAGACCTTCTTTTTTACTTGAATCTTTCCCTCTATTTGACTAACTTGAGAGACCTTCTCTTTTACTTGAATCAATGTCTTCTCCTTCCTCTACCATTGTCTGAACTGAAGGTTTGGACTAAGCAAACAAGATACCAACACCCATAATGGCAATATGCCAACTGGCAGAGTTCCTGGGCTTTTCTTTTCTATTCTTTTTAAATCTTCACCATGATGGTTCCATTGTGATATACTGAACAACTCCTCCTTAAAAAGCCATGGGCTACATTTTTGTATTGTATCAATGTATTCCCTGACTGCTGTTGATTTTACTGGGAGGACTCCTTCCTCTAACAATTTACTTAACACTCTTTCGGTTTGTTTTTTACTAATTTCTGATCCCATATGTCTATTATAATACAACCCAACAAGATGACGCCAAACACTGAAACAGAATGAAACAAAAATGGAACAACAAAAAATCATTATAATAGCATTTCTATCCTCCTGAAATGTCCATCTATCCTTTCTCCCTATCTGCTCCTCAGATGCAAATAGTCTTTCCTCAGATGTGAGTGGTTTTTCTTCTGTCTCACCCATCTCCAGAGACAGGCAACTTAAAACAAAAGGGAAACAAAATGAAAGAAGAATCTTAAAATGGCTACCCATCCTCTCGCCCTGCCCTCAGGGGCAAGCAGTTTACCTTATCACTTACCCTCAGTCATTCCCCATACGGGCTACGAAATACCGCAGTCTGACTGGGCACAATACACGAACCACTTATCAAGAAGAAATGAACTTTATTTTTGGAAGACACACGCCACACCACACGAGCTCTTCAGGAATTCCCTCAGAGACCAACTGCCACCACCGGTTTCCCAAAAGCCTCTCAAACACCCCCCATTCCTCCTACTCTTGAGGCTGATTGGCTGGGTCATGTGGGTGGAGCCAAAAGAGTCTCCCAATGAGCAGCTCCGTGGTCTGAAAGGGCGGTGAAACCGCACAATGTGCATCACTGCAGAGGAGCCAATCAACTGGCAGCTGGAAGTTTGCTGGGGCCGCTGTGAGCCAATCATCAGTTGGCAGCTGGAAGTTTGCTGGGGCCCTTTTGGCTGTGGCTCTCAACACTAGGTTTAGTATTAGGGTAAGTGTTAGGATTAGGGTGATGTTTAGAGCTAGAATTAGTGTTAGTGTCAGAGTCAGTGTCAGGGTTAGTTTTAGGGTTTGGCTTAAAACTCGAATTAGGGCTCGGGTTAGGGGTAGGTGTATGGTTAGGGTTTGGATTAGTTTATGAGTTAGAGATAGAGCTTATGGCTCAGTTTTGTTTTAGGGCTAGGGCTAGGATTAGGGCTAGTTTTAGAATTAGTGTTAGGGTTAGGGCTAGTGTTAGGGTTAGGCTTAGGCTTCAGGTTAGGGTTAGATTTAGAGATAGATTATGATCTAAGGTTAGTGCTTGGGCTATAGATAGGGCAAGGGTTAGGACCAAGTTTAGGGCTAGGGTAAGGGTTACATTAAGGGATAAGGTTAAAACCAATGATAGGGCTAGTGTGAGAGTTAGATTTATTCTTAGGTCTAGGGTTATGGTTATATTTAAAGATAGGATAAAATCAGGGCTAAGATTAGGGTTAGTGTTAGTATTGGGGTTAGAGCTAGTGTTAGGGTTATGGTAAGGATTAATCTAGGTTTAAGGCTAGGATAAGGGCTGGGATTTTTGTTAGGGTTAGGGCTAGGATTAGGGCTAGGGCTAATGTCAGATGTGTGCTTATGGTTGAGGAGAGGACAGTTTTAGGATTAGGTTTATGGCTAGGTCTAGTTTAATGGTTAGGTTTAGGGTTAAGTTTCAGGTTTAGTGATAGGGGAATTATTAGGGTCAGGATCCGGTTAGAGTTTGGTTGAGATTAGTGTTTAGGGTTAGGGCTGAAATAGGCATTAGGGTTAGGGTAATAATAGGTTTTGTTTAGGGTTCAGATTAGGTTTACAGTAATTGATAGGGTTAGCTTTAGCGATGGGGTTTGTGTTAGGCCTATGATTAGCATTAGGGTAAGGGTAATGGTTATGATAATGGATAGGTTTAGAGCTAATGTTAGGGCTAGGGTCATGGTCAGTAATAGGTCTTGAGTTAGGGTTAGGGTTAGGGTTAGAACTAGGGTGAGTGTTAGGATTATTTTTAGCATAAGGATTAGGGCTAGGGCAAGGGTTAGGTTTAGAGTTAGGTCTAGGGATAAGATTACAGTATGGTTAGGGTTAGGATTGGATTAGTGCTAGCATCATAATTAGGCATAGTTTTAGGGTTAGAGTAATGGATATGGTTAGATGTAGGCATAGGGTTATTGGTAGTGTTAGATTGAAGTTTAGATTTAGGGTTAGGGCTATGGTTATGTTTAGGTTTGTGGTAAGGGATAGGGTTTGAGCTACAGTTAGGTCTATGGCAAGTATGAGGTTTAGGGTTAGGTCTACTGTTAGTTTTCTGGTTATGTTTAGGGTTAGGATTAGGCCTAGGGTTATCAATAGGTTTAGGCTTAGGTTTAGGGTAACAGGTAGGTTTAGAGCTAGGTTTAGGACTAGGGTTACATTTTGGATTAGGGATAGTGTTAGGGGTCTATTTAGGGATAGATGTAGGTTTATATTTAGGGTAAGGGTTAGGCTTAGAACTTTTGTTAGGTTAATCAAGTGTTAGGTTATGGTTAGGGTTAGGGTTATGCTTAGGCCTAGTTTTAGCTCTAGGTTTTGTGTTAGGTTTAGGCCCAGGGTTAGGGCTGTGGGTAATGTAAGAGCTAGGGTTATGATTAGGGCTAGTTTTAGGGTTTGGATTATGGCTATGTGTAGTGTTAGGTTTAGATTTTTGGTTAGAGTAAGGTTTAGAGGTAGGTTTACTCTTAAAGGCAGGGTCAGTGTTTGGGTTCGAGTTAGAGTTAGGGTTAAAGCCAGAATTAGAACTAGGTTTAGGTCTAGGAGTAAGGTTAGTGTTTGTGTTAGGTTAAGGGTTACTTTAAGGGCTAGGGATAGGTTTTTGTTTAGGTCTAGGGCTAGAGTTAAGGCTGGATTTTGGATTTGTTTTAGGTCTAGGGCTAGTGTTATGGTTTGGTCTAGGGTTAGGGTCAGGTTTAGACCTAGGTTTAGTGTTAGGGTCAAAATAATGGTCAGAGTTAACATTAGGGTTTGGAATAGGTTTAGAGCTAGAGTGAGGGTAGGGTTATGACTATTAATAGGGTTAGGGCTTTGGTTACTTTAAGGATTAGGGATAGGTCTAGGGTTACCATTAGGGTTAGGGTTTTGCTTTGGGTGATAGCTGTATAGCTAGTTTTAGGGCTAGGGTTAGGGATAGGGTTAGGGTTAAATCTAGGTTTAGGGCTCAGATTAGGGCTAATTTTTGTGTTAGGTGTAGGGCTATTGTTAAGGCAAAGGATAATGTAAGACCTAGGTTTACAATTAGGGTTAGGGTTAAGGGTAGGTCTAGTGTTAGGGTTAGTTAAAGTCAGAGTGATATTTATAGGTAGGGTTAGTATTAGGATATGATTCAGAGACAGTTTTAGTTTTAGGGTTAGGGTTAGGACTCAAATGAGGGCTAGAATTACTGTTAGGCTTCACTTTAAGGAGAGGGTGGTGTCTAGAGCTAGTGTCACTCTTAGAATATGAGTCAGCGTCAGGGTTAGTTTTAAGGTTAGGGTTATGACTCAAATTAAGGCTAGGGTTACTGTTAGGGTTAAGTTTAAGTTTAGGGTGTTGTTTAGACATAGGGTGAGTGTTAGGATATGATTCGGGGTCAGGGTTATTTTAAGGTTATGGTTAGGACTCGAATTAGTGCTAGGGTTGGGTCTAGGTGTAGTGTTAGGGTTTTGTTTAAGTTAAGGTTTAAGGTTAGGACTATAGCTCAGTTTTTTTTAGAAAGAGAGAAAGAGAGAGAGAGAGAGAGAGAGAGAGAGAGAGAGAGAGAGAGAGAGAGAGAGAGAGAGAGAAGAGAATTTTTAAATATTTTTTATTTTTTAGGTTTTGGTGGACAAAACATCTTTGTAAAAAAAATTATTTTTATTATTGCTGATGATCGAACCCAGCACCCTGCACAAGCCGGCAAATGCGCTACCACTTGAGCCACATCCTAAGCCCCTATTGCTCAGTTTTGTTTTAGTCCTAGGTTTAGGGTTTGGACTAGTTATATGATTAGCGTTAGGGTTGGGGCTAGTGTTTGTGTTAGGCTGAGGCTTAGGGTTAGTTTAAGATTTGGAATTAGGTTTAGATCTAGGGTTAGGGATATGTCTAAGGATAGGGCAAAGTTTAGGGCTAGGTTTATGGTTATGGTAAATGATAGGCATAGAACTAGGAATAAGGCTAGGGCAAGAGTGAGAGTTAGTCTTAGGGCTAGGGTTATGGTTAGTTTTAGGGATAGGGATAAATCAGGGCAAGGATTAGTAGTAGGGTTAGTGTTCAGATTAGGCCTAGCATTAGGGCTAGGTTTAGGGTTAAGTTTAGGGAAAGGGATGTGTTATAGCTAGGTTTAGAGGTAGAGTGAGGGTGAGAATTAGGATTAGGGCTAGAGATAGCGTTAGGGTTATGATTAAGGCTAGGTTTAGGGCTAGGATGAGGTAGGGTTTGTTGTATGGTTAGGTCTAGAATTAGGGCTAGGGATAATGTCAGGTCTAGTATTACAGTTAGGAGTAGATTTAGGATTAGGTCTATGTCTTAGTCTAGTGTACATGTTAAGTTTAGGGTAAGGGTCAGTTTTAGAGCTAGGGGTATTTTTAGGTTCAGGGTCAGGGTTTCAGTTTGTATTAGGTTAAGATTTAGGGATAGGACTCAAATGAGCATTATGGTTAGAGTTAGGATTAGGGTAATGAATAGAGTTAGGTTTAGGGTTCATGGTATGTTTAGGGTAATGGAGAGATTTAGGGTTTTCTATAGGGTTATGATTAGGCCTATGGTTAGCATTAGGAATAGGGTTATCATAAAAGTAATATATAGGGTTAGGGTTAGGGTTAGGTTAAGGGCTAGGTTTAGGGTTATTGTTAGGGATAAGGCCAGGGTTATGTTTAGGCCAACGGTTAGGCTTTGAGCTTTGCTTAGGTCTAAGTTGAGGATTAGGCTTACGGTTAGGGCTAGGTTTAGTGTTAGAGTTATAATTATGGTAGGTTTAAGCCTTGGATTAGGGCTAGGTTTTTTGTTAGGTTTAGGTCTAAGGTTAGTGCTATGGTTAATGTAAGATCTGTGGTTCTAATTAGGGCTAGTTTTAGGGTTAGGTTTAAATTTTGGTTTAGAGTCATTTTTAGAGCTAGGTTTTGTGTTAGTGTCAGGGTCAGTGTTCAGATTAGAGTTAGCGTGAAAGCCAGAATCAGGAGTAGGGTTAAGTCTGGGGGTAGTGTTATTGTTTGATTTAGGTTAAGGGTTATTGTTAGGGCTAAGGCTAAGTTTTTGTTTAGGTCTAGTGCTAGAGTTATTGCTGGATTTAGGATTAGGTTTAGGTCTAGGGGTAGTGTTAGGGTTAGGTTTAGGTAAAAGTTCACTGGTAGTGCTAGTTTCAGGGTTCAGTTTAGGGTTAGGGTCAGGTTTAGACCTATAATTAGTGTTATGGTCATAATAAGGGTGAAGGTTAGAGTTAGGTTTTGTGTTAGGTTTAGAGCTAGAATGAGGGCTAGGGTTTGGACTAGTAATAGGGTTAGTGTTTGATTTAGGCTAAGAATTACCGTTAGGACTAGGGTTAGCATTATGGATAGGGTTTGACTTAGGATAAGGGATAGTGTTTGATCTAAGCTTTGAGCTAGTCTTAGGGTTAGGTTTAGGGCTAGGGTTAGGGTTAGGGTTAAATCTAGTTTTATGGCTCAGATTAGGGATATTTTTCTTTTGGGGTTAGGACTAGGGTTAGGACTATGGCTTATGTAAGAACTAGGGTTATTATTAGGGTTAGTTTCAGGGTTAGGGTTTGGGCTACGAATGGTGTTAACATTTGCTTTATGGTTAGGGTGATATATAGAGATCCTGTTAGTGTTTGGATATGAGTCACTGTAAGGTTTAGTTTTAGTCCTAGGACTCGAATTTGAGCTAGGGTTGTGGCTAGTTGTAGGGTTAGGTTTTGGTTTAGGTTAGGTTTAGGGTTAGGGTAATGGCTCAGTTTTGTTTTAGGGCTAGGGCTAGGGTTGTGGTAGTTTTATGATTAGTGATAGCGTTCAGGTAGTGGTAGGTGAGGTTTAGATTTAAGGTTATGGTTAGATTTAGAGTTTATAACCATAATTTAGAGTTATGGTAAGATCTTGGGTTAGGGCTAAGGTCAGGGCTAGTGTTAGGGTTATGGTAATGGACAGGTTTAGAAATAGAAATAGGGCTAGGTTGAGAGTTAGAGGTATTCTTACTGCTAGAGTTAGGGATTTGCTTAGGGTTAGGGCTAAGTTTAGGCTAGATTAGTGCTAGGTTTAGTGTTAGGGTTAGGCCTATGGTTAGGGCTAGAATTAGTGTTAATGTTAGTGTTAGGGTTATGGTTAGTTTTAGGGGAAGGGATGAGGTTATAGCTAGTTTCAGGGCTAGGGCAAGGGTTAAAATTAGGTATCAGAATAGGGTGAGTGTTCAGGTTAGGATTAAGGGTAGGTTTAGGGCTAAGATGAGGGCTAGGGTTTGTGTTAGGTTTTGAGCTAGGATTAGAGCTAGGGCTAATGTCAGGTCTAGGGTTATGGTTAGGAATAGTGTTAACTTTTGGTTTATGGCTAAGTCTAGTGGAAAGTTAGGCTAAGGGTAAAGGTCAGGTTTAGAGCTAAGTGTATTATTATGTTCGGAGTCCGGTTTAGGGTTTGGTTTAGGATAAGGTTTAGGGTTATGTCTCAAATTAGTATTACGATAAGTGTTAAAGTAATGGATAGTGTTAGGTTTAGGGTTCAGCTTAGGTTTAGAGTAATAGATAGGGTTAGTGTTATTGATAGGATTAGGGTTAGGACTAGGATTAGCATTTGGGTTAGGTTTTAGGTTTAGTGTAAAGGATAGGGTTAGTGCTAGTGTTAGGGCTTGTGTTAATGTTAGGATTTTGGCTAGGTTTAGAGATAGGCCTAGGGTTAATGTTAGTTTTAGATTTAGCAGAAGTGTTAGGGTTTGAGCTAGGTTTAGGTCTAGGGTGAGGGTAAAATTAGAGTCAGGGCTACGGTTAGGGTTACGGTTTGGGTTATGGCTTGGGTTAGCATTAGGGCTAGGGTTTTGTTTTAGGTAATGGATATAGGCTTTGCTAGGATTTGTGCTATGGTTACAGTTAGGATTAGCGCTAGGTTTAGGGTTAGGTTGAGGGTTAGGGCTATTGTTATGTTTAGGGTAAGGATTAGAGTTTGAGTAGGGTTAGGGCCAAGGCCAGTGTTAGGTTTAAGGTTAGTGCTAGGGATTTGTTAAGGGTTACACTTAGGTTTAGGTTTAGGGCTAGGTTTAGGGCTAGGTTGTGTGTGTGGTTTAGGTCTATTGCTAGGTGTATGGGTAATGTAAGAGCTAGTGTAATGGTTAAGGGTAGATTTAGGGTTTGTCTAGTGTTAGAGTTAGTTTTTCAGTTAGGATAAGGTTTAGAGCTAGGGTTTGTGTCTAGGATTAAGTGTCTAGGATTAAGTCTAGGGTTGTGATTAGGGATAGATTTAGGGTTATGTTTATGGTTAGGTCTATTGTATGGGTTAGATTTAGGGTAAGGGTCAAGTTTAGAGGTAGATGTATTATTAATAATGTCAGGGTATGGCTTATGGTTCAGTTTAGGTTAAGGTTTAGGTTTAGGGCTTTAATTAGCATTAGGGTTAAAGTTAGGGTTAGGGTAATGAATAGGCTTAGGTAAGGGATAGGTTAGTTTTAGGGTAATAGATACGTTTAGATATTGTGATAGTGTTTGGGTTAAGCCTAGGGCTAGAATTAGTGTTAGGATTATGTTTAGGGTAATGGATAGGATTAGAACTAGGGTTAGGGCTAGGGTTATGGTTAGGATTTGGGCTAGGGTTAGGGTAGTGTATAGAATTAGAATTATAGCTATGGTTAGTGCTATGGTTTAGGGTAGGATTAGGGCTAGGTTAGGTTAGGGTTTCGGAGAGGCCTAGGGTTATGTTTAGGGTAAAATTTAGGCTTTGAGCTAGGGCTAGGTCTAAGGGGAGGGTTAGGGTTTGGGTTAGGGCTAGGGTTAGTTTAGGGTTACACTTAGAGGTAGATTTAGGCCTAGGATTATGGCTAGGTTTTGTGTTATTTTAGGCCTAGGATTAGGACCATTGGGAGTTATGAGCTAGGGTTATGATTAGGGATAGTTTTAGGATTAGGGTTATTGCTAGGTGTAGTGTTAGGATTAGGTTTTGAGTTAGGGTGAGCTTTGGAGCTAGGTTTATGTTAGGGTCAGCATCAGTGTTCAGGTTAGAGTGAATGTTGCGGTTAGAGCCAGCATTAGGACTAGGGTTAGGTCTAGAATAAGGGTTAGTGTTTGAGTTATGTTAAGGGTGATTGTTAGGGCTAGGGCAAGGTTGTTGTTCCGATATAGGGCTAGAGTTATGGCTAGATTTATGATTAGGTTTAGTTCTAGGACTAGCATTAGGTTTAGGTTTAATTATAGGATTACTAGTAGGGCTAATGTTAGGGTTCGTATTCGGGATCGGGTCAGGTTTAGACCTACAGTTATTGTTAGGGTCAGTATAGGTTTCAGGGTTAGGATTAGGGTTTGGGTTATGGTTAAAGGTAGAATGAGGGATAGGTTTAGGACTAGTAATATGGTTGGGGTTTGGGTTAGGCTATGGATTAGGGATAGGACTAGGGTTAGCATTAGATTTAGGGTTTGGCTTAAAGTAACAAATAGGATAAGAGCTAGGGTTAGGGAAGGGTTAGGGACTGGCTTATGGCTAGGGTTAGTGTTAGAGTTAAATCTAGGGTTAGCGCTCGGATTAGGGCCAGGTTTTTGTTTAGGATAAGGTTAGTATTAGGGCTACAGCTAATGTACGAACTAGGGTTATGTTTAGGGCCAGTTTTTGAGTTCATGTTATGGCTAGGTCAAGTGTTAGGGTTAGGGTTAGTGTTAGCATGATGTTTAGAGCCAGTGTTAGTGTTAGGGTCAGGGTCAGTGTTCAGGTTAGAGTTAGCTTTAGGGTTAAAGCCAGAATTATCACTAGGGTTAGGTATAGGGATAAGGTTAGTGTTTGGGTTAGGTTAAGGTTTAATATTAAGGCTAGGGCTAGGTGTTTGTTTATGTGTAGGGCTAGAGATATGGCTAGATTTAGAATTAGGTTTAGGTCTAGGGCTAGTGTTTTGGTTAGGTTTAGGAATAGGTTTACTTCTAGTGCTAAGGTTAGGTTTCAGTATAGGTTTAGGGTCAGGTTTAGACCTATGGTTACCATTAGGGTCAGAATAAGTGTCAGGTTTGAGTTATGGTTAGAGCTAGAATGACGGTTAGGGTTAGGACTAGTAATAGGATTAGGGTAAGGACTAGGATTAGCATTAGGGTTAGGTTTGACTTAGGGTAAGGGATAGGGTTAGACCTAGGGTTAGGGCTATATTTAGGGTAAGGTTAGGGCTAGTTATAGGATTTGGTTTAATGTTAAATCTACGGTTAGGTTTCAGATTAGGGCTAAATTTTTGTTAGAGTTAGGGCTAGGTTTAAAGTTACAGCCAATGTTTGCAGAAGAGTTATGATTTGGGCTAGTTATAAGATTGCGGTTAGGACTAGGTCTAGTGTTGGGGTTAGGTTTAACATTAGGGTGATGTTTAGAGCTAGGGTTAGTATTAGGGTCAAAATTAAGGTCAGGGATAGTTTTAGGGCTAGGATTTGGACTCGAATTATGGCTAGGGTTAGGGCTAGGTGTAGGGTTCGGTTTTGGTTTAGATTAAGTTTTAAAGTTAGGGCTATAGCTCGGTTTTGTTTTAGGGCTAGGGCTATGGTTAGGGCTAGTTTTAAGATGAGTGTTAGGTTTAGGACTAGTGTTAGGGTTAGGTTTAGTCTTAGGTTTATAGTTAGATTTAGAGTTAGGATTAGATCTAGGGTTAGGTCTAGGGCTAAGGACATGGGTATCGTTCGTTCTAGATTTAAAGCTAGGATTAGGGTTATGATAAAAATAGGGTTAGAACTAGAGATAGGGCTAGGGCGAGAAGTTAGACTTAGAAAGGCTTAGGGTTTGTTAGGTATAGGGCTTATTAAGGGCTAGGAATAGGGCTAGGTTTATGTTTATGTTTAGGCCTAGGTTTAGTTTTGGCCTTCGGGTCAGGTTTATTGTAAATAATGGGGTTAGAGCTAGGTTTAGTGCTAGGACGAAGGTTAGAATTAGGGTTAGGGCTAGGGTTTCATTAGAGTTATGATTAAAGCTAGGTTAAAGGCTAGGATGAGGGCTACGCTTTGTGTTTTGGTTAGGGCTAGGATTAGTGTTAGGCAAATGTCAGTTCTAGGGTTATGGTTAGGAACAACTTTAGGGTTAGGTTTATGGTTATGTTTAGTGTAAGGTTTAGATTTAGGATAAGGGTCAAATTTAGAGCTAGGGGTATTATTCGGGTCCGGGTAATATTTAGGGTTTTGTTTGGGTTAGGGCTTAGGTTTAGAGCTCAAATTAGCATTAGAATTTGGATTAGAGTAATGATAGAGTTAGGTTTAGGATTCAGTTTAGGTTTAGCATAATGGATAGGGTTACAATTAGGCATAGGGTTAGATTCAGGCCTATGATTAGCAATAAAATTAGGGCTATGTTTAGAGTAATTGGTAGAGTTAGAGCAAAGTTTAGGGCTAGGGTTATGGATAGGATTAGGGCTAGGGTTAGGGTTAGGGTTAGGGTTATGGTTTGTGTTAAGGTTAGGGCTAGGATTACTGCTAGGGCAAATGTCAGGTCTATGGTTATGTTATGAATAGTTTTAGGGTTAGGTTTATGGCTAGGTCTAGTATAAGGGTTAGGTTTAGGGATAGGGTCAGGGTTAGAGCTAGGTTTATTATTATGGGAAGGGTCAGAGTTAGGGTTTGGCTTAGGTTAAATTTAGGATTAGGGCTAAAATAAGCGTTAGGTTTAGGCTTAGGTTAATGATAGGGTTAGGTTTAGGGTTCAGGTTAGGTTTAGGTTAATGAATAAGGTTAGGGTTAGTGATAAGGTTAGGGTTAGGCATAAGGTTACCATTAGGGTTATGGTTATGGATAGTGTTAGAGCTAGTGATAAGGCTCGGGTTATGGTTAGTATTCTGGCTAGGGTTAGGGTAAGGTTTAGGGATAGGTTTTGGGTTAGGTTTAGGTTTAAACATAGGGTTAATTCTCAAATAAGGGCTAGGTTTTGGGTTTGGTTAGGGCTAGGGTTAGGGCTATGGCTAATGTATGAACTAGTGTTACAATTAGTGCCAGTTTTAGGGTTAGGGTTAGGGTGATGTTTAGTGCAAGGCTTATATTTAGGGTCAGTTTCAGGGTCAGGGTTAGTTTTAGTGTTCGGTTTAGGACTCGAATAAGGGCTAAAGTTAGTGCTACGTGTAGGGTTAGGTTTTGGATTAGGTTAAGGGTTAAGGTTAGGCTATGGCTCAGTTTTGTTTTAGGGCTAGGGCTAGGGTTAAGGTTAGGTTTTGGATTAACGTCAGGGTTAGGGCTAGTTTTAGAGTGAAGTTTAGGCTTAGGGTTAGGGTAGATTTAAAGTAGGGTTGATCTAGTGTTATGGCTCACGCAAGGGTTAGGGCTAGATTTAGGATTATGTTAAAGAATATTTTTAGAACTAGGGATACGTCTAGGGTGAGAATTAGAGTTATTCTTAGGAGTATGCTTAGGGTGAGGGTTAGTGTTAGGGCTAAATTAGGGCTAGGATTAGGACTTGGGTTAGTGTTAGGTTTAAGCCTAGGTGTTGGGCTAGGGTTAGGGTTAGTACTGGGGTTAGAGTTAAGTTTAGAGGAATGGGTGGGGTAATAAACAGGTCTAGGGCTAGGTTGAGAGTTAGAATTAGGATTAGTCCTAGGGTTATGGTTCAGTTTACGATTAAGGATAGAATTAGGGCTAGGATGAGGGGTAGGTTTTCTGGCTAGGACTTGGGCTAGGGATCATATCAGGTCTAGGGTTATGGTTAAGGACTGTTTTATGGTTAGGTAATGACTACCTCTAGTGTAAGGGTTAGGTTTATGTTAAAGGTCAGCATTAGAGCTAGAATTATTATTAGTTTCACTGTAAGGGTCGGGGTTAGCATTTGGTTTAAGTTAAGGTTAAGGGTTAGGGATAAAATTAGCATTAGGGTTAGGTTTAGAGTCAAGGTAATGGAACGGTTTACTTTAGGTTTTAGTTAAGGTTTAGGTAACAAATGTGTTAGGTTTCAGCGATCGGGTTAGGGTTAGCATTAGGTTTAGGGTTATGTTTAGTGTAGTGGATAGTTTGAGAGCTAGGGTTAGGGCTAGTTTATGTTTTGGATTAAGTTTAGGATTAGGATTAGGTTTAGGGATAGGGCTAAGGTTTGGTTTAGGGTAAGTGTTAGGGTTAGGATAAGTGTTAATTTAGGGTTAAGTTTATGGTTAGGTTAGGATAAGGGTTAGTGTTTGAGCTAGTTTGAGGGTTAGGCTAGGGTTTACTTCTGAGTTCAAGATTATGGTTAGAGTTAGATTTAGTGATAGGAATAGGGTTTTAATTAGAGTTAGGGTTAGGGTAATGGATATGGTTAGAGCTAAAGTTTGGGCTAGGGTTAATGTTAGGATTAGGGCTAGGGTTAGGATTAGGATTTAGGATAGGGCTAGGGTTATGTTTAGTGTAAGGGTTAGGCTTTGAGCTAGGGTTAGGTCCAAGAAGATTAGGGTTAGAGTTAGGCTTAGGGTTAGGGCAAGGCTTATGTTTATGCTTTGAGCTAAGTTTAGGAATAGGATTAACTCTAGGTTTTGTGTTAGGTTTAGGGCTAGGGTTAGGACTATGAGTAATGTAAAAGCTAGGGTTGTGTTTAGGGCTAGTTTTAGGTTTAGGGTTATAGCTAGCTATAGTGTTAGGTCTAGGTTTTGGGTTAGTGTCAGGTTTAAAGCTAGTTTAAGGGTTAGAATCAGGGTCAGTGTTCAGGATACGGTTAGGTTAAGGGTTAGAGCCAGAATTAGGACTAGGGTTAGGTCTAGGGATAGGGTAAGTGTTTGGTTCAGGTTAAAGTTTATTGTTAGGGCTAGTGCTAGGATTTTCTTTAGGCCTAGGGCTAGAGTTATAGCTATATTTAGGATTAGCTTTGAGTCTAGTTCTAGTGTTAGGCTTAGGTATAAATATAGGGTTACCGTTAGGTCTAGTGTTAGGTTTTGGTGTAGGTTTTATTAGGGTCAAGGTCAGGTTTAGGGTTTGGGATAGGTTAAGTTTTAAAATTAGGATTGAATTAGTGTTAGTGTTAGGGTTAAAGTAATGATAGGTTTAGGTTTAGGTTCAAGTTAGTTTCAGGGTAATAGATTGGGTTAAGATTAGGGATAGGTTTATGTTCATGCCTATGGTTAGCATTAGGATTATGGTTTGGGTTATGGTAATGGATAGAGTTAGAGATCGGTTTAGGGCTAGGTTGATAGTTATGAATAGGGCTAGGGTTAAATCTAGGATTAGGGCTAGGTTTTGGCTTAAGTTAGGGATAGGGTTAGGGTTAGGGCTAATATAAGTACTAGGGTGATTTTTAGGGCTAGTTTTAGGGTCTTAGGGCTAGAGTTTAGTGTTACATTTAGGTTTAGGGTTAGGGTGATGTTTAATGCTAGTAGTGTTAGGGTCTATGTCAGGTTCAGGGTTAGTTTAAGGGTTTGGCATACAACTCATATTAGGGCTAGGGTTAGGGCTACGTTTAAGGTTAGGGTTTGGTTTAAGTTAATGGTTAGGGTTATAGGTATAGCTAGGTTTTGTTTTAGAGCTACGGCTAGGATTAGGGCTAGTTTTAGGATTAGTGTTATGGTTTGACGTAGTGTTAGGGTTTCGCTTAGTCTTTGGGTTAGGGCTTGATTTAAAGTTAGGTTTTGTCTAAGGTTAGTGCTAGGGCAAAGGATAGGGCAAGGGTTAGGGCTAGGGTTAGGGCTAGGCTTAGGGTTATGGTAAGGGATAGGGTTAGAATAAGTGGAAAGTCTAATGTGAGAGTTAGAGTTAGTCTTAAAACTAGGGTTAGGGATAGGGCTAATTTAGGGCTAAGATTAGGGCTAGGGTTAGTGTCAGGGTTAGGCCTAGAGTTTGGGTTAGGATTGTAATTAAGGCTATGTTTAGGGCTAGGATAAGGGCTATGGTTTGTGTTAGGGTTAGGGCTATAATTATGGCTATGGCTGATTTCAGGTCTAGGATTATAGTTAGGGATAGTTTAGGGAAAGGTTTAGGGATAGATCTATTGTAAGGATTAGGTATAGGGTAAGAGTCAGGTTTAGAGCTAGGGGAATTATTAGGAACAGGGTCAGTGTTAGGGCTTGGTTTAGGTTTGAGTTTAGGGTTAAGGCACGAATTAGAGTTAGGGTTACAGTTAAGGTAAAGATAGGGTTAGATTTAGGATTCAGGTTAGGTTTAGGTAATTGATAGTTTGGGAGATAGTTATAGGATTAGGGATTGTTTTTTTTAAGATTTAGGGTTAAAGCTCAAATTAGCATTAGGTTTAGTGTAATGTAGATGTTTAGGGTTAGGGTTCAGGTTAGGTTTAGGGTTTTGAATACCCTTAGGGATAGCTATACAGTTAGGCTTATTCCTATTGTTGGCATTTGTGTTAGACTTAAGTTTAGGATAAAAGGTAGGATTACAGCTAGGGTTAGGGCTACGTTTATGGTTAGGATCAAGCAGGGTTTATGCTAGCTGCTTGAAACTGCACACACACCCTCAATTCCTTGTGGGATCACTCTGGTATGTGCTTTGTGAGTGTAGGCCTAAGCTGAAGCATGCAAAAACAACTTTACCCAAGAGCCCTTTAGGAGAAATCTGGGAGTATGCATTCACTGAAATTTCTCCCATAATTATTTTGTCATATTTTTTTTGTTACTGAGTAGGATTCATTATTTAGTTTGCCCCACAAAGCTCTCCAAGTGTGGGACTTCTAGGATCAATGGTTCTCTAATCAGTTTAGGGTTACTGTTAGGTTTAGGGTTAGGGCTAGGTTTAGATGTAGTGTTAGGTTTTGAGTCAGTTTTGTACAAATTTGTTTGATACTTGGAAGGAGTCATCTTTAACCTAGCCTTAATATACTCCTCAGGTTTGGGCCTTCTCAATTCAATGGTTTGATAACAGGGACACTATGTATTTTAAGTTTTCAACTCATATTGACCTATACAGGTAAATGAAAAAGGAGGTTGAAATCAAACTGGGTTGGTGCTAGCTGCTTGAAACTTCAAACACTGAATCAATTCTCTGTGGGAATTCTCTGGTTTGTTCTTTCTGAAAGTAGCCCTAAGATGAAGATGGCAAAAACAACTTTATCTGAGAGCCCTTTAGTAGAAAACAGAGAAATATGCATGAACTGAAATACCACCTCAATTATTTGGTCATATTTTTGATACTGCATAGGATTCATCTGATAGCTTAGTCCACTAAGCTCCCAAAGTTTGGGATTTTTAGGATCAACAGCTTTTCAAACTGATTAGTGTTTGTGTTAAGGATAGTGTTAGAGCTAGTGTTAGAGCTAGTATTAGGGTTAGAGTTTGTTTTGTTCAAATTTCTTTGATACTGGGCAGGATTCATTTTTCTCCTATCCTTCCTATACTCCACAAGTTTGTTCCTCCAAAGTTCAATGGTTCACTGTAAGGAAGAGTTTGTATTTTAAAGTTTCAGTTCATTTTGTCCTATACAGGTAAATGGAAATGGAGCTGGAAATCAAACATCATTGGTGCTAGCTGCTTGAAACTTTACACTCCATCAATTCTCTGTTTGTTCTTGTGACAGTAGGCCTAAGCTGTAGCATGTGAAAACAACTCTATTCAAGAGTCCTTTAGGAGATAACAAGGTAATATGCATGTACTGATATACTCCATGAATTTTTGGACATATTTCTTTGATACTGTGCAGTATTCATCCCTTAGCTTCCCCCACTAGGCTGCCCAAGTTTTGAAATTCTACAGTCAAAGGTTTTATAAAAAAGTTAGGGTTAGGGGAAGAGCTAGTGTTAGGGTTAGAGTTTTATGCAAAATTCTTTGATACTTGGAAGGATTTATCTTTTAGCTAGATTCACTATGTTCCCCAGGTTTTGACCTTCTCCATTCACAGGTTCACTGTCAGGAACATTTTGTATTTTAAGATTTCACTTCATTTTGACCTATACAGGAAAGTTAATGCAGTTGAAAATCAAATAGGGTTTGTGCTAGCTGCTTGAAACTTCACACACTACATCAGTTTTCTGTAGGGTCTCTGGTACATTCCTTGTAAAATAGGCCTATGCTTAAGCATGCAAAAACAACTTAATCTGAGAGCCCTTTAGGAGAAAACAGAAAAATATGCATGTACTGAAATACCTCCCATAATTATTTGGTCATATTTGTTTGATGTTGCATGGGATTCATCACTTAGCTTGCCCCTCAAGGCTCCCCAAGGGCAGTAAATCTAGGATCAATGGTTCTCTAATCAGTTTAGGGTTAATGTTAGGTTTAGGGTTATGGCTAGGTCTAGCATTAGAGGTAATGGTAGGGTGAGAGTTAGTTTTGTTCAACTTTCTTTGATACTGGGCAGGAGTCATCTTTTATCTCACTTTAGTATGCTCCCAAGTTATGTTCTTCTCAATTCAATGGTTCACTATCATGAAAAAATTTTATTTTAAGGTTTCACTTCATTTTGTCACCTACAGGTTAATGGAAATGAAAGTGGAAATCAAACAGGCAGCTCTTCCCATAAACCTAACCATAAACCTAACCATAAACATAGCCCTAATTTTAGGCCTAAGCCTAACACTAATCCTAGACCTAATCCTATCCCTAATTTAGCCCTAACCCAAACACAAACTCTAGCCCTAAGACTAACTCAAACTCTTGCCATAGCCCTATTCCTAGTTCTAAAGCTGTCCATTACCATAAACCAAACACTAGTCCTAATCTTAGCTCTAACACTAGCCATAGCCCTAACCCTAGAATTAACCAAAACTTTGAATTTACTCCTAAGCCTAAATTCACCCTATCAGTAGCAATAACACCAACACTAATCATAAAAGTAATGTTAACTTTAGCTTTAGTCCTAAAACAAAACCGAGCCATAGGCCTAACCCTAACCTTTAACCTAAACCAAATCCTAACCCTCCATCTAGCCCTAAGCCTATCCGTAATTTGACTAATATCCCTAATCATAAAATGAACCATGACCCTGACTCGGACCCTAACACTAACCCTAGTTAAAAACATCACCCTAAACTTAAACCTAATCTTAAAACTAGACTCATTCCTAAATGTAACCCTAAAACTAGCCCTAATCATAACCTTAGTTCTTACATTAATGTATCCCTAAGAAGAGCCCTAATGTAAACCAAATCATAACCCTAATCCAAGACCGAACCCTAGCTTTAAATTTAACTCAAAACCTAAACCCAGCCCTAATCCCTACCCTAAATCTAACCCTAACGTTAATCCTTTCACTAAACCTAAACCTAACCCTACCCCTAGCCCTGACTCTAACCATAAACCTAGCCCTAACCCTAGCTCTAACCCTATCCATTACCCAACCCTAACCCAAACCCTAATGCTAATCCTCAGCCTGACCCTAGCATTATCATTAAACCTAACCTATCCATTACCCTAAACCTAACCTGAAACCTAAACCTAAAAATAACATTACCCTAACTGTAACCTTAAACTTAATGGTAACTCAAGCCCTAATACTAACACTAAACCTAAGCCTATCAATAACCCTAACCCTGACACTAACCCTAATCCTAACAATAACCCTAAAAGTAACACTAAACCTAACCCGAATGCTAACCCTACCACTAAACCTAAACCTAAACCTAATGATAACAATAACACTAAACCTATACCTTACCCTAACCCTAACCCTAACTCTAAACATAACACTAACCCTAACCATAGCCATAATCTTAACCCTAACACTAACCCTAACACAAACTTTAACCCTAACCCTAACGCAAACACTAAGGATAAACCTAACACTAATCCTAAACCTAACCCTAATGCTAACCCTATCACTAACTCTAACTCAAACCCAAACCTAACATGAACCCTAAACCTAACCCAAAGTCTAACACAAACCCTATCCATAAACTTAACTCTAACACTAACCCAAACCTAACCTGAAACCTAAAACTAATCCTAATCACAATCCCAAACCTAACAATAACCACAACCCTGACACAAACCCTAATACTAAACATTACACTAAACCTAACCCTAACCATAAACCAAACCTAATATTAACAGTAACCCAATTCCTAACACAAATACTAAGCCTAACACTAACCCTAACACGAAAACTAACCGTATCTCTAACCCTAACCATAATTTTAACCAAAAACCTAAACCTAACCTAACAATATCCCTAACACAAAACATAACCCTAACATAAACATAACCCTAACACCAATCCTAACCTTCCCTCTAACATTAACCCTAAGCCTAACACTAACCTTAACCTAACCCTAACCCCAAAACAAACCCTAACCCAAACCATAACACTAACCCTAAGCTAACCCTGATGCTAACACTTACCTAAGCCTAACCCTAATCCTAAACCTAACACTAACCCTAACACTAACCATAAACGTAACCCTAACACGCACCATAAACCTAATCATACCACTAACCCTAACCCTTACCGAAAGACTCCCTAAACCTAACACTCACCCTAAAACTAACCCTATTCGTAATCTTAACAGAAATCCAAACCCTAACCCTAACTTTAACCCTAACACTAATCCTAACCCTAATTTAACCCTAACCCTAACACTAACCCTAATTCTACTCCTAACATTAACCCTATCCTAACCCTAAACCTAACACTCACCCTAGCCTTAACACTAAACCTAATACTAATCTTAACCCTAACACTAACATTAAGCCTAAACCGAATTATAACCCAACCCAAACACTAACGCTAACCCTAAACCTAACCCTAACACTAATACAAACCTTAACACTAACCAAACCCTAAAACTAAACGTAACACTAACCTTAAGCCTAACCCTAACACAAACCCTAAACCTAACCCTAACACTAACCTAAACCTAACCCTAAAACTAAAACTATTCTTAACCCTAACCCAAACCCTAACCTACCCTAATCTAACCCTAACCCTAACCCTCATCCTAACCATAACCGTAACCCTAAACATAACCCTAACCATAAACCTATAACAAACCCCAACCCTAACCGTACAACTAACCCTAACCCTAACCCTAATTTTACACTAACAATAATTTGATCCATAACCCTAAACATAAACCTAAATCTTAACCTAACCCTAACCATAAAACTAGCCTTTACACTAAATTTAACCCTAACCTTAACTCTAAACCTAACCCTAACCCTCACTGTAACACAACCCTAACTCTAACCATAACCCTAACCTTAACCTAACCATAACCCTAACCCTAACCTAACAATAACCCTAACCCTAAACCTAATCCCTATCACTAACCCTAACCTTAAAACTAAACCTACACTAAACTTAACCCTAACTGTAACACTTACCCTAACTATAACTTTAACCCTATCACTAACATTAATACTTATCCTAAACCTATCACTAACCCTAAACCTAACCCTATCACGTACCCTAACTATAACTGTAACACCAACCCTAACACTAACCCTAACCCTAACCTCAATCCTAACCCTATCATGAACCCTAACCCTAAAACTATACCTTATACTAACCTGAACCCTATCCCTAACACAAACTCTAATACTAAACCTAACACTAACCATAACACTAATTCTAAAACTAACCCTAACCCTTACACTAACCCTAAATCTAACCCTAAAACAAATCCTAAGGCTAACTCCAAATTTAACCCTAAACCTAACAATAAGCCTCACTCTAACCCTAACCCTAAACCAAATATTAACCCTAACCCTAACACTAACACTAAACCTAAAACTAAGTATAACCCTAACACAAACACTAATGCTAAACCTAACAGTAACACTAACACTAACCCTATCATGAATTGTAACCATAACCATAATTCTAAACTAACCCTAACCCTAACTTTAACCTAACACTCCTATCCCTAACATTAACCCTAACCCATAAACTAACCCTAATCTTAACCTTAACCCTAACCTAACCCTAATCCTAACACTGAACCGAAGACAAACCCTAATTCTACCCATAACCCTAAAACTAACCCTAAACCTAAAACTAACCCTAACTCTAACACAAATCCTACCCAGAATGCTAACCCTAACTGTAACCCTAACATAAAACCTGACCATAACCATAACTCTAACAAAAACCTTAACCTGAACTCTAACCCTTACCTAAACCTAACCATAAAATTAACCCTAACACTAAACCTAACACTAACCCTATCACTAAACCTAACCCTAACTCTAACCCTAAACCTAACCTAAAACTTTACTCTAACCCTAACAATAACCTTAAACCTAACCCCTAGCCAAATACTAAAACTATCCCTAAACCTAAACCTAACACAAACCCTAACACTAATCCTAACCCTAACTTAAACCCTAACCCTAAATCTAACAATAACCCTACCTGTAACACTAACTTAACCCTAACCCTAACAATAAAACTAACAATAACCCTAACCAAAAAAAAAAAATAATAATAAAATAAAACATAACATGAACCCTAACACTAACCCTAACTCTGACCTTAAACCTTCACCTAACTGTAAAACTAGCCATGAACATAAACCAAATCTTAAACCTAACACTAACCCTAACCCTAACAATTTCCCTAATCCTAACCTGAACGCTAATACTAAAACTAACCCGAACCCTAACACTAACACTAAACATAAACCTAACCCTAATACTAAACCTAACACTAACCCTAACACTAACCCAAACACAAAACACTAACCCTAACACTAACCATAAACCTAAACCTAACCCTAATCATAACAATAATCCTAAACCTAACACTAAACCTAACCCTAAAACTAACCCTAAACCCAACCCTACACCTAACACTACCACTAACCCTAAAATTAACCCTAACCCTAATCATAACCATTACCCTAACACTAACACTGACACAAACCCTAATCCTAAACCTAACACTAACCCTAACCCTAACCTTTAACTAACCCAGACCCCAAACCTAACCCTAAACTTTACCTTAACTGTAACCCTAAACATAACCCTAACCCTAACCGTCACCCTAACACAAACCCTAACCCTAACCCTAATGCAAACACTAACCCTAACCCTAACCCTTTCTTTAACCCTAAAACTAACCCTAAACCTAACCCTAACCCTACACTAACCCTAACCCTAACACTAAGCTTAACTCTAAACCTAACCATAATTCTAACACTAAAACTGACCTCACACCCCACCATAAATGTAACCCCAACCTAAACTAACCCTAAAACTAACAATAAACCTAACTCTAACCTAACCCAAACACTAATTTTAAACCTAAGCCTAAATCTATCCCAAACATATCCCTAACCCTACACCTAATCCTAAACCTAAGACTAACCAAACACTAACCCTAAACCTAAACCTAAAAATGTCACTAACTCTAACCCTAAAACTAACCATAAACCTTACCAAAAACCTAACACTAATCCGAACCCTAACCCTAACACTATCCCTAACTCTAACCCTAAACCTAACATAGCCCTAACCCTAAAACAAAAAGTAATTTAAACCATAACCCTAACCTAAAACTAACCCTAACCCTTACCTAACCCTAACCCTAAACCTAAACCTAAACCTAACAATAACCCTAACACTAACCCTAACCCAAATCTTAACAGTAACCCTTACCCCTACCCTAACCCTATCACGAAACATAACCCTAAACTTAACTTTAAACCTAAACCTAAACCTAAACCTAACAATAACCCTAACACTAACCCTAACCCAAATCTTAACAGTAACCCTTACCCCTACACTAACCCTATCACGAAACATAACCCTAAACTTAACCTTAAACCTAACACTAAACTTAAGGCTAACCCTAAAACTAACCCTAAACCTAAGACTAACCTTAATTCTAACATTAACCCTGTGTCAACCCTAACCCTAAGCCTAAACCTCACTCTAAACCTAACCCTAACCGTAACACTAACCCTAATATTAAATCTAAACAAAAGACTAACCTTAGCCATAAACTTAAACCTAAACCTAATCCTAACTGTAACCCTAACCCTAAACCTAACCCTTACCTAAACATAACCCTAACCCTACCCCTAACCCTAACAATAACCTTAATCCTTATCCGAACCCAAACCCTAACTCTAACCCTCATGCTAACCCTAACACTAAACCTAAAACTAACCCTAACCCAACCCTAACTCTATCCCTAAACATAACTATAATCCTAACCCAAACACTTACACTAACCCTTACCCTAACCCTAACCTTAACACTAATGCTAACCATAAATCTAAACCTAAACCTAACTTTCACCCTAACCCTTACAATAACACAAACCCTAATGATAACCCTAACCCTAACCTAACCCACACCATAACACTGACCCTAACACTAAACCAAATCCTAACCCTAACCTTTACCCTAACACTAACACTAACCCTAACCATAACACTAACCTAACACTAACAGTAACCCTAACCCTAATTCTAATCCTCACCCTAAACCTAAAGCTAACACTAACCCTAATATTAAACTTAACACGAACCCTAAAACTAACCCTAACTCAAACCTAACCTTAACACTAACCTTCACCACAACACTAACCCTAACCCTAACAAAAAACATAAATCAAATACTATTGTTAACATAACACTTACCCTAACCCTAAACCCAAACCAAACCCTAAACTTAAAGCTAATCCTAACCATAACACTAACTCTAAACCTTACCATAACCTTAACCCTAAACCTAACACTAACACTAAACCTAATCCTAACAATTACCCTAAACCTAACTCTAACCTTACCCAAACCCTAACACTAACCCTAACCCTAACCCTAATACAAATTCTAAATGTAACCCTAACCCTAACCATAAAACTTACCCTAAACCTCACCATAACCCAAACCCTAACCCTTAAACAAATCTAACACTAATCCTAATCCTAACACTAATCCTAACAATACCCTAACTCTAATCCTAACCCAAAACCTAAAGCTAAACCTAACCCTAACCCAAACCCTAATCCTAACCGTAACCCTAACACTAATCCTAAACCTAACCCTAACCACAACCCTATCCCCAACCCTAAACCAAACCCTAACCCTTACCATAACCCTAACCCTAACCAAACACTAAACCTAATCTTAACGTAACACTAACCCTAAACCAAAATTTATCCCTAACATTAACCCAAACCCTAATCGCAACCCTAACACTAACCATACCCTAACACAAATCCTGACTTTAACACTAACCTTAAACATAAAACTAACCATAATACTAACCCTAAAACTATTCCTAACCCTAACAATTACCCTAAACCTAAACTTAAACCAAACACTAATACTAACCCTAACCTAACACTAACACTAAATTTAAACCTAACCCTAACTCTAACCCTAACCCTAAGCCTAATCCTAACATAACCCTTACCCTAACTGTAACCCTGTCACTAACACTAACCCTAACCCTTACCTAACCCTAACCCTAACCCTAAACCTAACACTAACACTAACCCTATCCATAACCCTAAAAATAACCTAACACTAACACTAAACCTAACCCTAACCCTAATTCTAACCCTCACCCTAAACTTAAAAAATAACCCTAACCCTAACCCTAACACAAACCCTAATCCAAATACTAACCTTAACCTAACCCTAAACCTATCCCTTACCCCAACCTTAAACTTAACCCTAAAGCTAAGCCTAACCCTGACACTAACCTATGCCTCACCCTATCCCTAATTCCAAACCTAACACTAACCCTTAACCTAACTCTAACCTCGACCCAAACACTAAACCTTGACTTAAGCCTAACTCTAACTGTAACACTAACCGTAACCATAACCCTAACCCTAACACTAACATGAGCCCTAACCCTAACCTCAACCCTAATACTAACCCTAAGCCTAACTCTAACCTTAAGCCAAACACTAAACCTAAACTTAACCCTAACTCTAACCGTAACACTGAACCTAACCATAACCATAACCCAAACACTAAAACGACCCCTAACCATAAACCTAGAATTAACTCTAACCAAAACCTTAAACCTATCCCTAACCCTAACCCTAACCCTAAACCTAAACCTAAAACTAACACAAATCCTAACCCTTACCCTAACACGAACAATAACCCTAACCCTAACCCAAATTTAACCCAAACACTAACCCTAATCCTAACCCTAATCCTAACACTAACCCTAAAACTATCTCTAACACTAACCCTAACCCTAACCCTAACCCTAACTTAACCTTAAACCTCAATCTAAATCTAACCCTAATCCTAAATTTACCATAACCCTAACTATAACCATTACCATAATCCCTACACAAACCCTAATGCTAAACCTTACACTAACCGAAACCCTAATTCTAACACTAACCTTAACCCTAACCCTAACATTATCGCTAACTGTAAATCTAAACCTGAACCTAACTTTCACCCTAACCCTTTCCATAACACAAACCCTAACCCTAACCCTAACCGTAACTCTAACCCTAACCCTAACACAAACCCTAAACTTAATCCTGAACCAAACCCTACCCTAACCCTAACCATAACCCTAAAAGAAACCCTAAACCTAACCTTAAAACCAACCCTAACACTAACACTGATTCTAACTTTAACCCTAACCCTAAACCTAAACCTAATCCTATCCGTAACAATATCTCTAAACCTAACCCTAATTCTAACACTAACTCTAAACCTAAGTATAACCCTAACCCAAAATCTAACACATACCCTGACTATAACACTAACCGTAAACCTAAAACTAACACTTATCCTAACCTTACCCATAACATGAATCCTAAACCTAACCCTAATCCTAACCTAACCCTAAACTTAAACCTAACTTTAACATTAACCCTAATCCTAACCCTTACCCGAACATTAACACTAATCTTATCCCTTCTCTAATCCTAACAAAAATCTTCACCCTAACACTAACACTAAACCTAAAATTAATTAATTAATCCTAACTCTAACACTATCACTAACCCTAACCCTAACACTAACCCTAAAATTAACAATAACAATAACACTAAACTTAACTCTAACCCTAACCCTAACCTAACACTAAGCCATACAGCAATCCTAACTCTAACTCTAACCCTAAAACTACAATAACCCTAACCCTAACTATAACCATAACACGGACACAATCCCTAACCCAAAACATAACCCTAAACATAACATAAAAATAACCCTAAACACTAAACCTAATTTTTACCTAACGCTAACACTAATACTAACAACAAAACTAACCCTAACCATAACACTCACACTAACCCTAACCATAACACTAACACCAACCCTAACTGTAGCATAACCCTAACCATAACAGTAACACTACACGAACCATAACACTAACCCTAATCCTAAACCTAAACCTAAACCTAACACTAACCCTAACCCTAACACTAAATTGAATCCTATCCCTAACACTAATACTTACAATAACCCTAACCCTAAACCAAGTCCTAACAGTTATCTAACCCTAAGCCTAACTCTAACCCTAACACTAACCCTAAAACTAACCCTAATCCTAATCCTAACCCTAAACCTAACACTATCTCTAACCCTAACCCTAACCCTAACACTAACCCTAACCTAACGCTAAACATCAACCTAACTCTAACTTTAATCCTAACCTTTATCATAACCCTAACTATAACCCTAACCGTAACCCCTACACAAAACCTAATGCTGAACCTTACACTAACATAAACCCTAATCCTAACACTAACCCTAAGCCTAACACTAACTGTAACCCTAAAACTAACCCTAAACATTTCCCTAACTGTAACCCTAACACTAACCCTAAATCTAATCTTAACACATAACTTACCATAACCCTAACCCTAACCCTAAAGGAAACCCTAAAACTAACCTTAACACTAACACTAATCCTAACTTTAACCCTAACCCTAATCCTAAGCCTAAACTTAACCATAACAATATCTCTAAACCTAATCCTAAACCTAAAGTTATCCCTAAACCTAACCCTAGTCCTAACACTAACTCTAAACCTAAGTATAACTCTAGCCTAGCCCTAACACTAACCCTAACCATAAACCTAAAGCTAACACTTTCCCTAACCTTAACCCCAACACGATCCCTAAACCTAACCCTAACCCTAACCTAACCCTAAACCTAAACTTAACCCTAACATTAACCCTAATCCTAACACTTACCCAAATCCTAACACTAACCTTAACCCTGCCCTAACCCTAACCTAACCCTAACCCAAACCCTCATGCTAATCCTAACCGTAACCATAACCCTAAACATAATCCTAACAATAACCCTAACATAAATCCTAACCCTAACACTAACCTCAACCCTAATTCTAACTCTAACACTAACCCTAACCCTAACACTAACACTAACCCTAAAAATAAAAAAAAAATAAAAATAACAGTATACTTAACGCTAACCCTAACCCTATCCTTACACTAACACTTACAGTAATCATATCCCTAACCAAAACCCTAAACCTGACGTAACCCTAAACCTAAACCTAACCATAACCCTAACACAATCCCTAACACAAAACATAACCTAACAATAACCCTAATTTTAACTAAAACTAAGCCTAACTCTAACACCAAGAGTAACACTAACACTTACACTAAAAATAGCCCTAACACTAACACTAACCCTAAATGTAACATAACCCTAACCATAACAGTAATACTAACACTAACCATAACACTAACTCTGACCATAATCCTAACCCTAACCCTAAACCTAACACAAGTCCTAACCCTAACCCTAAACCTAACACTAAATCTAATCCAATCCCTAACTCTAATTCTTACACTAAACCTAACCCTTAAACTAACCCTAACACTTACCTAATCCTAACCCTAACTTTAATCCTAACACTAACCCTAAAACTAACTGTAACCCTAACACTCAGCCTAACTCCAACCCTAACCCTATAACTAACCCTAACACTAACCCTAACTGATCCCTCAACCGAACACTAAACCTAAAACCATCCCTAACACTAAACCTAACCCTAATCCTAACACTAAACATAACCCCAACAATAACCCTAAAACTAACCCTAACCCTAAGCCTAACCCTAAACCTAACACTAATCCTATTCCTGACCCTTACTTTAACACTAACACTAACACTAACCCTAACCCTTACCCTAACACTATACCTAAAATAATGGTAACTCTAAAATTAACCCTAACCCTAACCCTCAACTCACTTTAACCCTCTTTCTAATCATAACCAAAACCCTAATTTTAACTCTAACCCTAACACAAAACTTAAACCTAATCCTTACCCTAACACAAACCATTATTCTTACCCTAACACTAACCCTAACCCAAACCCTAACCCCAATTCTAAAACCGGCCCTAACCATAACCAGTACCCTAACCAAAACCTTAACCCTAAAACTAACCTTAACCATAAACATAACCCTAACCCTAACACTAAACCTAACCATAACCCAAACCCTAACTGTAACACTAACCATAACCCTAAACCGTAACCCAAAACCTAAACTTAAAAGTAACCCTAATACTATCCCTAATCCTAACAGTATCCCTAACCCTAACCCTAACACTAACACTGAACTTAATCCTAAACATGACCTTACCTCTACCCTCACCCTAAACCTTACCATAAAAAAACTTAAAATTAACCCTAACACTAATCCTAACCCTTACCCTAACACTAACCCTAACCTACAAGTTACTGTATAACTAACCCTAAACCTAAGCTTAAGCCTCACTCTAACACTAGACCTAACCATAACCCTAACCCTTACCCTAACACAAATCTTATCCTTCACACAAACACTAATTCTAACACTAAAACTAAGCTAACTCTAAAACTAAACCTATATCTAATCCAAAACCTAAACCTAACCCTAGAACTAACCCTAAACATAATGCTAACCCTAACCCTAACCCTAAAATGAACCCTAACCCTAACCCTAACTGTAACACTAACCCTAACCCGGAACTTAGCCCTAACCCTAAACCTATCCCTAAACATAACACTCTCCCTAACCCTAACCCTAACACTAACACTAAAGCTAACACTAAAACTAACCCTAACCATAACACTAACCCTTAAACTAATCCTAATCTTAACCCTTACACTAACCTTAAGCTTTACCCTAAACCTAACACTAACTCTAACACTAACCCTAACCCTAATCCTATCACTAACCCTAACCCCAACACTAACCCTAACCCTAAGCCTAACCCTAAACCTAACACTAACCCTATCCCTAACCTTTACTTTAACCATAACACTAACACTAACCCTAACCCTAATGCAAACACTATACCTAAACTACTCGTAAACCTAAATCTAACTCTAATCCTAACCCTATGCCTCACTCTAACCGTCTTTCTAATCATAACAAAAATACTAATTTTAACTCTAACCTAACACAAAACCAAAACCAAACCCTTACCCTAACACAAACTATAATTCTTACCTGAACACTAAGCTTAACCCTAACCCTAACTCAAACCCTAACTCTAACCCGAACCCAAAAACTAACCTTAACCATAAACCTAACCCTAACCCTAACACTAACCCTAAGCATAAGTTTAACCCTAACCATAACACTATCCCTAACCCTAATTCTAAACCTAAACCTATCCCTAAACCTAGCACTATTCCTAACCCTAACCCTAACACTAACACTGAACCTAACCATAAACTTAACCCTATCACTAACCCTGACCCTGTACTTTACCCTAACAAAAACCACAAACCTAAACCTAACCCAACACTAATCCTAACCCTAACACTAACAGAAACCCACAAGTAACCCTAAAAATAACCCTAAACCTAAACTTAAGTCTCACTCTAACCCGAATCTTAACCATAACCTTAACTCTAACCCTATGCCTCATTCTAACCCTCCTTCTAATCATAACCAAAACCCTAATTTTAACTCTAACCCTAACACAAAACCTAAAGCTAACCCTTACACTAACACAAATGATAATTCTTACCTAACATTAACTTGACACTAACCCTAAACCAAACCCTAACCCTAACCTAAAAACTAATCTTAACCATAAACCTAACCCTAATCCTAACACTAAACCTACCCATAATCTTAACCCTAACTGTAACACGAATTCTAACCCTAAACCTAAAAGTAACCCTAAACCTATCCCTAACCCTAACCTTAACACTAACAATGAACCTAACATAAACCTAACCCTAACCCTAATCCTCACTCTAACACTTACCATAACATAAACCCTAAACCTAACACTAATCCTAACCCTAACCCTAACTCTAACCCTAATCTACAAGTAACCCTAAAACTCACCCTAAAACTAACCCTAAGCCTCACTCTACCCTTAATCCTAACCTAACCCTAACCCTTACCCTATCCCTATCCCTAACACAAACCCTAATCCTAAATCTTACACTAAAACAAATCACATCCCTCACACAGACACAATCCTAACACTAAACTTACCCTAACCAGAACTCTAAAACTAATCCTAACCCTAAACCAAACCCTAACACTAACTGCAAACCTAAAACTAACCCTAAACATAATCCTAACCCTAAGCCTAAAATGAAACCTAAATATAAACCTAACCCTAACTGTAAAACAAACACTAACCCTAACCGTAGCCATAACCCTAAACCTATAACTAACCCTAACACTCTCCCTAACATTAACCCTAACACTAACACTAAATCTAACCCTAAAACTAACCCTAACTCTTACACTAAACCTAAACCTAACCATAACCCCAACCCTAAAACTAAAACTAACCCTAACCATAACCATAACCCTAACCCTAACACAAAATCTAACCCTAACCCTAACCCTAGCCTTAACTCTAAAACTAATCCTAAACCTATCCCTAACCCTAACACTATCCCTAACCCTAACAGTAACACTAACCCTAACCCTACAATAACCCTAAACCTAACCCTAACCCTAACACTCTCACAAACTGTAATCCTAACACTAACACTAACCCTAAACCTCACAATAAACGTTACCTTAACCCTAAAAATCACTCTAAACCTAATTCTAACACTAAGCCTCAACCTAACTCTATCACTAACCCAAACACTAATCTGAAACCTAACCCTAATTCTAACTTTAACACTAACCCAAATCCTAACCATAAACTTACAACTAACATTAAAACTAACCCTAACCAAAACTGTAACATGAAGCCTAAACCTAACCCTAACTGTAAACCTAACACTAACCCACTCCCTAACCCTAACCATAACATAAACCCTAACCCTAATGCTAACACTAACAAAAACCCTAACCAAACCCTAACCCTAACCCTAACCTCAATTTAACCCTAACCCTTACCTAACCTTAACCCTAACCCTAAACCTAACACTAACCCTAACACTAACCCTGAACATAACCCTAACCCTAATCCTATCCCCATCCCTAACCCTATAACTAAACATAACCCTAACCCTAAAACTAACACTAATCCTAACACTAACCATAACCCTAAGCCTAACCCTAAATCTAACTCTAATCTTAACCATAACCCTAACGATAATATTAACCCTAAACCTATCACAAACACTAACCTAACCCTAACAGTAACACTAAACCCAACTCTAACCCTAACTCTAAAACTAACCCTAACCCTAAACTAAATGCTAACCCTAAAACTAACCCTATCACAAACACTAACACTAACCCTAACACTAACCCTAACTGTCACCTTAATACTAACTCTTACCCCTAACAGTAACCCTAATCTTAACTCTAAACCTAACCCTAAACCAAACCCTAACAATAACACAAACCCTAACACTAAACCTGACACTAATCCTAACTCTAAGCATAACCCTAACCCTAACACTAAATCTAACCCTAACCCTAAGCCTAAACCTAACCCTAGAACTAAACCTAACCCTAACACTAACATCAACCCTAAAGCTTACTGTAATCCTAACCCTAACCTTAACACTAACCCTAACCCTAAGACTAACCATAAACCTAACTGGAACCCAAACCCAAACACTAATCCTAACTCAAACCCTAACCCTAACTGTAACACTAACCATAAACTTAACCATAAACCTACACCTTTTCCTAACACTAACCACAAACCTAACCTTAACACGAACCCTATCGCTAACCCTAACCGTAACCCTAACACAAACCCACATCCAAACAATAACCCTAATACACACCGTAACTTTAACCCTAACACAAACCCTAACTCTAACCCAAACCCTAATCCTTTCCTAACCCTAATCCTAACACTAACCCTAACACTAACCCTAACAATAACTTTAACTCTAAACCTAACACAAATACTAACCCCAACCATAACTGTATAACTAACACTAACCTTAACCCTAACCCTAAACCTAACACTAACCCTAAACCTAACTTTTACTCGAACTGTAACACTAACAATACCCCTAACCATAACCCTAACAATAACACTAACCCTAACCCTAAACCTAACGCTAAATCTAACACTAACCCAAAACCTAACCCTAACAGAAACCCTAAACCCAAACCTAACACTAACACTAACACTAAACCTAAACCTAAACCTAATTGTAAAACTAACCCTAGCCATAACCTGAACCCTAACCATGACCATAACACTATCACAAACACTAACCCTAAACCTAACAGTAACCCTAAATCTAACCCTATATGTAACACTAATCTTAATTATAACCCTAACCCTAACACAAACCCTAACACTAACTGTAAACCTAAACCTAACTGTAACCCTAACACTAATCCTAACCAGAACCTTAACCCTAACAATAAACCTAACCCTAACCCTAAAACTAACACTAACCCTAACCCTGACCATAACCCTAAAACTAACACTCACCTAATCCTAACACTAATCCTAACCTTAAACCTAACACTAACCCTAACACTAACCCTTAACCTAACTATAACCCAAAACCAAACACTAACACTAACCCTAAAACTAACACTAACCCTAACCCTGACCATAACCCTAAAACTAACACTCACCTAATCCTAACACTAATCCTAACCTTAAACCTAACACTAACCCTAACACTAACCCTTAACCTAACTATAACCCAAAACCAAACACTAACACTAACCCTAAACTTTACCCTAACCCTATCCCTTACCCTAAGCCAAACCCTCTCCCTAATTCCACCCTAGTCCTAACTATCATTCTTAGCCTTCCCCAAACCCTAACTCTATTACCAGTCCTAATCCTAGCCCTCATTTTGGCTCTAATCTTAACTCTAAACCTGACCCTTATTGTGACCCGAACACTAACCCCAGTTCTAAACCTAACACTAACCATAAAGCAAACCCTAACCTTACCCCTAGCGGTAAACCTATACCTAAACCTAACAGTAACACTAGCACTAGACCAAACCTAATCCTAAATATAGTCATAAATCTAGCCTTAGCCCTAAATAAAAATCTACCACTAGCCCTAACAATAACGCTTAACCTAACGTAAAGATTAAACCTATCACTAGACCAACCTCTAGTCCTAATTGTGGCCCTAACCATAATACTAACCCTAACCCAACATTGACCCTTAACCTAATAGAAACCCTAGCTCTAAACCTTATCCTAAACCAAAACCTAACCCTAACACTAGATTAACCATAACCCTGACCCTAACACTAGCCATAACCATATCCCTCTCTCTTTCATTACCTATAGCTCTAATGTTAGCCCTAAACATCACACCAAACCTAGCCCTTATCCTAGCCCTAAACCTAGCCCTAATCATAACCCTAATCATAACCCTAGACCTAACCCTAACGCTAACCCTCCCCCTAGCCCTAAACCTAGCTCAAACTCTAATCCTTAGTCTAAACATAACCCTAAACCTAAACATAACCCTAGCTCTGACTCAAAACCTACCAGTTGCACTATCCCTATCCCTAGCTCAAATGCCTACACTTACCCTAAACCTAATCATAACAGTAAGCCTAGCCCTAACTTCAGCTCTAACCCTATCCAAAACCTTAAAGGTAAGCCTAACCCAAATGCTATCCCTAGGCCTAATGATAACCTATTGCTAACACTAACCCTATCCATTATTCTAAACTTATCCGGAACCATAAACCACATCCTATCCATTACCCTTTCCGGAACCCTAACCCTAAAGATAATTCAATCCTTAACCTTAAAACTTAACCTAAACAAAACCCTATACGGACCCTGACCCTAATAATACACCTAGCTCTAAACCTGACCCCTACCCTAAACCTAACCCTTATACTAGACATAGCTATAACGTAACACTAAAACTAATAATAAACATAAACCTGGACCAAACATTAGCTGTAGCCCTAGTCCTAGCCCTAACCCTAACACAAACCCTCAGCTTAACCGTAAACCTAGCCAGAATATTAACCCAAACCCTGACCTTACTTCTAACCCTAATTGTAACCCTCACTGTAGACCTAAAGCTAGCTATAACCCTATCCCTTCTTGTTAACCTAATCCTAATCCTAACCCTAACACTAACAATATCCCTAACCCTAGGCGTAACCCTAACACTAATCCTAGCGCTATTTCTAGCCCTAATTTAGCCCTAACCCTAAACCTACCGCTAATCCTAGCCCAAAGACTAACTCAAACTCTCGCCCTAGTCCTATTTCTAGTTCTAACCTGTTCCATTATCAAACCCTAAGAATAGCCCTAACCTTAGCATTAACCCTAGCCATAGCCCTAAACCTAGATCTAACCATAACAATAAATATAAACTTAAACTTCTCCCTACCATTAGCCCTAACACTATCACTAATTATAAAACTAGCCCTAACCCTAGGGCAAGTTATAAAACAAAACTGAGCCATAGCCTTATTCCTAACCCTAGGTAACCTTAACCATAGACCTGACATTAGCCCTATCCATAGACCTAATTCTAGCTCTAAGCCTAGCCTTAATCCTAACCCTAATTGTAACTCTAGCCCTAACCCTAATTTGATCTCTTGTCCTAGCACTAAACATAGTTGTAACATCATACCTTACCCTAACCCTAATGCTAACCCTAACACTAGCCCTAAAACTAGGCCTAAATGTAACACTAACCCTAGCACTATTCCTAGCACTAATTTAGCCCTAACAGTAAACCTAACCCTATCCCTATCCCTAAGACTAACTCTAACTCTCGCCCTAGCCGTATCCCTAGTTCTAAACCTATGCCTTACCATAACCCAAAAGCTGGCCCTATCCCTATTCCCAAACTTAGCCCTAACCTTCGCCCAAGGCTTAAACTTGGATCTAAAACTAATATTAAATATAAACCTCACCCTAACACTAGCCCTAACCCTAATGCTAATTGGAAAACTAGCCCTAAATCTACCCTAACCCTAAAACAAAACTGAACCATAACCCTAACCTTTTACCTAAACCAAACCCTAAAGTTACACCTAGCCCTAAACCTAGCCCTAATTTGAGTCATAACCATAACCCTAGAAATAACCGTGACACTGACTCAGCCCCTAACACTATCCCTAGCTCTAAACATTTCCCTAACGCTAACCCTAGAACTAACCCTAAGCAGAAACCTAGTTCTTTCATTAGCCTTTATCATTAGTTCTTATCATAGCCCTAAGGATAACACAAATCCTAGCCAGAATCCAAGGCCTAACTCTATTTTAACAATAACCCTAACCTTAACCCTAGTCCTAAACCTAACCCTAACCCTAACCCTACCTTAAACCCTATCTCTTTTCCTAAGCCAAACCCTCACTCTAATGCTACCCTAGTCCTAAACTTAATCCTTAGCCTATCACAAACCCTAATTCTATTACTAGTCCTATCCTATCCCTCATTCCAGCTCTAAACCTAACCCTAATCCTGGCCCTTATTCTGACCCTAACACTAAACCTAAGTCTAAATCTGACCCTAACACTAAAAACCCTAACACTTTCCATACCAGTAAACCTATACTTAAACCTAACAGAAACTTAATTCTAAATATAGTCATAAATCTAGCCCTAGTCCTAAACAAACACCTAGCACTAGCCCTAACAATAACCATTAACCTACCTTAAAGACTAACCCTATCCCTAGACCCAATGCTAGTTGTAATTCTGGCACTCACACTAAATCTAACCCTATCCTGAACAATGAACCTTAACTCTAAACAAACTCTAGCTCTAAAGCTTATCCTAACCCAAAACCAAACCCTAACACTAGACGTATCCATAACCCTGACCCTAAAACTAGCCAAAAACATATTCCTAACTCTTATATTTCCCATAGCCCTAATGTTATCCCTAAACCTCACACAAAACCTAGCCCTTATCTTAGCCCTAAACCTAGCCCAAATCATAATCCTAATCATGACCCTAGACCTAAGCCTAATCCTACCCTCACCCAAGCCCTAAACCTAGCTCAAACTCTAACCCTTACCCTAAACATAACCCTAACCCTAGACCTGACTCCTAACCCTCGCCCAAGACCTACCCCTAGCTCAAATGCTAACACTTAAAATAAAACTATTCCTGACACTAACCCTAGGCCTCACCCTAACCCTAGCCCTAATCATAACCTTATCCCTAGGCCTAAACTTAGCTCTAACACTATCCATTACCCTAAAGATGAGCCTAACTCATATGCTAACCCTAGGCATAACGCTAACCCTATCGCTAACACTAACTCTATCCATTACTCTAAATCTAACCTGAACACTAAACCTAATCCTATCCATTACCCTATCCGTAACCCTAAACCTAAAGCTAATTCAATCCTTTACCCTAAAACTTTACCTAAACTAAACCCTACCTGGACTCTGACCCTAATAATAATACACCTAGCTTTATACCTGACGCTTACCTAAACCTAAACCTTACACGAGACCTAGCCATAACCTTACCCTAAAACTAACACTAACCATAAATCTAGACCTGACATTAGCTCTTTCCCTATTCCTAGTCCTAGCCCTAACACAAACCCTCATACTAGCACTAAACATAGCCTTAATCTTAACCCTATCCCTAACCCTAACCCTAACCCTAGCCCTAAATGTAGCCCTAATTTAGCCCTAACCCTAAACCTAAACCTAACCCTACCATAAGACTAATTCTAACTCTCGCCCTATCCTTATTTCTAGTTCTAACTCTATCTGTTAATAACCCTAACACTAGCCCTAAACTTAGCCCTAAACATAGCCATAGCCCTAAACCTAGATCTAACAATAACAATAAATCTAAGCCTAAAACTCACCACACCACTAGCGCTAACACTATCACTAATCCTAAAAGTAGTCCTAGCTGTAAAACAAAACTGTGGCAATGCCCTAACCCTAACCCTAACCAAACCATAATCCTAGACTTGACATTAGACCTATCCCTAATTCTTACCCTTACCTTTACACAAACCCTAACCCTACACCTAGCCTTAACCCTAGTCCTAATTAGAGTCTATCCCTAACTCTGATCAGTAACACTGATGCTGACTCTGACAGTAAAACTAACCCTATCTCTAATCATCAAACTAAACCGAAACCTAATCTACACACTAGATTTAGAATATGCTAAACTTAACACTAGCCCTAATCATAACCCTAGTTCTAACATTACCCTAGTCCTAAATAGCCATAACCTAACTCAAAACCTAGACCTAATCAGAGCCCTAACCCTAGGTTTAACCCTAGCCTAACCCTAACCCTAGCCCTAACACTTAACCTAAACCTAACCATAAACCTATACCTTGTCCTTACCCGAAATCTAACCCAAATCGTAGCCCAAATTCTAACCATAATCATAGCCCTATCTCCACCTCTAATCTTATCCATTATCCTAACCATAACCATAACCAAATTCTATCCCTAGGCCTAACCCTAACCATTGTTCTAACCTAACCATAATCCTAGTCCTAATTGTAGTTCTAATCCAATCTATTACCCTAACCATAACCCTAACCAAATTCTATCCCTAGGCCTAAACCTAACCCTATCCCTAACCCTAAACCTATTTATTATTCTAAATTTAACCTTAACCCTAAACTTAACCATATCCATTACACTAACCCTAACACTAACCGTAATGCTAATTTGAGCCCTAAGCCTAAACCTTAACCTAACACATACCCTAAACCTGACTCTGACCCTAATAATACCCCTAGCTATAAACCTGAACCTAACCTTCAACCTAACACTTACAATTGATCTGGCCATAATCCTTACCCTAAAACTATAAATAGCCATAACCCTAGACTTGACATTACCCCTATCCCTAATCCTAGCCCTAACTCTAACAAATCCTAGCCCTAATCCTATCCCTAAGCTTAGCCTTAATCCTAACTCTAACATCAACCCTAGGCCTAACTCTAATTTTATGCTTTGCCCTAGCCCTAAATATAGCTGTAACATCATACCTTACCCTAACCCTAATGTTAACCCTAACCCTAGCCCTAAACCTAGGCCTAAACCTACCTCTAGCCATAGCTCTAATCTAGCCCTAATTTAGCCCTAACCCTAAACCTAACACTAGCCCTAGCCTAAGACTAACTCTACCTCTCGCCCTATCCCTATCCCTAATTCTAAACCTCTCCGTGACCATAACCCCAAACCTATCCCTATCCCTAGCCCCAACGCTAGCCCTAACCTTCACCCTAGTGCTAAACCTGGATGTAACCCTAACCTTTAGCCTAAAGTGCACTCTAACAATAGCCCCAAACCTAATGCTGATTGGAAAACTAGCCCTAACTGTACCTTAGCCCTAAAACAAAATAGAACAATAACCCTAACAATTATCATTAACCTAAAACAACCCTAACCCTACACCTACCCTAACACTAACCCTAGAAGAAACCCTGACCCTAGCTCTAAGAATAGACCTAATGCTAAACCTAGAACTAGCCTTAATCAGAATCCTAGTTCTTTCATTAGCTGTAGCCCTAATGCTAATACAAATCCTAGCCCTATTCTGAGCCCTAAACCTAGGTTTAACTCTAAACCTAACCCTAACCCTAACCCTAACTCTACCTCTAAATCAATCCTTTACCCTAAGCCAAACCCGCACTCTAATGCTACCCTAGTCCTAACCATAATCCTTAGCCTACATCCAACCTTATCTCTATTACTAGTCCTAACCCTAGCCCTCATTTTGGCTCTAATCTTAACTCTAAACCTGACCCTTATTGTGACCCTAATACTAACCTCAGGTCTAAACCTAACACTAACCATAAAGCAAACCCTAACCTTACCCCTACTGGTAAACCTATACCTAAACCTAACAGTAACACTAGCACTAGACCAAATCTAATCCTAAATAGAGTCATAAATCTAGGCTTAGCCCTAAAGAAAAACCTAGCACTAGCCCTAACAATAACTGTTAAACTAACGTAAAGACTAACTCTTTGCCTAGACCCAACGCTAGTCCTAAATCTGGCCCCCACCCTAAACCTATCCCTAACCCGAACAATGACCATTACTCTAAAACATACCCTACCTCTAAATCTTATCCTAACCCAAAACCTAACTAGAAACACTAACCCTAAAACTAGTCATAACAATATCCCTAGATCTTACATTACCCATAGCCCTAATGCTAGCCATAAACCTCACACAAAACATAGCCCTTATCCTAGTCCTAAACCTAGCCCTTATTGTAACCCTAACCATAAACCTAGACCTAACCCTAAACCTAACTCTCGCCCTAACACTAATTCTAGCTCAAACTCTAACCTTAATCTAAACATAACCCTAACCCTAACCCTGACTTTAGCCCTGACTCTAACCATAACCCTCACGCTAGCCCAAATCTTAGCTCAAATGCTAACACTTACCCAAACCTAACACTGACACTAACCCTATGCCTAACCCTAACCGTAGTCCTAATTCTAACCTTAACCCTAGCCCTAATCTTAGCACTACCCTATCCATTACCCTAAAGATAAGCTTAACCCAAATGCTAAATCTAGGCCTAACGCTAACACTATTGCTAACACTAACCCTACTCAGTACTCTAAACCTAACCTGAACCTTAAACCTAACCCTATCAATTACCCTAACCCTAACCCTAACCCTTTTCTTAATGCTAATTCAAGCCTTAACCCTGAATCTTAACCTAAACAAAACCCTAGTCGAACCCTGACCCTAATAATACACCTAGCTTTAAACCTGACCCTTAACCTAAACTTAACCCTTAAAATAGACCTAGCCATAAACTAACACTAAAACTAACCATAACTATAAACCCATACCTGACATTAGCCCCAGCCCTAATCTTAGCCCTAACACTAACAGAAACACTAGTCCTCATTTTAGGCCTTTACCTAGCCTTAATCATATCCCAAACCCTAACTCTAGCCCTATCTCTAATTTTAACCCTCTCCCTAGACCAGAATTTAGGTATAACCCCATCCTTTCCCCTAACCCTATCACTAACCCTAACCCTAACACTAACCATATCTCTAGCCCTCACCATAGGCCTAACCCTAACACTAATCCTAGCACTAATCCTAGCCCTAATTTAGCCCGAAACCTAACACTAACCATATCTCTAGCCCTCACCATAGGCCTAACCCTAACACTAATCCTAGCACTAATCCTAGCCCTAATTTAGCCCTAACCCTAACTCTACCTCTAAACTTGGCCTAAGACTAACTTTCCCCCTACTCCTACTTCTAGTTCTAACCCTATCCATTACAATAAACCTAACACAAGCCCTAACCTTAGCCCTATCCCTAGCCCTATCCCAAGCCATTGTCCTAACCCTAAATGTTAACCTAAATCAAAACCTAAACCTAAACCTAGCCATAACCTTCCAGCTCTAATTCATATCCTGGTCATAAAAATAACTCTGACTCTGACTTACATTCTAACACTAACCTTAATTCTAAATATCGCACTAATCCTAAAGATAGCACCAACACTAGATCTAGACCAAATACTAACTCTAATCATAACCTTAGTTCTTATATTAGCCATCGCCCTAAACCTTGCCCTAAACCTAATGGAAAAAAAACTAGTTCTAATCTGAGTCCTAACCCTAGATGTAAACCTAAACCTAACCCTAGCCCTAACCTTAAACCTAGCTCTAACTCTACCACTTACCCTAAGCCAAACCCTATCAATAATGCTAACCTTAGTCCTAATCCTAATCCGTAGCCTAATCCAAACCCTATCCCTATTTCTAGTCCTAACCCTAGCTCTCATTCTAGCTCTAAACCTAACTCAAACCATTACCCTAACACAAACCCTCAGTCTAAATCTGACCCTAACCCTAAACCAGGCCCTAAAACTATCCCTACCAGTAAACTAATACCTAAACCTAAGCCTAACACTAGCAGTAGACCTAAGCCTAATCCTAAATATTGCCATAACTCTAGACCTAGACCTAAAAAAACCTGAGCCCTTAACCTAAAGCGAACACTATCACTATCCCTAGACCTAAACCCAGTCCTAATTCTGGCTTTCAACCTAAATCTAACTCTAACCTGAACACTGACCCTAACCCTAACACTAAACCTAGCTCTAAACCTGAACCTAACCCAAAATCTAAACCTAACATTAAACATAGCCATAACCCTAACCTTAAAACGAGCTCTAATCAGAACCCTAGATCTTACATTACACATAGCCTTAACCCTGGGCCTAAACCTAACACAAAACCTAGCCCTATTCTGAGGCCTAATCCTACCCTAAGCATAACCATAATCCTAAATGTAGCCCTAAAACTAACCCTCACCTTAGACATAACCCTAGCTCAAAGCCTAACCCTTAGCCTAAACATAACCGTAGCCCTATTTGTAAATATAAACCTAACCCTAGCCCTAATCCTAAACTAACCCTAGCTCTAAACCTAGCATTACCCTAACCCTAACCCTAATAATAACCCTAGCCCTAAACCTAACCCTATCCCTAACCCTAATCATAAACCTAACCCTCGACTTAACCCTGAACCTAACCCTTGCCATGAACTTAACCCTAAACCTTACCATAAATCAAAACTAAACGTATCCTTGAACCTAAATTTAACCATAACCTAAACTGAAACCTAAAGCTAATCTTACATCTAATCTAATACATTACTACAAATCTAACCATATCCCTAATAAAAACACTAGCCCTAACCCCAACCAAACCCTAAAATAACCATAACCCTAACCTAGACCTAACACTAAACCTAATACTCCCCCTAGCCCTAACTGTAGCTTAAACCCTAACCCTTACACTAAAACTAACCCTAGCCCTAGCCCTAATCATAACCCTAACTCTATCCCTAACCCTAATATTAAACATAGCCCTAATCCTAGCCCCAATTTAGCCCTATTCCTAATGCTAACCCTTACCCTAGAAATAAAACTAACTAATTCTCACACAAGACTTATCCCTACTTCTAAACCTATCCCTTACCGTAACCTTAACCAAAGCCCTAACCCTAGTCATAGCACTTACCCTAGCACTAACTCTACATCGAAACCTATCTCTAAAACTAACCCTATCTCTTACCATGACCCTAACCTAAGCTTAACCCTAGTTATAATTCTTAGCCCTAGCACTAACCTATCTCTAAAACTAATGTTAACCTGAGGCCTCAGCCTAACCCTGAAATTAGCTCTAACCCTAATGCTATCCCTAAAATTAGCCCTAAACCTAGCCTTAGCCCTAAAACAAAACAAAGCCATACTCCTAACACTAACTCTTACCCTAGACAAAACCTTAACCCTACAACAGCCCTAACCCTGGCCCTAATTTGAAACCTAACCCTAACCCTAAACCTAACCATGGCCCTGACTCATATCCAAACACTAAACCTAGCTCTAAACATCACCCCAACCTTAAACCTAACCCTAACACTAGACCTAGCCCTAAACTTAACCCTAAAACTAACCCTGACCCTAACCCTATTTCTTCCAATAGCCATAATCATAACACTAGCCCTAACCCTAATACAAAACTAGCTCTAATCTAAACCCTAACACGAGCTTTAACCCTAAACCTAACTCTAACCCTAGTCCTAAACTTAAATCTAACCCTATCCCTTACCCTAAGCCAAACCCTCACCCTTATGCTAACTGTATTCTTAGCACGAATCCTTAGCCTAACCAAAACCTAACTCTATAACTAGTCCTAAACCTAGCCTTCATTCTAGATCCAACCTTAACCCAAACCCTAACCCTATCCCTGACCATTATTCTGACTCTAACACTAATCTTAAGTCTAAATCTAAACCTAACCCTAAACCAAACCCTATCACTAGCCCTACTGGTAAACTTATACCTAAACCTAACACTAACACTACCCCTAGACCTAAACCTAATCCTTAATCTAGCCATAACTATAGCTCTAGACCTAAAGACAAACTAGACCTAGCCTTAACAATAACCCTTAACCTAACCCAAACTCTAACCCTACCTTTAGACCTAACCCTAGTCCTAATTCTGGCTTTAACACTAACCATTACCCTACCTGAACACTGTCCCTGACATAACACTCACCCTAACTCTAAACTTCACCCTAACCCTAAAACTACACCTAGACCTAGCATTAACCATAAAATTAGTCTTAATCATTACACTAGTTCTTACATTAACCATAGCCCTAACCTACCATAAACCTAGTGCTAATCCAAGCCCTACCTTAGATTTAACCCTAAAGATAACCCTAACAATAATCCTAGCCCTAACTATAACCCTAAGCCTAAACCTAGACCTAATTCTAACCATAACCCTAGCCCTAAACCGAGCTCTAACCCTATTCATTACCCTAAGATAACTATAATCCGTATGCTAACCCGAGGTGGTACCCTAAACCTAGAACTAGCCTTAATCGTATCTATTAAACTAAACCTAACCTCAACCCTAAACCTAACACTGTCATTACCCGATCCCTAAACGTAAGGCTAACTTGAGCCCTAAATCTAAACCTTAACCTAACACAAACCCTAAAATTAACCCTAACTCTAATAATACCCATAGCTCTAAACCTGAGCCTAAGAAGAAACCTAAACTTTACAATAGACCTAGCCATAAATCTAACCCTAAAACTATCCCTAACCGTACCCTAGACCTGACATTAGCCCTAGCTCTGATTTAGACCTAACCCTAATACAAAACTTAGCACACATCCTAGCAAGGAACCTAACCTTAATCATAACCCTAACACTAATGTTAACCCTAACCTTAAACCTAATTCTCACTGTAGTCCTAAAACTAGCTCTATTCCCATCCCTTACCCTAAAACTAACCCTAAACCTGACATTATCCCTAGCCCTAAACCTAGGCCTAACCCTAACACTAACCCTACCCATATCCAAGCCCTAATTTAGCCCTATCCCTAACCCTAACCCTAGCACTAAGACTAACTCTAACTCTCACACTAGCCCTATACCTAGTTCTAACTCTATCTCTTATCATCACCATACACCTAGCCTTAAACTTAGCCATACCCTAGCTCTATACTTAGCCCTATCTCAAACCTAGATATAAACCTAACTCTAAATTTAATCCTAACCCTAAGACTAAACCTAACCATAACTCTACTCTTATCCTTAAACTTTAACCTAAGCCTAAATCTCACACTTGCACTAGCCCTAATAATAAGACTAATTATAAAACTAGCTCTAACCTACCCCTAGCCCTAAAACAAAACTAAGTAATAGCCCTAATCTTAACCCTTAACCTAAACCAAACCCTAACCCTACACCTAGCCCTAACCCCATCCCTAATTATAGTCTAACCATAACCCTAAAACTAACCCTAACCTGACTCTGACCCTAACACTAACCCAGGCTCAAAACATCATCATCACTGGAAACCCAACCTTAACAGTAGACCTAAACCTAACTCTAAACCTGTAACTAACTCTAATCATAAACCTACTTCATACATTAGCAAGAGCCTTAACCCTAGCCCTAACCTAACCCAAAAATTAGACTTAATCTGAGTCCTAAATCTAACTTTAATGCTAAACTTAAACCTAACCCTCACCCAAACCCTAGTCCTAATCCTATATATAACCCTAGCCGTAACCTTAGGGCTAACTCTATCCATTACCCTAATGATAACCCTAACCATTCTGATAACCCTAGGCCTAACCCTAACCCTATACATTACACTAAACAAAACCTAAACCCTAAACCTAAACCTGTTATTACCCTAACCCTAAATCTAACACTAATTCGAGCCCTGCACCTAAACACTAACTTGACTAAAACCCTAATCCTGACCCTGATTCTAAAAGTAACCCTAGATCTAAACCTGACCCTAACCAAAAACCTAACTCTTACAATGGACCAAGCCATAAACCTAACACTAAATCTTTCCCTAACTGTAACCCTAGACCTGACATTAGCCATAGCCCTAATACTGTCCCTAACCCTAAAATAAAACCTAGTCCTCATTGTAGCCCTAAACATAGCATTAATCATAACCCTAACCCTAACCCTAGTTCTAACCCTAATACTAATATTCACCTTTGCCCTAAGCCTAGCTATAACCACATCCCTTACCCTAAATTAAACCCTAAATATAACCCTAACCCTAGTCGTAAACCTTGCCTTATCCTTAGCACTAGCACTAACTCTAGATCAAAATCTAACTCTAAATCTAACCCTAACTCGATGCTTAAGCCTAATCCTAAAACTGGCCCTAACTCTAGCCCTAACATAACCCTAGACATATTATAGCCCCATCCCTAAACCTAAACCTAACCCTAGCCCTAAGACTAACTCTTTCATACTAGCCCTATCACTCATTCTAACCCTATCCCTTACCGTAACCCTAACTCTAGCCCTAACCCTAGTGGTAACCCTTTCCCTATCCTTATCCCTAGCACTAACCTTAGGCAAAATGTAACTCTAAATCTAGCCCTAACCCGAAGCCTAAGCCTAAACCTAACACTAGCCCAAACCATAAAATTAATCCTAAAATGAGCCCTAACATTAGCCCTAGCCCTAAAACAAAACCAAACCATAGCTCTAAACCTAAACATTAACCTAAACCAAACCATAACCTTACACCTAGACCTAAACCTAGACTTATTTGATTTGGAAGCTGAATTCTAAAACTAACCCTGAATCTGACACTGACCCTAACACGTCTAGCTCTAAACATCACCCTAACTGTAAACCTAACCCTAACATTAAACCTAGCACAAAAACCCTAAAACTAGCCCTAATTTTAAACCTAGTACTTACATTAGCTGTAATCCTAACCCTAGCCCTAATATAACCCAAAACCTAGCCCTAATCAGAGCCCTAACCATAGCTTTAACCCTAACCTAACCCTAACACTAGCCTAACTTTAACCATAACTTAAGCCTTAAACTGATCTCTAACTCTATCCATTAACATAACCATAAACCTAACCATAATGATAACCCTAAGCATAAACCTAACCCTATCCTGAATTTTAAAGATTCCATTACCCTAAACCTAACCTGAATCCTAAATCTAACTCTATCATTATACTAACCCTAATCCTAAAACTAATTCAGCCCCAATTTGAAACCTTAACCTATCTCAAACCCTAACCCAGACCTTGACCCTAATAATACCCCTAGCTTTAAACTTGGCCATGACCCAACACCTAACCCTTGGACATAGCCATAAACCTAATCCTAAAACTATCTTTAACCAAAATTCTGGACCTGAAATTAGCCTTAGCCCTAATCCTAGACCCAATCCTAAAAACACACCTAGTCCTTATTCTTGTCCTAAAACTAGCCTTAATCATAACCCTATATATAGCCCTACACCTAACCCTAATTCTAATCTAACCCTAATCCTAACCGTAGTTCTAACCCTAATACTAATATTCGCCCTTGCCCTAAGTTTAGCTATAACCACATCCCTTATGCTAAATTAAACCCTAAATATAACCCTAACCCTAGTGGTAAACTGACCTTACCTCTAAACCTAGCTATAATGTCATCCCTTACTCTAAATTTAAACCTAACCCTAACCCCAACCCTAATCCTAGGCTTAAGCTAAACACAAAACCTAGCCCTAATACTAGCCCTAATTTAGCTCTATCTTTAAACCTATCCTAACCCTAGTTCTAAAACTAAATCTAATTCTTGCCCTAGCCCTAGCCCTTGTTCTATCCCTATATGCTACCATAAACCTAACACTATCCCTAACACTTGCCCTAAAGTTAGTCCCAGCCCTAACCATAACTCTAAATCTAACCTTAAACCTAAGCCTAAGCCTAAAACTAACACTAGCCCTATCCCTAATGATAATTGTAAAACTAGCCCTAACCCAATCCTATCAGTAAACCAAAACCGAGCAGTAGCCCTAAACATAAACCTTAACTTAAACCAAACATGAACACTACACTTAGACCTAAACCTAGCCCTAATTCGAGTCCTAAGCCTCACCTTAAAACTAACCCTGACCCTGACTAATATCCTAACACTCACCCTAGATCTAAACACTGCCCTAAACTAAAACCAAACACTAACATTAACAATACCTCTAATTCAAGTCTTAACACTAACCCTAAAACTAAACCTGACACTGACTCCTATCCTAACAAGAACCATAGCTATAAATATCACCTTAACCTTAAAACTAACCCTAGCACTCAAACTACCCCTAACCATAACCCTAAAACAAACCCTAATGGTAACCCTAGTTCTTATATTAGCTGTTGCCCTAATTGTAGCCCTAACCATAACACAAAAACTAGCCCTAAACTGAGCCCTAAACCTAGCTTTAAATCTAACTCTAACCCTAACCATAGCCCTAACCCTAGATCTAAATCAATCCCTTACCCTAAGTGAAACCCTAAAACTAAAAGTAACCCTAGACCTATCCCTAGTCTTTAGACTAACCAAAACCCCAACCCTATTAATAGTCCTAACCCTAGCCTTCGTTTTAGCTCTAACACTATCCCAAACCCTAATCCTAACCTTTATCCTTATTATGACCCTAACACTAAACCTAGGTCTAACCCTAACCCAAAATTTACCATAATTCTATCCCTAGACTTAACTCTGAACCTAACTCTCATCCTAGCCCTAACCATAGCTCAGAACCTAACCCTTAAGCTAAACATAACCCTAAACCTAATCCTAGTTCTAACCCTCACCTTAACCCTAACACAAGACCTAATTTTAACCATAATCCTAGTGCTAACCTTAACTGTAACTGTCACCTTACCCTAAAAATAATCTTTATCATAATGATAACCCTAGGCTTAATCCTAACCCTATCACTTTCCCCAAACCGATCAATTACCCTAACCTACCCTGAACCATAAACCTAATCCAATTATTACACTAACACTAACTCAAATGTTAATTTGAGCCTTAACCCTAACCTCAAAACTAATCCAAACCCTAACAATAACCATGACCCTAATAATTCCCCTAGCTATAAACATGAATCATACCATACCTAACCTTTACACTAGACTTAGCCATAAACCTAACCCTAAAACTATTCCTAACCTTAACCGTAGACCTGATATTAACCCTAGCCATAATCCTAGCCCTAAACCTAACACAAACCCTAGACCTTATCTTAGCCCTAAACATAGCCTTAATTTTATCCCTAACCCAAACCCTAGGCCTAAACATAACACTAACCCTAGCCCTAATCTTAGCTCTAATTTAGCCCTATCCCTAACCCTAACCTTAACCATAACCCTAGCCCAAAGACTAACTCTAAGTCTCAACCTAACCCTAACCCTAGTTAAAACCCTATCCCTTATTAGAACCCTAATCCTAGCCCTAACCCTTGGTCTAACCCGAGGCCTATTCATGGCCCTGGCCATAACTGTAGATCTAACCCTAACTCTAAATCTAACCCTAAACCTAAGCCTAAACCTAAACCTAACACTGGCCCTAATGCTAATGCTAATCCTAAAACTAGCCCTAACTCTAGCCCTAGCCCTATAACAGAACTGAGCCATAGTCATAACCCTAACACTTAACCTAAACCAAAACCTAATCCTACACCTAGCCATAACCATATCCTAATTCTAGTCCTAAACCTAACCCGAAAACTAACCCTGACCCTGACTCTTACCCTAACACTAACCCTGGTTCTGATCATCATCATCACCGTAAACCTCAACTTAACACTAGGCGTAGCCCTAACCTTAACCCTATAACTAGCGCTAATCATAACCCTACTTCATACATTACCCATAGTCTTAACCCTAGCCCTAACCTAACCCAAAACCTAGCTTTAAACCGAGTAGTAAACCTAGCTTTAACACTAAATTAAACCTAACCTTAACCCAAAACTAGCCCTTATTCTATACATAACCCTAGCCCTAACCTTAGGTCTAAACCTATCCATTACCCTAACAATAACCCTAATTCTTAAGCTAACCCTAGGCCTAACCCTAATCCTATCCACTGAACCCAACCTAAACTCTAAAACTAATCATGTCATTACACTAAACCTAAACCCTAACCTAACCCAAACCCTAACTCTGACCCTGACCCTAAAAATAACCCTAGATATAAACCTGAATCTTACCCTAAACCTAATCCTTACACTGGACCAAACCATAAACCTAACACTAAATCTGGCCCTAACTATAACCCTAGATCTGACATTAGCCCTAGCCCTAATACTATCCCTAACCCTAACACAAACGCTAAACCTCATCCTAGCCATAAACCAAGCCTTAATCATAAACCTAACCCTAACTCTAGCCCTAACCCTAATACTAACCCTTGTTGTAGCCCTAAACCTAGCCAAAAGCACTTCCCTTACCCTAAACATAACCCTAACTATAACCCTAACCCTTTTCATCACAAATGCTTTAACACTAGATCGAAACCTAACTTTAAATCTAACCCTAACTCTATGCCTAAGCCTAAAACTAGCCCTAACCCTGATGCTAATTCTAAAATTAGCTCTAACCCTAGCCCTAACATTAACCCTAGCCGTAATTTAGTCCTATCCCAAAACCTAACCCTAACCCTAGCCCTATGAATAACTCTAACTCTCACAATGGCCCTATCACTCATTCTGATTCTATCTCTTCCCATAAATCTAAGAGTATCCCAAACCCTAGTCCTAACCCATACCCTATCCTAGCCCTAGCACTAACCTTAGATAAATACCTAACTCTAAATTTAACCCTAAACTGAAGCCTAAGCCTAATTCTAACAGTAACCCTAACACTAACACTAATTCTACAAATTTCACTAACCCTAACCCTAGCCCTAAAACGAAACCAAGTCAAAGCTGTAACCATAACCCTTAACCTAAAGCAATCCCTAACCCTACACCTAGCCCTAACCCCAGCCCTAATTCGAGTTTTAAGCCAAACCCTAAAACTAACCCTGACCCTTACTCTGACCATAACACTAACCCAAGGTCTAAACATCACCCTAAAACTAAACCTAAACCTAACAGTAAAACTAGATTTAAAACACTAAAATTAGCCATAATTATAACCCTAGTACTTACATTAGCCCTAAACCTAACCGTAGGACTAACTTAACCCAAAACCTACCCTAATCTTAACCATAACCCTAGCCCTAAACTGATTTCTAACTCTATCTGTTATGATAACCATACACTAAACCTAATGCAAATTCAAGCCCTAACTTTAAACCTTAACCTATCCCAAACCCTAACCCAGTATTTGACCCTAATAATACCCCTAGCTCTAAACCTGACACTAACCCTAAACCTAACCCTTACACTAGACATACCCATAATCCTAATCTAAAACTATCTTTAACCATAATTCTGGACCTGTAATTAGCCCTAGGACTAATCCACAGCCCTAACCCTAATTATAACCCTCACCTTACCTATAAACCTAGCTATAAAGCCATCCATTACCACAAAATTTGTCATAACGCAAAACCTAAACTCTAACTCTAAACTCTAACCCTAACCCTAACCCTAACCCTAACCCTAACACTAGGCTTAAACTAAACACTAAACCTAGCCCTAATCCTAGCCCTAATTTAGCCCTGTCTCTAACCCTAACCCTAATCCTAGCCCTAAGACTAACTCTCGCCCTAGCCCTATCCCTAGTTCTCAACCTATCCCTTACCAAAACCCTAAACCTAGCATTAACCCATGACCTATCCTTAGTTCTAGCCCTAACCCTAGGTGCAAACCTAATTACAAATTTAACCTTAGCACTAAGCCTAAGCCTAACAATAAACTAGCCCTAACACTAACCATAGGACTAAAACAAAACTGAGCGTTAGCCCTAACCCTAAACCTTAACTTAAATCAAACCCTAAAACTACTACTATTCCTAACCCTAGCCCTAGTTCGAGTCCTAACCCTAACCTTAAAATGAACCCTGATGCTGACTCATATCCTAACACTCACCCAAGCTCTAAACACTGCCCTCACCTTAAATTGAACCCTAACAGTACCCTAGCCCTAATTCGAGTCCTAACTCTAACCCTAAAACAGCCTGACTGACTCCTATTCTAACAAGAACCCTAGCTATAAATATCACCCTAACCTTAAACCTAACCCTAACACTAAACCTAACCCATACCCTAACACTAAAACTAACCCTAATGGTAACACTAGTTCTTACATTAGCCATTGCCCTAACCCTAGCCCTAACCCTAACTCAAAAACTAGGCAAAACACAAGCCCTAAACCTAGCTTTAAACCTAAATCTAACCTTAACCATAGCCCTAACCCAAGCTCTAAACCAATCCCTTGCTTAAGCAAAACCTAAAACCTAAGGGTAACCCTAGACTATCCATAATCCTTAGGTGAACCAAAACACTAACTTTATTAATAGTCCTTATCCTTGCCCTCATTCTAGATCTAACCCTATCAAAAACCCTAACACTAACCCTCACCCTTTTACTGACCTTACCATTACTACTAGGCCTAATCCTAACCATAACCCTTACCCAAAAACTAGCGTAATCCTATCCCTAGACCTAATCTTGAACCTAAACTCAGCCTAGACCTAACCATAGCTCAGAACCTAACCCTTACACTAAACATAACCTTAATCTAACCCTAGTTCTAAACCTCACCCTAACACTAAAACAAGACCTAATTCTTTTATTTTATTTTTTTTTTTAATTTTTTACTGGTAGTTCAAAACATTACAAAGCTCTTGACATATCGTATTTCATACATTAGATTCAAGTTGGTTATGAACTCCCAATTTTACCCCAAATACAGATTGCAGAATCACATCGGTTACACATCCACATTTTTACATAATGCCCTATTAGTAACTGTTGTATTCTGCTACCTTTCCTATCCTCTACTTTCCCCCTCCCCTCCCGTCCCATCTTCTCTCTCTACCCCATCTACTATAATTCATTTCTCTCCTTGTTTATTTTCCCATTCCCCTCACAACCTCTTGTGTGTAATTTTGTATAACAATGAGGGTCTCCCTCCATTACCAAGCAATTTCCCTTTTCTCTCCCTTTCCCTCCCACCTCATGTCTCTGTTTAATGTTAATCTTTTCTTCCTCTTCTTCCTCCCTGCTCTGTTCTTAGTTGCTCTCATTATATCAAAGAGGACATTTGGTATTTGTTTTTTAGGGATTGGCTAGCTTCACTAAGCATAATCTGCTCCAGTGCCATCCATTTCCCTGCAAATTCCATGATTTTGTCATTTTTTAGTGCTGTGTAATACTCCATGTTGTATAAATGCCACATTTTTTGTCCATTCGTCTATTGAAGGGCATCTGGATTGGTTCCACAATCTAGCAATTGTGAATTGTGCTGCTATGAACATCGATGTGGCAGTATCCCTGTAGTATACTCTTTTAAGTTCTTCAGGGAATAGTCCGAGAAGGGCAATAGATGGGTCAAATGGTGGTTCCATTCCCAGCTTTCCAAGGAATCTCCATACTGCTTTCCAAATTGGCCACACCAGTTTGCAGTCCCACCAGCAATGTACAAGTGTACCCTTTTCCCCACATCCTCTCTAGCACTTGTTGTTGTTTGTTTTCATAATGGCTGCCAATCTTACTGGAGTGAGATGGTATCTTAGGGTGGTTTTGATTTGCATTTCTCTGACTGCTAGAGATGGTGAGCATTTTTTCATGTACTTGTTGATTGATTGTATGTCCTCCTCTGAGAAGTGTCTGTTCAGGTCCATGGCCCATTTGTTGATTGGGTTATTTGTTATCTTATTGTCTAATTTTTTGAGTTCTTTGTATACTCTGGATATTAGGGCTCTATCTGAAGTGTGAGGAGTAAAAATTTGTTACCATGATGTAGGCTCCCTATTTACCTCTCTTATTGTTTCTCTTGCTGAGAAAAAAACTTTTCAGTTTAAGTAAGTCCCATTTGTTGATTCTTGTTTTTAACTCTTGTGCTATGGGTGTCCTATTAAGGAATTTGGAGCCCGACCCCACAATATGTAGATCGTAGCCAACTTTTTCTTCTATCAGACGGCGTGTCTCTGATTTGATATTAAGCTCCTTGATCCATTTTGAATTAACTTTTGTGCATGGTGAGAGAAAGGGATTCAGTTTCATTTTGTTGCATATGGATTTCCAGTTTTCCCAGCACCATTTGTTGAAGATGCTATCCTTCCTCCATTGCATGCTTTTAGCCCCTTTATCAAATATAAGATAGTTGTAGTTTTGTGGATTGGTTTCTGTGTCCTCTATTCTGTACCATTGGTCCACCCGCCTGTTTTGGTAGCAGTACCATGCTGTTTTTGTTACTATTGCTCTATAGTGTAGTTTGAAGTCTGGTATCGTTATACCGCCTGATTCACACTTCCTGCTTAGCATTGTTTTTGCTATTCTGGGTCTTTTATTTTACCATATGAATTTCATGATTGCTTTCTCTATTTCTACAAGAAATGCCATTGGGATTTTGATTGGCATTGCATTAAACCTATAGAAAAGTTTTGGTAATATCGCCATTTTGATGATGTTAGTTCTGCCTATCCATGAACAGGGTATATTTTTCCATCTTCTAAGATCTTCTTCTACTTCTCTCTTTAGGGTTCTGTAGTTTTCATTGTATAAATCTTTCACCTCTTTTGTTAGGTTGATTCCCAAGTATTTTAATTTTGAGGATATTGTGAATGGAGTGTTTTTCCTCATTTCCGTTTCAGAAGTTTTGTCGCTGATATACAGAAATGCCTTTGATTTATGCATGTTGATTTTATATCCTGCCACTTTGCTGAATTCATTTATTAGTTCTAGTAGTTTTTTTGTAGACCCTTTTGGGTCTTCTAGGTATAGAATCATGTCATCTGCAAATAGTGATAATTTAAGTTCTTCTTTTCCTATTTTTATGCCTTTAATTTCTTTCATCTGTCTAATTGCTCTGTCCAGTGTTTCGAGAACTATATTGAATAGAAGTGGTGATAGAGGGCATCCCTGTCTTGTTCCAGATTTTAGAGGGAATGCCTTCAATTTTTCTCCACTCAGAATGATGCTAGCCTGAGGCTTAGCATAGATAGCTTTTACAATGTCGAGGTAAGTTCCTGTTATCCCTAGTTTTTCTAATGTTTTGAACATAAAGGGATGCTGTACTTTGTTGAATGCTTTTTCTGCATCCATCGAGATGATCATAGGGTTCTTATCTTTAAGTCTATTGATGTGGTGAATAACATTTATTGATTTCCGTATATTGAACCATCCTTGCATCCCAGGGATGAATCCTACTTGATCATGGTGCACAATTTTTTTGATGTGCCTTTGTATCCGATTCGCCAGAATTTTATTGAGGATTTTTGCATCTAGGTTCATCAGAGATATTGGTCTGTAGTTTTCTTTCTTTGAGGTGTCTTTGTCTGGTTTTGGAATCAGGGTGATGTTAGCCTCATAGAATGAATTTGGCAGAGCTCCCTCTTTTTCTATTTCCTGAAATAACTTGAAAAGTATTGTTATTAATTCTTCTTTAAAGGTTTTGTAAAACTCCGCTGTATACCCATCCGGTCCTGGGCTTTTCTTGGTTGGTAGTCTTTTGATTGCTTCTTCTATTTCATCCATTGATATTGGTCTGTTTAAGTTGTGAGTATCCTCCTGACTCAGTCTGGGCAAATCATATGATTTAAGAAATTTATCGATGTCTTCACTATCTTCTATTTTATTGGAATATAGGTTTTCAAAATAATTTCTAATTGTCTTCTGTATTTCTGTAGCATCTGTTGTGATATTGCCTTTTTCGTCCCGTATGTTAGTAATTTGAGTTCTCTCTCTTCTTCTCTTCATTAGCATGGCTAAGGGTCTGTCAATCTTATTGATTTTTTCAAAGAACCAACTTTTAGTTTTTTTTAAATTTTTTCAATAGTTTCTTTTGTTTCAATTTCGTTGATTTCCACTCTGATTTTAATTATTTCTTGCCTTCTACTACATTTGCTGTTGTTTTGCTCTTCCCTTTCTAGGGCTTAGAGATGAAATGTGAGCCCATTTATTTGTTGGTTTTTTTCTTTTCTTTTCTTTTCTTTTTTTTGAGGAATGACCTCCAGGCGATGAATTTCCCTTTTAAAACTGCTTTCATTGTGTCCCATAGATTCCGATATGTTGTGTCTGTATTTTCATTTATCTCTAAGAATTTTTTGATTTCCTCCTTTATGTCTTCTGCAACCCATTGATCATTCAGTAACATATTGTTCATTTTCCATGTGATGTAGGATTTTTCCTTCCTTTTTTTTATCATTGATTTCCAGTTTCATTCCATTATGATCAGATAAAATGCATGGTATTATCTCCACCCCTTTATATTTACTGAGGGTTGCCCTATGGTATAATATATGGTCTATTTTTGAGAAGGATCCATGTGCTGCTGAGAAAAAAGTATATCCACTTGATGATGGTTGATATATTCTATATATGTCAGTTAAGTCTAGTTTATTGATTGTGATATTGAGTTCTATAGTTTCTTTATTCAACTTTTGTTTGGAGGATCTGTCCAATGGTGAGAGAGGTGTGTTGAAGTCACCCATAATTATTGTGTTGTGGTCTATTTGATTCTTCAACTTGAGGGGAATTTGTTTTATGAACGTTGCAGCAACATTATTTGGTGCATAAATATTGATAATTGTTATGTCTTGTTGGTGAATGGTTCCTTTTAACAGTATATAATGTCCTTCCTTATCCCTTTTTATTAACTTAGTCTTGAATTCGATTTTATTCGATATGAGGATGGCCACCCCTGCTTGCTTACAAGGACTGTGTGCGTGGTATATTTTTTCCCAACCTTTCACCTTCAGCCTGTGTATGTCTTTTCGAATCAGATATGTCTCCTGGAGGCAGCATATTGTTGGATTTGCTTTTTTAATCCATGTTACCATCCTATGTCGCTTTATTGGAGAGTTTAAGCCATTAACATTTAGAGTTACTATTGATATATGGTTTGTAATTCCAGCCATGTTTGATTATTTATCTTCTTTTTTTAATTTAGTTTGTTTCTCCATGATTAGCTTCCCCCCCTCCTCCATCTTTACAGAGGCACTTCCCACTGATGGTTTTGGTTATTGTTTTTCATTTCTTCCTCGTGTAGTGTTTTGCTCAAGATGCTTTCCAATGCTGGTTTTCTGGCTGCAAATTCTTTTAGCTTTTGTTTATCATGAAAGATTTTTATTTTGTTGTCGTACCTGAAGCTTAATTTTGCTGGATACAGAATTCTTGGTTGGCATCCATTGTCTTTCAGTGCTTGAAATACGTTGTTCCAGGATCTTCTCGCTTTCAGCGTCTGTGATGAAAAATCCGATGTTAACCTTATTGGTTTACCCCTGAATGTAATTTGCCTCCTTTCTCTTGTAGCTTTTAATATTTTCTCTTTTTTCTGTATATTGGATATCTTCATAACAATGTGTCTTGGCATTGGTCTATTGTGATTTTGTGTGCTCGGTGTCCTGTATGCATCTACAATCTGTATATCTGTTTCCTTTTTTATTTCTGGAAAGTGTTCTGTTATTATTTCATTCAGCAGGTTACTCATTCCCTTGGTTTGAATCTCTGTACCTTCCTCTATCCTGATGACTCGTAGGTTTTTTTTTTTTATGTTATCCCATATCTCTTGGATGTTTTTCTCGTGATTTTTTTTTTTTTACCAGCCTTTCTGAGTTGGTTAGGCTCTTTTCAAGATGATATATTTTGTCTTCATTATCTGACGGTCTGGCTTCTACTTGCTCCACTCTGTTAGTGATACTCTCAATTGAGTTTTTAATTTGGTTTATCCTTTCCTTCATTTCTAGAATTATTGTTTGATTTTTTTTATAATCTCTATCTCCTGATAAAGATGCTTAACTTCTTCTTTTATCTGTTTATGTAATTCATTTTCAATGTGTTCTTTCACTGTTTGGATTTGCTGTCTCGTATCCTCTTTAAGGTTCCATTCCATCTGTCTAAGGCATTCCTTGAGTTCTTTACATCACCATTTTTCTGCTGACTCTAGGTCCTCCTGAATATTTAGGCTGTCTTTCATTGTTTGTACTCCTTTTCTTCCTTGCTTTTTTATGCTTCTCATGTTACTTCTTGTTCTGTTTGACTGCTGAGTTACTGTTTACTCTTATAAATTTATTTGATGCTTGGGAGGAAAGATATTAGAAGGGAAGGGAAGAAGTCACTAAAGAGAATGAGAGTAGGCAGGTAGAATTCAAGGAAGGGGGAATAAGAAAATTGAAAAGAAATGAAAAGACAAAAGAAACAAAAAAATAGAAAATAAAGAAAGAAAGAATTTTTTTTTACAAAAGTAACAATGATAATAAAAAAATGAAAATTAAATTTAAAAAATAATAATAGTAAAATAAAAAATTAAAAACATTAAAAAAGTTAAAGAACAACACCAAAAAAATGAACATTAAAGAAAAAGAAAAAAAAAGAATAATAATAATAATAAATGCAGTCATAGAGTTCGATTAACTTCTCTTCCAGTAGGTGGAGCTGTGCCCACTGGGCCAAGCTTCTCCTCTCAATAGGTGGGAACCAATCACTGTTCAGCACCTCTTCCTCCCAGACTGGGCGGGTCTCCAATCCTGAGTGTCTAGGGCCTTCTCTTGTTTCCTCAAGCCAGGCCCCACTCACCTGTGATGCTCACCACAATACTGGCTACACGCCAGGTCTGCTGCTCCTGGGAGCCCTGTTTTCATGAACGCCTGGGCACACTCTCCCTGTTTGCCTCCCTCAGACCCTAAGTTTGTAGAGCTTGGGGCTGAGAACCCCCAGCGAATTTGCTTGCCCTCCGGTAGCCACGCCCCCGGTAGCTGGTGCAAGAGACCTCAGTTGTCAGCACTGGTGGGGGCGGTAGCCGGGGGTTCTGCACCGCGAGTCCCTCTGTCTGGCTATCGCACTCACAGGAGAGCTGGGAGGGGCCCTTACAGGAGAGCTGGGAAGGGCACTTAAGGTTTCCCCGCTGTGTGGAGAGAGATGTCTAGGGGATTACACACATGTCGCGCTGGTTTCAATGAAGTTATCTCCTCCTCCCATGAAGTCAGTTCTCTGCCAAGGTGGTATCCCATGCAAATGGTGACCGTTCGTTCCCTTTTCCAGGTGACCAATGCAACAGGTGAGTCCTGACTGTCTCTCCCAATCCCCGTTTCAATCCTGTGGCCACTGCCTATGAAGGCTCGGTTTGCTTTTACCTCTGTAAGTTCAGAAGGGCCGACCAACCAGTTATTTCAGCAGGACCATTAGTGCTGAGTCATGAGAAGCAGGCAAACCGGAGTTTGAATGCAGCCAATCCAGGCTCGGTGTGTGTGTTCTGAGGGGCTCAGACTGTTCGTCCCAGATCCACGTCAGCTCAGCATTGCCTAGTGATCCTGAGCAAACAGCATTTAGACAATTTATGGCTCCCTATGCCTGCACAGCTGAAGAAGTCAGAGACTTGTTCTCTCCGCGCCCATTGCCATGTTGGATCTTACACCTAAAATGAGACTAGCTTCTCGCCTGCTCATTTTCTGTTCAAATCCTCCTTTATAGTAGGACGAAAGGCTAGAAGATGAAACCTTCCTTGCAGTGTCTGTGATTGCTTGTTCTAGAGGTTTCCAGATCTGAAATGCATAGCGACCAGTCGGTGGTCGAGTTCAGCGTCCAGCAGTTTCCCCGTAGGCTGTGAGTACTGAACTCAAGACCTAATTCTAAACATAAGCCTAGCCCTAAACTTAAGTCTAACTGTATCATTAACCTAAACATAACCCTTACCCTAATGCAACCCTAGGCCTACCCTTAAATATTACTATCTCCAAACTTATCAATTACCCTAAACCTACCCTGAACCCTAGACCTAATCCAATCATTACCTTAACCCTAACTCTAATGATAATTCTAGCCCTAACCCTAAACACAAACTTAAACCAAACCCTAACACTGACACTAACCCTAATAATTTCCCTAGCTCTAAACCTCACTCTTACCTTACACCTAACCCTTAAACTAGACCTAGCCATAAAACTAACCCCAAAACTATCCCTAAGCATAACCTAAGAGCTGACATTAGCCTTAGCCACAATACTAGACCTAACCATAACACAAAACCTAGCCCTTATCCTAGCCCTAAACATAGCCTTAATTATAACCCTAACCATAACCATAGGCCTAACTCTAACACTAACCATAGCCCTAATCTTATATCTAATTTATCCCTATCTCTAACCTTAACCCTAACCCTAGCCCAAAGACTAACACTAACTCTCACCTTACTCCTAAACCTAGTTCTCACCATATACTTTACTGGAACACTAACCCTAGCCCAAACCATAGGTCTATCACTATCTCTATTCATAGCCCTAGAAGCAACCCTAGATGTAACCCTAACCATAAATCTAACCCTAACCCTTAGCCTAAACCTAAACCTAACACTAGCCCTAACCCTAAAGCTAATCCTAAAACCAGCACTAACCCTAGCCCTAAATCAATACCAAGCCATATACCTAACCCTAACCCTTAATAAAAATTAAGCCCTAAACTAAACTAAGCCATATCTAGCCATAATTCGAGGTTTAAGTCAAACCCTAAAGCTAACCTTGACACTGACTCTGACCTTAACACTAACCCTAGCTCTAAACATCACTCTAACCCTATACCTAAACCTAACAATAGACCTATCCCTAACCCTAACCCTAAAATTAGCCCTAATTGCAACCCAGGTACTTATATTAGCCATTACCCTGAACCCAGCCATAACTTAACCCAAAACCTAGCCTTCTTCCAAGCACTATACCTAGATTTATCCCTAACCCTAACCTTATCACTAATCGTAACTATAACCATAGCTGTAACCCTAGATTTAACCCTAAACATAATCCTAAGCCTAACCCTATCAATAATCATGAAAATAACACTAGCTGTACCCTATCTCTCACCCTATCCATTTCCCTAACCATAACACTAACCCTAATGCTAAAACTGGGCCTAAACCTAACCATATCCCTAGTCCTAACCCTATCCATTACACTAAACCTAACCTGAATTCTAAACCTAACACTATCTTTACCCTAATCCTAACTCTAATGCTAATTCGAGCCCTAACATTAAACCTTAACGTATCCAAAACACTAATCTCGACCCTGACCCTAAGAGTACCCTTAGCTCTAAACCTGACCCTAACCCTAAATCTAACCCTTACACTAGATGTAGCCAAAAACCTAAAACTAAAACTATTTTTAACTGTAACACTAGACCTGAAATTAGCCCTAGCCATAATCCTAACCCTAAACCTAGGCTTAATCCTAGCCCGAAACATAATCCAAGCCCTAATCCTAATTCTATTCCTCACCCTAGCCCTAAACCTACCTATAACCTCATTCTATACTCAAAAACTAACCATAACCCTAAACTTAAACCTAAACTTCACCCTAAATCTAGGCCTAAAACAAAGCCTAGTGCTAATCCTAGCCTTATTTAAACCTATCCTAACCCTAAACCTAGCCATAAGACTAACTCTAACTCTTGCCCTAGCCCTAGCCCTAGTTCTATACTTAGCCTTAATCCTAATTCTAGATCTAAGCCTAAATCTAAATCTAAACATAACTCTAAATTTAACTGTAACAATAAGCCTAAACCAAACCCTAACACTACACCTAACCATAACACTAATCCCCAAACGTGCCCTATCCCTAGTCCTAGACATAAACCAAAATGAGTCAATAGCCCTAATCTTGACCCTTAACCTAAATCAAACCCTAAACCTACAACTAACCCTAAAACTAACTCTAAAATGAACCCTGACCCTGACCGTAACACTAATCTTAGCTCTAAACATCACCCTAACCTTAAATTAATCCTAACACTATATCTAGCCTTAACCTAACCCTAAAACTAGCCTTAATCATAACCCTGGTTCGTACTTTAGTCATTGTCCTAAACGTAGCCCTAACTCTAAAAAAAAAATTCTACACCTAATCCGAGCCCTAACCCTAGCTTTTACCGTAATACTAGCCCTAAACCTAACCCTAACACTAGCCCTAACCCTAACTCTAACCCTATTCCTTACACTAAGCCAAACCCTAACCAAAATGCTAACCCTAGTCCTAATCCTAATCAATAGCCTAACTTAAACTCTAACCATAACACTATTCTTAACCCCAGCCCTCATTCTACCTCTAAGCCTAACCCTGACCCTCATCTGACCCTAAGAGTAACCCTAGGTCTAAACCTTACTCTAACTCTAAACCAAACCCTAACACTAGCCCTAATGGTAACCCTATACCAGTAGCTAAGCCTAACACTAGACCTATACCCAAAGCTAATTCTAAATATAGCTATAACTCTAGCCCTAGACCTAAACAAAAACCTATCACTAGCACTAACAATAACCCTTAACCTAAACTGAACACTTACCCTATCCCTAGACCTAAACCAACTCCTAATTCTGGCTCTAACCCTAACCCTAACCCTAACCCTATCTCAAGAACTGACCCTAATTCTAACACTGAACCTAGCTTTAAGCATGACACTAACTCAAAACCTAGACCTAACACTAGACCTAGCCATAACCCTAACCCTAAAACTAGCCCTAAACATAACCCTAGCACTTAGATGACCTATAGTCCTAATCCTAGTCCTAATCCTAAAAAAAACCTAGCACTAATCCTAGGCCTAAACGGAGATCAAAGCATAACCCTTAGCCTAACCCTAGCCCTAAACCTAGCCCTAACCTGAGCCTCACCTTAGACCTAACCCTAGCTCAAAGCCTAACCTTTACACTAAACATAAACCTAGCTATATCCTGAACCCTATCCCTAACCCTATCCCTAATCTTAACTTTAAACCTAGCCTGGACTTTAGCTCTAACCATATCCATTACCCTAACCCAAAACCTAACCCTAATTAAAACCCCATCAATAACACTAAACATAACTCTAACCATAAATGTAAACGTAGACCTAAACCTAAACCTAACTGTCACCCTAGTCCTAACCTTAGCTCAAACACTAACCCTTACCCTAACCTAACTATAACCGTAGCACTAAACTTAACACTTACCCTAACCCTAAAACTTACCCTAAATCACACCCTAAACCTATCCCTAACCTGTCCCTAAACCTGTCCCTAAACCTATCCCTATTCTAGAGTTAATCAAAACCATAACCTAGCCCTAACCCTAGCTCTAAACCTATCCATTACACTAAACATAACCCTAACCCTAATGGTAACCCTTACCAGATTGCTAAACCTAACTCATCCATTACCCTAAACCTTAACTGAAACCTAAACTAAACCCCACCCATTACCTAATGCTAAACCTAACACTAATGCTAATTCGAGCCTTGACCCTAAACTTACAAATAAACCAAATGCTAATCCTGACTCTGACCCTGACCCTAGTAATAACCCTAGCCCTAAAACTGACCTTTTACCTAAACCTAACTCTTACACTAGACCTAGCCATAAACTAACCCTAAAACTATTTTTAACGTTAACCCTAGACCTGATATTAGCCCTAGACCTGGTCCTAGCCATAACCCTAACAGAAAGCCTAGCCCTTAACCTAGCCTTAAATCTAAACTGAAACATAAACTTATGCCTAATCCTAATTCTAAACCTCACCCTATTCCTAAAGCTTGCTATAATTTCACCCATTCCCCAAAACTTAACCTTAACAGCAATGCTAACCCTAACTGTAACCCAACACCTTAGTCTAACCCTAACACCAACCCTAGCCTTAATATTAGCCCTAATGTAGCCCTAACACCAACAGTAACCCTAGCCCTAATCCTAGCACTAATTTAGCTCTAACCCTAACCCTAACTCTAGCCCTAATCCTAGCCCTAATTTAGCCCTAAATCTAACACTAACCCTAGTCCTAATCCTAGCCCCAATTTAGCCCTAAACCTAGCCCTAGCCATAGCCCTAATCCTAGCACTAATTTAGCCCTAACCCTAACCCTAACCCTAAGACTGCTACTATGACTAAATCTAATTCTCACCCTAGCCGTATACCTAGTTCTAACCATATTGGTTACCATAACCCTAACCCTCACCCTAAGCCCTAGTCCTAACCCTAGATCTAACCCTAACTCAAAATCTAACCCTAACCCTAAGCCTAAACCTCAACCTAACACTAGCCCTAACCCTGATGCTAATCCATAATCTGGCCGTAACTCTAGCTCTAGCCCTAAACAAAACCAACCGATATCCCTAAACCATAACCTAAATGAAACCCTACCCATAAAACTACTACTAACTTTAGCACTAATTCGAGTTCTAAACTTAACCCTAAAACTAACCCTGACTCTGACACTAACCCTAACAATAACCCTTGCTCTAAACATCACCCTAACCCTAAACCTAAACGTAACACCAGACCAAGACTTAACCCTAACCCTAAAACTAGCACTAATTGCAACACTAGTTCATACATTTCCATAGCCTTAATCCTAGCCCAAACCAAACCCCAAACCATGCCCTAATCCGAGTTTTAACCCTAGCTTTAAACCTAACCCTAAACCTAACCCTAACCCAGAACATAGCCCTAAAATTTACCCTAACCCTAGAGAGAATTCTAAACATAACCCTAGACCTATCACTAGCTCTAACCCTATCCATTACCCTAACCATAACCATAACTCTAATGGTAACCCTAGGCCTAACACTAAACTTATCCCTAAACCTAACTTATTTCATTAACATAAACCTAACCTGAACCCTAAACCTAACCCTATCATTACCCTAATGCTAATTCAAGCCCTAAACCTAAACCTTAGCCCAACCCAAACCCTAACTCTGCACCTTCCCATGATAATATACCTAGCTCTAACCCTGACCCTACCACTAAACCTAATCCTTATACTAGACCTAGACATAAACCTAATCCTAAACCTAACCCTAAAACTATCGCTAGCCATAGTCCTAGACATGACATTTGCCCTAGCCATAATTCTAGCCCTAAACTTAACACAAAACAAACACATAACCCTAACCCTAACCCTACCCCTAATCATATCCATAACCCTAGCCCTAAATTTAGCTCTAACCCTATCAATTACCCTAAACATAACCCTAATTATAATGCTAACCCTAGGCCTAAATCTAACCATATCCCTAAATTTGACCCTATCCATTATGCTAAATCTAACCTGAACTCTAAACCAAACCCAATCATTACCCTCACTCAAACCCTAATGCTAATTCAAGCCCTAATCCTAAACCCTAACCTAAACGAAACCCTAAACCTGACTCTGAACCTAATAATACCCCTAGCTCTAAATTTGACCCCTACCCGAAACCTAGCACTTACACTAAATATAGCCATAAATCTAACCCTAATATTATCCCTAACCATAACCCTAGACCTGACATTCGCCCTAACACTAATCCTAGCCCTAACCCTAACACAAAACCTAACCCTCATCCTAGCCCTAAACCTAGTCTTAATCATAACTCTAATGAAACACTAGCCCTAACCCTAATTCTAACATTCACCCTAGCCCTATCACTAGCTCTAACCCAATCCTTTACACAAAACCTAACCCTAAGCCTAAAACTAGCCCTAGGCCTAAACATAAGCATAAACCTAGCCCTATTCCTAGCACTAATTAAGCCCTATACATAACCAAACACTAAGTTTAGACTTAAGAATAACTCTCACTCTCACACTAGCCCTATTCCTAGTTCTAACCCTATCCCTTACCATAACCCTAATCGTAGTCATAAACAAAGACCTAACAGTAGCCCTATCCTTAGCCCTAGACCTAACCCTAGATTTAATCCTAAATCTAAATCTAACTTTAATCCTAAGCCTAAACCTAAACCTAACAATAGACCTAAACCTAATGGTAAGCCTAAAACTAGCCCTAACCATAGCCCTAGCCCTAAAGCAAAACCAATCCATAGCACTAATTTTAAAACTTAACCTAAACCAAAACCTAACCCTACACCTAGCCCTAACCCTAGCCCTAATTCGAGTCCAAACCCTAACCCTAAAACTACTCTGACCTTGAATTTGACCCACACACTAACCCTAGCTCTAAATGTTATACCTAACCCTACCACTAGACCTAATCCTAACCCTAATCCTACAACTAGCCCAAATCATAACCCTAGACCATACATTGGTCATAAATCTAAAACTAGCCCTAACTCTAATTAAAACCTAGCCTTAATGCAAGACCTAACCCTAGCTTTAACCCTAAACATAAAACGAAAACTAGCCCTAACCTTAAACATAAACATAGCCCTAATCCTAGCTCTTCTTCTATCCCTTACCTTAAGCTAACCCTAAACCTAATGCTAACCCTAGGCCTAACCCTAATCCTTAGCTTAACCCAAACCCTCACCCTATTACTTGTCCTAACCCTAGCCCTCATTCTAGCTCTAAACATAATCCAAATGTTAAACCTAACCCTGACACTTATTCTGCCCCTTACAGTAACTGTATGTCTAAACCTGACCCTATCCATAAACCAAACCATAACACTAGCACTAGCAATAAATCTATACCTAAACCTAACCCTAACACTAGCCCTAGACCTAAACCTAATCATAACTCTAGCCATATCTCTAGACCTAGACCTAAACAAAAACCTAGCCCTAGCCCTATTGATAAACCTTAACCTAACACAAACACTAACCCTACCCATAGACTTAACTCTAGTGATAATTCTGGGTTTAACCCTAACCCTAACTATAACCCTAACACTGACCCTGACACTAACATTAACCCTAGCTCTAAACATCACGCTAATGGAACAACCTAACCCTAATACTTGATCTAGCCATAACACTTACCCAAAGAGTAGCCCTAATCTTAACCCTAACCCTGGTTTATACATTAGTTGTAGGCCTAACACTAGCCGCAACCTAACCCAAAACCTGGCCCTAAGCTGAGCGCTAACCCTAGTTTTAACCCTAACACTAAACTAGCCCTAATCAATACCCTTACCCTAGATCTAAACCTAGCTTTTGCCCTATCCATTACCTTAAGCAAAACCCTAAACCTAAAGCTAACCCTAGTCCTAACTCTAATCCTTAGCTTAAACCAAACACTAACCCTATTAAAAGTCCTAACCCTAACCTTCATTCTAGCTCTAACATTAACCCAAACACAAACCCTAACCCTGACACTTATTCTGACCCTAACACTAACCGTAGGTATAAACCTGAACCTAACCCGAAACCAAACCCTAACATTAGCCCTACCGGTAGTCATATATTTAAACCTAAACGTAACATTAGCTTTAGTCTTAAATCTAATCCTAAATCTATCCATATATCTAGCCCTAGAACTGAACAACAACCCATCCCTAGCCCTAACAATAACCCTTAATCTAACCCAAACACTAACCCTACCCCTCGACCTAACCCTAGTCCTAATTCTGGCACTAAACACAACACTAACTCTAACCTAAACACTGGCTCTGTCGCTATCATAATCCTAGATTCAAAGTTCACCCTAAACCAAAACCTAATCCTAACACTAAACCTAGTCATAACCCTAACCCTAAAACTAGATGTAATCATAACCCTAGCTCTTATATTACCCATGGACCTAACACTAGGCCTAAACTAACACAAAACCTAGCCCTAAATTTAGGCCTGAACATAGCCCTAAGTGTAACCCTAAACCTAACCCTAGCCCTAACCCTAAACCTAAGCCTTGCTTTAGACCTATCCTTAGCTCAAAGCCTAAACTTTACCCTTAACATAACCCTAGCCATATCCTAAACCCAAACCTAACACTAGCCCTAATTTTAACATTAGCCATAGCCCTAACCATAGCTCTAATTATATCAACTCCCCTAACACTAACCTTAATCCTAACCAGAAGCATAGACCTAATCCTAGCTCTAATTCTATCTACTACCCTAACAATAATCCTAACCCTAATGCTAATCCTAGGCTTAACCCTAACCCTATCACAATCCCTATACCTATCCATTGCCCTAAAACTAATCTGAACCCTAATCTTAAGCCTATTCATTACCCTAACCCTAACTCTAACCCTAATGCTAAATCAAACCCTAATCCTAAACCTTAACCTAAACCAAACCTTAAGCCAAACACTGACCCTAACAGTACACATAGCTGTAAACTTGACCCTTAGACTAAATCTAATCCTTACAGTAGACCTAACCATAAATATAAACCAAAACTTATCTCTAATGTAACCCTAGCCTTAGCCCAAATCTTAGCTCAAACCCTAACACGAACACTAGCTCTCATCTTAACCCAAAACTTAGCCTTAATCATAACCCTAACCCTAATTCTAACCCTTTCCCTAGAACTAGACCTAGTTATAACCCCATTGCTAACCCTAAACCTAACCCAAACCCTAAAATGAACACTAACCCTAGCCCTTACCTCAACCCTAGGACTAACCCTAACAATAACCCTAGTCCTAATCCTAAGCCTAACCCTAACCCTAGCTTTAAGACTAATTATAACTTACCCTAGCCCTAGCCCTAATTCTAACCCTATCACTTACCATAATCTTATTCCTAGCCATAGCCCAGAATAACCCTAGCCTTAACATTACACCTTGCCCTAACCCTAGATCTAAACCTAACTCTAAATCTAACTCTAATTCTACCACTAAACCTAACACAAACACTAGCCCTAACCCTAATGCTAATCCTAAAACTAGCCCCAACCATAGGCTTAGACCTAAAAACAAAAACAAAAACTGAGCCATGACACTAACCCTAAACTTTTACCTAAACCAAACCCTAACCTTATGTCTAGCCCTAAGCCTAGCCCTAATTTGAGTCCTATTCTTGACCCTAAAACTACCTCTAAACCTGTCTCTGACATTAACACCAACCCTATGTCTAAACATCACCCTAAACCTAAACCTTAAATTAACACTATACCTTGTCCTAACCCTAATTCTAAAACTAATTCTAATTATAACCCTAGATCATACATTAGCCATAACCTCAAACCTAATGATAACAAAAACTTAGCCCAAATCTAAGACCTAACCCTAGTTTTCACCCTAACCCTAACCCTAACACTAGCCCTGACCCTAACCCGAACCCTACCTCTAACCCTAGCTCTAACCTTATACTTTACACTAGCCAAACCCCAACCCTAATTCTAACCCTAGTCCTAAAACTACTCCTAGTGTAACCCAAACCCTAACCCTATTACTAGTCCTAATCCTAGTCCTCATTCTTGTTATAACCATAACCCAAATTGTAACCCTAACCCTGACCCTTATTCTGAACCTGAACCTAAACCAAACCATAACACTAGCCCTACCCACAACCCTGTATCTAAACCTTACCTTAACACTAGCCTTAGATTAAACCTAATTCTAAATCGAGCCATATTTTTAACCAAGACCTAAATAAAAAAAAACTAGACTTAGCTCTAATGATAACCCTTAACATAAGCCAAACACTAACCTTACCTCTAGACCTAACCAATACTAATTCTGACTCTAGCCCTAACCCTAGCCCTAATTCAAACCCAAACCCTGAAACTAACACTAACCCTAGCTATAAAACTTACCCTAACAGAAACCTAAACTTAATACTAGACCTAGCCATAACCGTAAACATAACCCTTATATTACCATAGCAATAAAATTAGCTCTAAACCTAACACAAAACCTAGCCCTAATCCTAGGCTTAAATCTAGCCCAAAGCCTAACCCTAACCCTAACCTAACCTTATCCCTTACCCTAATCCTAACCCTCACGCTAACCCTAACCCACACCTTAGACCTAACCCTAGATAAAACCCAAAACCGAACCCTAAACATAATTCTAGCCCTATCCCTAAAGCTAATCCTAACCCTAGCCCTAATCATAATGTTAACACTAGACCTAATACTATCTCTAAAATTATCCATTACCCTAAACAAAACCTTAACCCTAATGATAACACTAGCTCTAATCTGAATTGTAAACCTAATCCTAGACATAACCCTTAACCTAACCTTCATTGTAGCCTTTTCCCTAGATAAAACCCTAAACCTTACTCTAATACTAACCCTAGCCAAAACCCTCACACTAATCCTAAACCTAAAACTACACCTAATCGTAGCCTGACATCTAACCCTATCCATTACCCTAACTCAAATGATAATCTTAGCCCTAAACTTAACTCTAATCCTAAATCTAAAAGTGCACCTAAACCTAACCTGACATCTAACCCTATCCATTACCTAACTCTAAAGATAACCTTAGCCCTAACTCTAACACTAACCCTAACCTTAACTGTAAATCTAACCCTAGACATAAACCTAAACCTAAACCTCACCCTAGCACTAACCCTAGCTCAAAACCTAACCTGTATCCTAAGCCTAATCCAAAACCTAACCCTAGCCCTAGCTCTAACCCTAACTCCAGCCCTAATCCTATCCCAAACCCTAGTGCTCACCCTAGCTCTAATGCTATTCATTACCCTAACAATAACCCTAACCCAAATGCTAACCCTAGTCCTAACCCTAACCCTATCACTAACCCTAACCCTACCAATTACCCAAATCTTATCCTGAACCCCAAACCTAAACCTATTCATAAACCTAACCCTAATTCTAACCCTAATGCTAATTTGAGAACTAAACCTAATAATTTACCTAACACAAACCTGAAACCTGACCCTGATCCTCAAAATACACCTTACTCTTAACCTGGGCCTTACCCTAAACCTAACATTAGACCTAGCCATGAATTTAACCATATAAATATCCCTAGCCATAACCCTAAACCTGACATTATCCTTATCCCTAAAACTTGCTATAAAACTAACACAAAACCTAGCCCTCATCCTAACCCCAAATCTAGCCTTAATCCTAGACCTAAACCTAATTCTAATCATCACCCTAGCCCTAAACCTAGCTATAACCCCATCCCTTTCCCAAAACCTAACTCTAAACCTAATCTTAAACATAGCTCAAACCCTAGGCCTAACCCTAACACCAATCCTAGACATATTCCTAGCCCTAATTTAGCTATAAACTTAACCCTAACCGTAGCCTTAAGACTAACTCTAACTATCACCCTAGCTCTATTTCTAGTTCTAACCCTATCCTTTACTGTAACCCAAACACTAGAACTAACTTTAGCCCTAACCATAACCATAGCCCTAACCCTAGCTTTAACCATAAACGTAGACCTAACCCTATCCCTAATCCTAACCCTAACCCTAGCACTAACACCAGCACTAACCCTATCCCTTATCCTAAGCCAAACTCTAACCCTAAAGCTACCCTAATCCTTAACCTAATTCTTAGCCTAACCCAAAACCTAACTCTATTACTAGTTCTAACCCTAAACCTCAATCTAGCTCTATCACTATTGCAAACCATAACCCTAACCAAGATCCTTATTCTGACCTTAACACTAACCATAGGTCTAACCATGACCCTAACCCTAAACCGACCCCTAACATTGGCACTACCTTTAACCCTAAAAATAAACCTTACCCTAACACTAGACCTAATTAAGACTACAATTAATCCTTTATCTAGTGATAACTCTATGCCTAGCCCTAAACAAAATCTTAGTCCTAGCCCTAATAATAACCCTTAACCTAACCCAAACACTAACCCTACTCCTAGACCAAACCTTAGTCCTAATGCTGGTCCTAAAAATGAACCTAACCCTAAACCGAACACTGACCCCTACCCTAACAAAAACCTTAGCTCTAAACCTCATCCTAACAAAAATCATAACCCTAAAACTAGACCTAGCCATATCACTAACCCTGAAACTAGCCATCACCATAGGCCAAAACCTACTTCTAACTCTATCCATTACCCTTAACCTAACCCTATACGTAATGCTAACCTTAGCCCTAACCCTCACACTGACTCTAACCCTAATTCTTATCCTTGTCCAAACACTAGCTTAGTCCCTAATGCTTAAACTTAACCTAACCCTAACACTAACCCATGGCCTAAACCTAAACCTAAACCTAATCCTACCTCTAATCCTAACCTTAACCCTATATCAAACCCTAGCTCTAAGCCTACATATTACCCTAACTCTAACCCTAACCTTAATGGTAACCCTAGCCCTAAGCCTAGTTCTAACCTTACCCATTAACCTAACCCTCATCCTGATGATAACCCTAGCCCTTACCCTAAATCTAACCTAACCCTAACCCTAGACATAACCATAAACTTAACCCTTGCCATAGAGCTAATCCTTGCTCAAACCCTAATCATTACCCTAAACCTAAACCTAAATCTATCACTAACCATAACCTTAAGCCTAAACCTAACCCTAACCCTAACCCTAACACGACATCAAACCCTATCCAATACCCTAAACCTAATGATAAACCCAGCCCTAACCTTAACACTAAACTTGACCCTAACCGTAACTATAACCTAGACCTAACCCTAAACCTAAACCTTGCCCTAGTGCTAACCCTAGCTCAAACTCTAAACTATACCCTAAACATAAACCTATCCCTAACCCTAGGCCTAACACTAACTCTAGCCCTAAAAATAACCATAACCCTAGCCCTAACCCTATCCCTTACCCTAAGCACAACTTTTACCCTAAGGCTAACCCGAGGCCTAACCCTAACCTTTTTGCTAACTCTAATCTTATCAATTACCCTAAACCTAACATGAACCCTAAACCCAAACCTATCATTACCCTAATCAAACCCTAATGCTAATTCAAGTCTAAACCTAAACCCTAAACTAAACCAATCCCCAAACCTAATTCTAACCCTAATCTTAGTCCTAGCCCTAATAATAACCCTTAACCTAACCCAAACATTAACCCTACTCCTAGACCAAACCCTAGTCCTAATGCTCTAAACCTGACTCTTAACCTAAATCGAACCCTTACACTAGACCTCGCCATAAATCTAACCCTCAATCTATCCCTAACATAAGGCTAGACCTGACACTAGCCCTAGCCCTAATTCTTGCCATAAACCAAAACAAACCCTAGCCATCATCCTAGCCCTAAACCTAGTCTTATTACTATTATCAAACCATAACCCTAGCCCTAACCAAAATTCTAACCTTTGACCTAGCCCTAAAACTAGCTCTAACCCCATCCCTAAACTTAAACCTAACTCTATCCCTAAACCTAAACCTAAGCTAAAACTAGGCCTAACCCTAATACAAAAAATAGACCTAATTCTAGCCCTAATTTAGCCCTAAACCTAACCGAACCTTAGACCTAATACAAACTCTAACTCTTGCTCTAGCATTATTTCTAGTTCTAACCATATCCCTTACTATAATCCTATCAGTTGCCTTTGCATTAGCCCTAACCCTACCTCTAGCCCTAATCCTATATCAAACCCCAACTCTAAATCTAAACCTAACCCTAAGCTAAACCTCTCACTAACACTAGACTTAACACTAATGCTTGTCCTAAAACTAGCCCTACCCTGGCCCTAGACCTACAAAACAACCGAGCCATAGCCCTAACCTTACCTTTAACATAAACCAAACCCTAAGCCTACACCTAGTCCTAAACCTAGCTCTAATTCGAGTCCTATCCCTAACCCTGAAACAAACCCTGAGCCTGACACTGACCCTCACACTAACCCTAGCTCTAAATATCACTCAAAACCTAAACCTAAACCTAACCCTAGACCTAGCCCTAAAACTAGTTCTAATCGTAACCCTAGTTCATACATTGGGTGTAGCCCTAAACCTAGCCCTAACCTAATCCAAAACCTATCCTTAATCAGAGCCATAACACTGCCTTTAACCCTAACCATAACCCTAATTCTAGCCCTAACCCTTACTCTAACCCTAACCCTAACCCTAACCCTAAGCCCTGACATAACCCAAAACCTAACCCTAACCCTAGCCTTAATCCTACCCATAAACCTAGCCCTAACCCGAGATGTAACCCTATTTATTACCCTAATCCTAATCCAAACCCTAATGTGAACACTAGGATAACCCTAAAACTATTCTAACCCTAAATTTATACATTACCCTAAACCTAACCTGAACCCTAAACCTAACCATATCCATAAACCTAATCCTTTTTAAATTTTTTTTATTGTTGGTTGTTCAAAACATTACATAGTTCTTGATATATCATATTTCACACTTTGATTCAAGTGGGTTATGAACTCCCATTTTTACCCCATATACAAATTGCAGAATCACATCAGTTACACATCCATTGATTTACATATTGCCATACTAGTGTCTGTTGTATTCTGCTGCCTTTCCTATCCTCTACATACCCTCCCCTCCCCTCCCCTCTTCTCTCTCTACCCCCTCTACTGTCATTCATTTCTCCCCATTGTATTATTTTCCCCTTTCCCCTCACTTCCTCTTGTATGAAATTTTGTATAACCCTGAGGGTCTCCTTCCATTTCCATGCAATTTCCCTTCTCTCTCCCTTTCCCTCCCACATCTCATCCCAGTTTAATGTTAATCTTCTTCTCATTCTCTTCGTCCCTACTCTGTTCTTAGTTACTCTCCTTACATCAAAGAAGACATTTGGCATTTGTTTTTTAGGGATTGGCTAGCTTCACTTATCATAATCTGTCATTTTTTAATGCAGAGTAATGCTCCATTGTGTATAAATGCCACATTTTTTTTATCCATTCATCTACTGAAGGGCATCTAGGTTGGTTCCACAGTCTTGCTATTGTGAATTGTGCTGCTATGAACATCAATGTAGCAGTGTCCCTGTAGCATGCTCTTTTTAGGTCTTTAGGGAATAGACCAAGAAGGGGAATAGCTGGGTCAAATGGTGGCTACATTCCCAGCTTTCCAAGAAATCTCCATACTGCTTTCCAAATTGGCTGTACCAATTTGCAGTCCCACCAGCAATGTACAAGTGTACCCTTTTCCCCACATCCTCTCTAGCACTTGTTGTAGTTTGACTTCATAATGGCTGCCAATCTTACTGGAGTGAGATGGTATCTTAGGGTGGTTTTGATTTGCATTTCTCTGACTGCTAGAGATGGTGAACATTTTTCATGTACTTGTTGATTGATTGTATGTCCTCTTCTGAGAAGTGTCTGTTCAGGTCCATGGCCCATTTGTTGATTGGGTTATTTGTTATCTTATTGTCTAATTTTTTGAGTTCTTTGTATACTCTGGATATTAGGGCTCTATCTGAAGTGTGAGGAGTAAAGATTTGTTACCATGATGTAGGCTCCCTATTTACCTCTCTTATTGTTTCTTTTGCTGAGAAAAAACTTTTTAGTTTGAGTAAGTCCCATTTGTTGATTCTAGTTATTAACTTTGTGCTATGGGTGTCCTATTGAGGAATTTGGAGCCCTACCCCACAGTATGTAGATCATAGCCAACTTTTTCTTCTATCAGATGGCGTGTCTCTGATTTGATATCAAGCTCCTTGATCCATTTTGAATTAACTTTTGTGCATGGCGAGAGAAAGGGATTCAGTTTCATTTTGTTGCATATGGATTTCCAGTTTTCCCAGCACCATTTGTTGAAGATGCTATCCTTCCTCCATTGCATGCTTTTAGCCCCTTTATCAAATATAAGATAGTTGTAGTTTTGTGGATTGGATTCTGTGTCCTCTATTCTGTACCATTGGTCCACCCGCCTGTTTTGGTACCAGTAACATGCTGTTTTTGTTACTATTGCTCTATTTTCTCCATTCAGAATGATGCTAGCCTGAGGCTTAGCATAGATTGCTTTTACAATATTGAGGTATGTTCCTGTTATCCCTAGTTTTTCTAGAGTTTTGAACATAAAGGGATGCTGTACTTTGTCGAATGCTTTTTCCACATCTATCGAGATGATCATATGGTTCTTATTTTTAAGTCTATTGATGTGGTGAATAACATTTATTGATTTCCGTATATTGAACCAGCCTTGCATCCCAGGGATGAATCCTCCTTGATCAAGGTGCACAATTTTTGATATGTTTTTGTATCCGAATCGCCAGAATTTTATTGAGGATTTTTGTATCTAGGTTCATTAGAGATATTGGTCTGTAGTTTTCTTTCTTTGAAGTGTCTTTGTCTTGTTTAAGAAACAGGGTGATGTTGACCTCGTAGAATGAATTTGGAAGTTCTCCCTCTTTTTCTATTTCCTGAAGTAGCATGAAAAATATTGGTATTAGTTCCTCTTTAAAGGTTTTGTAAAACTCTGCTGTATACCCATCCAGTCCTGGGCTTTTCTTAGTTGGTAGTCTTTTGATGGTTTCTTCTATTTCCTCAATTGATATTGGTCTGTTTAGGTTGTCTATATCCTCCTGACTCAATCTGGGCAGATCATATAACTTAAGAAATTTATCGATGACTTCACTATCTTCTAATTTATTGTAGTATAAGGATTCAAAATAATTTCTTATTATCTTCTGTATTTCTGAAGTGTCTGTTTTGATATTGCCTTTTTCATCCTGTATGCTAGTAATTTGAGTTCTCTCTCTTCTTCTCTTCGTTAGCATGGCTAAGGTCTGTCGATTTTATTTATTTTTTCAAAGAACCAACTTTTAGTTTTGTCAATTTTTTCAATTGTTTCTTTTGTTTTGATTTCATTAATTTCATCTCTGATTTTAATTATTTCTTGCCTTCTACTTCTTTGCTGTTGTTTTGCTCTTCCTTTTCTAGGATTTTGAGATGAAGTATGAGATCATTTATTTGTTGTTGTTTTTTTCTTTTTTTAAGGAATGAACTCCAAGCAATGAATTTTCCTCTTAGAACTGCTTTCAATCTTGTGTGTGTGTTTTCGTTTATCTCTAAGAATTTTTTAATTTCCTCCTTGATGTCTTCTATAACCCATTGATCATTCAGTAACCTATTGTTCATTCTCCAAGTGATGCATGATTTTTCCTTCCTTCTTTTATCATTGATTTTCAGTTTCATTCCATTATGATCAGATAAGATGCATGGTATTATCTCTACTCCTTTATATTGTTTAAGAGTTGCCCTGTGACATAATATATGATCTATTTTTGAGAAGGATCCATGTGCTGCTGAGAAAAAATGTGTAACAGCTTGATGTTGGGTGGTATATTCTATATATGTCAATTAAGTCTAGGTTATTAGTTGTGTTATTGAGTTCTATAGTTTCCTTATTCAACTTTTGTTTGGAAGATCTGTCCAGTGGTGAGAGAGGTGTGTTGAAGTCTCCCATGATTTTTGTATGCCCCTGCTTGTTTCTGAAGTCCATATGAGTGATATGATTTTTCCCAACCTTTCACATTCAGCCTATGTATGTCTTTTCCTATCAAATGTGTCTCCTGTAGGCAGCATATTGTTGGGTCTTGTTTTGTGATCCATTCTACTAGCCTATGTCTCTTAATTGGTGAGTTTAAGCCAATAACATTTAGGGTTATTATTGAGATATGGGTTGTTCTTCCAGCCATATTTGTTTATTTATTTTACTAAACATGGTTTGTTTTCCTCTTTGATTATTTTCCCCCCTTTACTGTCCTACCTCTCACTGTTGATTTTCATTGTTATTTTCCATTTCCTCTTCCTGTAATGTTTTGCTGAGGATGTTTTGAAGAGATGGTTTTCTAGCTGCAAATTCTTTAACTTTTGTTTATCATGGAAGGTTTTAATTTCATCTTCCATCCTGAAGCTTAATTTTGCTGGATACACAATTCTTGGTTGGAACCCATTTTCTTTCAGTGTTTGAAATATGTTATTCCAGGATCTTCTAGCTTTCAGAGTCTGTGTTGAAAGATCAGCTCTTATCCTGACTGGCTTACCCTAAATGTAATCTGCTTCCTTTCTCTTGTAGCTTTTAAAATTCTCTCCTTATTCTGTATGTTGGGCATCTTCATTATAATGTGTCTAGGTGTGGATCTCTTATGATTTTGCACATTCGTCGTCCTGTAGGCTTCTAGGATTTGGGATTCTGTCTCATTCTTCAAGTCTGGGAAGTTTTCTCATATTATTTCATTGAATAGATTGCTCATTCCTTTGGTTTGGACCTTTATACCTTCCTATATCCCAATGACTCTTAAGTTGGTCTCTTTATGTTATCCCATATTTCTTGGATGTTCTGCTCATGGTTTCTTAACAGTCTTGCTGAGTTGTCTATGTTCTTTTCAAGTTGAAATACTTTGTCTTCATTGTCTGATGTTCTATCTTCTAAGTGTTCTATTCTGCTGGTAGTATTCTCAATTGAGTTTTTAAGTTGGTTTATTGCTTCCTGCATTTCTAGGATTTCTGTTTGTTTGTTTTTTATAACCTATATCTCCCTGTATAGTTGATCTTTTGCTTCCTGGATTTGTTTGTGTAATTCATTGTCGAAGTGATCTTTCATTGTCTGATTTTGCTGTCTGATGTCTTCCTTGAGACTCCAGATCATCTGAAGCATGTATATCCTGAATTCTTTATCTGACATTCCATCTGCTGCAGCTGTTACCTCTTCTTAAGTTGAGTTGACCTGCATTGCTTGTGGTCCTTTGTTTCCTTGTCTTTTCATACTGCTTGCGTTTCTTTCTGCTTGGTGAAACTTGTGTTTTTGAAAACTTTTCCCCCTATATATTTATATTGCTCTTGTATAGTTGAAAAGTCTCTCTTGAAGGGTCGGGCAGCGGCTCTGCTCTGCCCCTCCTCCAATTGGTGTGATGTGTCTACCACACCTGCGGACCTCTGGGCCTGTTCTGCCGGTCGGTCTCAGGTCTGCCTACCTTGCGGGCATGGGCGGCAGCTCTGCTCTGCCCCTACTCCAAATGGGGTGACGTGTCTGTCGTGCCAGCAGGCCACTGGGCCTGTTCTGCTGGTCGGTCGCAGGTCTGCCTACATTTTGGGTTCGGGTGGCGGCTCTGTTCTGCCCTTACTTCAATTGGGGTGTCGTGACTACCACGCTGGCAGGTCGCTGGGCCTGTTCCGGGCACGGGTGGTGGCTCTTCTCTGCCCCTACTCCAATTGGGGTGACGTGTGTACCATGCCGGCAGGCCGCTGGGCCTGATCCGCTGGTCTGTCGCAGGTCTGCCTACCTTGCAGGCACGGGCGGCGGCTCTGCTCTGCCCCTCCTCCAATTGATGTGACTTGTCTACCACACCCGTGGCCTGCTGGGCCTGTTCCGGGCACGAGCGAAGGCTCTCCTCTGCTCCTACTCCAATTGGGGTGACGTGCCTACCACCCCGGCTGGCCGCTGGGCCTGTTCCACCGGTCGGGCGAAGGTCTGCCTACCTTGCGGGCACGGGCAGCGGCTCTGCTCTGCCCCTACTCCAAATGGGGTGATGTGTCTGTCATGCCGGCAGGCCACTGGGCCTATTCCAATGGTCGGTCGCAGGTCTGTCTACCTTTCGGGCATGGGTGGCGGCTCTGCTCTGTCCCTACTCCAATTGGGGTGATGTGTGTACCACGCCGGCAGGCCGCTGGGCCTGATCCGCCGGTCTGTCGCAGGTCTGCCTACCTTGCGGGCGCAGGTGGCGGCTCTGCTCTGCCCCTACTCCAATTCAGGTTATGTGACTACCATGCCAGCGGGCCACTGGGCCTCTTCCGGGCGCGGGTGGAGGCTCTGCTCTGCCCCTCTGGCTTGATGACAAAGTGAGAGAGACTCGGGTGTTTGTGACTCACTTTCTTTACCAGGAGACCAACTGTTTCTGTTGCCGCTGGTATCGATGAAGTTCTCTCCTCCGCCACTTTCTGATGACATCAGATCTCTGCCATGTTGGTATCCCATGCGAATGGCAGTATTTCGTTCCCTTTGCCAGGTGACCAAAGCAACAGGTGAGTCCTGACCGGCCCTCACAATCCCCTTCTCAGTCCTGTTGCAACTGCCTATGAAGGCTCTGTTGGTATTTACCTCCACAGTATTCAGCAGGACCCAGACCGAGAAGCAGTTTCCGTGGGTTCTTTATCCCTGGGCCAGAGCAGTTCCAGGAGCCGGAATTCGGCCGCTCCGGGCTCCGTGTATGTTCTGATAGGAGCAGGCTCCAAGAAGCAGTTTCTGCGGGTTATTTAGCACTGAGCCTGAGTAATTTGTCTGCGAGCCGCAGGCGAATGGCAGCCTGAAATTACCTGTTCTATGGCTGAATGAGCTGTGATCAGTTGAAAACAGGGATGGTGACGTCAGCTCTCCAAGATGGTGGCCGCTGGCTTCCTCTGTGATCTGACCGGTGCGGAGAACCGAATTGGAACCCTTCCTTCCCCCGTCTCAAACCCAGAATTCAGCACTGAGTGCGGTGATTGCACAGCTGGCAGAAGCCCACAGAAACTGCAGTGCTGTATCTTTGCATTGCTATCTCCTCGTTTCCCAGCACGCGCCACAGACTCTAGCCGCGGGGCGATTTGCTGAATAAGCAGCGTGACCCTCCGTGCGGACAAATCTCTTGCGTCTGAGCCCCTGTAGCTGATCCTCGTGCGATGGAAATCCTTCCTCTAGGTTTTGGAGCACCCCAATTTTGCTGGAAATTCCTAACAAGATAGCTTTTAGCCATTCTAACTCGTCATTCTACCACACAGTGACGCGGTACACGGGGGTAATGCTCTTCCTTCGCCGCCATCTTCCCCCATTCATTTCCATAAACCTAATCCTAACACTAATACTCTTAACCAGAAAACTATCTCTAACTATAACCCTAGATCTGACATTAGCCATAGCCCTAATGAAGACCTAACCCTAAAAAAAATGTCTAGCCCTAATCCTAGCCGTAATCTTAGACTTAATCCTAAACCTAAATCTAACCAAAAACCTAAACCTAATTTTAACCCTCGCCCTAGTTCTAAAGCTAGCTATAACATCATACCTAAACAAAATGATAACCATAAACCGAGCCAAAAACCTAGACTCAGCCTTAATACTAACCCTAGCTCTAATTCTATCTCTAATTAAGCCCTAATTCTAACCCTAAATCTAATCCTAACACTAACTCTAACTCTCGCCCTAACCCTGTCCCTAGTTCTAACTATATACCTTATGATAACTCAAACCCTAGCCCTAACCCTAGCCCTAACCTTCACTGTAGCACTAAACCTAGATTGAACCTAACTCTAAATCTAACCCTAACACTAAGACTAAACCACACCCTAACACTAGCTCTAATCCTAATGCTAATTTGAAAACTAGCTCTAACCCAAGCGCTAGCTCTCAAGCAAAACCGAGCCATTTCATTGACCCTAACCCTTAACCTAAACCAAACCATAACCCTAGAGCTAGCCCTAACCGTAGCCCTATTTCAAATTCTAACCCTAACCCTAGAACTAATACTAACCCTGACTCTGACCTTAACACTAACCCTAGCTCTACATATCACCCTATTCATAAACCTAATCCTAAAACTAGACCTCGACCTAAACCTAACCCTAAAACTAGCCCTAATTGTAATGCCAGGTTTTAAATTAGCCATAGCCCTAAACCTAACACAAAACCTAGCCTTAATCCAAGGCCTAAACTTTGCTTTAACCCTAATCCTAACCCTGGCCCAAACCCTAAACCTATCCCTACTCCTAGTCCTAGCTCTAACTCCATTTCTTACACTTAGTTAAACCAGCACCCTATTGCTACCCTAGTCCTAACCCTAATTCTATGCCTACCCCAAAACCTAACTCTATTACTAGTCCTAACCCTAACCCTCATTCTAGCTCTAAAATTAACCCAAACATTAACTCTAACCCTGACCCTTATTCTGACCCTAACACTAAACCTAGGTTTAAACCTGACCCTAAACCTTATCTGAAACCTAACACTAGCCCTATCATTAACCCTAAACCTAACAATAACACTAGCCCTAAACCTAAACCTAATCCTAAATATAGCCAAAACCCTAGACTTATCCCTAACAATAACCCTTAACTTAAACCAAACACTAACTGTCCTCTAGACCTAATGCTAGGCCTCATTCTGGACTTAATCCTGAAACTAATCCTAACCTGAACCCTGACATTTACCCTAGCAAAAACGCTAGCTCTAAACCTTATCCTAACCCAAAAAACTAACTGTAACACTAGACGAAACTCTAAATATAGCCATAACCATAACTCTAGCTTTTATATTACCCATATACCTAACAGGGGCCTTAAACCTCACACAAAACCTATCCCTAATTACATCCCTAAACCTAACCCTAAGCATAACTCTAACCCTAAACCTAGCCCTAATCCTAACCCTAACCCTTGTTCTAGCCGTAACCCTACCCAAAACATTAAATCTCACATTAACTCTAGCCCTAATCCTAACTGTAACCATAGTCCAAACCCTCGCTTTAATTCTATCCATTACACTAACAATAACCTTAAAACTAATGCTAACCCTATTCTTAAATGTAACCCTAAACCTACCCTAGCCCAGACTGTAAACCTAACCCTCACCCTAGCCCTAAACCTAGATCAATCCCTAATCCTTACACTTAATCTAACCCTAACACTACCCCAAAGTCTAAACCTATACCTAACCACAGCCCCAATCCTAACCGTAACCCAAGCCCTAACCCTAGCTTGAAACCTACCCATTACTTGAACCCTAAACTTAACCCTAATGATAAAACTAGACCTAAACTAAACCTACCCTAACCCTAAAAATAAAACTAATCCTAGAACTAACAGTGGACCTAACCCTAACCTTAAACCTAAGCTAGCTCAAATGCTAACCCTAATCCTAAACCTTAACCTAACGATAACCTAAACCAAAACCTATCTTTGACCTGACATCTAAACCTATTACCCTAACCCTAATGATAACCCTAGCCCTAACTTTTACACTAACCATGACCATAACCATAGACCAAACTATAAATTAATCTTAGACATAGCAAAAATCATAGCTCAAACCCTAAACCGTACCTAAACCTAAGTGTAACCCTCACCCTAACCCTAACTCTATCCCTAATCCTAACAATTATCCTAACCCTAACCCTATATTTAATCCTATAAATTACCCTAACGACAACCATAATTCTAGTGCTAACCCTAGGCCTAACCCTAAACCTATCACAAACCCTAACCATATCCATTACCTTCAACCCAACGTAACCCTAAACATAACACTATCCATTACCCTAACCCTAATTCTAACCTTAATGCAAATTTGAGCCTTTACCCTAAACCTTAACCTAACCCAAACCCAAAGCCTAACCCTAACCCTAATAATACCCCAGCTCTTAATCTGACCCTTTCCCTAAATGTAACACTTTAATTTGACTTATCCATAAACCTAATCCTAAAAATATCACTAACTAAAAACCTAGACCTGTCATTATGCTAGCCCTAATTCTTGCCCTAACTTAACACAAAATCTAGCCCTAATCCTAGCCTTAAATCTATCCTTAATCCTAAACCTAACCATTACCCTAGCCCTAACTCTAGAGCTAATCATAAATCTAAACCTAACCCTAACCATAGCACTAAAACAAAACCGAGCAAAAGGTCTAAGATTAACCTTAACTTAAACCAAAACCTAGCACTACACCTAGATCTAACCCTAGCCCTAATTTGAGTCCTAATCATACCTTAAAAATAACCCTGAACCTGACTTATATCCTAACACTCATCCTAGTTCAAAACAGTACCCTAACCCTAAACCTACACTAATCTTATCCCTAGACCTAACCCTAAACTTAGCCCTAAACCTAGCTCAAAACCTAAACTTTATGCTAAACATAACCCTACACCTAACCCTAACACTAGTTCTAACACTAACTCTAACCCTAACGCAAGGCATATTTCTAACCATATCTCTCGTTCTAACCCTATCAATTACCCTAACTATAACCCTTACCCTAATTCTAACCCTAAGCCTAACCCTAGCCCTATCACTAACGCTAACTATCAATTACGCTAAACCAAACCTGAACCTTAAAACAAACCCTAACTATACCCTAACCCTAACCCTAATGCTAAAATGACCCCTAAACCTAAATCCTTACCTAAGCCAAATCCTAATTTTAATAATTCCCTGAGCTCTAAACCTAACCCTTACACTAAACCCAACGCTTACACTAGACATAGCCATAAGCCTAACCCTAAAACTATCTTTAACCCTAACCCTAGACCTGCTATTAGCCCTAGCACTAATCCTAGCCCTGAATCTAAAACGAACACCCTAACATTAACATAACACTAACCCTAATGCTAAGTTGAGCCCTAACTTTAAAACTTAACATATCCCAAACCCTAAACTAGACCTTAACTGTAAAAATACTCATAGCTCTAAACCTGACCCTAACCCTAAAACTAACCATTACACTACATGTAGCCATAAACCTAACACTAAAACTATCTTTAACCATAACCCAAGATTTGATATTAGCCCTAGTCCTAATCCTTGCCCTAAACTTATAACAAACCCTAGCCCTCAAACTAGACCTAAACCTAGTCCTAATCATAACCCTAAACTTAACCATAGCCGTAACCTAATTCTAACCCTCACCCTCCCACACAACCTATCTATAACACCACACCTTACCCTAAACTTAAACCTAACTCTAACTAATAGTAGGCCTAAGCTGAACATTAAACCTAGCCCTAATCCTAGCCCTAATTTAACCCTATCCCCAATTCTAACGCTAACCATAGCCCTAAGACTAACTCTAACTCTCACACTAGCCCTATCCCTAGTTCTAACCCTATCCCTTAACTTAACCCTAACACTAGCCCTAAACATAGCCATAAACCTAGCCATAACACTTGCCTAATCCTTATTCCTAGTCCTAACCCTAGATCTAAATCTAACTCTAACTCTAACACTAACCCTAAGCCTAAGCCTAACATTAATACTAGCACTAACCCTAACACTAATCATGAAACTAGCCCTAACCCTAACCCTAGCAGTAAAACAATACCAAGTAATTGCCCTAACACTAAACCTTAACTTAAACCAAATTCTAATAGTACACCTAGACCTAACCCTAGCCCAAATTCGAGTCCTAACCTTAACCTTAATACCAACCCTGACACTGACTCATATCCTAACACTCACCCTAGTTCTAAACACCACCCTAACCTTAAACCAAAACCTTACAGTAACCCTAGCCTTATTTTGAGTCCTAACCCGAACTCTAAAACTAACTCTGACTCTTATTATAAACCTAACACTAACACTCGCTCTAAATATCACCCTAACTTTAAATTTATTCCTAACACTAAAGGTTTAACCCCTAACCATAACCACAAAATTCACCCTAATTGTTACCCTATTTCTTACATGAGCCATTGCCTAGCCCTAAATCTAACACAAAAGTAGCCCTAATCCGAGCCTTAAACCTAGCTTTAACCCTACTGCTTGCCCTAATCCAAGCCCTAACCCTAGCTCTAAACCAATCCCTTACCTTAAACCAAACCCTAACCCTAATGCTAACCCTAATCCTTAACCTAACACAAATCCTAACCCTATTACTAGACCTAACCCTAGCCCTCATTCTAGCTCTAACCGTAACCCAAACCCTAACCCTAACACTGACCCTTATTTTGACCCCAACACTAATCGCAGGTCTAAACCTAAACCTATCCCTAAACTGAACCCTAACAGTAGCCCTTCTGGTAACCTTATACCTACACCTAACCCTAAAACTAAACCTAGACCTAAACTTAATCCTAAATCTATCCATAACTCAAACCCTAGACCTAATGAAAAACCTAGACATAGCCCTAACAATAACCCTTAGCCTAAGCCAAACACTAACTCTTCCCCTAGACCTAATACTGGTTTAATTCTAACCATAACACTAACCTGAACACTGACCCTGACACTAACAATAACCCTAGCTCTAAACACCACCCAACCCTAAACCTAACCTTAAAACTATACCTAGCCCTAACATTAACACTAAAACTAGCCTGAATTGTAACAAGTTCTTATATTAGCTGTAGCTCCTAACTATTGCAAAACCTAGCCCTAATCCAAAGACTACTCTAGTTTTAATTAAAGCTAATCCTAATCCTAACCATAGACCTAAAACTAACCCTAACCATAAGCCTAGATCTAATCCTTAGCATAACCCTAGCCCTAACCCTAGCTCTAACCTATCCATTATTCTAATGATAACCCTAACCCTTATGCTAACCCTAGGCCAAACCCTAATCCTATCCATAACCCTAACCCTATTCATTACCTTACACTTAACCTGAACCCTAAACCTAAAACTATCATTACCCTATCCTTAACAATAATGCTAATTACAGCCCTAAACCTAAACCTTAACCTAACCAAAACCCTAAACCTGACCCTAACCCTAATAATACCCCTAGCTCTAAACTTGACCCTAACCATAAACCTAACCCTAAAAATAGGCCTAGGTATAAACCTAACACTAAACTATCCCTAACTGGAACCCTAGACCTGACTTTTACCCTAGCTCTAATCCTAGTCCTAAACCTAACACAAACCTGAGACCACATCCTAGCTATAAACTTCACCTTCATCATAAACCTAAGCCTAACCCTAATTATAACTCCCACCCTAGCCATAAAACTAGCTGTAATCCCAACCATTACCCTAAAACTAACTCTAACCCTAAACCTAAAACTAAACCTAGACCTAACTCTAGGCTTAATGCTAACACTAACCATTGCCCTAAGACTAACTCTAACTCTCGCTCTAGACCTCTACCAAGTTCTAAACCAATCCCTTACTATCACCCTAAACCTAGCTCTAAACTTATCCCTAACCCTAGCCCTATCCTTCACCCTAGCTGAAATCTATATCTAAACCTAACTCTAAATCTAAGCCTAAACCTAAGCCTAAACCTCACACTAACACTAGCCCTAACCCTAACACTAATTCTAAAACTAGCCCTAACCTACCGCATCCCTAAAACAAAACCGAGTAATAGCCCTAAACCTAACCCTTAATCTAAACCAAACCTTAACCTTACACCTAGCCCTACACCTATCTGTAATTCCAGTCCTAAATCTAACCTGAAATGTAATACGGATACTGACTCTGACCCTAACACTAACTCTAGCTCTAAATATTGTAATAACCATAAACCTAACCCTAACTAGACCTAGCCCTAATCCTAACCCTTTAACTAGCGTGAATCATAACCCTACTTCATACATTACCCATAGCCTTAACCCTAGCCCTAACCTAACCCTGAATCTAGCCTTAATCTGAGTCCTAAACCTAGCTTTAACCCTAAACATAAACCTAACCCTAACCCAAACAAAAGCCCTAATCCTATACATATGCCTAGCCCAAATCTTAGGTCTAACCCTATCCATTACCCTAAAGATAACCCTAACCCTTATGCTAAACATTATGCCTAACCGTAACCCTATCCATCACACTAAACCACTTTTAAACCCTAAACCTAACTCTGTCATTAACCATAACACTAAACTTAATGCTAATTCGAGCCCTAAACCATAACTCTAACATAAACCAAATCCTAATTTTGAACCTGACCCTTATAATAACCCTAGCTCTAAAACTAACCCTTACCCCAAATCTAGCCCTTACACTGAACCAAGCCATAAACCTAATACTAAATCTATCCTTAAATGTAACCCAAGATCTGGCATTAGCCCTAGCCCTAATATTAGCCCTAAACCTAACACAAATAGTAGACTTCATTCTGGCCCTAAGCCTATTCTTAATCATAACCCTAACCCTAACCCTAACCCTAATACTAACCCTCGCCCTAGTCCTCAACTTAGCAATAACCCACTCCCTTACCCTACATGTAACCCTAAATCTAACCCTAAACTGAAGTGTAAACCTAACACTAACCCTAGCCCTAATTTTGACCTATCCCTAAACATAACCCTAGCCCTAGCCCTACTATGACTCTTACTCTCACACTAGCCTATCACTAGTTCTAACCCTATCCCTTGCCATAACCCTTACACTAGCCCTAACCCTAGTCCTAACCCTTGCCCTATCCTTAGTACTATCCCTCATCATAAATCAAATCCTAACTCTAAATCTAACCCTAACCCAAAGCCTAAGCCTAACCATAATAAATACACTTATATTTAGATTCTATTTCTACAGATGTTGGCTTCAATTATTATATAGAATATAGTAATTAGTTTCATAAAAGGCATACCATTTCTGGTGGTATATAGAGAACTGATTGTAAGGGGTATGATGCTATGTTAAGGGGGAAAGGAGTGAGGGTATGAGATTAATATATCTGAGCAAACTAGAGGAGAACTCTTATGAATAGACAGGGGTAATTAATTGAAGAATGTATAAATTCAAATTCCTTATCTGTATTCATAAAATTACCCTATGTATAAATAGCAAAAGTTTGGAGGTTGAGGATGAGATAGAGGGAGGAAGAAAAAAGAAGAAACAAACAAACAAACAAACAAAGAGATGGAGAATTAAAATAAGATAAAATAAAGGGGGTGGTGAGGTTAGCCTATGCAATTCCTCTATATTAAACTATTTGGGTGATTCAGTTCTTAAAGACCAATTTCATGCAAAGTTCTTGGTTTCACGTATGTTGAGATTGTGAGAGCCAGAGGAGGAAGGGTAGAATAGAATAGATGAGAAGAGCGAGAACAGAAAAGTCTCTCAGAACTCTGTTTATTTCCAGTAGGTGGAGTTGTCCATTGTGTATAAATGCCACATTTTTTTTTATCCATTCATCTACTGAAGGGCATCTAGGTTGGTTCCACAGTCTTGCTATTGTGAATTGTGCTGCTATGAACATCAATGTAGCAGTGTCCCTGTAGCATGCTCTTTTTAGGTCTTTAGGGAATAGACCAAGAAGGGGAATAGCTGGGTCAAATGGTGGTTCCATTCCCAGCTTTCCAAGAAATCTCCATACTGCTTTCCAAATTGGCTGCACCAATCTGCAGTCCCACCAGCAATGTACAAGTGTACCCTTTTCCCCACATCCTCGCCAGCACTTGTTGTTTGACTTCATAATGGCTGCCAATCTTACTGGAGTGAGATGGTATCTTAGGGTGGTTTTGATTTGCATTTCTCTGACTGCTAGAGATGGTGAGCATTTTTTCATGTACTTGTTGATTGACTGTATGTCCTCCTCTGAGAAGTGTCTGTTCAGGTCCTTGGCCCATTTGTTGATTGGGTTGTTTGTTCTCTTATTGTCTAATTTTTTGAGTTCTTTGTATACTCTGGATATTAGGGCTCTATCTGAAGTGTGAGGAGTAAAGATTTGTTCCCAGGGTGTAGGCTCCCTATTTACCTCTCTTATTGTTTCTTTTGCTGAGAAAAAACTTTTTAGTTTGAGTAAGTCCCATTTGTTGATTCTAGTTATTAACTTTTGTGCTATAGGTGTCCTATTGAGGAATTTGGAGCCCGACCCCACCGAATGTAGATCGTAGCCAACTTTTTCTTCTATATGGCTTATTGATGTGAATGAAAATTGAGCTGGAAATCAAAAAGGGTTGGTAGGAGGTACTTGAAACTTTCCAAATCAGTTCTCAGTGACCACTTTCTGGTTTCTCTCTTTTGAAGGTAGGCCAAAGCTGAAGGATGCAAAAGCAACTGTATCTGAGAGCCCTTCAGGAGAAAACACAAAAATATGTATGTATTGAAATAAGTCTCCCAATGATTTGATACTGTGCAGTATTCATCTTTAACTTGCCCCACTGGGCTCCCCAAGTTTGGGACATCTAGGATCAATGGTTTTCTATACAGCTAAGGGTTAGGGTTATGGTTATGGTTAGGGTTAGGTTTAGAGCTAGTGTTAGAGATATTTTTGTTCAAATTTCTTTGATACTGGGCTGTATTCATCTTTTCCCTAGCCTTACTGTTCTCCCCAGGTTTGGGCCTTCTGGGTTCAGTGGTTCGCTGTTAGGAACAGTTTGTATTTTAAGTTTTCACTTCATTTTTACCTATATGGGTAAATGAAAATAGAGCTTGAAATAAAACAGAGTTGCTTCGAAACTTTTCTTGAAACTTCACACACTCAATCAGTTCTCAGTGTGCATTTTCTGGTTTGTTTCTTGTGGAAGTAGCCCTATGCTGAAATTAAAAAAAAAAAAAAAAAAAAAGCTTCATCTGTGAGTGCTTTAGGAGCAATCTTTAATATGTTTTGATTGAATTACTTTGATATTGTAGAGGATTCACCCTTTACCTAGCCTTAATAGGATCCCCAATTTTGGGCCTTTAAGTTCAATGGTTCACTGTCAGGAACAGTTTGATTTTTTAGGTGTCAATTCATTATGGCCTATAGGTGTGAATGACAATGAAGCTGGAAATCATACAGGGTTGGTACTAGCTGCTTGATACGTCACACACTCAATTGGTTCTCTGCGAGCACTCTCTGATTTCTTTCTATTGAATATAGGCCAAAGGAGAAGCATGCAAAAGAAACTTTATCAGAGAGCACTTTAGGAAACAACAGGGAAATAAGCATGTAATGAATTACCTCCCACAATTATTTGGTCAGATATCTTTGATTTCTGTGCATTTTTTATCTTTTAGCTTGCCCCACCAGGCTTCACAACTTTGGGACTTCTATCATCAAAGGTTATCTAAACAGGTTAGGCTTAAGATTACAGTTAATGTTAGGGCTAGGTTTAGACCTAGTGTAAGGTTTAGAGTTAGTTTTTTTTTTTTTTTTCAAATTTTCTTGATACTGGGCAGGATTCATCTTTTACTGAGCCTTCCCCAGGTTTGGGCCTTCCCAATTCAATGGTTCCCTGACAGTAACAGTTTGTGTTTTGAGGTTTCACTTCATTTTGATCTATATGGTAAAGGGAAATGGAGCTAGAAATCAAAGAGTGTTGGTGCTAGCTGATTGAAACATCTCACACTCAATCAGTTCTCTGTGTGCACTCTCTGGTTTGTTCCTTGTGAATGTATCCCTAAGCTTAAGCATGCAAAGCAGCTTTATCTGAGAGTACTTTAGGGGAAAACCAGAAAATAGGCATATACTGAAGTATCTCCCCCAATTATTTGGTAAGTTTTTTTTAGATGCTGTACAGGATTCATCTGTTAGTTTGCCACAGTAAGCTCCCCAAGTTTGGGACATCTAGGATCAATAATTTTCTAAATAGGTTAAGGATAGGGCTAGCTTTCGAGATAGTGTTAATGTTAGAGTTTGTTTTGTTCAAATTTGTTTGATACTGGGAAGGATTCATATTTTACCTAGCCTTATTATATGCCCCAGTTTTGGGCCTTCTTTCTTCAATAGTTCGCTGTCGGGAATAGTTGTTTTTAAGGTCTTACTTCATTTTGACCTATATGGGTAAATGCAAATTGAGCTAGAAATCAGAGGGTTGGTGCTAGCTGGTTGAAACTTCACATACTCAATCAGTTGTCTTTGGGCACTCTCTGATTTCTTCCTTGGGATAGTAGATGTAAGATGAAGCATGCAAAACTAATTTATCCAAGATCACTTTAGGAAAAAACAGGGCAATATGCATGTAGTGAAATACCACCCCCAATTATTTGGTCAGATTTTTTTTTGATACTGTGCAGAATTCATCTGTAAGCTTTCCCACTATTTCCCAAAGTCTGAAACTTTTATGATCAATCTTCTCTTAACAGGTTAGGGTTACAGTTATGGTTAGAGTTAGGGCAAGGGTTGGAGCTAGTGTTAGGGTTACAGTTAGGTTTTTCTCAACTTTTTTGATACTTGGCAGTATTCATCATTTTCCTATTCTTAGTTTTCTCCCCACGTTTGGGTCTCCTAGATAAAACTGCTCTCAGGAGCAGTTTAAATTTTCATGTTTCATTTCATTTTGCCCTATAGGTGTGAATGGAAATGGAGCTAGAACTGAAACAGGGTTTGTGCTAGCTGCTTGAAACTTCACACACTCAATCAGTTCTCAGTGCACATTCTCTTGTTTGTTTTTTGTGGAAGTAGCCCAAATCTGAAGTAGAAAGAAACAGCTTTATCTGTGAGCACTTTAGGAGCAAGCTTCAACTTTTTTTGCTTGATTGCTTTGATACTGTACATGATTCATCCTTGTCCTAACCTTAGTAGAATCCCCAATTTTGGGCTTTCAAGGTTTGCTGGTTCACTGTCAGAAACAGTTTGAATTTTTAGGTTTCATTTTATTATGGTCTATAGATGTGAATGAAAATGGAGCTGTAAATCGAACAGGGTTAGTACTAGCTGCTTGAAACTTCACACACTCAATAAGCTCTCTGTGTGCACTCTCTGGTTTCTTCCTTGTCAAAGTACCATAAACTGCAGCATGAAAAAATTATTTAACCAAGAGCACATTAGGATAATAAAGGGAAATATGAATGTACTGAAATACCTCCCCCAATTATTTGGTCAGATTTCTTTGATACTGCTCAGGATTTATCTGTTAGCTTGCCCCACTAGGCTCCTTTATAGGGGGACTACTATGATCAATAGTTCTCTAAACAGGTTACGGTAAGTTTAGTATTAGGTTAGGGATACGTTTATAACTAGTGTTTTGTTACATTTAGTTTAGTTCAAATTTCTTTGATACTGGGCAGGATTCAGCTTTTACATAGCCTTACTATATTTCCTAGGTTTGGGCCTCTTGGGTCAAGGGTTAGCTGTCTGGAACAGTTTTTACTTTAAGTTTTCACTTTATTTTGACATATGTGGGTAAATGGAAATGGAACTGGAAATCAAACAGGGTTGGCACTTGATATTTCAAACCTCACACACTCAATCGTTTCTTTATGGGCTTTCTCTGGTTTATTCTTTGTGAAAGTAGCCCTATGTGGAAGCATAAAAAGCAACTTTATGTGAGAGCACTTCAGGAGAAAATGAAAATATACATGTGCTGAACTACCTCCCCCGATTATTTGGTAAGATTTCTTTGATACTGTGAAAGATTCATCTGTTAGCCTGCCCCACATGGCTCCACAATTGTGGGACTTCTAGGATCAAAGGGACTCTAAACAGGTTAAGGTTAGTGTTAGGGTTTGTGTTGGGACTAGGATTAGACCTAGTATTAGGGTTAGAGTTAGTTTTGTTTTCAAATTTGTATGATACTCTGCAGGATTCACCTTTTTCCTATTTTGCCTATACTCCAAATGTTTGGGCCTCCTACATAAAGTGTTTGCTTTCAGGAATAGTTTCAATTTTCATGTTTCTCTTCTTTTTGCCCTATAGGGGTGAATGGAAATGAAGCTGTAAATCTAACAGGATTTAGGCTAGCTGCTTGAATAATCACACACTCAATCAGTTCTCAGTGAGGATTCTCTGGTTTGTTTCCTGTGTAATTAACCCTAATCTGAAGTATAAAGAAACAGCTTTATCTCTGAGTGTTTTAGGAGCAAGCAGAATACACATGTACTGAAAAGGTTCAAATTTTTTTGGTTTTATTCATCCTTGACCTAGCCTTAGTAGGCTTCCCAAGTTTGGGCCTTCAAGATTCAATGTTTCGTTTTCAGGAACAGTTTCTATTTTAAGGTTTCACTTCATTTTGACCTAAATGGAATTGGAGCTAGAAATCAAACAGCGTTGGTGCTAGGTGCTTCAAACTTCACACAATCAATTCTCTGTGGGCACTCTCTGGTTTGTTTCTTACGAATATAGCTCTAAGCTGAAGCAAGTAAAGTAAGTTTATCCCAGAGCACTTTAGGAAAATAGATGGAAATATAAATTTATTGAAATACCTTCCCCAATTATTTGGTCATATTTCCTTGGCACTGTGCAGGATTCATCTACTAGCTTGACCCACTAGGATCCCCAATTATGGGACTTCTATGATCATAGGTTCTCGAAACAGCTTAGCATTAGGTTTGGGGATAGAGTCAAATATAGCATTAGAGTTACAGTTAAATTTGATCAAATTTATTTTATATTGGACAGTATTCATCTTTTCCTTACCCTTGTTAAGTTCCCCAGTTTTGGGCCTTCTCAGTTCAAGTGTTCACTGTCAGGAACACTGTATATTTTAAGGTTGCACTTCATTTTGATCTCTATGCGTAAATGGAAATGGAGCTCAAAATCAAACATTGTTGGTGATAGCTGCTTGAAACTTCACATACTCAACCAATTCCCTGTCGGTACTCTCTGATTTCTTCCTTGTGAAAGGATCCCAAAGTTGAAGCATGAAAAAAAATTTATCTGACAGCAATTTAGGAAACAACAGGAAAATATGCATATACTTAACTACATCCCCCAGTCATTTGGTCAGATTTCTTTGTTACTGCCCAGGATTCATCTGTTAGCTTTTCCCACTAGTCTCCACAAGTTTGGAACTTATATAATCAAAGGTTCTCTAAACAGGTTAGGGTTAGTTTTAGGGTTAGGGTTAGGGCTAGTGTTAGAGCAAGTGTTAGGGTTAAAGTTAGTTTTGTTCAAATTTCTTTGATATTGGGCAGGAGTCATCTTTTACCTAGCCGTACTATGTTCACCAGTTTGGGGTCTTCTTGTTTCAAGGTTCACTGTCAGGAACAGTTTGAGTTTTAAGGTTTCACTTCATTTGAACCTATACAGATAAATGGAAATGGAGCTAGAAATCAAACAGGGTTTGTGCTAGCTGCTTGAAACTTCACATCTGTTCTCTGTGGGCACTCTGTGGCTTCTTCCTTGTAAAAGTAGCTCTAAGCACAAGCATGCAAAAACAACTTTATCCAAGAGCACTTTATAAGAAATCAGGGAAATATGCATGTCCTGAACTACCTCCCCCCAATTATTTGGTCAGATTTTTTTGATACTTCACAGGATTCATCTGCTAGCTTGCTTCCCTGGGTTCCCCAAGTTTGGAACTTTTATGATCAAAGGTCTATAAACAGGATAGATTTAGGGTTAGTGTTAGATTTAGGACTAGAGTTAGAACTAGTGTTATGGTTAGAGTTATTTTTGTTCAAATTTCTTTAATACTGGGCAGGATTTATCTTTTACCTAGCCTTATAATGTTACCCAGTTTTGGGCCTTCTAATTTCAATTGTTCACTTTCAGGAACAGTTCATATTTTAAAATTTCACTTCAAGTTGTCCTATATGGGTAAATGGAAATGGAGCTGGTAATCAACAGGGTTGGTGCTAGCTGCTTGAAATTTCACACACTCAATCAGTTCTCTGTGGGCACTCTCTGGTTTCTTCCTAGTGAAAGTTTTCAAAAGCCATGGCAATGAAAAGAACATTATCCAAGAGCACTTTAGAAAAAAAAAAAAAAAACAGGGGAAATAGGCATGTACTGAAACACCTCCCCCAATTATTTTGCCAGATTTTTTTTATACTGGGCAGGATTCGTCTGTTACCTTTCCCTACTAGGCACTCCAAGTTTGGGTCTTCTATGATCAAAGGTTCTCTAAATAGGTTACGGTTAGGGTTAGGGTTAGGTTTAAGGCTAGGGTTAGAATTAGTGTTGGGGTTAGAGTTAGTTTTGTTCAAATTTCTTTGATACTAGGGAGGATTCATCTTTTACCTAGCCTTACTATATTCCCCACGTTTGGGCCTTCTCAGGTTCATGGTTCGCTGTAAGGAACAGTTTGTGTTTTAAGGTTTCATTTCATCTTGACTTATATGTGTAATTGGAAATAGAGCTGGATAACAAACAGGATTGTTGTTAGCTGCTTGAACCTTCACACACTCAATCAGTTCTCTGTGGGCACTCTCTGCTTTGTTCCTTGTGAATGTAGCCCTATGCTGAATCATGCAAAGCATAGTTTTAGTGTGAGGGCGATGTAGAGGGTTAGGTTTAAAATTAGGATCAGAGTCAGGGTAAGGGTTAGTTTTAGGGTTAGGGTTAGGACTCTATTTAGGGCTAAAGTTAGGGCTAGGTGTAGGGTTAGGGTTTGGTTTAAGTTAAGGTTTAGGGTTAGGGCTATGGCTCGGTTTTGTTTTAGGGCTAGGACTAATGTTAGGGCTAGATTTGGGATTAGTGTTAGATTTAGGGCTCGTGTTAGGAAGAGGTTTAGGATTAGGGTTAGGGTCAGATTTAGATTTAGGTTTAGATCTAGGACTAGGGTTAGGACTAGGTTCGTGTGGTGAGCCGCTTCTGCCGTTTCTGCAGACTATGGTCGCCATTACGAGATGGCGCTGGCTCCGCTGTGGTATGTGACAAACAACTCCTTATCTGAGAGAGTTGGCACATGATTTTTCACCACCCTGTGAGAAAGCTCCACGTGGCAGCTTTGCATTGGGGCTTGGGATGCTTTATTAAGGCTGAGAGGGCATCCGGGAGGAGAGAAGAAGAAAGAATAAGAAATATCAAGGGACCTGAATAAACTGCTGAGAGAAGATTCCTGAGTGTTGCATCTTCCTTGCGGGCAAGGGGTCGCGACAAGTGGTGCCGAAACCCGGGAGTCAGAACTCTCAGTAGTCAGGGGTGGTGCACCGGTTAGTCCCAGGTAAGTGGGATCCGCGATCAAAGCGGGGTTAGTCCCAGGTAAGTGGGATCCGCGATCAAAGCGGGGTTAGTCCCTAGTAAGTGGGATCCGCGACTAAAGCAGGGCAGTTCCTCTGTAATGAAAGAGGAAGCCTTGCATTTTATTGCAGCTGCACCGTGTACTTTCGCTTCTTTCACTTTCGTTTTCTGTGGTTCTTTCGCTGTGTCAGTGTGTTTCTGCTGTCTGTATTTTTTTTGTCGTTGTGTCATGGGTGCCGCATCTTCAAGTCCGCTTCTTCTGGCCCTAGATGGCCTGTTACGTTCCAAGGGACTGGAAGTGAAGCATAGTACTTTACAGAGATTTTTACAGAAGGTAGATATCGCTGCACCGTGGTTTGCATTTTCGGGCAGCCTTACTGTGCCTAGTTGGGATAAACTAGGCAAAGATCTTGACTTTGCATCTGAGCAGGGCATATTAGAGGGTGGGGTGATACCCCTTTGGAAAATGGTCCGTGGTTGCCTTACGGATGGCAGATGCCAGGAAGCACTTGCTAAAGGACAGGAGGTTTTAGAGTGATTACATGAGGAAAAGTCAGAGACGGCAGAAAGCGAAGTGACTCGGGAAGAGGGGAGTGTGCGGAGCATGACACGGGGGAGGAGACGGTTGTATCCAGATCTCAGTACGCTGCGTACACCCCCATGCGAAAGTGGGTCAGAGGAGGAGGAGGATGAGGAGGAAGAGCTCGGGAGGCTGTCTTGTCAGCTAGGGAGTTTAGCTATAGGAGAAGGGAACAAAAAGAAACAAGGGCTCAGGAAGAACGATCCCCCGGATCCACCACCGTATGGTGGGGGCACTACGGGGAGAGCTTTCCATGCCCAAACATGGAGGGCTGTTCACGCTGAGATGGGTCTTGCTTATCCAGTTTTTCAGGATGACAACAGGGGAAGAGTCCATGAACCCTTAGATTTTAAAATTGTAAAGACCCTGGCGGAGTCTGTGCGCACTTATGGGGTGGATGCCGCCTTCACACTGACTCAGGTGGAAAATTTATCTAGATACTGTATGACTCCCTCTGATTGGGCTAGCCTTGTTCGGGCTTGCGTTTCCCCGGGTAAATATCTGGACTGGAGAGCATTCGTGCTAGAGGGCGCAATAGAGCAGGCCGCCCAAAACCATGCGGCGGGACATCCCCATTGGGACAAGGATATGCTCTTAGGGCAGGGTAGATTTGCAAATCAACAGACAGGATTTCCTCTTGAGGCATATGATCAAATTAACAACATTTGCATTCGGGCATGGAAGTCGCTTCCAAATAGAGGAGAGGTGTCTGGTAATTTGACCAAGATTCTACAAGGCCCTACAGAACCCTTTTCAGATTTTGTAGCAAGGATGGTGGATGCCGCTGGAAAGATTTTTGGGGATCCTGATAGAGCCATGCCCCTTATCAAGCAATTGGTCTTTGAGCAGTGCACCAAGGAATGTAAAGCAGCAATCACTCCTTATAAAAATAAGGGCATAGAAGCATGGATGAAAGTGTGTAGAGAGATTGGAGGACCTTTAACTAATGCAGGTCTTGCAGCTGCTGTCCTTCGGATGGCAAAAGGGGGCAGTCCTGGTGCCGGAACATGCTTCCATTGTGGTCAACCTGGTCATTTCAGACGTGAATGTCCTAAAAAAGATAATTTTACTGGACCCCCTCGCGGTGGCCCTTCCAATGGCCTTCGTCAACCGGGGCTGTGTCCAAAATGTAAAAAGGGGAAGCATTGGGCAAAAGAGTGTAGATCAGTGAGGGACATCTATGGACAGCCTGTTTCAGCTGGGCCAAAAAACGGCCGAAGGGGCCCCCGACCCCAGGGCCCACAAATATATGGGGCAATGGAGAATGTCACACCCAAACCCGAGACATGGCCATCTCTACGCCATCCCATGAGACGCGGAGAGCCACTACAGGTGCCGCGGGATTGGACCTCTGTTCCACCTCCAGACTCGTACTAACACCTAAGATGGGAGTCCAATTGGTGGAAACTAAATTCAAAGGGCCTTTACCACCTGGCACTGTAGGTTTGCTAATTGGACGTGCATCCTCTATATTACAAGGTCTTCATGTCTTTCCTGGAGTCATTAGTCCTGATACTGTAGGATCAGTAAAGGTTATGGTGGAAGCTCCAAGGGGTATTGTGTCCATTTCCCCAGGAGACCGGATTGCTCAATTGCTAATTCTACCCAGTCTGCATACCCGCTTTCCTGCTGATTCCTTTTCAAGGACAAGTGATGAGATTGGAGTCACTGGAGGGAATTCTGTTTATTTGTCCTTAGATATGAATGACCGTCCTACTTTAAACTTAACCATAGAAGGCAAATCAATTTTGGGGTTGCTAGATACTGGAGCAGATCGTAGTATAATAGCACAAAAGGACTGGTCAAAGGGGTGGCCGGTGCAGCTCTCAGATCAATCACTAAGAGGTTTGGGATATGCCCAAGCCCCTCAAATCAGCTGTAGACATCTATCTTGGAAGGACCCAGAAGGACACAATGGCACCTTTCAGCCTTATGTACTTGATTTACCTATCTCTTTATGGGGTCGTGATCTGATGAAAGACATGGGGTTCACTCTTAGTAATGATTATTCTCCGGTGTCTCAACAGATTATGCAAAATATGGGGTATAGGCCAGGTCTAGGACTAGGAAAACACCTACAGGGGTGTAGGCATCCTGTGCAAGGTCATCAAAAGCTTAACAGATTTGGTCTGGGTTTTTCCTAGGGGCCACTGGGGCTCAAATACCCATAACATGGCTCACCGAGGAGCCTGTTTGGGTGCCTCAGTGGCCTCTTCCCTCGGTTAAATTGGCAGCGGCCCATAATTTAATCAAAGAACAACTAAACTTGGGTCACATCCAACCTTCTACTTCTCCATGGAATACTCCCATATTTGTTATTAGGAAAAAATCAGGAAAGTGGCGCCTACTGCATGATTTACGAGCAGTTAATGCTCAAATGCAACTTATGGGGCCCATTCAAAGAGGGCTACCTCTGCTCTCCTCTATTCCTCAGGGCTGGCATATTATTGCTATTGACATTAAAGACTGTTTCTTTTCTATTCCTTTGCATCCTAAAGACTCACAACGTTTTGCTTTCACCCTTCCCTCGTGTAACCACGAGGAGCCAGATCTTAGGTTTGAGTGGGTAGTGTTGCCGCAGGGAATGGCTAATAGTCCCACGATGTGCCAGATGTATGTGGGGAAGGCACTCGCACCTCTCAGACATAAGTATTCCTCCATCAAGATTATTCATTATATTATGATGTGTTATTGGCCGCTAAGTTAGAGCAGATAGTTAATGAGGCCTATAAAGACTTAGTAAAGCTGTTAGCTCAATATGGGCTACATATTGCACCTGAAAAAGTTCAAACGGGAAATTCTATTGAGTATTTGGGAGCAATAATTGGGTATGATAAATTAAAACCACAAAAAATCACCATAAGAACTCAAGATCTCCAAACTCTGAATGATTTTCAAAAACTGCTGGGAGATATTAATTGGATAAGGGGATATTTACATATTCCTAATGGTGTGCTCAAGCCTCTGTATGCTACCCTTAAGGGTGATCCAGATCTTGCTTCTCCTCGTAGCCTCACCAAAGAGGCTAAAGCGGCCCTTATAACAGTAGAAGAAGCTATACAACATGCTACTCTATGCAGGCTCCAAAGTGATAAATCTTTCCAGTTATGTGTGCTTGCCACTATGCGGCAGCCTACTGGAGTACTGTGGCAAGATGGGCCTTTACTATGGATCCACCCACATATATCCCCAGGAAAATCTTTAGAATACTATCCTGATGCTGTTGCAGCGTTAGCACTTAAAGGGATTCACCAAAGCATTCAATTTTTCGGACAATCACCTTCTTCTCTTATTATACCCTATACTAAGGCTCAACTTAATGTTTTGTGTGCTACTCTAGACAACTGGGCTATTCTATGTTGCTCGTTTCAAGGGGATATTGATAATCATTACCCTTCCCATCCATTACTCCATTTTGTTAAAGAACATCCCATCATTTTCCCTAAGGTAACTTCACCCAATCCAATTCCGGGGGCTGTTAATATTTTCACTGATGGTTCCAAGTCTGGAATGGGAGCTTATGTAATTAATGATTCTCCCCCTGTTCAGCATCAATTTGCTCCTGGTAATCCACAATGGGTTGAACTGCAAATTGTTATTGAGGTTTTTAAACAGTGTTCTTTTCCTTTTAATCTTATCTCGGACTCCATTTATGTGGTACAAGCACTCAAAGTCCTGGAGGCCGTGGGAGCTATTAGTAATGCCCATAATGTATCTGCTTACTTTAATCAGCTTCAACAACTTATCTGTAGCCACACTGCTCCTTTTTATCCAATGCACATACGGGCTCATACTTCTCTTCCTGGTCCGTTATCACAGGGTAATACCTGTGCGGACTCAGCCACTAGAGGCCAGTTGATATGCTTGGCTTCCTCCTTAGAGGGGGCTAAATTATTTCACCAAAATTTCCATGTTAATGCTTTAACGCTGCGCAGGCGTTTTTCCATTTCAAGAGCGGATGCTCGTCAGATAGTATTACAATGTCCCCATTGTGTCACATTTCTTCATCCCCCTACTTATGGAGTGAACCCACGGGGATTAAAACCATTGGTTGTCTGGCAAATGGATGTGACGCATATACCTGACTTTGGTAACCTCAAGTATGTACATGTTTCTGTTGATACGTGCTCTGGAGTTATTCATGCCTCTGCTTTGTCGGGAGAGAAGGCACGTAATGTTATCACTCATTGCCTAGAAGCATGGGCAGCATGGGGTGCTCCTGCATCCCTTAAGACTGATAATGGACCTGCTTATACTGGCAGACAATTTACATCCTTTTGTTCTACCATGGGAGTGCAACTTACTCATGGTCTGCCTTACAATCCTCAAGGACAAGGCATTGTTGAGCGTGCTCATCGCACCTTAAAGGAAACTTTACAAAAACAAAAAGGGGGAATAGGAGCTGAACACACTCCTAAAGAACGCCTGTCCTTAGCTCTCTTTACCATTAATTTTTTAAATTTAGATATTCATGGTCGCTCTGTGGCTGATAGACATGTGTCCCCTCAGCCCTCTGTGATTGGTTATGTTAAGTGGAAGGATGTTCTTACAGGCCAATGGAACGGCCCCGACCCCGTGCTGACATGGGCACGAGGATCTGTATGTGTTTTTCCCCAGGATCACACGGAGCCGTTGTGGGTCCCTGAACGTCTGACAAGAAGAGTCTTGACATCAACCGACCAGCAACAAGAGATACCACAGCAACCCTGTGATGAGGATCTTCACTCTGCTACGTGCTCTGGTTCTGGTGCTGGTGCCGATGGCACAGACGACACCAATGCAGTGGTGGGCAGTGGCACGGGCTTGGCCAATGCCGATGCCGGTTCATGGTAGTTCTAGTGTCCTCCCCACTCTTTTCTCTACCTCATGTGAGATGTCTGCTCCCTGTGCCTCTCCTAGAGGGGACGTGGAAAGCATTTTTAATCGATCTCAGGTTAATCTCACAGGAGTTTTTTGTTTCAGCCTTGGAAACGCTAATTGCATTAGCCTTAAGACCAAAAATTTGACTAACTGGGAGGACCCATTGCGGTCCAATCAGGTCTCAGGGAGTATTATTAATGCTGTACTGAGCCAAGTAGTTTCGGGGAAGCAATCAGGTTCAGGGACCCCTGTAAATAGCTCTGCTTTAAACATAACTACCTTGGCTATGATCTCCAAGGTACTAATCCCAGTGCCTCCTTCTTCTAATAGTACTTACAATGCCACTCATTTCAAGGCCTCTCCTTACTGTACCCCTAATCTTGGTTTCCCCCCAACATTTACGCCTTGTCAGGATCATTCTTGGGAGAAACTTCAAGTGGCTAAGGGTTTCTCCTTTTCCCCCTCTCTTAAGAGGTATGTTTATAATTTTAACCATAGTGCCAACTCCTCTACAGTAGTAGGTTGGTCCTGGTTTCAATGGCTGATTTCCAATGAGAAGGGGGCTTCAGCTGATATTTCTGCATTGGCTCAATTGCTGGGAGCCAAAAGCTGGCTGGCTAATGTTTCTGGCACTGTTAGGAAAAGTGAACGAGGTAATAGGCTCACATCTGTTTCGCTCAACTCTTTGCTATATAATGCTACATTGCCTCCTGCAATGGTCTGCGTCCAATCCCCGTTCTTGCTCCTTTTGGCTAATAACACCTCGTCGGGAATGCTGGATTGTTCTAGTGTTACCTGTCTCTTATCTGAGTGTTGGAATGGTTCTTGGACTGTAGCAGTGGTTATGAAAATTCCAACCTTTGTCCCAATCCCAGTCACTGCGGACCCAGATAAATTCCCCATTGTTGAGCTACTTAGAGTCCGCAGAGATTTTGGAATTACGGCAGCTATAGTGACAGCTGTGGCAGTGTCTGCTGCTGCAGCAGTTACAGCTGGAGTAGCCATGGCCAGTCAAGTACAAACTGCTGCCACCATTAATCAAGTTGTTCAACAAACTTCCACTATACTTGAATCCCAAAATTCAATTAATCAACATATTTTGTCAGGGATTTTAGCTGCCAACCAAAGGATAGATTTACTCCAAGCTCAGGTAGAAGAATTGGCTGACTTGGTGCTTTTGGGTTGTGTTGATCAACGTGCACATTTATGTATAACCTCTGTCAGATTTAATGATTCCAGAAATGCCTCCCGCATCATCGGGGAATATCTATCCGGAACCTGGTCCTTGGCAGCAGAAAACTTGATCCAGTCTCAACTAACTCAGATTGCTGTTTTGAATAGTACCCGTGTTGAACCAGTGACTTTGGGTCAATTCACCGATTGGATATCTTCTGCTTTTTCCTTCTTCAAAGAGTGGGTGGGAGTAGGCATTTTTGGTGCAATGTGTTGCTTCAGTGTTATACTTTGTTTGTGGTTTCTCTGTCGCCTTAAAACTCGCCATGCACAAGAAAAAGCTATGATCATACAAGCTCTTGCAGCTTTAGAAAATGGCAACTCACCTCAAGTCTGGCTTGCGCATCTTAAACAGTAAACCGTTGTCATGGTCGTTGCACCCCGAGTTATTATAACATTGCACTGGGATCGACATGACTTTCCTTGTTATTCTCTTAGTGTTGGAAAGCCCTTGCACTCTGCCAGTCTTACTGCCATTGCACGCAGATGGGTTTCCACACTAGTGCTTTTCTATCGCTTTAAAGTCCATGCCTTTCTTTCAGGGTGCTGTCAACTTGTTTGTCATTATAAACAGCCACAGTTCAGCCTCAGCTATCCCCCTTCGTCCACCATCGTCACGATACAGGATGCGAGGCAAGGCACTGCACTTGAGTGATCCTTGACGTGGACCTCAAGGAGAGCATGTCCTATTGCATGCGGGTTAGACGTGTCCACGCCCCGCCCCACGAAAAAAGGCGTCGGCTGATATGGCCTCGGATCTGGGGAAGGGCCCTCCTTAGGACTGAGCCATACTATGCAGCCACTTCTGCACAGTGGGATAGGACCTCTACTCTCGCCTGTATTGTTTTAATAAAACAGAAAGGGGGAACTGTGGTGAGCCGCTTCTGCCGTTTCTGCAGACTATGGTCGCCATTACGAGATGGCGCTGGCTCCGCTGTGGTATGTGACAAACAACTCCTTATCTGAGAGAGTTGGCACATGATTTTTCACCACCCTGTGAGAAAGCTCCACGCGGCAGCTTTGCATTGGGGCTTGGGATGCTTTATTAAGGCTGGGAGGGCATCCGGGAGGAGAGAAGAAGAAAGAATAAGAAATATCAAGGGACCTGAATAAACTGCTGAGAGAAGATTCCTGAGTGTTGCGTCTTCCTTGCGGGCAAGGGGTCGCGACAGGTTAGGGTTCTGGATTGGATAGAGTTATAACTAGGGATAATTCTAGGAAGAGAGTTAGTTTTAGACTTAGTACCAGGTTTAGGTTAGTGTTAGGGTTACAGCTAAATTAGGGCTAGGATTAGGGCTAGGGTTAGTGTTAGGGTTAGGCCTAGAGGTAGGGCTAGGTTTTAGGGTTAGTATTGGGGTCAAGGTTAAGTTTAGGGGAATGGGTGGTGTTATAGCTATCTTTAGGTCTAGAATGAGGATTAGAATTAGGATTAGGGTTAGGGTTCATGGTAGGATTAAGGTAGGTTTAGGGTTAGAATGATGACTAGGGTTTCTGTTAGGTTTAGGCCTAGTACTATTGCTAGGATAATAGCAGGTCTAGGGTTATGGTTAGGGATAATTTTAGGATTCGGTTATGCATAGTTCTAGTGAGTTACGTTTCGTGTAAGTGTCAGGTTTAGAGCTAGGGTTTTTATTAGGGTTAGAGTCAGGGTTGGCATTTGGTTTAGGTTAAAGCTTATGGTTAAGGCTTGAGTTAGTGGTAGGTTTATGTTTAGGGTTAGGGTAATGGATATGGTTCAGTTTAGGCTTCAGTTAAGGTTTAGGGTAAAAAATGTGTTAGGTTTATTGATAGGGTTAGTATTAGCATTAAGGTTAGGGTTATGTTTAGTGTTTAGAGCTCGGTTTAGGGCTAGGGTATAATTTGGATTAAGTCTAGGATTAGTGTTAGGTTTAGGGCTATGGTTAGGGTTTGGTTTAGGGTAAGTATTATGGTAAGGGTAAGTGTTAGTTTTAGGGATAGGGTTATGGTAAGGTTAGAGTAAAGTTAGTGTTTGAGCTAGGGTTAGAGTTAGGGCGAGGGTTAGGTTTAAATTTAGGTCTAATGTTATGTTTAAGGTTATGGTTTGGTTTAGGGTTAGGGTTATGGCTAGGGTTTTAATTAGGGTTAGGTTTAAGTTTAGGTTAATGGATAATATTAGAGATGTGGTTAGGGTATGTGTTAGGGCTAGTGTTAGAATTAGGTTTAGTGTAAGACTTAATGTTTCTGCTTAGGTTAGGTCTATTTCAAGGTTTAGGTTTAGGATTTGGTCTAGGGTTACATTTATGTTTTAAATTATTTTTATTGTTAGGGATAGGGTTATAATTAGTGTTAGTGTAATGGTAATGGATAGGGTTAGAGCTAAAGTTTGGGCTAGGATTAAAGTTAGGATTAGAGCTAGAATTAGGGTTTGGATTTAGGAAGAAGCTAGTTCTATGTTTAGTGAAAGGGTTTTCCTTGAGCTAGGGTTAGGTCTAAGACATGGATTAGGGCTAGCGTTAGTATTAGGGCTATGATTAGGGTTAGGGTTATGCTTAGGACGAAGTTTAGGCCTAGGATTATGGCTAGGTTTTATGTTAGGTTTAGGGCTATGGTTAGAACTATGGGTAACGTAAGAGCAAGGGTTATGTTTAGGGCTAGTTTTAGATTTAGAGTTATGGCTAGGGTTTTAGTCAGGGTTAGGGATAATTTTAGAGTAATGGATAATATTAGAGGTAGGGTTAGGTTTAGGGTTAGTGTTTGGGTTAAAGCTAGTGTTAGGGTTAAGTTTAGTGTAAGGCTTAATATTTCAGCTAAGTTTAGGGCTATTTCAAGGGTTAGGTTTCAGCTTAGGTCTAGGGTTACATTATTTTTAAGGTTAGGTTTAGTGTTAGGGATAGGGTTAAAATTATCATTAGGGTAAGTGTAATGAATAGGGTTAGAGCTAAAATTTTGTCTATGATTAAAGTTAAAATTAGCGCTTGGATTAGGGTTAGGGTTCAGGTTGGGGCTATTGTTATGTTTAGTGAAAGGGTTTTCCTTGAGTTAGGGTTAGGTCTAAGGCATGGGTTAGGGTTATGGTTAGTGTTAGGGCTATAATTAGGGTTAGGGTTATGCTTAGGACTATGTTTAGGCCTAGGAATAAGGCTAGGTTTTATGTTAGGTTTAGGGCTAGGGTTAGAACTATGGGTAACATAAGAGGTAGGGTTGGGTTTAGGGCTAGTTTTAGGTTAGGATTATGGCGAGTTCTAGTGTTAGGTCTAGGTTTTGGGTTAGGGTCAGGTTTCGAGCTAGGTTTAGTTTTAGGTCAGTGTTTGGGATTGGGTTAGGGTTAGTGTTATAGCCCGAATTAGTACTAAGTTTAGGACTAGGTGGAGGGTTAGTGTTTGGTTTAGGTTAAAAGTTATTGTGAGGGCTAAAGATACATTATTTTTTAGGTCTAGGGCTAGAGTTATAGCTATATTTTGGATTAGCTTTAGGTTAGGGCTAGTGTTAGGGTTAAATATAGATATAGGGTTACTGGTAGGGCTAGTGTTAGGGTTTGGTTTACGGATAGGATCAGGTTTAGATGCAGGGTTAGTGTTAGGGTTAGAATAAGGGTCAGGGTTAGGGTTTGAGCTAGAATGAGGGATAGGGTTAGGGCTATTAATATGGCTAGAGTATAAGTCAGGATAAGGATTAGGGTTAGGACAAGGGTTAGCATTTGGGTTAGGGTATGACTTTGGGTAAGGGAAAGGATTAGGGTTAGGATTAGGGTTAGGGCTAGTGTGAGGGTTAAGATTTGGGTTAAATCTAGTTTTAGGGCTTAGATTACAGGTAGGATTTGTGTTAGGGTTAGGGGTAGGGTTAGGACAATGACTAATGTATGAACCAGGGTATTGATTAGGGCGAGTTTTATGGTTAGGGTGAAAGCTAGGTCTAGTGGTAGGCTTAAGTTAAGGTTAGGGTAATGTTTAGAGCTAGGATTAGTGTTAGGGTCAGCGTCATGTTCAGGGTTAGTTTTAGAGTTAGGGTTAGGGCTAATTGTAGGGTTAGATTTTGGTTTAGAATATGGGTTAGTGTTAGGGCTATGGATTGGTTTCGTTTTATGACTAGGGCTAGGCGTAGTTCAAATTTTAGGATTAGCATTATTGTTAGGACTATGTTAGGGTTTTGTTTAGGCCTATGGTTGTAGTTAAATTTAGAGTTAGGTTTATATTTAGAGTTAGGATTTGGGCTAGGACTAAGGATAGAACTAGCGATAGGGCTAGGGAAAGAGTTAGTCTTAGGGCTAAGGTTAGAGTTTGGATAGGACTAAATTAGGGCTAGGATTAGTGCTAGGCTTATTGTTATGGTTAGGCCTAGGGTTAGTGTGATAAGTTAGGGTTAGGTTTAGGGTTATGGCTAGGTTTAGGGTAAGGGATGGGTTTATAGTGAGGTTTAGCGCTAGGGCAAGGGTTAGAATTAGGGTTAAAACTTGGGTTTTGGTTTGGGTTAAGGCTAGGGCTAATTTCAAGTCCAGCATTATGGTTAAAGATAGTTTTAGGGTTAGGTTTATGGCTACATCTAGTGTAATGGTAGGTTTAAGGTTAGGGTCAGATATAGAGCTAAGGGTATTATTAGGGTCAGAGTCATTATTAGTGTTTGAGATAGGATAAGGTTTTAAGTTAGGGCTCAAATTAGCATTAGGGTTAAAATTGGGGCAATGATAGTGTTAGGTTTAGGTTTCAGGTTATGTTTAGGGGAATGAATAGGGTTATGAGTAGGGACAAGGTTAGGTTTAGTCTAGGGTTAGCATTAGGGTTATGGTTAGGGTTAGGGTAATGGATAGGGTTAGAGCTAAGATTATGGCTATGGTTACAATTAGTGCTAGTGTTATGGTTAAGGTTAGTATTAGGGTTAAAGCTATTGTTAGGGCAGAAATTCCACCTAGGTATTAGGTTAAGATAAAACTAGAGTTAGGTTTACGTCTAATATATGTACTAGTGTTACGATTAAGGCTAGTTTTATGGTTAGGGTTAGGGATAAATCTATTGTTAGATTTGGGGTTAGGATTAGAGTGACGTTTAGAGCTAGGTTTAGGGTTATGTCAGATTAATTGTTATTTTTATTTTTTGGCTTAAAACTCAAATGAGGGCTAAGGTTAGGGCTAGGTGTAGGGTTCAGGGTTGGTTTAGGTTAAGGGTCAGGGTTAGGGCTATGGCTTGGTTTTGTATTAGGGCTAGGGCTAGAGTTAGGACTGGTTTTAGGATTAGCATTGGGGTTAGGGTTAGGGCTAGTGTTAGGTTTAGGTTTAGGCATATGTTTAGGGTTAGATTTAGATTTAAGGTTAGAACTAGGGTTAGGGCTAAGAAAAGGTCTAGGGTTAGGCCTAGAGTTAGAACTAGAATTAGGGTTCCAGTATGGGGTAGGATTAGAAAATATTTTAGTACAAGGGTAAGAGTTAGACTTAGTTTTAGGGCTAGGTAAGGATTAGGGTTAGGGATATGGCAAAATTAGGGCTAAGATTAGGGCTAGGGTTAGTGTTATGGTTATGCCCAGGTTTAAGGTTAGGGTTATGATTAAGGCTATGTTTAGGGCTAAGAAAAAAGCTAGGGTTTGTTTTAGGGTTAGGGCTATGATTATGGCTAGGGTTGATGTCAGATCTATGGTTATCATTAGGAATATTTTCAAGCTTAGGTTTTTGGCTAGGTTTATTTTCAGAGTTAGGTTTAGGGTAAGGTTCAGGTTTAGATCTAGGAGAATTATTAGATTCATGTTCAGAGTTAGGGTTTTGTTTAGGTTTGAGTTTAGGGTTAGTGCTCGAATTGGAATTAGGGTTAGTGTTATTGTAATAATAGGGTTAGGTTTAGGATAATTGATAATGTTGGGGTTAGTGATAGGGTTAGTGTTAGGCCTAGGGTTAGCATTAGGGTAAGGTTTATGTTTAGGGTAATGGATACAGTTAGAGTTTAGATTAGGGTTAGGGTTATTGTTAGGATTAGGTCTTGAGTTTGGGTTAGGGTGAGGGTTAGAACTTGGATTTTTTTAGGGTTATGTTTAGAATAAAGGTTAGGTTATGAGCTATGGGTAGGGCTAGAGCAAGGGTTAGGTTAAAGGTTAGGTCTAGGGATAGAATTATGGTAGTTCTATGGTTAGAGTTAGGGTTAGGGCTAGGATTATCATTAGGGTTAGGGTTAGGTTTAGTGTAATGGATACGGTTAGATTTAGGTGTAGGTTTAGGGTTAGTGTTAGATTTAAGTATAGGATTAATGTTAGGGCTATGGTTTTGTTTAGGTTTATGGTAAGGGTTAGGTTTTGAGCTAGGGTTAGTGTTATGGCGAGTGTTAGGTTTAGGTTTATGTCTAGGTTTAGTTTTCTGGTTAGGGTTAGGGTTATGGTTAGGTTAAGGCTAGGGTTACCAATAGGTTTAGGGTTAGGTTTAGGGTATTTTGTAGGTTTAGAGCTAGGGTTAGGGCTAGGGTTAAGGTTAGGATTAGGTCTAGGGTTAGGGTTAGATTTACAGATAGTTCTAAATTTATGTTTATGGTAAGTGTTATGCTTGGAGGTGGCTTTGGGTCTAAGGCTAGGGTTAAGTTAGGATTAGGGCTAGGGTTAGGGTTAGGATTATTCTTAAGGCTAGGTTAAAGCCTAGGATTAGCTCTAGGCTTTGTGTTAGGTTTATGCCTAGGGTTAGGGCTGTGGGTAATGTAAGAACTAGGGATAAGAGTAGGGATAATTTTAGGGTTATGGTTATGGCTAGGTCTAGTGTTAGGTTTATATTTTCAGTTAGGGTCAGGTTTAGAGGTAGGTTTACTGTTAAATGCTGGTCAGTGTACAGGTTAGAGTTAGAGTTAGGGTTATAGCCAGAATTAGGACTATGTTTAGGTCTAGGGGTAGGAGTAGTGTTTGGGTTAGGGTAAGGGTTATTGTTAGGGCTAGGACTAGGTTTTTTTTAGGTCTAGGGCTAGAGTTAGGGCCTGATTTAGGAGTAGATTTAGGTATAAGGCTAGTGGTAGTGTTAGGTTTATGAATAAATTTGTCCGTAGTGCCAGTGTTAGAGTTTGGCCTAGGGTTAGGGTCAGTTTTAGACCTAAGTTTAGTGTTAGGCTCAGAATAAGGGTCATGGTTAGCATTAGAGTTTAGGATAGGATTAGAGCTAAAATGAGTGCTAGGGTCAGAGCTATTAATGGGGTTAGGATATTGGTTAGCCTAAGGATTAGAGATAGGTCTAGGTTTACCATTAGGGTTAGGGTTTTACTTAGGGTAAGGGATAAGGTTAGAGCTAGGGTTAGGGTTAGAGTTAGGGTTAGAGTTAAATCTAGGTTTAGAGCTTGGATTAGGGCTTTTTTTTGTTGTAGGGTTAGGCCAGAGTTAGGGCATTGGCTAATGTTAGAACTAGGGTTACAATTAGGGTTAGTGTTAGGGTTGGGTTTAGGGGTAGGTCTAGTGTTATGGTTAGGTTTAAGGCTAGGGTGATATTTAGAGCTAGGGTTAGTGTTAGGATATGAGTCAGTGTCAGGGTTAGGGTTAGGACTCGAATAAGCTATAGGATTACTGTTAGGTTTTTGTTTAAGGTTAGTATGGGGTCTAGAGCTAGGGTGAGCATTAGGATATGAGTCTGTTTCAGGGTTAGATTTAAGGTTAGGGTTAGGAGTCAAATTTAGGTCTAGGGTTAGGTCTAGATGTAGTTTTAGAGTGGTTTAAGTTAAGCTTTAGTGTTAGGGCCATTTGTCAGTTTTGTTTTACTGCTAGGGTTAGGGTTAGGGCTAATTTTACAATTAACATTAGAGTTAGGGCCAGTGTTAGTGTTAGGGTTAGGCTTAGGTTTAGGGTTAGGTTTAGAGTTAGGGTTAGAAATAGGGTTAGGGCAAGGACTAAGGATAGGGCAAGCATTAGTGGTAGGTTTAGGGCTAGGTTTTGGGTTTTGGTAAGGAATAGTGTTAGAACTAGGGATAGGGCTAGTGTGAGAGTAAGAGTTGTCTTACTGCTAGGGTTATGATTTGGTTTAGACATAAGATTACTGGTAGGGCCAGTGTTAGGGTTTCCTCTATGCTTAGGTTCAGGTTTAGACCTAGGGTTATTTTTTGTGTCAGAATAAGGGTCAGGGTTAGCGTTAGGGTTTGGGATAAGATTAAAGCTAAAATGGGGGCTAGAGTCAGGATTATTAAAAGGATTCAGATTTTGGATAGCCTAATAATTAGGAATAGTTCTTGGGTTACCATTAGGGTTAGAGGTTTGCATAGGGTAAGGGATAGGGATAGATCTACGGTTAGAGATAGGTTTAGGGTTAAAGCTAGGTTTAGAGCTCTAATTAGGGCAAGTTTTTTGTTGTAGGGTTAGGGCTAGGATTAGGGCAATGATTAATGAAAGAACTTGTGTTACCTTTAGGGTTAGTTTTAGGTTTAGGGTTAAGAGTAGGTCTAGTGTTAGGGTTGGGTTTAAGGTTAGAGTCATATTTAGAGCTAGGGTTAGTGTTAGGATATGAGTGAGGGTCAGAGTTAGGTTTAGGACTCGAATTAGGGATAGGGTTACTGGTAGGTATCAGTTTAAGGTTAGGATGGGGTCTAGAGCTAGGGTGAGCATTAGGATACGAGTCTGTGTTAGGGTTCCTTTTAAGGTTAGGGTTATGAGTCGAATTTAGGGCTAGAGTTAGGTCTAGATGTAGTGTTAGGGTAGTTTAAGTTAAGGTTTAGGGTTAGGGCTATTGCTTGGTTTTGTTTTACTTCTAGGGTTAGGGTTAATGCTAATTTTATGATTAGAATTAGGGTAAGGGCTAGTGTCAGTGTTAGACTTAGGCTTTGGTTTAGGGTTAGATTTAGATTTAGGGTTAGATCTAGGTTTAGGGTTATGACTGATGATAGGGCAAGGGCTAGGACTGATGATAGGGCAAGGGTTAGGGCTAGGGTTAGATTATGGTATGTAATAGGGTTAGAACTAGGGATAGGGCTAGTGTGAGTTAGAGTTAATCTTAGGGCTTGGATTAGGGAAATGGATAAATTATGGCTAGGATTATATCTATGGTTATGTTCAGCTTAAATATAGAGTAGGATTTGAGTTAGTATTAAGTTTAGGGCAAGGGATAATGTAATAGCTAGGTTTACGGGTAGGGTGATATTTAGAATTAGGGTTAGAGCTTTGGTTACGGTTAGGGTTATGATTAAAGCTAGGTTTAGTGCTAGGATGAGGGTTAGTGTTTGTTTTAGGTTTAGGGCTAGGTTTTGGGGTATGGCTAATTTCAGATGTAGAATTATGTTTAAAGATAATTTTATGTTTAGGATTATGGCTACGTCTAGTCTAAGGGTTAGGTTTAGGTTTTGGGTCAGGTTTAAGGCTAAGGGTATTATTATGGACAAGGACTGGGTCTAGGGTTAGAGTTAGGGATAGGTTAAGGTCTAAAGTTAGGGATAGGTTAAGGTCTAAAGTTAGGGATTGAATTAGCATTGGGTTTCGTATTAGAGTAATGATAGGATTAGTATTAGGGTCCAGACTAGGTTTATAGATAAGGATAGAAATAGGATTAGAAATAGCATTAGGTTTAGACCGAGGGTTAGCATTAGGGTTAGGGTTATGTTTATGGTAATGGATAGGGTTAGACTAGGGTTAGGGCTAGGGTTATTGTTATGATTATGGTTAGGTTTATGGTTAGGGCTTGGGTTAGGTTAAAAGCTCAGGATAGGACTCAGATCATGGCTATATTTCAGGTTAAGTTAGTGCTAGTGTTAGGGTTATGGCTAATGTAAGTACTAGAGTTACATTTAGGGCTAATTTTAAGGTTAAGTTTAGTGATAGGTTGAGTGTTAGGGTTAGGTTTAAGGTCAGGCTGATGTTTAGAGCTAGGGTTAATTTAGTGTCAGAGTCAGGGTCAGAGTTAGTTTTATGGTTTGGCTTAAAACTCGAATTAGGTCTAGGGTTATGGGTAGGTGTATGGTTAGGTTTTCGTTTAATTTAAAAATTAGTGTTAGAGCTATGGCTCAGTTTTGTTTTAGACAAGGGCTAGGGTTAGTGCTAGTTTGAAGATTAGTGTTAGGCTTAGGCCTAGTATGTGGTTTAGTCTTAGGCTTCAGGTTACGTTTAGATTTAGAGATAGGTGTTGATCTATTATTAGTGCTAGGGCTAAGTATAGGGCAAGGGTTAGTACAATGGTTAGGGCTAGGGTTATGGTTATGTAATGGAATAGGTTTAGAACTAGTGATAAGGCTAGTGTGAGAGTTAGAGTTCGTCTTATGGCTAGGTTTAGTGATATGGTTAGGGATAGGCCTGAATTAGGGCTAGGGTTACTGTTAGGTTTAAGCCTAGGTTTAGGGTGAGAGTTAGGGTTACGTTAAATTTAAAGGAATGGGTTATAGCAAGATTTAGGGCATGGCAAGGGTTAGTATTAGGGTTAGGGCCAGGGTTTGGGTTAAGGTTATGATTAAGGCTAGGGTTTAGGGCTAGGATGAAGGCTAGTGTTTGTATTAGGTTTAGGGCTAGTATTAGGTATAGGGCTAATGTCAGGTCTGGGGTTACAATTAGGGATACATTTAGTGTTAGGTTTATGGCTTGGTCCAATGTAAGGGTTAGGTTTAGGGTAAGGGTCAGTTTTAGAGGTAGGGTTATTATTAGGGTCAGAATAAAGGTTAGGGTTTGGGTTAGGTTAGGGTTTATGTTTAGGGCTCAAAATAGCATTTGATTTAGGATTAGGGTAATGACAGGGTTAGGTTTTGGGTTTAGTTTTGCTTTATTGTAATGTGTAGGATTAGGGTTAGGCCTAGGTCAGCATAAGGGTTAGGGTTATCATTACGGTAATGGATAGAGTTAGACCTAAGTTTAAGGCTAGGGTTATGTATAGAATTAGTGCTTTTGTTTGGTTTAGTGTTAGGTTTAAGTTAAGGGTTAAAGGTATGATAAGGACTCTGACTAAGGCTAGGTTTTGGTTAGGTTAGGGCTAGGGCTAATACTATGGCTAATGTACAAAGTATGGTTATGATTAGTGCTAGTTATAAGGTTAGGGTTAAGGCTAGGTCTAGTGTTAAAATTAGATTTACAGTTAAATGATTTTAGAGCTAGGTTTAGTGTTAGGGTCAGAGTCAGGGTCAGGATTAGTTTTCAGGTTAGGTTTAGGACTAGAATTAAGGATAGGATTAGGGATAGGGTTAGGGGTAGGTGTAAGGTTAGGGTTTGGTTTAGGTTAAGGGTTAAGATTAGGGCTATAACACGGTTTTGTTTTAGGGCTAGGGCTAGGGATAGGGCTAAGATTAGGTCTAGGTTTAGGGTGATGGTAAGGGAAAAGGTTAGAACTACCCATTATACTAAGACAAGAGTTGTAGTTAGTCTTAGGCCTAGGGTTATGTTTAGTGTTTGGGATAGGGCTAAGTTAACTCTGGTATTAGGGCAAGTGTTAATGTTAGAGTTAGGCCTAGGGTTAGGGCTAGGTTTAGTGTTAGGATCTGGAATACGGTGAGGTTTATGGTAAGGGATGAGTTTATACCTAGGTTTAGGGATAGGGTGAGGGTTAGAATTAGGGTTAGCGTTAGGGTTAGGGTTATGATGAAGGCGAGGATTATGTCTAGGATGTGGGTTAAGGTTTGTGTTAGGGTTAGGACTAGGATTAGAGCTCGGGCTAATGTCAGGTCTAGGGTTAGAGTTAGGGATAGTTTTCGGGTTAGGTTTATATCTAGGTCTATTTTAAGTGTTAGGTTTATGGTTAGGGTCAGGTTTAGAGCTAAGGGTATTATTAGGGTCAGGGTTAGGGTTTGGGTTAGGTTTTGGTTTATGGTTAGGGATAGAATTAGCATTAGGTTTAGTGATAGGTTAACAATAGTTTTAGGCTTAGGGTTCAAGTTAGGTGTAGGGCAATAGATAGGGTTAGGGATGGGCATAGGATTAGGGTTTGGCCTAGGGTTAGCATAAGGGTTAGGGTTATCCTTAGAGAAATAGATAGGGTTAGAGCTAGGGTTAGGGCTAGGGTTATGCTTAGGATTGGATATAAGTTTAGGCTTAGGTTTAGGGTTAGGGCTATGGTTAGCATTACAGTTATCTTTAGGGTTAAAGATATGTTAGGGCTTGGATTAGGACTGGGTTTGCCAATAAGATAGGGCTATGTCTAAATTAGGAACTTGTTATGATTAGGGCTATTTTTAAGGTTAATGTTAGGGCTAGGTATATTTTCAGGGTTAGGGTGATGTTTAGAGCTCTGGTTAATGTTAATGTCAGGGTCACTGTTCAGATTAGGATTATGGTTAGAATTAAAGACATAATTAGGCTAGGGTTAGGTCTAGGGGAATAGTTAGTGTTTGGCTTAGTCTAAGCATTATTATTAGGGCTAGGGCTAGGTTTTTCTTTAGGTCTAGGGCTGGAGTTATGGCTAGATTTAGGATTAGGTTTAGGTCTAGGGCTAGTGTTAGAATTTGGTTTAGGGTTAGGTTCAGGTTTAGACCTATGATTAGTGTTAGGGTCAGAATAAGGTTCAGGGTTAGGGTTAGGGTTCGGGTTATGGTTAGAGCCAGAATGAGGGCTAGGGTTAGGACTAGTAATAGGATTAGGGTTTGGGTTAGGTTAAGGATTAGGGTTAGAATTAGGATTAGAATTAGTGTTAGGGTTTGGCTTAGGGTAAGGGATAGAGTTAGAGCTAGTGTTAGGGCTAGAGTTACCCTTTAAGCAAGGTTTAGAGCACAGATTAGGGCTTGTTTTTGCGTTAGGATTAAGTCTGGGGTTAGAGTAACAGCTAATGTAAGAACTAGGGTTACAATTAGAATTAATTTTAGGGTTATGGTTAGAGATTAAACCTATAGTGTTAGGATTAGGTTTAATTTTAGCATGATATTTAGAGCTAGTGTTAGTGTTAGGTTAGTAGTCAGGGTCAGGGTTAGTTTTAAGGTGAAGAATAGGACTCAAATTATGGCTAGGGTTACATTAAGTGTTTGGTTTAAGGTTAGGGTTACAGTAAATGTTTGGTTTAAGTTTTGGTTTAAGGTTAGGGTTACAGTAAGTGTTTGGCTTAAGGTTTAGAGCTAGGGTGAGTGTTAGGATATGAGTCAGAGTCTGGGTTAGTATTAAAGTTAAGGTTAGGACTCAAATTAGGGCTAGGGTTAGGTCTAGGTGTAGTATTAGGATTTCGTTTAAGTTAAGGTTTAGTATTAGGGCTATTGCTTTTGATTTACTGCTGGTGTCTGGGTTAGGGCTAGTTTGATGAGGGGCATTAGGGTTAGGACTAGTGTCTATGTTAGGCTTAGGGTTAGTGTTAGATTTGGAGTTAGGGATAGATCTAGGGTTACTGCTAGGAATAAGAACAGGGCAAGGTTTATGGCTAGGGTTAGAGCTAGGATTAGGGTTAAGGCAATGGATAAGGTTATAACTAGGGATATGGCTAGTGTGAGAATTAGGGTTAGGGATAGGATTAAATAATGCTAGAATTAGAGTTAGGGTTATTGTTCAGCTTAGACCTAGCATTAGGTTTAGGGTTAGGGTTAAGTTTAGGGTAAGGATTGGCATTATAGCTAGGTTTAGAGGTAGGATGAGGGTTAGAATTAGGGTTAGGCCTATGGTTAGTGTTACAGGTTGATTAAGGCTGGTTTTAGGGCTAGGATGAGGGCTAGTGTTTGTTTTTGGGTAGAACTAGTATTAGGGCTAGGACTAATATTAGGTCTAGGGTTCTGATTAAAGATAGATTTAGGGTTAGGTTTATAGATACAGGTAGTGTAAGGGTTATGTTTAGTTTTAGGTCAAGTTTAGAGCTAGGGGTATTATTAGGGTCAGGGCCTTGGTTAGGGTTTCTGATAAGCTATGGTTTAAATTTAGGGCTTGAATTAGCATTAAAGCTGGGGTTAGGGCAATGATAGGGTTAGGTTTAGGGTTTAGGTATTGGTATAGTGTAAAGGATAGGGTAGGATTAGGGATAGTGTTAGGTTTAGGCCTAGGGTTAGCATTAGTGTTAGGTTTATAGTTATGACAATAGATAGGGTTAGAGCTAGGGATAGGGCTAGGGTTATTGTTATGATTAGGGCTAGGGTTAGGGTTAGTGTTAGGGTTAAGGCTTGGGTTAGGGCTTGAATTAGGGCTAGGTTTTGTGTTAACTTAGTGCTATGCTAAGTTTTACAGCTAATGTAAGTACCCGGGTTTCATTTAAGGCTAAATTTAGGTTTAGGGTTGGGGCTGGGTCTAGTGTTAGATATAGGTTTATGATTAGGGTGATTTTTAGATGTAGGGTTAGTGTTATGGTCAGATTCAGGGTGAGAGATAGTTTTTTGTGCTGCTTAAAACTCGAATTAGTGCTAAGTTTAGGATTAGGCTTAGGGATTGTTAGAGCTAGGGTTACAGTTATTGTTAGTGTTAAAGCTAGTGTTAGGGCTCTGATTAGGATAGGTTTTGGGTTAGAGTACTGCTAGTGTTAGGGCTACAGCTAATGTAAGAACTAGGGTTACAATTAGGGCTAGTTTTAGGGTTAGGGTTAGGGCTAGGGCTAGTGTTTGGGTTTGGTTTAAGTTTTGGGTGATGTTTAGAGCTAGAGTTAGTGTAGGGTCAGAGTAAGGGTCAGGATTAGTTTTAGGGTTAGGGATGGGACTCAAATTAGAGCTAGGTTTAGGGCTAGGTGTAGGCTTAGGGTTTGGTTTAGGTTAAATTTAGGGTTAGGGCTATGGCTCTGTTTTGTTGTAGGGTTTGGGCTAGGTTAGGGATAGTTTTAGGGTTAGTGTTAGTGTTATGGCTTGTGTTAATGAGAGATTTAGGCTTAGGTTTAGGGTTACATTTAGAGATAGGATTAGAGGAGGATTAGAGATAGGGCTTTGATTAGGGCTAAGGTTATGGCAAGTTTTAGGGTTATGGTATTCCTATACCCTAGGAATAGGACTAGGGTGAGAGTTAGAATTAGTCTTAGGGCTAGGGTTAGGTTATGTTTAGGGCTAAATTAGGGCTAGGATTAGGTCTAGGGTTTGTGCTAGGTTTAGGCCTAGTTTTAGGCTTAGGTTTAGGTTTAGGGATAGGCTTGAATAAGCATTAAGGCTAGGGTTAGGGCAATGATAGGGTGAGGTTTAGGGTTTAGGTTTGGTTTAGTGTAATGGAAAAGGGTAGGATTAGGGATAGTGTTAGGTTTAGGCCTAAGGTTAGCATTAGTGTTAGGGTTATAGTTATAGCAATAGATAGGGTTAGAGCTAGGGTTAAGGCTAGGGTTATTGTTATGATTAGGGCTAGGGTTAGGGTTAGTGTTAGGGTTAAGGCTTGGGTTAGGGCTTGAATTAGGGCTAGGTTTTGTGTTAAGTTAGTGCTAGGATAAGGGTTACAGCTAATGTAAGTACCAGGGTTTCATATAAGGCTAAATTTAGGTTTAGGGTTGGGGATGGGTCTAGTGTTAGGTCTAGGTTTAGGGTTAGGGTGCTTTTTAGATACAGGGTTAGTGTTATGGTCAGAGTCAGGGTGACGGTTAGATTTTTGTGCTGCTTAAAACTCGAATTAGTGCTAAGTTTAGGGTTAGGGTTAGGGTTTGTTTAAGGTTAAGGGTTAAGTTTAGGGCTATGTCTGGGATTTGTTTTAGGGCTAGGACTAGGATTAGGGCTAGTATTAGGATTGGCATTAGCGTTAGGGCTAGTGTTAGGTTTAGGTTTAGGCTTAGGGTTAAAGTTAGATTTAGAGTTAGCGTTAGATCAAGGATAGGGCGAGGGCTAGGGTTCGGGCTAGGATTATTGTTCCAGAAAGGGATAGGGTTAGAACTAGGGATGGGGCAAGGGTGAGAGTTACAGTTATTCTTAGGGCTAGGGTTAGGGCTAAGGTTAGGGATAGGCATAAATTAGGGGTAAGAATAAGGCTAGGGTTAGGGCTAAGATTAGGGCTAGGGTAAGTGTTAAGGATAGGCATAAGGTAAGGGTTAGGGTTTGGATTAAGGCTAGGTTTAGGGCTAGCATAAGGGCTGGGTTTTGTGATAGGTTTAGAGCTAGGATTAGGGCTAGTGCTAATGTCAGTTCTAGGGTTATGGTTGGGGATAGATTTAGAATGTTTTAAGTCTAGGTCTACTGTAATGGTTAGGTTTAGGGTAATGGTCAGGTTTAGAGCTAGGGGAATTATTAGCGTAAGGTTCAGGGTTAGAGTTTGTTTGAGGTTCGGGTTTAGGGTTAGGGCTCTAATTAGCTTTAGGTTCAGGGTTAGGGTAATGATAGGTTTTTGTTTAGGGTTCAGTTTAGGTTTAGGGTAATTGATAAGTTTAGGGTTAGCAATGGGGTTAGTGTTAGGTCTAGAGTTAGCATTAGGGTAAGGTTTATGATTAGGATAATGGATAGGGTTAGAGCTAATCTTAGGGCTAGGTTAATGATTAGAAATATGTCTTGAGTTAGGGTTAGGGTTAGGGTTAGATCTAGGGTTAGGGTTAGGGTTATGTTTAGTGTAAGAGTTGTGTTTTGAGCTAGGTTTAGGGCTAGGGAGAGGGTTACATTTAGGGTTAGGTCTAGGGATAAGATTCCATTATGGTTAGAGTTAGGGTTAGGATTAGGGCTATGGTCATCCTTAGGGGGAGTGTTAGGGTTAGGGTAATGGATACGATGAGATGTAGGTTTAGGTTTATGGTTAGAGTTAGATTGAGGTTTATGCTTAGGGTTAGTGATATGGTTATGGTTAGGTTTATGATAAGGGTTAGGGTTTTAGCTAGGGTTAGGTCTATGGTGAGGGTGAGTTTTAATGTTAGGTCTAGGATTAGTTTTCTGGTTAGGTTTAGGGTTAGGTTTAGGCCTAGTGTTATCAATAGAGTTAGGGTTATGTTTAGGGTAAAGGGTATATTTAGGGCTAGGTTTAGTGCTAGAGTAAAGGTTATGGTTAGGGTTAGATTTAGGAATAGGTAGAGGTTTATATTTAGGGTAAGGGTTAGGTTTTGAGCCAGGGTTAGGACTAAGGCGAGGGTTATGGTAGGGTTATGGCTATGGTTTGTGTTAGGCTTACAACTAAGGCTAGGTTTAGGCCTAGGGTTAGGGCTATGGGTAATATAAGAGCTAGGGTTATGATTAGGGCTAGGTTTAGGGTTAGAATTATGGCTAGGTCTAGTGTTAGGTTTAGATGTTGTTTAGGCTCATGTTTAGAGATTGGTTTACTGTTAAAGGCAAGGTCAGTGTTCAGGTTAGAATTAGGGTTAGGGTGAAAGCCAGAATTAGGACAAGGTTAGGTTTAGGGGTAGGGTTAGTGTTTGTTTTAGGTTAAGGGTTACTGTTAGGGCTAGGTTTAATTTTATGTTTAGGTCTAGGGCTAGAGTTATTGCTAGATTTATGATATGATTTAGGTTTAGGGCTAGTGTTAGGGTTAGGTTTAGGTATAAGGTTACTATAAGGCTTGTTTCAGGGTTCAGTTTAGGGTTAGGATCAGTTTTAGACCTATAATTAGTGTTAGTGTCAGAATAAGGGTGAAGGTTAGGATTAGGTTTTAGGTTAGAATTAGAGCTAGAATGAGTGCTTGGTTTAGGACTAGAAATAGAGTTAGGCTAAGTATTAGGATTAGGAATTGGGTTAGCCTTATGGATAGGGTTTGACTTAGGGTAAGGTATATGGTTAGGGGTAGAGTTAGGGTTAGTTTTAGGACTAGGGTTAGGGTTACGGTTAGCATTAAATCTGGTATTAGGGCTGGGATTAGGGCTATTTTTTGTTTGTAAGGGTTAAGGCTAGAGTTAGGGCTAAGGCAAATGTAAGAACTAGGTTTGTGATTAGGGTCAGTTTTAGGGATGGGATTTTGGCTGGTCTAGTGTTAGCATTAGTTTTAGGGTTAGGGTGATATTTAGAGCTATGGTTAGTTTTAGGCCTAGGACTTGAATTAGAGCTAGGGTTATGGCTAGTTGTAGAATTAGGGTTTGGTTTAGGTTAAGGTTTCGTGTTAGAGCAATGGCTCTGTTTTGTTTTAGGGCTAGGGCTAGGGTTAGGGATAGTTTTAGGATTATCAATGGTATGAGGTCTAGTGGTAGGGTGACATTTAGGCTTAAGTTTAAGGTTGGATTTAGAGTTATGGTTAGATCTAGGGTTAGGGCTATGGATACGATGAGGGCTAAGGTTAGGGCTAAGGTAAAGGGTAGGATTAGAAATAGAAATAGAAATAGTGCTAGGGTGAGAGTGAGTTCATCTTAGAACTGTGGTTAGGGATAGGGTTAGGGTTAGGGCTAAATTAGGGCTAGGATTAGTGCTAGGGTTAGTGTTAGTGTTAGGCCTATGTTTAAATTTAGGGTTAGAGTTTTTGTAATTGTTAGGATTAGGGTTAGTTTTAGGGGATGTGATGGGCTTATAGTTAGGTTCAGGGCTTGGTCGAGGGTTTAAATTAGGGATAGAGCTATGGTGAGTGTTTGGATTAGATTTAAGGCTATGTTTGGGCCTAGGATGAGGGCTATGTTTTGTGTTAGGGTAAGGGCTAGAATTAGGGATAGAAATAATGTCACTTCTAGGGTTATAGTTAGGGTTAAGTTTATGGCTAGGTCTATTATAAGGGTTAGGTTTAGTCTAAGGATCAGCTTTAAAGCTGGGTGTATTATTAGCATCAAAGTCCAGGTTAGGGTTTAATTAGGTTAAGGTTTAGATTTAGGGCTCAAATTAGCATTAGGGTTAGGTTCAGAGTAATGAATACGATTAGGTATAGGTTTCAGGTTAGGTATAGAGTAATGTAATGGGTTAGTTTTAGGGATAGTGTTAGGTTTAGGCCTAGGGTTAACATTTGTGATAGGCTTATGTGTAGGGTAATGGATAGAGTTAGTGCTAGTGTTAGGGATTAGGTTAAAGTTAGGATTAGGACTAGGGTTAGTGTTAGGCCTAGGGTTAGTGTTAGGGTTAGATTTAGGTTTAGTGTTTATGGTTAGGGCTAGCAGGAGGTTTAGGGTTAGAATCAGGGCTATGGTTAGAATTAGGGTGAGAGTTAGGGCTAGGGTTAGCATTAGTGTTAGGGTTATATTTAAGGTAATGGATAGAATTTGAGGTCGGATTTGTGCTATGGTTACAGTTAGGATTAGGGCAAGGGTTAGGGTTAAGGTTAGGGTTAGGTTTAGGGTTACATTTAGGGTAAGAGTTAGAGTGAGCTAATATTAGAGATAGGCAAGTGTGAGGGTTAAGGCTAGGGCTAAGGTTAGGATTAGGCTTACAGCTAGTTATAGTGCTACATTTAGGACTAGATTTTGTGGGGAGGTTTATGGCTAATGTTAGGACTATGGGTCATGTAAGAACTAGGATTATGGTTATGGCTAGTTTTGAGGTTCAGGTTTTGGATAGGTCTAGTGTTAGGGTATGTTTCGGGTTAGGATAAGGTTTAGAGCTAGGGTTTGTGTTAGGGTAAGGGTCAGTGTTCAGATTAGCATTGGATTTACAGTTAGGAGCACAGTTTTACTAGGGTTAGTTCTAGGGATATTGCTAGTCATTGCGTTAGACTAATGGTTATTGTTAGTGCTAGAAATAGGTTTCTGTTTAGGGCTAGGGCTAGAGTTATGGCTATATTTAGGATTACGTTTAGGTCTAGTTTTAATGTTATTGTTATGTTTAAGTATAGGTTCACCCATAGGGCTAGTGTTAGTGTTTGGTTTAGGATTAGGGTCAGGCTTAGACCTAGGCTTAGTGTTAGGGTCAGAATAAGGGTCAGGGATAGGCTTAGGGTTTGGGTTAGTGTTAGAGATAGAATGAGGCCTAGGATTAGGACTAGTAATTGAGTTAGGGTTTAGTTAGGCTAAGGATTATGGTTAGGACTAGTGTAGCATTAGGGTGAGCGTTGGCATAGGGTAAAGGATAGGGTTAGAGCTAGAGTTAGGGTTAGGGTTAGTGTTATCCTTAGGGTTAAAGCTAGGGTTTGGGTTCAGATTAAGCTAGGTTTTGTGTTAAGGTTATGGCTATTTCTATTGTAAGACCTGGCATTACAATTAGGGCTAGCTTTAGGATTAGGGTTAGGGCTAAGTTAAGTGTTTGGGTGAGGTTTAGGGATAGGGTGATGTTTAGAGCTAAGGTAGTTTTAGGATCAGAGTCAGGGTCATTATTAGTTGCACAGTTTTGTTTAGGTCTCAAATTAGGTCTAGGTAAGGGCTAGGCATAGATTTAGGGTTTGGTTTAGGTTAATGTTTAGGATTAGAGCTGTAGCTCAATTTTGCTTGAATGCTATGGCTATGGTGAGGAATAGTTTTCAAATTAGCATTAGGATTAGGGCTAGTGTTCCGGTGAGGTTTAGGTTTAAGGTTAGGGTTAGATTTAGAGTTGAGGTTAGATCTAGGTTTAGGGCTAGAGCTATGTTTGGGGCTAGGGTTAGGGCTAGGCTTTGGGTCATGGTAAGGGATTATATTAGAACTAGGGCTAGGGCTAGGGCAAGAGTTAGAGTTAGTCTTAGGCCTTAGGATATGATTAGGTTAAGGATTAGGGCTAAATTAGGTCTAGGATTAGAGCTAGGTTTAGTAATAGGGCTAGGCCTTGGTTTAGGGCTTGGGTTAGAAATAGGGTTAGGCTACAGTATGATATTATAGCTAGGTTAAGGGCTAGGGTGAGGGTTCACTTTAGGGTTAGGCCAAGTGTTAGGATTAGGGTTCGGATTAAGGCTAGGTTTAGGGCCAGGATTAGGGCTTTTTATTTATTTATTTATTTATTTATTTATTTATTTATTTATTAGTATAAGGGCTAACATTAGGGCTAGGGCTAATGTCAGGTCTAGGGTTATGGTTAGGTATAGTTTCAGTGTTAGGTTTATGGTTATATATAGTGTAAGGGTTAGGTTGAGGGTTAGGTTCACTTTTAGAGACAGGGGTATTATTAGGGTCAGGGTAATGGCTAGGGTGTGTTTAGGTTAAGGTTTAGGATTAGAACTCAAATTAGGTTAGGATTATGTTTAAGGTTAGGATAATGAATATGATTAGGTTTAGGGTTCAGGTTAGGTTTAGCGTAATGAATAGGGTTAGGTTTATGGATAGAGTTAGCATTATCCTAAGATTAGTATTAGGGTTAGGGTTATGGTTAAGGTAATAGATAAGATTAGAGCTAGAATTAGGGTTAGGGTTAGGGTTAGGATTAAATCTAGGGTTAGGATTAGGTTTTGAGTTAGTTTAGAGTTAAAGATAGTGTTAGGGTTAGGGTTAGGGTGAAGTTTTATATTATGTTAGTGTCAGGGTAGGGCTATGGCTAATAATCTAAGAACTAGGGTAACAATTAGGGCTAGTTTTATATTTAGGGTTAGGGCTAGGTCTAGTGTTAGGGTTAGTTTATGATAAGAGTGATTATTTGAAATAGGGTTAGTGTTAGGATCAGAGTCAATGTCAGTGTCAGTTTTACGGTTAGGGATAACACTTGAAATAAGTCTAGAGTTATGGGTTGGTGTAGGGTTAGGTTTTGTGTTAGGGTTAGGGCAAGAATTAGTGCTAGGTCTAATGTCAGGTCTAAGGTTACATTTAGGTTAGTGTTAGGGTTAGGTCTAGGGCTCAGTTTTGTTTTAGAGCTACAGCTAGGTTTAGAACTACTTTTAGGATTAGTGATAATGTTAGGGCTAGTAGTAGGGTGAGGTTCAGGATTAGGGTTAGGGTTATATTTAGAGTTATGGTTAGATGTAGGGTTAGGACTTGAGCTAGGTTTAGGGGTTAGGTTAGGGCTAGTGTTAGGGTTATGGTAACAGATAGAGTTAATACTAGAAATAGGTTTAGGGCAAGAGTTAGAATTAGTATTAGGGGTAGTATTAGAGTTAGGGTTACAATTAGCACTAAATTAGGGCTAGGATTAGAGCTTGGGTTAGTGTTAGGGTTAGGGTTGGGGTTAGCGTTAGTGTTAGTGTTGGATTAGGGTTAGGGTTAGGGTTAGGGTTAGGGTTAGGGGAAGGGATGTGGTTATCCCTAGGTTCAAAACTTCGGTGAGGGTTGAAATTAGGGATTGGACTAGGGTTAGGGTTCAGGTTAGGATTAAGGCTAGGTTTAGGGCTAGGATGAGGGCTTGGGTTTGTGTTAGGTTTAGGGTGAGAATTAGGTCTATGGCTAATGTCAGTTAGGGTTACACTTAGGGATAGTGTTAAGGTTAGCTTTATGGCTAGGTCTATTGTAAGGGTTAGGTTTTGGGAAAGGGTCTGGTTTAAAGCTAGGTGTATTGTTAGGGTAAGTGTCTTGTTTAGGGTTTGGTTTAGGTTATGGTTTGGGTTTAGGGCTTGATTTAGCATTAGGGTTAGGGATTGGGTTAGAGTAATTAATAAGGTTAGGTTTAGTCTTCAGGTTAGTTTTAGGAAATGGATTGGGTTTTTGTTAGAGATACGTTTAGAGTTAGGCCTATGGTTAGCATTTGGATTAGGCTTATGTTTAGGGTAACAGATAGGTTTAGGGCTAGGTTTATGGTTAGGATTATGGCTAGGGTTAGGGTTAGGGTTAAGCGTAGGGTTAGTGTTAGTGTTAGGTTTAGGGTAAATGTTAGGGTTTTAGCTATGGTTAGGGCTAGGATAATGATTATGGTTAGTGTTCCATCTAGGTTTAGGGCTAGGGTTAAGTTTAGAGCTGGGTTTAGCATTAGGGTTAGGGTTATGTTTAGGATAATGGATAGAGTTAGAACTAGGGTTTGGCCTTGGTTATGGTTAGGATTAGGACTAGAGTTAGGGTTAGGGTGAGGTTTAGAGTTATATATGGGTAAGGAATAGTGTTTGAGCTAGGGTTAGGTTTAAGGCAAGGGTTAGGTTTAAGGTTAGGTCTAGGGTTAGGGTTAGGGTTATGCTTAGAGCCAGGTTTTGTGTGAGGTTTAGGGCTAATGTTAGGGATATATGTAATGTAAGACCTAGAGTAGGGTTATGGCTAGGTCTAGTGTTAGGGTTATGGCTAGATTATGGGTTAGCATAAAGTTTAGTGCTAGGATTTGTGTTACAGGAGGGACAGTGTTTGGGTTAGGGTTATGGACAGAATTAGGACTAGGTTTAGGTCTAGAGGTAGAGGTAGTGTTTGGGTTAGGTTAAGGGTTATTGTGAGGGCTAAGGCTAGGTTTTTGATTAGGGCTAATGCTAGAGTTATGGCTAGATTTAGGATTAGGTTTTTGTCTAGGTCGAATGTTAGGGTTAGGTTTAGGTATAGGGTTATCCATAGGGCTAGTGTTAGGGTTCAGTTTAGGGTTAGGGTCAGGTTTAATCCTAGGGTTAGAGTTAGGGTCAGAATAAGGGTCAGGTTTAGGGTTAGAATTTGGGTTAGGGTTAGATCTAGAATGTGGGCTAGGGTTAGGAGTAGTAATAGTGTTACGGTTTGGTGTAGGCTAAGGTTTAGGGTTAGGACTAGGGTAGCGTTAGGGTGAAGGTTTAGCTTAGGGTAAGGGATAGGTTTAGAGCTAGGAAATGGCTATTTTTAGGGTTAGGTATAGGTCTAGGTTTAGTTTAGGGTTAGGTTTAAAGCTAGGTTTAGGTCTCGGATTAGAGCTAGCTTTTCTGCTAGCACAGGGCTATGGCTAATGTAAGAACTGGTGTTACAATTAGGGATAGTTTTAGGGTTAGGGTTAGGGCTAGGTCTAGTGTTTGAGTTAAGTTTAGTGTTAGTGTGATGTTTAGAGCTAGAGTTATTGTTAGGGTCTGAGTCAGGGTGAGGGTAAGTTCTAGTTAGGGTTAGGACTCAGATTCGGGCTAGGGTTAGGGCTAGGTGTAAGCTTAGGTTTTGGTTAAAGTTAAGAAATAGCGTTAAGCCTATGACTTGGTTTGTTTGAGTGCTAGGGCTAGGGTTAGGGCTAGTTTTACAATTAGCATTAGGGTTAGGGCTAGTGTTAGGGTGAGATTTAGACTTAGGATTAGGGTTTGATTGAGGGTTAGGTTTAGGTCTAGGTTTAGGGCTAGGGTGAAAGTAGGAATGGGGATGGGGCTAGGTTTAGGTCTAGGGTTTCTGTTATGGTAAGGAATAGATTTAGAACTAGGGTTAGTGCTAGGGTGATAGTTAGGGTTAGGGTTATAGTTAGGGTTAGGTTTAGGACTCAATTGTGCTAGGATTAGCACTAGGGTTAGTGTTAGGGCTAGGCCTACGTTTAGGGCTAGGGTTAGGGTTAGGATTAGTGTAAGGTATGATGTTATAGCTAGGTTTAAGGCGAGGTACAAAATAGGGTTAGGGCTAGTATTAGAGTTAGGTTTTGTGTTAGGGTTAGGGTTAGAATTAGTGTTAGGGCTAATGTCAGGTCTAGGTTTATGGTTAGGGTTAGTTTTAGGGTCAGGTTTATGGCTAGTTCTAGTGTAAGGTTTATGTTGAGAGTTAGGGTCATGTTTAGAGATAGGGTTATTATTAGGGTCACTGTCATGATTAAGGTTTGAGTTAGGTTAAGGTTCAGGATCAGGGCTTTCATTAGCATTAGGGTTAGTATTAAGGTTAGGGTAATGTTTTAGGTTAGGTTTAGGTTTCAGGTTAGGTTTAGGTTTCAGGTTAGGTTTAGGGTAATGGATAAAGTTAGGGTTAGAGATAGGGATAGATTTATATTAAAATTAGCATTAGGGTTACGGTTATGGTTAGGGTAATGGGTAGGGTTAGAACTAGGGTTAGGGCTAGGATTGTGGTTAGGATTAAGGATAGGGTAAGCTTTAGGGTTAGGGAAAGTTTTAGTGTTAGGTTTAGGTTTAGGGTAATGGTTAGGGCTCTGGTTAGGGTTAGGGTTTAAACAGGTGTAGGGCTCAGATTAATGCTAGGTTTTGGGTTAGGTTAGGGCTAAGATTAGGGCTATGACTAATGTAATAAATAGGGTTATGATTAGGGCTACTTTTAGGATTAGGGTTAGGGGTAGGTGTAGTTTCAGGGTTAGGTATAATTTTAGGGTGATCTGAGAGCTAGAGTTAGTGTTAGGGTCAGAGTCAGGGTCAAAGTTTGTTTTAGTGTTAGGGTAGGAGTTGAATTAGGGCTAGGTTTAGGGCTAGGTGTGGGTTAGGTTTTGGTTTAGGTTGGGGGTTAAAGTTAGGGCTATAGCTCGTTTTTTTTTTTTTTTTTTTTTTTAAGGCTAGGACTAGGTTAGGGCTAGATTTAGGATTAGCGTTAGTATTAGCGCTACATTTCGTGTGACATTTAGGCTTAGGGTTAGGGTTAGATTTAGAGTTATGGTTAGATCTAGGGTTAGTGGTAGAACTAGGTTTAGGGCTAAGGGTAAAGCAAGTGTTAGGGTTATGGTAAGGGATAGGGTTAGAACTAGCAATAGGGCTATGGTGATATTTAGAGTTAGTATTAGTGCTAGTGTTAGGATTAGGGTTAGGGCTAAATTAGGGCTAGGATCAGGTCTAGGCATAGTGTAAGGGTTAAATCAAGGGTTAGAGTTAGGATTAGATTTAGGGGAAGGGTTGGGGTTATATCTAGGTTCAGATACAGGGCGAGGAATAAAATTAGGTATAGGGCTAGAGTTAGATTTCGGGTTAGGATCAAGACTAGGTTTAGTGCTAGAATGAGGGCTAGCATTTGTGTTAGTGTAGTGTTATGGTAATAATTAGGGCTAGGGCTAATATCAGGTCTAGGGATATGGTTAGGGATACTTTTAGGGTAAGGTTTATGGCTAGGTCTATATTCAGAGTTAGGTTTAGGATAAGGTTCAGTTTTAAACCTAAGGGTATTATAATGGTCAGGTTAGGTATTGGGTTTGGATTAGGTTTAGGTTTAGGGTTAGCACTCAAATTAGCATTATGGTTAGATTTAGGGTTAGTGTAAGGGATAGGGTTAGGTTTAGTCTTCAGGTTAGGTTTAGGGTTCATGTTAGGTTTCGGTTAATGGATAGGGTTAGGGTTAGGCCTAAGGTTAGCATTAGGTTTATGGTTATTGTTTGGGTAATTGATCGATTTAGAGCTATGGTTGGGGCTAGGATTTTGTTTAGGATTAGGGCTACCATTAGGGTTAGGGTTATGGTTAAGGTTAGGTTTAGGGTAAGGTTTAGGGTTAAGATTAGGATACGGTTTAGGGTTTAAGCTAGGGTTAGTGCTAAGGCTCGGGTTAGGTTTAGGGTTAGGCCAAAGTTTAGGGTTAGTATTTGGGCTAGGGCTAGGGTTAGGGTTAGTGTTAGGCTTAGTTTTTTCTTACCGTTAGGTTAAGTGTAAGGCTCATGGATTTAGTGTTAGGGTTAGGTTGAGGGATCAAGTTAGAATCAGAGCTAGGGATAAAGGTACATTTAGGGTTATTAGAACTAGGGTTAGGATTAGGTTTAGGGTTATGGTTAGGGTAATGGATAAAGTTAGAGCTAGGTTTTGGGCTATGGTTACGGTTAGGGTTAGGGCTCAGATTAGGGTTAGGGTTTGGGCTAGGGTTTGTTTATGGTATGGATTAGGGTTTGCGCTAGAGTTAGGTCAAGGGCTAAGTTTTGGGTTAGGTTCAGCATAAGGTCTAGGGATAGGATTACGGTAGGTTTAGGGTTAGGGTTAGGGTTAGGGTTAAGGCTATGTTTATCATTAGGGTTAGGATAATTGTTAGGGTAATGGATATTTTGTTGGATGTAAGTTTAGGTTTAGGTTTAGGTTTAGATTTAGTTTTAGGGTTAAGGTTAAGGCATGGTTAGGTTTAGGTTTCTGGTACAGGTTAGGGTTTAAGCTAGAGTTAGGGCTGTGGCAAGTGTTAGGTTTAGTGTTAGGTCTAGGGTTAGTTTTCTGGTTAGGGTTAGGGTTAGGGTTAGGGTTATGGCTAGGGTTTTCAATAGGGTTAAGGTTAGGCTTAGGGTAATTTGTATGTTCAGAGCTAGGTTTAGAGATAAGGTTAAGTTTAGGGTTAAGGATAGTGTTAGGGTTAGATTTAGGGATAAGTCTAAGTTTATATTTAGGGCAAGAGTAAGGTATTGAATAAATTTAGGACTAAAGCTACATTTAGGGTCAGGATTAGGACTAGGGTTAGGGTTAGTGTTACACCTAGGGCTAGGTTTAGGCCTAGGATTCACTCTAGGTTTTGTGTCTGGTTAAGGTGTAGGGATAGGGCTATGGCTAATGTAAGAGCTAGGATTATGATTAGGGCTAGTTGTAGGGTTAGGGTTATGGCTAGGTCTAGTGTTAGGTTTAGGTTTTCAGTTAGGGTCAGTTTTAGAGATAGCTTAGTGTTAAATGCATGCTCCATTTTGAGGTTAGTGTTAGGGTTACGGTTAAAGCCAGAATTAGGACTAGGTTTACGTCTAGGGGTAGGGTTAGACTTTGCATTAGGTAAGGGTTATTGTTAGGGCTAGGGCTAGGTTTTTGTTTAGGTATATGGCTAGAGTTAAGGCTAGATTTAGGATTAGGTTTAGGTCTAGGGCTAGTGGTAGAGTCAGGTTTAGTATAAGTTTACTGGTAGGGCTAGTGTTAGGGTTTGGTCTAGGGTTAGGATCAGGTTTAGACCTAGGGTTAGTGTTATGGTCATAATAAGCGTCAGGGTTAGGGTTAGGGTTTGGGATAGGTTAGAGTTAGAATGAGGGCTAGATTTAGGACTATTAATAGGGTTAGGGTTTTGATTAGCCTAAGGATTAGGGATAGGTCTAGGGTTACCATTAGGGTTAGGGTTTTGTTTATGTTTAGGGATAGAGTTAGAGCTAGTGTTAGGGGTAGGGTTAGGGTTAGGGTTAGGGTTAGTGTTAAAGCTAGGTTTAGGTCTCCGATTAGGGCTAGATTTTGTGTTAGCATTAAGGCTAGGAATAGGGCAACAAGTAATGTAAGAATCAGGGTTACAATTAAGGTTAGCTTTAGGGTTAGTGTTAGGTAGTTCTAGTGTTAGGGTTAGTTTTAAGGTTAGGATGAATTTAGAGCTAGGGTTATTGTTAGGATAGGATTCAGGGACGGGGTTAGTTTTAGGGTTAGGGTTAGGACTCAAATTAGGGATAGGTTTACTGGTAGGGTTTAGTTTAAGGTTAGAGTGGTGTTTTAGAGCTAGGGTTAGTGTTAGGGTATAAGTCAGGGTCACGGTTAGTTTTAATGTTTGGGTTAGGACTCAAATTAGGGCTAGGATTAGTTCTAGGTGTAATTGTGGGTTTAGTTTAAGTTAAGGTTTAGGGTTAGTCTATTTTCCGGTTTTGTTTTATCCCAGGAATAGGGTTAGCTCTAGTTTTATTATTAGCATTATTGTTAGGTTTAGTGTTAGTGTTAGGCTTAGGGTTATGGTTAGGGATACATTTAGAGTTAGGCTAAGATCTAGGGTTAGGCTAGGACTAAGTATAGGGCATGGGTTATGGCTAGGGTTAGGTTATTGTCAGAGATTCGGTTAGAACTAGGAATAGGGCTAGTGTGGTAGTGAGAATTTGTCTTAGGGCTAGGGTTAGGGTTAGGGTTTGGGTTAGGGTTTGTTTAGTGTAAGGGTTAGCGTTTGATCTAGAGTTAGGGCTAGGGCTAAATTGAGGTTAGGTTCAGTATTAGGTCTGGGGATAGGATTATGGTAAGTTTAGGATTTGGGTTAGCATTAGGGCTATGTTTATTATTAGGGTTAGGATAAGGGTTAGCGTAATGGATATGGTTAGATGTAAGTTTAGGATTAGTTTTAGGGTTAGATTTAGTTTTAGGGTTAAGGTTAAGGCATGGTTAGGTTTAGGTTTCTGGTCCAGGTTAGGGTTTGAGCTAGGGTTAGGGCTATGGCAAGTGTTTGGTTTAGGGTTAGGTCTAGGGTTAGTTTTCTGTTAGGGTTAGGATAAGGGTTAGGATAATGGGTATGTTCAGAGCTAGGTTTAGGGATAGGGTTAAGTTTATGGTTAGGGATAGGGTTAGGGTTAGAGTTAAAGATAAGTCTAAGTTTATATTTAGTGTAAGGGTTAGGCATTGAGTAAGGTTTAGAACTAAGGCTAGAGTTATGGTTAAATTAGTGCTAGGGTTAGGGTTAGGGTTATGCTTAGGGCTAGATTTAGGCCTAGGATTTGCCTTAGGTTTTGTGTTAGGTTAAGCTGTACGGTTAGGGCTATGGGTAATGTAAGAGCTAGGATTATGATTAGGGCTAGTTGTAGGTTGAGGTTATGGCTAGGTCTAATGTTAGGTTTTAGGTTTTTGGTTAGGGTCAGGTTTAGTGATAGCTTAGTGTTAAATGTAGGGTCCGTGTTCAGGTTAGTGTTAGGGTTAAGGTTAAAGCCAGAATTATGACAAGGTTTATGTCTAGGGGTAGGGTTAGACTTTGAATTAGGTTAAGGGTTATTGTTAGGGCTAGGGCTAGGTTTTTGTTTAGGTATAGAGCTAGAGTTAAGGCTAGATTTAGGATTAGATTTAAGTCTAGGGCTAGTGGTAGAGTCAGGTTTGGTATAAGTTTACTGGTAGGGCTAGTGTTAGGGTTTGGTCTAGGGTTAGGGTCAGGTTTAGACCTAGGGTTAGTGTTATGGTCAGAATAATCGTCAGGGTTAGGGTTTGTAATAGGTTAGAGCTAGAATTAGGGCTAGATCTAGGACTATTAATAGGGTTAGTGTTTTGATTATCCTAAGGATTAGGGATAGGTCTAGGGTTACCATTAGTGTTAGGGTTTTACTTAGGTTTAGGGATAGAGTTAGAGCTAGTGTTAGGGGTAGGGTTAGGGTTAGGATTAGAGTTAGTGTTAAAGCTAGGTTTAGTGCTCAGATTATGGCTACATTTTGTGTTATCATTAGGGTTAGGGTTAGGGCAAAGAATAATGTAAGGGCTGAGGATGTGGCTCAAGCGATAGCATGTTCACCTGGCATGCGTGTGGCCCGGGTTCGATCCTCAGCACCACATACAAAGATGTTGTGTCCGCCAAAAACTAAAAAAATAAATATTAAAAAAAATCTCTCTCTCTCTCTCTCTCTCTCTCTCTCTCTCTCTCTCTCTCTCTCTCTTTAAAAAAAGAATAATATAAGAATCAGGATTACAATTTAGTTAGATTTAGGGTTAGTGTTTAAGATTAGTCTTTATGTTTACGTTTAAGGTTAGGATGAATTTAGAGCTAGGGTTATTGTTAGGATAGGAGTCAGTGACAGGGTTAGTTTTAGGATTAGGACTCAAATTAGTGCTAGGTTTACTGTTAGGGTTTGGTTTAAGGTTAGAGTGGTGTTTTAGAGCTAGGGTGAGTATTAGGGTATAAGTCAGGGTCAGGGTTAGTTTTAAGTTTAGGTTTAGGACTTGAATTAGGGCTAGGATTTGTTGTAGTTTTAATTTAGGGTTTGTTTTAAGTTAAGGTTTTGGGTTAGGTCTATTGCTCGGTTTTGTTTTAGTTTCAGGGTTAGGGTTAGCACTAGTTTTATGATGAGTATTAGGGTTATGTCTAGTGTTAGTGTTAGGCTTAGTTTTTGGTTATGGTTATATTTAGAGTTAGGCTTAGATCTAGGGTTAGGCTAGGACTAAGGATAAGGCTAGGGTTAGGGCTAGGTTTAGAGTTAGGGTAAGGGATAGTGTTTGAACTAGGAAGAGGGCTAGTGTGAGAGTTAGAGTTTGTCTTAGGGCTAGGATTAGGGTTAGGGTTTGAATAAGGGTTAAGTTAAGGCCAGGATTAGGGCTAGAGTTAGTGTTCAGTTTAGGCTGAGTGATACAATTACGGTTAGGTTTATGTTTAGGACAAGGGATGGCGTTATAGCTAGGTTTAGTGGTAGGGTTAGGGTTATAGTAGGGATAGGGATAGGTGTAGAGTTAGGGTTATGATTAAGGCTAGGTTTATGGCTAGGATGAGGGCTAGTGTTTTTTTTTTAAGTTTAGGGATAGGATTAGGGCTAGGGCTAATATTAGGTCTAGGGTTATGGTTAAAGATAATTTTAGGGTTATGTTTAGGTCTACATCTAGTGTAAAGGTTAGGCTTAGGGTAAGGGTCAGGTTTAGAGCTAGGGGAAATTTTAAGTTTAGGATCAAGGTTAAGGTTTTGTTTAAGTTAGGATTTAAGTTTAGGGCTCGAATTAGCATTAGGGTTAGAGTTAGGGTAATGATAGGGATTAGTTTAGGGTTCAGGTTAGGTTTAGGGTAATTGATAGGGTTAGCATTAGCAATAGGGTTAGGGTTAGGCCTAGTTAGGTTATGGTAGTGGGTCAGATTAGAGCTTAGTTTAGAACTAGGGTTAAGGTTAGGAATAGGTCTTGAGTTATGGTTAAGGTTAGGTTTAGAACTAGGGTTAGGTTTAGGGTTATGGTTAGTGTAAGGGTTCAGTTTTGAGCTAGGGTTATGGCTAGGGAGACGGTTAGTTTTAGGGTTAGGTGTAGGGATATGGTAGAGTTAGTGTTAGGGTTAGGGCTAGGGTTACCATTAAGGTTAGGTTTAGGGTTAGGGTAATGGATAGGGTTAGATATAGGGATAGGGTTAGGGTTAGATTTTGGTTTAGGGTTAGGATTAGGGCTATGGTTATGTTTAGGTTTATGGTTAAGTTTAGGGTTTGAGTTAGGGTTAGGGCTATGCCGAGTGTTAAATTTAGGATTATTTCTAGGGTCAGTTTTCTGGTTAGTTTACCCTAACACTAGACCTAGTCCTAACCCTAATCCTATAATTAGCCCAAATGGTAACCCTAGTCTGTACATTGGCTGTAACTTTAAACCTAGCCCTAACTCTAACTAAAACCTAGCTCTAAACTGAGACCTGACCTTAACTTTAACCCTTGCACTAACTCTAACACTAGCCCTAACCCTAACCATAAACATAGCCCTAATTCTAGCTCTAACCCTATCCCTTACCCCATGTTAATCCAACCCTAATGCTAACACTAGTCTTAACCCTAATTCTTACTTTAACCCAAACCCTAACTCTATTATTAGTCCTAACCTTAGCCCTCATTCTAGCTCTAACCATAACCCAAACCTGACACTTATTCTGACCCTAATGGTAACCGTATGTCTAAACCTGACCCTAACCTTAAACTGAACCCTAGCACTAGCACTAGCAATAAACCTATACCAATACCTAACCCTAACCCTAGCCCTAGCCCTAACCCTAACCCTAACCCTAGCACTAATCCTATTCCTTACCCTAAGCCAAACCCTGATCTTAATGCTAACCCTAGTCCTAATGCTTATCCTTAGGTTAACACAAATCCTAATTTTATTACTAGTTCTAAACCTAGCCATCATTCTAGCTATAACCATAACCCAAACATTAACCCTAACCCTGACCCTAACCATAAACCAAACCCTAACATTAGCCTTACCCGTAAATGTATACATAAACCTAACAATAACACTAGTCCTAGACATAAACCTAATCCTAAATCTAGCCATAACTCTCACCCAAGAATGAAACAAAAACCTCGCCCTAACCCTAATTACAACCCTTAACCTAACCCAAACACTAACACTACATCTAGACTTAACCAATCCTAATTTAGGCTCTATCCCTGACCCTAATCCTAATCCAAATAAAGACCCTGAAACTAACACTAACTTAGCTTCAAAACTAAACCTAACCAAAACATAAACCTAACACTAGACCTAGCCATAACCCTAACCATAACCCTAGTCCTTATATACTCATAGCCCTAACCCTAGATCTAAACCTAACACAAAATCTAGCCCTAATCCTAGGCCTAAACCTATCCCTAAGCATAACCCTAACCCTAATCGTATCTCTCACCCTAATCCTTACCCTCAATTTAGACCTAAACCTAGCTAAAACCCTAACTCTAAACCTAAACATAACCCTAGCCCTATCCCTAAACCTAATGCTAACCCTAGCCCTAATCATAATGTTAATACTAGCCTAATACTATCTCTATAATTTTCCATTACAAAAAACCTAACCCTAAACCTAATGATAACCCTAGCTCTAACTCTAACAGTAAACCTAATCCTAGACCTAACTCTAAACCTAACCCTCATCATAGCCCTAACCCTAGGTCAAATCCTAAACTATACTCGAACCCTAACTCTAGCCCAAACCCTAACACTAACCCTAAACCTAAAACTATCCCTAACCATAACCTGACATCTAATCCTATACATTAACCTAACTATAAATGTAACCTTAGCCCTAACCCTAACTCTAACCCTAACCTTAACTGTAAATATAACCCTAGACATAACACTAAACCTAATTCTCACCCTAGCACTTACGCTAGTTTAAAACCTAACCTATATCCTAAACCTAACCCAAACACTAACCCTAGCCCTAGCCCTAACCCTAACTCTAACTCTAGCCCTAATCCTAACCAAAACGCTAGCTCTAACCCTAACTCTAATGCTATCCATTACCCTAACAATAACCATAACCCAAATGCTAACCCTAGGCCTAACCCTAACTCTATAACTAAACCTAACCATACCCATTATCTTAATCTTAACCTGAATCCTGAACTTAAACCTATCCCTTACCCTAAACCTAACTCTAACTCGAACCCTAATTTGAGCCCTAACCCTAAAACTTAACCTAACCCATAACTGAAACCTGAAGCTAACCTCAAAAAACACCTAATTCTAAACTTGATCCTTACCCTAGACCTAACCCTTATACAAGACCTAGCCATGAAAATAACCCTATAACTACCCCTAGCCATAACCCTAAACCTGACATTATCCCTATCCCTAAAATTTGCCCTAAACCTAACAAAAACACTAGCCCTCATTCTAACACCAAATCTAGCCTTAATCCTAATACAATCCTAACCCTATCCCTAAACCTAATTCTAATCACCCTAGCTCTAAACCTAGCTATAACCCCATCTCTTCCCCTAAACCTAACCCTAAACCTAACCATAAACATAGCCCTAACATAAGGCCTAACCCTAACACTAATCCTAGACCTATAACTAGGCCTAGTTTAGCCTTAACCATAACCCTAACCCTAGTTTTAAGACTAAATCTAATTCTCTCCTAGCCCTATTTCTAATTCTAACCCTACCCCTTATCATAACCTTAGCCTTAGCCATAAAACATAACCAAGCTATAGCACTAACCATAATCCTTAACTTAAACCAAGTCCTAACCCTACATATATCTCTAAGCCTACCCCTAATTCAAGTCCTATCCCTAACCTAAAACTAACCCTGAACCTGACTCTGAACCTAACATTAACCCTAGATCGAAACATCACCCTAAACTTAAACCTAATCCTAAAACTAGACTTAGCCCTAACTGTAACCCTAAAATTAGTCCTAATCATAGCCCTAGTTCTTACATTAGCCATATCACTAACTCAAGCCCTAACAAAACCCAAAACCTAGCCCTAATCTTAGCCCAAACCCTAGCTTTAAACCTATCTCTGACCCTAAATGTAGCTCTAACCCTTATCCTAAATATAACACTAACTTTAATCCTTAAACTAACCCCCAAACCTAGCCCTAACCCTAACCAAAACCCTAGACCTAACCCTAGCTCTAACACTATCCAATACCCAAACCCTAACCCTAACCCTAATACAGACCCTCAGCCTAACCCTAACACATTCCCTAACCCTAACCTATCCATTATCCTAAACATAACCCTAACCCTAAAGCTAACCTAATACTTGACCTAGATGTAACAGTAACCCTAAAACTAGCCCCATTTTTAACCCTAGTTTTTATATTAGCCATAGACATAAAGCTAACACAAAACCTAGCCCTAATCCAAGCACTAACATTAGCTTTAACTCTAACCCTAGCCCTAACCCAAACCCTCACTCTAAGCCTAGCCCTAACCCTAGCCCTAACCCTAGCACTAACACTGTCCCTTACCCTAAGCCAAACTGTAACCCTAAAGCTACCTAGTTTTAACATAATCCTTAGCCTAACCCAAACCCTAACTCTATTACGAGTCCTAACACTAGCTGTGAATCTAGCTATATCCCTATCCAAAACCCTAAATCTAACCCTGACCCTTATTCTGACCCTAATACTAACCATAGGTCTAAACATGACCCTAAACCTAAACCGACACCTAACATTGGCACTACAAGTAACCCTATACGTATATCTAACCCTAACACTAGATATGGATCTACACCTAATCCTTCATATAGCGATAACTCTGGCCCTAGCCATAAACAAAAACCTAGCCCTAGCCCTAATAATAACCCTTAACCTAACCCAAACACTAACCCTACCCCTAGACCTAACCCTAGTCCTATTGCTGGACCCAATCATAAACCTAACCCTAACCCAAACACTAACCCTTATCCTAACACAAACCCTAGCTCAAAACCTTTTCCTAACTGAAAATCTAACCCTAAACTAGACCTAGCCATATCACTAACGCTAAAACTAGCCATAACCAAGAGCCAAACCCTACCTCTAACTCTATCCATTACCCTAACCCTAATGCTAACCCTAGCCCTAACCCTAACCCTGACTCTAACCCTAGTGCATATTTGCACTCCTCCTAATGCAAATCCTAGCTCAATTACTAACCCTTAAATATAATCTAACACTAACAATAACCCTTGGCCTAATCCTAACCCTGACCTTAACCCTAGCCCTAATCCTAACATTAATCCTAGCCATAACTGTAGCTCTAACCCTACCCACTACCCTAACCCTAACCCTAACCCCAATGAAAACCCTAGCCCTAACCCTAAATCTACCCTAACCCTAACCCTAGTCATAGCATAAACCTAAACCTTTTCATAGACCTAAACCTAGCTTAAACCCTAAAATTTACTCTAAACCTAACCCTACACCTATCCCTAACACTACCCTTAAGCCAAAACCTAATAATAACCTTAACCCTAATCTGAAATCAAACCCTATCCAATACCCTAAACCTAATGATAATCCTAGCCCTAATCCTAACACTAAACTTGATCCTAACCATAACTATAACCTAGGCCTAACTCTAAACCTAACATTTGCCCTTGTGCTAACCCTAGCTCAAACTCTAAACTGTACCCTAAACCTAAACCTGACGCTATCCCTGGGCCTAACCCTAACCCTAGCCCTACCTCAAGCCCTAATACTAACCATAACACTTGCCCTAACCCTAGTTCTAACCCTCTCCATTACCCTAAACATAACCATTACCCTAATGCTAACCCTAGGTCTAACCTAACCCTTTCACTAACTCTAACCCTATCTATTACCCTACACCTAACCTGAACCCTAAACCTAACCCTACCATACCATATCCCTAAACCCAATGCTAATTTGAGCCCTAATCCTAAACCCTAACCTAAACCAAACCCGAAACGTGATTCTAACCCTAATAATACCCCCAGCTCTAAACCTAACCCTTATCCTAGACCTAGCCATAAATCTAACCCTCAATTTATCCCTAAGTGTAACCCTACACCTGACACTAGCCCTAGTCCTAATTCTTGCCATAACCCTAAAACAAACCCTAGCCCTCATTCTAGCCCTAAACCTAGCCTTATTACTAACCCAAAACATAATTCTAGCCCTAACCATAATTCTAACATTCGACCTTGCCCTAACACTAGCTATAACCCCATCCCTTCCCCTAAATCTAACCCTATCCCTAAATCTAAACCTAAACCTAAAACTAGGCCTAAAACTAGCACAAACCCTAGACCTAATCCTAGGCCTAATTTAGCCCTAAACATAACCTAACCCTAGCCCTAAGACTAACTCTAACTCTCACCCTAGTCCTATTCGTAGGATATAGGAATACCATAACCCTAAAACTTGCCATAACCTTAGCCCTAACCAAAGCCCTATCCTTAATCCTACTCTAATCCTAACTCTAAATGTAACCTAAACCTAAGCCTAAATCTCTCACTAACACAAGCCGTAACACTAACACTAACCCTAAAACTAGCCCTAACCTAGCCCAAGCCCTACAACAAAACAGAGCCATAGCCCTAACCCTAACATTTATCCTAAACCAAACCCTAAGCCTACACCTAGCCCTAAACCTAGCTCTAATTTGAGTCCTATCCCTAACCCTAAAACTAATCCTGACCCTTACTCTGACCCTACACTAACTCTAGCTCTAAACATCACCCAAAACCTAAACCGAACCCAAACACTAGCCCTAGCCCTAACCCTAACCCTAAAACTAGCCCTAATTGTAATCCTAGTTCTTACATTAGCTGTAGCCCTAACACTAGCAGTACTCTAACCCAAAACCTATCCTAATCAGAGCCCTAACACTAGCTTTAACACTAACAATAACTGTAACCCTAGCTCTAACACTTACCCTCAATCTAATGCTAAGCTTAACCCTTGAAATAACCCAAAACCTAACACTAACTCTAGCCCTAATCCTAACAATAAACGTAGCCCTAAATCTAGCTCTAATCGTAATCTTAACCCTAACCCTAACCCTAGGATAACCCTAACCCTATTCCTAACCCTAAACCTATCCATTACACTAAAACTAACCTGAACCCTAAAAATAATCATATCCATAAACCTAATTGTAACCCTAACTCTAACACTAATTTGAGCCCTAAACTTAAACATTAACCTAATCCAACCCAGAACCCTGTACCTTACCCTAATAATGCCCCTAGCTCTAAACCTTACCCTAAACCTTAACCTAATCCTTACACTATACCTAGCCATAATCCTAACACTAAAACTATCTCTAACCATAATCCTAGACCTGACTTTAGCCCTAGCACTAATGAAGCCCTAACCCTAACACAAACCCTAGTCCTAATCCTAGCCCTAAACTAAGCTTTAATCCTAACCCTAACCCTAACACTAGCACTAATCCTAATTTTTACACTTGCCATAGTTATAAATCTAGCAATAACATCATGCCTAACCATAACCATAATCCTAACCCTAGCCCTAATCCTAGGCTTAGCCTTAATACTAACCTTAGCTCTAAACCTAGCCCTAATAAAGCCCTAACCCTAACCTTACCAAACCCTAACCCTAAGACTAACTCTAACTTTCGCCCTAACCCTATCCCTAGACTAAACCTATGCCTTATGATAACCCAAACCCTAGCCCAAACCTTAGCCGTAACCTAGATTTAAACATAACTCTAAATCTAACCCTAAACATAAGCCTAAACCATACCCTATCACTAGCTTTAACCCTAACACTAATTTGAAAACAAGCCATAACCCTAGCCCTAGCCCTCAAGCAAAACCGAGCCATAGCACTGACCCTAACACTTAACCTAAACTATATCCTAAACCTACACCTAGCCCTAACACTAGCCCTAATTCAAGTCCTAACCATTACCTTAGAACTAATACTAACCCTGACTCTGATTCTAACACTGACCATAGCTCTATACATCACCCGATCCCTAAACCTAACCCTAACACTACATCTCGCCCTAAACCTAACCCCAAAACTAGCCCTAATTGTAATGCCAGTTCTGACATTATCCATAGCCCTAAACCTAACACAAAACCTAGCCCTAATCCAAGGCCTAACCCTAGCTTTAACCCTAACGCTAGCCCTAACCCTAACCCTATCCCTAGTCCTAACCCTAGCTCTAACCCTATCCCTTACTCTAAGCCAATACCTCACCCTATTGCTACCCTAGTCCTAACCCTAATCTTAAACCTGCCCCAAACCCTCCCTAACTTTATTACTAGTCCTAACCCTAGCCCTCATTCTGGCTCTAAACTTAACCCAAAACCTAACCCTAAACCTGACCCTTATTCTGACTCTAACACTAAAGCTAGGTTTAAAACTGACCCTAGTCCTTATCCAAAACCTAACACTAGCCCTACCAGTAACCCTATACCTAAACTTAACATTAACACTATCCCTAGACCTAAACATAATTCTCTATATAGCCATAACCCTAGCTCTAGCCCTAACCCTAACCCTTAACCTAAACCAAACACTAACCCTACCCCTAGACCTAACCCTAGTCCACATTCAGGACCTAACCCTAAACCTAATCCTAACCTGAACCCTGACACTTACCCTAACAACAACCCTAACTCTAAACCTTATCCTAACTCCAAAATTAACCCTAACACTAGAAAAACTCTAAATCTAGCCATAACCATAATTCTAGCTTTTAAATTACTAATACACTAACACTAAACCTAAATCTCAAAGAAAACCTAGCCCTAATTGTAGCCCTAAACCTAAACCTAAGGATAACTCTAACCCTAAACCTAGCCCTAAACCTAACCCTAACCCTCGTCCTAGCTCTAACCCTAGCTCAAACCCTTAACCTTACCATAAACATAACCTTAGCCAAAACCCAAAACCTCACCCTAAACCTAGACCTAATTCTAACCTTAACCATAGCACAAACCCTAGCTCTAACTCTATCCACTACCTTAACCATAACACTAAACTTAATGCTAACCCCAGCCCTAACCATAATCCTAACCCTAATCTAGCCTTGACTGTAACCCTAACCCTCACTGTAGCCCTAACACTAACTCAATTCCTAACCCTTAAACTTAAGCTAACCCTAACTCTAACCGAAGGCCTAACCCTAACGTAAACTTAGCCCTAATCCTAACCTGAACCCTAGACATAACCCTAGTCGAACCCTACCCATTACCCTAACCCTAAACTTAAACCTAATGATAACACTAGACCTAAAGCTAAACATACCCTAAACATAAACATAATACTAACAGTGAACATAACCCTAATTCTAACTCTAAGCTAGCTCAAATCCTAACCCTAACCCTAACCCTAACGCTAACTCTAACCTAAACTTATCCATAACTCTAACCTGAAATCTAAATCTATTACCCAAAACTTAATGATAACCCTAGCCCTAACCATGACCATAACCCTAGCACTAACCTTACCCTAGCACTAACTCAAACTCAAAACCTAAACCATTTTGGAAACCTAATCCTAACTCTAACCCTCGCCCTAACCCTGACCCTAACCCTAACCCTAGTCCTAATCCTAACCATAACCCTAGCCCTAACCCTAGGTCTAACCGTATAAATTACCCTAATGATACCATAATGCTAATGCTAACTCTAGGCCTAACCCTAAATTTATCACAAACCAAAACTATATCCATTATTCTAAACCTAACCTTAACCCTAATCCTAACCCTATCCATTACCCTAACCCTAACTCTAACCTTAAAGCTAATTTGTGCCCTAAACCTAAACCTTATCCTAATCCAAACCTGAAGCCTGATCATGACCTTAATAACACGCCTAGCTCTAAACCTGACCCTTTCCCTAAACGTAACACTTAAATTTGACCTAGCCATAAACCTAAACCTAAGACTCTCCCTAAGTGTACACCTAGACCTGACATTAGCCATAACCCTAATTCTTGCCCTAAACCTAACTCAAAACCTATCTCTAATCCTAGTGTAAAACCCAGCCTTAATCCTAACCCAAACCATAACCCGAGCCCTAACCCTAAAGCTAATCATAAAACTAGCCCTAACCCTAACCATAGCACTAAAACAAAACTGAGCAACAGGCCTAACACTAAAACTTAACTTAAACCAAACACTAGCACTACACCTGGAACTAACCCTAGCCCTAATTCAAGTCCTAATCCTAACTGTAAAAATAACCCTGACCCTGACTCATATCCCAACACTCACCCTAGCTCTAAACAGCACCCTAAACTTAAACCAAATCCTAACAGTAACCCTAGCCCTAATTCGAGTCCTAACCCTAATCATAAAACTAGCACTGACCTGACTCATATCCTAACACTATCTCTAGCTAAAATATCAATCTAACTTTAAACCTAACCCTAACCCTGACTTACCCCTAATCTAACCATAAAACTAACCATAATTTTAACCCTAGTTCTTATATATGTCATTGCCCTAAACCTAGCCTTCAATGTCACACACACACACACACACAAAAAAAAAAAACTAGCCCTAACCTGAGCCCTAAACCTAGCTTTAACCCTAACCATAACACTAACCCTAGCCCTAAACCTATGTCTAACACTATCCATTACCCTAAGCAAAACCCTAACCCTAATGGTAACCCTGGACCTATTCCTAATTCTTAAGCTAAACAAATATTAACCCTATTAATAGTCCTAACCCTAGATTTCATTCTATCTCTAACCCTATCCAAAACCCTAAACTTAACCCTGACCCTTATTCTGATCATAACACAAACCAGAGGTCTAAACCTGACCCTAACCCTAAACCAAACCCTAACACTAGCCCTACCTGTAACCTTATACCTATACCTAATCCTACCATTATCCCTATATCTAAACCTAATTAAAAATCTAGCCTTAAGTTTAGCTCTAGACCAAAATAAATACCTAGCTACAGCCCTAACAATAACCCTTAACCTAATCCAAACACTACCTCTAGCTCTAGACCTAAACCTAGTCCTAATTCTGGCCATAACCCTAACCCAAATATTGCCCCTTTCTCTAACACAAACCCTAGCTATAAACTTTATGCTAACCCAAAATCTAGCCATAAGACTAACACTAGACCTAGCCATAACCCTAAATCTAGGTCTTACATTACATATAGCCCTAACATTAGCCCTAAACCTCACACAAAACCTAGCTCTAAGCTTAAACCTAACCCTAACTCTAGACCTAACCCTAACCGTAACCCTTGCCTTATCCCTATGCCTAGCTCAAACACTAACACTTACCCAAATATAACTGTAAACCAAACCTAACCCTAATCCTAGTCCTAATCCTAACCATAAAAAGGCCAAACCCTAGTTCTAACTCTATCCATAACCCTAAACATAACCCTAACCCTAATGCTAAACCTAGCTCTAAACTTAACCCTAACCCTAAACCTAGATGTCACACTAACGCTAACCATTGCCCTAGCCCTAACCATAGCTCAAACCCTAACACTTACCCTAAACCTAACCCTAACACTAATCCTAGGCTTAACCCTAACCCTAACACTATCCCTAATCCTGACCATAACCCTGATCTTGACTCTGACCCTAACACTAACCCTATTTCACATCATCACTCTAATCATAACCTAACCCTAACACCAGACCTAGTCCTAACCCTAACCCTAAAACTAGCTCTAATCGTAACCCTAGTTTTTATATTAGCCATAGCCCTACCCTAACCCTAACCTAATCTAAATCCTTGCCCTAAACCTAACCCTAACACTAGCTTTAACCCTAATATAACTCTAAACATAATCCTAACCTTAGCCTTAATCCTAACCATAACCCTGGCCCTAACTCTAGCTCTAATCCTATCTATTACCTTAACACTAACCCTAATACTAATCTTAGGATAACCCTAACTCTATCCATAACCCTAGCCCTATTCATTATCCTAAACCTAACCTTAACCCTAAACCTAACCATATCCATGATCCTTACCCTAAACATAACCCTAACCTAATTTGAGCCCTAACCCTAAACCTTAACCTAAACAAACCCTCGTTAGGGTTTGTTAGGTTACCCTGACACTAATAATACCCCATATCTAAAAGTGACCCTAACCCTCAACCTAATTCTTACCCTATACATAGCCATAAACCTAACCCTGAAATTATCCCTAACCATAACCCTAGACCTGATATTAGTCCTAGCCCTAGTATTAACCCTTATGCTAAAATAAAAAAAAATAAATAAAAAAAGCCCTAATCCTGGCCCTAAACCTAGCCTTAATCTGAACCCTAACCCTAACCCTAGGCCTAAACCTAAAGTGAACATTCACCCTAGCCCTTAACCAAGCTATAATATCATACTGTACCCTAACCCTAATTCTATCCCTAGCCATAAAACAAGGACTAGCCCTAATAATAAAACTAGCTCTAATCCTAGACCTAATTTAGCCCTAACCCTAAACCTAATCATATCCCTAGCCCTAAGACTAACTCTAACTCTTTCCCTAGCCCTAGTTCTAACATTATCACTTAACATCGACCTAAAGCCTAGCCCTAACACTAGCCCCAAACTTAGCCCTAGCCCTAAACCTAGATCTAACCTTAACTCTAAATTTGACCCTTACCTTAAACCTAAACCACACCCTAACACTAGCCCTAATCCTAATGCTAATTTGAAAACTATCCCTCACCATAGCCATAGCATTCAATCAAAACTGAGCTACAGCTCTAATCCTAAACCTTAACCTAAACCAAACCCTAACACTATGCCTAGACCTTACCCTAGCCCTAATTTGTGTCCTAAACCTAACCGTACAACTGATAATGACCCTGACTCTGATCCTAAAATTAACCTTAGCTCTAAACATCACCCGAACACTAAACCTAACCCAAACACCAAACCTAGCCCTAACCCTTATCCTAAAACTAGCCCTAATCACAATGCCAGGTCTTACATTAGCAATATCCCTAACCCTAACACAAAACCTAGCTTAATCTGAACCCTAACCCTAGCTTTAACCCTAACACAAACACTAAACCTAAACCTAACCCTAGCTCTAACCCTATCCCTTACCATATGCCAACCCTCACCCTAATGCTACACTAGTCCTAATCATAATCCTTAGCTTACTGCAAACCCTAACTCTATTACTAGTCCTAACTCTAGGCCTCATTCTATCTCTAACACTAACCCAAACCCTAAGCCTATCCCTGACCCTTATTCTGACCATAACACTAACCCTAGGTCTAAGCCTGACCCTAACCCTAAACCAAACACTAACACTAGCCCTATGGGTAAACCTATAACTAAACCTAACCATAATATTAACACTAGACATAAAATTAATCCTAAATATAGCCATAATTCTAGCCCTAGCCCTAAACAAGAACCTAGTTCTAGCACTAACAATAACCATTAGTCTAACACAATGACTAACAATACCCCTAGAACTAACCCTCGTAAAATTGTGCTCCTAACCATAAATCCAATGCTAACCTGAACACTGACCCTTACCCTAACACAAACCCTAGCTCTAAAACTTATCCTAACCCAAAACTTACCCCTAAAACTAGACCTACCCATAAAACTAACCTTAAAAATAGCCATAACCATAATCCTAGTTCTTACCCATAGTCCTAACACTAGCCATAAACCTCCCCCCAAAACCTAGCCCTAAGTGTAGCACTAAAACTAGCTGTAAGCCTAATCCTAACATTAGCCCTAGCCCTAACCCTCACACTTGCCTAGCCCTAATATTAGCTCAAACTCTAACTCTTAACCTAAATGTAACCCTAACCCTAACCCTAAACCTTGCCCTATTCCTAACTGTAACCATAGCATAAATTATACCTCAAATTCTATCCATTACCTTAAATATAACCCTAACGCTAATGCTAACCCTAGCCTTAACTCTCACCCTAATTCTAACCATAGCCCTGATTCTAACCCTAAACCTCACCCTAGCCATAACCATAAACACTAAGCCTCAACCTAACCCTAACACTAACCCAATTCCTAACCCTAACCCTAGACTTAATCCTAACTTTAACCTCTAACACTAGCACTAACTCTATCCATTACCCTACACATAAGACTATCCCAAATGCTAACCCTAGGCCTAATCCTAATATTATCCATAAAACTAACCCTATACATTACTCTATACCTAACCTGAACACTAAACCTGATCCTATTCATTACTTGAACACTAACCCTAATGCTAATTTGAGCCCTAACCCTAAACCTTTACCTAAATTAAAACCTAACTTGGATTTTGACCCTAATAATACACGCAGCTTTAAACCTGACCCTTACACTAAACCTAACACTTACACTAGACCTAGCCATAAACCTAACCCTAAACATAAAACTAGACCTGATATTAGTTCTAGCCCTAATTCTAGCCCTTACCCTAACACAAAACCTAGCCCTGATCCTAGCCCTAAACCTAGCCTTAATCCTAATCCAATCCCTCACCCTGGCTCTATCCCTAATTTTAACCCTCAACCGAGCCCTGAACCTAACTATAAGCCCATCACATTCTCTAAAACTAACCCTAACCCTAACAATTACACAAAAACTAACCCTAAACTTAACCATAGGCCTAACACTAACATTAACCCTAGAACTAATCCTAGCCCGAATTTAACCCTAACCCTAACCCTATCCCTAACCCTAGCCCTAAGACTAACTCACTCTCACCCTAGCACTATTTTGATTTCTAAGCCTATCTGTTACCTTATTTCTAACCTTACCCTTCATCGTAGCCATAGCCCTAACCCTAGATCTAACCAAAACTCTAAATCTAACCTTAAACGTAAGCCTAAACCTCACCGTACCACTAGCCCTAATACCATTGATAATCCTAAAACTAGCCCTAACCCTAAAACAAAACAGAGCCATTGCTCTAACACTAAACCTTAACCTAAACCAAACCCTAATTCTACAACTAGCCATAACCCTAGCTCTAATTCAAGTCCTAGGCCTAAAACTAACCATAGCTCTAAATATCACCCTAACCCTAAAGCTAATGCTAACACTAGACCAGCCAAAATCCCATCCCTAAAACTGACCCTAATCACAAACCTAGTTCTTACATTTGCCTTAGCCCTAACTCTAGCCTTAACCCTTACAAAAAAATAGCCCTAATCCCAGCCCTAATACCAGATTTAATGCTAACCGTAACCCTAACCCTAGTCCTAAAACTAACCCTAACTCTACCCCTAACCATATACCTTACCCTAAGCCAAACCCTATCCATAAGGCTAACCCTATTCCTAATCCTAATACTTAGTCTAACTCTATTTCTAGTCCTAAACCAAGCACTCATTCTAGCTCTAATTCTAACCCAAAACCTAATCCTAACCTTCACCCTTATTCTGACACTAACACTAATTATAGGTCTAAAACTGATCCTAACCCTAAACTGAACCCTGAAACAAGCCTTATAGTAACCTTATACCTAAACCTAACCCTAACACTAGCCCTAAACCTAAACCAAATCATAACTCTAGCAATAACTCTAGCCCTAGACCTAAACATAAAATTAAACCTAGCCCTAACAGTAACCCTTAACCTAAAATAAACACTAACCCTACCCCTAAACCTAACCTTGTCCTATTCTGGCTTTCACCCTAACCCTAATTCTAACCTGAACACTGACCTTGCCTTTAACAGTAAACCAATCTCTAAACATGAGCCTAACCAACAATTAAACCTAACACTAGAACTAGCCATAATTCTAACCCTAAACCTAGCCCTAATCATAACCCTAGCTCTTATATTACCCATAGCCCTAACCCTAGGCCGAAACCTAACACAAAACCCAGATAATACCCTAGGCCTAAACCTAGCCTTAGTTGTAAGCCTAACACAAACCATAGCCATAACCCTACCATAACCCTCGCCTTAGTACTAACCCTGGCTCAAAACCTAACCCTTACCCTAAATATAAACCTACACCTATTCCTAAATCTAACCTTAACCATAACCTTAACTCTAGCACTAAACCTAGCCCTAAAGATACCCATTACCCTAAACATAACCCTAACTCTATTGATAACCCTAGGCCTAAACCTAACCCTAAACCTAACCAGAAAACTAATCCTAGACCTAACCCTAAAACTCACCCTCACCATAGACCTAACCCTAGCTAAAACCCTAACCCTTATCATAAACCTAACCATAACCATATCACTAACCCTAAGCCTAAACCTCAATCTAACTCTAACCATAAACCTAAACCTACATCTCATCGTATCCATTACCCTAACCCTAACACTCCCCCTAAGGATGACCATAGCCCTAATCCTAACCCTAACTCTAACCATACTGGAATCTTATCCCTGGACCTAACCCTAAATATAACCCTCACCCTAGCCCTAAACCTAGCTCAAAACACAACTCTCACACTAAACATAACCCTAACCCTAACCCTAGATCTAACCCTAACCCTAACCCTAACTCAAGACATATTTCTAATCATTAACCTAGCCCTAAGATTAGCTCTAACCCTATCCATTATCCTAATCATAAACCTTACCCTAATGCTAACTCTAGACCTAACACTAACCCCATTGCTAAGCCTAAACTTATCAATTACCCTAAACCTAAACTGAACCCTAAACAAAAACCTATCATTACCCTAACCCTGAACCTAAAGCTAATTAGAGCCCTAACCCTAAACCCGAACCTCAAACAAACTCTAAACCTGAACTTTACGCTAATAATTCCCCTAGCTCTAAACCTGACCATTACACTAAACCTAACCATTACAGTAGACCTAGACTTAAAACATTCTAAATCTATCCCCAACCGTAACCCTAGAACTGACATTAGCACTACCCCTAATCCTAGCTCTAAAACTATCACAAAACCCAGCCCTTATGCTAGCCCTAAACCTAGCCTTAATCCTAACCCTAACCCTTACCTTATGCCTATCCTTAACACTTACCCTAGCCCTAATCTTAGCCCTAACCCTAGCCTTATTCTTACCCCTAATTTATGCCTATCCCTAACCTTAGCCCTAACCCTAGCCCTAAGAATAACTGTAACTCTCACCCTTGCCCCATCCCTAGTTCTAACCCTATCCCTTTCTGGAACAATAATCCTAGCCCGAACCGTAGCCCGAACCCTATCCTTGATCTAATGTTAACTCTAAATCTAACTTTAACCCTAAGCCTAAACCTAAACCTAATACTAGTCCTAATGCTAATGCTAATCCTAATACTAGCCCTAATCCTAGTCCTAGCCCTAAAACAAATCCCAGACATAGCCCTAAACTTAACCCTAAACCTTAAACAAACCCTAACCCTAACCCTAAACTTAGCATTAATTCGAGTTTTAAGCAGCACAAAAAACTAACTGTCACCCTGAATCTGACCATATCACTAACCCTGCATCTAAAAATCACCCTAACCCTAAACCTAGACCTAACACTAGACCCATCCCCAACCCTAAACCTAAATTTAGCCTTATATGAAACCCTGGTACTTACATTAGGTGTAACCCTTATCCTAGCACTAACTTAACACAAAACCTACCCCTAATTCAAGCCCTAACCCAAGCCTTAACCCTAACACTAACCCTAACCCTAGCCCTAATCATAACAATAACCCTAGCCCTAATCCTAGCTCTAAACCTATCTATTGCCATAACTATAAACCTGACACTAATGCTAACCCTAGGCCTAAACCTAACACTATCGCTAATCCTACCCTTTTCCATTACACTAAACCAAACCTAAACCCTAAACCTCACCCTATCATTGCCCTAACCCTACCCTTAATGCTAATTCAAGCCCTAAATTTAAACCATAGCTTATCCCAAACCCTAACCAAGGCCCTGACCCTAATGATACCCCTAGCTCTAAACTTGACCTAAAACTAAACATAACCCTTACACTAACTGTATCTATTAACCTAACCCTAAATCTCTCTGTAACCAGAACCCTAGACCTAATATTAGTCCTAGCCCTAATATTAGCCCTACACAAAAACAAACACTAGCCCTCATCCTAGCCCTAAAACCAGCCTTAATCATAATCCTAACCGTAACCATAGGCCTAACCCTAATTCTAACCCTCATCCTACCTCTAAACCTAGTTATAATGGCAATCCTTACCCTAAACTTAACCTTAACCCTAAACCTAATGCTAGGCCTAAGCTGAACAATAACCTTAGCTCTAATTCTAGCATTATTTAATCTTATCCCTAACCCTAACCCTAGCCCTAAGACTAACTCTAATTCTCACACTAGCCCTATCCCGAGTTTGAACTTTATCCATTACCTTAACCCTAACACCAGCTCTAACCCTACCCATAAACTGTGCCCTGTTCTTATTCCTAGCCGTAACCCTAGATCTATCCCTAACTCTAAATCTAACACTAACCCTAAGCCTAACATAAACACTAGCCCTAACCCCAATGCTACTCGTAAAACTAGCCCTAACCCTGACCTTAGCAGTAAATCAAAACAAATAGCCCTAATACTAAACCTTAACTTAAACCAAATCCTAATACTACATTTAGACCTAACCCTAGCCCTAATTCGAGTCCTAACCTTAACCTTAATACTAACCCAGACTCTGACTCATATCCTAACACTCACTCTAACTCTAAACACCATCCTAACCTTAAACCAAACACTTACTGTAACCCTAGCCATAACTTGAGTCCTAATCTTCACCTTAAAACTAACCCTGACTACTAACCTAACACTAACAGCAGCTCTATATATCACCCTAACCTTAAACCTAATCCTAACACTAGAGGTCTAACCCCTAACAATAACCCTAAAATTAACCCTAATTGTAAACATAGTTCTTACATTACCTGTTACTCTAACCATACCCCTAATGCTAACACAAAAACTAGCCGTAATCTGAGCTCTAAACCCTATCTCTAGCCCTAACACTAGCTCTAACTCTATCCCTTACCCTAAGCCAAACCCTAACACTAATTCAAATCCTAATTCTAACGCTAATCCTTAACCTAACCCAAACCCTAATCCTATTACTAGTCCTAAATCTAGCCCTCATTCTGGCTCTAACCATAACCCGAACCCTAACCCTAACCCTGAACCTTATTCTGACCCTAACACTAATCATAGGTCTAAACCTGAACCTAACCCTAAACCAAACTCTAACACTAGCCCTAGACCTAAACCTAATCCTAAATCTAGCCATAACTCTAGCCCTAGACCTAAAGAAAAACCTAGCCCTAGCCCTAATAATAACGCTTAGCCTAAGCCAAACACTAACTATTCCCCTAGACCTAACCCTAGCCTAATTCTGGCTTTAATTCTAACCATAATCCTAATCTGAACAGTGACCCTGACATTAACACTTACCCTAGCTCCAAACATCACCCTAACCCTGAAACTATACCTAGCCCTAATATTAACTCTAAAAGTAGCCCTAATCATAACAAGTTCCTAATTTAGACATAGCCCTATCTTATTAGCAAACCTAGCCCTAAACTAAGCCCTAACATATTTTTAACCCTAAAGATAACCGTAATGCTAACCATAGCCCTAACCCTAAGCCTAAGCCTAAACTTAGATCCAATCATAAGCATAAGCCTAGCCCTAACCCTAGCTCTAACCCTATCCATTTCTCTAAGGATAACCCTAACCCTTATGCTAACCCTAGGCCAAACCCTAATCCTATGCCCATCCCTTACCCTATCTATTACCCTACACCTAACTTAAACCCTAAACCTAAAACTATCTTTAACCTATCACTAAACCTAATGCTAATTCGATCCCTAACCATAAACCATAACCTAACCTAAACCCTAACCCTGACCCTAATAATACCCCTAGCTCTAAACCTGACCCTAATCATAAACCAAACCCTTAAATAGACCTAGATATAAAACTAACCCTAAAACTATCCCTAACTCTAACCCTAGACCTGACATTAGCCCTAGCTCTAATCCTAGTCCTAACCCTAACACAAACCTTAACCCACATCCTAGACATAATCTTCGCCTTCATCATAACCCTAACTCTAATGCTAACCCTAATTCTAACCCACACCCTATCCCTAAAACTACGTATAATTTCATCCCTTACCATAAACCTCACCCTATTCCAAATCCTAACACTAAACCTAGCCCTAACCCTAGGCCTAACTCTAACATTAACACTTGCCCTAATACCAGAGCTAACTTAGACCTATCCCAAACACTAAACATAACCCTAGGCCTAAGACTAACTACAACTCTTGTCTTAGTATAATGGGTAGTTCTAACCTTTTCCCTTACCATCACCATAAACCTATACCTAATCTTAGCCCTAACTCTAGCCCTAGACCTAAAACAATACCATGTTATAGCCCTAATCTTAACCCTTAACCTAGACCAAACCCTAACCTTACACATAGCCCTAACCCTATCCCTAACCCTATCCCTAATTCTAGTCCTAAACCTAACCTGAAAACTAATCCTGACTCTGACTCTGACCCTAACACTAAACCTAGCTCTAAAATCATTGTAACCGTAAATCTAACTTTAAAACTAGACCTAGCCTTAACCCTAACTTTATAACTAGTGCTAATCATAACCTTACTTTGTACATTAGCCATAGTCTTAGCCCTAGCCCTAACCTAACCATAACTTAGCCTTAGTCAGAATCCTTATCCTAGCTTTAACCCTTAACTTAAACCTAACACTAACCCAAACAGAAGCACTAATTCTACACATAACCCTAGCCCTAAACTTAGGTCTAACTCTATCCATTACCGTAATGATAACCCTAACCCTTATGCTAACCTAGGACTAACCCTAGTCCTACACATTACACTAAACCACAACTAAACCTAAAACCTAATCCTGTCATTACACTAACCCTAAATCTAATGCTAATTTGAGCCCTAAACATAAATCCTAACCTAACCCAAACCTTAAACTTGATTCTGACCCTAATAATAACCCTATCTCTAAAACTGACCCTTACCCTCAACCCAAACCTTACATTGGCCCAAGCCATAAACCTAACACTAAATGTGTCACTAATTGTAACCCTAGACCTGAGAGTAGACCTAGACCTAATACTAGCCCTAAACCTAATACAAACACTAGCCTTCATCCTTGCCCTAACCCTAGCCTTAATCATAACCTTAACACTAACTCTGGCCCTAACCGTAATACTAATCTTTTCCAAGCCCTCAATCTTGCTATAATCCATTCCTTTAAAATTAACATAACCCTAACAATCACCCTAAACATATGTCTAAACCTAACACTAAACATAGCCCTAATTCAGCCCTATCCCTAACCATATCCCTAAACCTAGCCATAAGACAAACTCTAACTCTCACACTAGCCTTATCACTAGTTCTAATCCTATTCCTTTATATAACCATAACCCTAGCCCTAACTGTTGTCCTAACCCTTGCCCTATACTTAGCCCTTGCACTAATCTTAGATCAATACCTATCTCTAAATCTAAATGTAACCTTAAGCCTAAGACTAAACCAAACACTAGGCCTAAACCTAACACTAATCTTAAAACTAACACTAACCCTAGCCCTTGCATAAAACAAAACTGAACCATAGCTCTAACACTAATCCTTAAACTAAACGAAAACCTAACCATACATCTACCCCTAACCCTAACCTAATTCGAGTTTTAAGCCGAACCCTAAAACTAACTCTGACCCTGACTCTGACACTAGCATTAACCCTAGCTCTAAACATCACCCTGACCTTAAACCTAACCCTAACACTCAGCCTATCCCTAAACTTAACCTTAAAATTAGCCCTAAATGTAACTCTAGTACTTACATTTGCCATTACCCTTACCCTAGCACTAACTTAACCTGAAATCTAGCCATAATATGAGCCCTATCAGGAGCTTTAAACCTAACCCAAGCCCTAACCTTAAACCCAGCCCTAATCATAACAATAACCCTAGCGCTAACCCTAGTCTAACCCTATCCATTACCATAAACATAACCCTAACCCTAATGCTATCCCTCGTTCTAAACCTAATGCTATCTCTAATCCTATTTCTATCCATATCCCTAAACCTAGTCTGGACCCTAATACTAACCCTATCATTACTCCAACACTATACCTAATGCTAATTCAATCCCTAACTTTAGACCTTAACCTATCCCAAACCTTAACCCAGTCCTTATCCATAATAATACCCTTAGCCTTAAACCTGACCCAACACCTAAACCTAACCCTTACACTAGATGTAGCCATAATCCTTAACATAAAATTATCTTTAAACATAATTCTAGACCTGAGATTACCCATACTCCAAATCCTAGCCCTAATCCTAAAACAAACACTAACCCTCATCCTATCAGTAAACCTAGCTTTAATCATAACCCTAACCGTAACCAAAGCTCTAACCCTAATTCTAAATATCACCCTACCCCAACCCTAGCTATTACATTATCCCTTGCCCTAAATTTAATACTAACTCAAATCCTACTCAATATTTAAGCTGAACATAACAATAGATATAATCCTATCCCTAATTTATCCATTTCCCTAACCCAAGCCCTAAGACTAACTCTAACTCACACTAGCCCTATCCCTAGTTCTAACCCTATTATATACCATAATCTAACCCTAGCCCTAACCCTTGCCCTATCCTCAGTCCTAACCCTAAACCTAAATCTAACCCTAAACCTAAGCTAAAGTCTAACACTAACACTAGCCCTAACCCTAACACAAATCATAAAATTAGCATTAACCCTAACCCTAGCAGTAAAACAAAACCAAGCAATAGCCCTAACCCTAAACCTTAACTTAAACCACCCTAACACTACATCTAGACCTAACCCTAGCCCTAAATTCGACTCATAACCCTAACCTTAAAAGTAACCCTGACACAGACTCGCATCCTAATGCTCACGCTAGCTCTAGACCCCATCCTAACCTTAAACCAATACCTACCAGTAACCCTATCCCTAATTCGTGTCCTAACCCTAACTCTGACCCTTACTCATATCCTAACACTAAACTTAGCTCTTAATAGCACTCTAACCTTAAACCCAACACTAAAACTAGACCTACTCTTAACCCTAACCCTAAAAATAACCCTAACGGTAACCCTAGTTCTTACATTAGTCATTGCCCTAACCCTACAACAAAAAACTTGCTCTAATTAGAGCTCTAAACCTAGCTTAATCCTAACCCTATCCCTAAGCCTAGCTCTATCCCTATCCCTTACCCTAAGCAAACATCTAACCCTAATGGTAACCCAAGAACTATTCCTAATTATTAGGCTAACCGAAATCCAAATTCTTTTAATAATCCTGACTCTAGCCCCCATTCTACCTCTAATCTTATTCCAAACCCTATCGCTAATCTGGACCCTTATTCTGACACAAACAATAACCCTAGGTCTAAACCTGAACCTAAGCATAGAGGAAACCCTAACACTGGCTCTACCAGTAACCTTATAATTAAACCTAATCCTAACCCTAGCAGGAAGACTAACTCTTACTCTCACACTAGCCCTATCCCTAGTTCTAACACTATTCCTTACCGTAACCCAAAACCTAGCCCTAAACCTACTACTAATGCTTGCCCTATCCTTAGTCCTTGCCCTAACCCTATTTCTAACCCTAACTCTAAACCTAACCCTAAACCTAAGCCTAACCCTAACACTAACACTAGCCCTAACTCTAATGTTAATTGTAAAATTAGCCCTAACCTTAACCCTAGCAGTAAAACAAAACTGACAAATGGCCCTAACTCTAAACCTTAACTTAAACCACTCTAAAACTACATCTAGACCTAACCCTAGACCTAAATTTGACTCCTAACCCTAACCTTAAATCTAATCCTGAAAAAGAATCATATCTTAATGCTCACCCTAGCTCTAGACCCCATACTAACCTTAAACAAAAACCTAACAGTAACCCTATCACTAATTCTAGTTCTAACACTAACTCTGACCCTGACTCATATTCTAACACTAACCCTAGTTCCAAATATCACCCTAACCTTAAACCTAACCCTAACACTAGACCTACTCCTAACCCGAACCTTAACACTAACCCTAAATGTAACCCAAGTTACAACATTAGCCAATGCCCTAACCCTGGCCCTAACCCTACAACAAAACAAGCCCTAATCCAAGCTCTAAACCTAGCTTTAACTATAACCCTAACTCTAACCCTAACCCTAGCTCTAACCTTATCCCTTACCCTAAGCAAAACCCTACCCTAATGGTAAACCTAGACCTATCCCTAATCCTTAGACTAGCCAATATCCTAACCCCATTAATAGTTCTGACCCTAGCGTTCATTTTAGCTCTAATCCTAAACTCTAATGCTAACCCTGACCTTATTCTGACCCTAACACTAAACTTAAGTCTAAAACTGACCCTAACCCTAGGCCAAACTCTAACACTGGCACTACAGAAAAATTTATTTCTAAACCTAACTTTACCACTAGCCTTAGACCTAAATCTACTCCTAAATATAGCCTTAACTCTAGCCTTAGACCTAAACAAAACCTAGCCCTAGCCCTAACAATAACCCTTACCCTAACCCAAACACTACTCCTACCCCTAGATCAAAACCTATTCTGAATTCTGGCTATAACCCCAAAACTAACTCTAACCTGAACACTGACCAGCATTTAACAGTAAACCTCCCTCTAAACCTGACCCTAACTGAAAATATAAACCTAACACTAGACCTAGCCATAACCCTAACCCTAAAATTAGCCCTACTCATATCCCTAGTTCTTACATTACTCACAGCCCTAACCCTAGGCCTAAAACTAACAAAAAACCTAGAACTAAACCTAGGCCTTATCCTAGCCCTAAGTATATCCCTAACCCTAGCCCTAGCCCTAATCCTAACTTAACCCTAGCCTTAGTCCCAACCCTAGCAAAAACCCTAACACTTACCATAAATATGAACCTAGAATTATCCATAAATATAACCCTAAACCTAGCCCTAATCGTAACCTTAACCCTAGCCCTAACCCTAGCTCTAAAACTACAAAATACACTAAAGCTAACCCTAAACCTATTGGTAACCCTAGCCTTAACCCTAAAACCATAACCCTAACCCTAACCAGAAAACTAAACCTAGACCTAACCCTAAACCTAACACTCGCCATAATCCTAACCCTAGCTCAAAACCTAACCCTTACCATAAACCTAAACATAACTATAGTTCTAAAATTAACCCTAAACTTAAATCTAACCCTAACACTAAACCTAAACCTAAATCTAACCATATCCATTACACTAAACCTAACCCTAACCCTAATGATAATCCTAGCCCTAACCCTAACTCTAACCCTAAAACAACTGTAATTCTATCCCTAGACCTAACCTTTAACGTAACCCTTGCTCTAGCCCTACCCATAGCTCATAACCTAACCCTTATGCTAAACATAACCCTAAAAACACCTAGTTGTAACTCTCACCCTAATACAAACTTAAGACCTAATCCTAACAATAACCCTAGCCCTAAAATAAATTCTAACTGCATCCATTACCCTTAAAAATAAACCTTACCCTAATGTTAACCCTAGGCCTAACACTATCCCTATCACTAACCCCAACCCTATCAATTATCCTAAACATAACCTGAAACCTAAACCTAACCCTATTATTACAATAACACTAACCCTAATGCCAATTCGAGCATTAACCCTAAACTCAAACCTAAACAAAACCCTAACTCTGAACATGACCCTTATAATTTTCCTAGGTCTAAACCTGACACTTACCCTAAACCTAACTCTTACACTAAACCTAGCCAAAAACCTAAGCTTGAAAATATCCCTACGGTAACCCTAGATCTGACATCAGGCCTAGCCATAATCATAGCCCTAAGTCTAAAACAAACCCTAGCTTTTTTCTTAGCCCTAAACATAGCCTTAATCATAACCCTAACCCTAAACCTTGGCCTAATCATAACACAAACCCTAGCCCTAATTTTAGCCCTAATTTAGCCGTATCCCTAACCCTAATCCTAACCTAGCCCGAAGACTAAGTCTAACTCTTACCATTGCAGTAAAACTAGTTCTAACCCTATCCCATACTCTAACCCTAATTCTAGTTCTAACCCTAGCCTAAACCTAGACCTTTTCTTAGCCCTAGCCCTAATCCTAGATCTAAAATTAAATCTAAATCTAATTCTAACCATAAGCCTAAACCTAAACCTAACAGTATCCCTAAACCTAACCCCAATGCTAATCCTAAAACCAGTCCTAACTCTAGCCATAGCCCTAATACAAAACCAAGCCATATCCCTAACCCTGACCCTTAACCTAAACCAAACCTTAACCCTACACCTAGCCCTAACCTTAGCCCTCATTTGAGTTTTAAGCTGAAAAATAAAACTAATTCTGAATCAGACTTAACCCTAAACCTAGCTCTAAACATCACTCTAACCCTGACCCTAAATCTAACACTAGACTTAGCCCTAACCCTAACCATAAAACTAGCCTTAATCGTAACCCTAATACTTATATTACACGTAAACCTAAATCTACTTTTAACTTAACCCAAAACCTAGGCAGAATTTCTGCCCTAAACTTTGCTTTAACCCTAACCCTAACCTTAACCATAACACTAGCACTATTTGTTACCATAACCCTAGCCATAACCTTAGCTCTATCCCTATCCATTACCCTAACCATAACCCTAACTCTATTGCTAACCCTAGGCTTAAAGCTAACCCTACCCCTACTCATAACCATATTCATTACCCTAAACATAACCTGAAACCTAAACCTAACACTATCATTGCCCTAATTTTAACCCTAATGCTAATTTGAGCCCTAACTTAAAACCTTAACCTATCCCAAACACTAATAATGACCCTGACCCTAATAATACCCTTACCTCTATACCTGACCCTAACCTTAAACCTACCATTACACTAGATATAGCCATAAACCTAACCCTATAACTATCTTTAACCATAATGCTGGACTTGAAATTAGCCCTAGCCCTAACCCAAACCATAACCCAAGTTCAACCCTAATTCTAACCCTTGCCTTAGCCCTAAAACTTGCTATAACCATCCCTTACCCTAAAGCTAACCATAACCCTAAACCTAACCCTAACTTATTGCCCTAACTATAGGCCTAAGCATAACACTAAACCTAGCACTAATCCTAGCCCTAATTTAGTCCTATCCAAATCCTAACCTTAGCCCTAAGACTAACTCTTGCCCTAGCCCTGTCACTAGTTCTATCCTTAGTCCTAGCCCTAATCCTAACTCCAAATATAAACCTAACTCTAAATTTAACTGTAACCATAAGCCTAAACAAAACCCTAACATAGTCCTAACAATAATGCTAATCCTAAAATTTGAACTACGCCTAGCCCTAGTCATAAAACGAAACCAATCCATAGCCCTAACACTAACCCATATTCTAAACCAAAATCTAACCCTACAATTAGCCCTAACCCTAACTATAAAACTAACCCTGAACATGACGCTGACCCTAACACTAATCCTAGCTCTAAACATTACCCTAGCCTTAAATTAAGCCTACCACTAGACCTAGCTTTAACCCTAACCATAAAACTAGCCCTAATCATAACCCTAGTTCATACATTAGTCATTGTCCTAACCCTACCCCGACCCTAGCACAAATTTTACCCGTAATCTAAGCCCTAGCCCTACATTTAAACCAAATCTTAACCTTCACACTAGCACTAATCCTAACCCTAGCCCTAACACTTTCCCTTACCCAAAGCCAAACCCTAATGGAAATGCTAACCCTAGTACTAACCCTAATCCTTAGCCCAATTTATACTCTAACCATATTAATAGTCCTAACCCTAGTCCTCATTCTAGTTCTAACCCTAACCCTGACCCTTATTCTGAACCTAACAGTAACCCTGGGTCTAAACCTGACCCCATCCTGAATCCAAACCCTAACACTAGCCCTACATGTAACCCTGTATCTATATTTATCCTTAACACTAGCCCTAGATTTAAAGCTAATCCTAAAAATTGCTATAACTCTAGCTCTAGACCTATACAAAAACCTAGCTATGGCCCTCACAATAATCCTTAACGTAAACCAAACACTAACTCTACACCTAGACCTAAACCTATTCCTAATTTTGGCTATAACCCTAACCCTAACCCAATCTTGAACACTGACCCTTACCCTAACACTAAACCTAGCTCGAAACCTGACCCTAACCCAAAACCTAGACCTAACACTAGACCTAGCCATAACCCTAACCCTAAAACTACCCCTAAACCTAACCCTAGCTCTTATGTTACCCATAGTTCTAACCCTAGCCCTAAACCAAACATAAAACTTAGCCTTATCCTAGGCCTAAACTTAGTCCTAAGCATAACCCTAACCCTAATCATAGCCATAACACTAACTCTAACCCGAACCCATATCTTAGACCTAACCCTAGCTCAAGGAAATCCCTTTCACTAAACATAAAACTAGCCCCATCCTAAACCCTAATCCTAATCCTAGCTCTAATCCTAACTTTAATCCGAGCCCAAACTTTAGAGCTATCATTACCCTTACACAAACCCTAATTATAACCCTATTCCTAACACTAAATCTAACCTTAAACATAAATGTAACTCTAGATCTAACCCGAAACCTAACACTTGCAACAGCCTTAAACTTAGCTGAAACATTAAGCCTTACACTAAACCTAATCCTAATACTAGCCCTAACCCATACCCTAACCCTAACCCTAACTCTACCTCTAATATTATCCATTACCCTAAACTTAACCCTATCCCTAATTAAAACCCTAGACGTAACCCTAAACCTAAACCAAACATAACCTTAAAAATAACCCTAGACCAAAACTTAAACCTACCCTCGCCTAGCTCTAACCCTAGCTCAAACACTAAACTTTAATTTAACCATAACCCTAGCCCTAACCCTAACACTTACCCTACCCTAATACTTACCCTAAACAAAACCCTAGCTCTATCCCTAAACCTAACCCTAATATTAGACTTTATCCAAATTATACCCTAGCCCTAAACTGAGCTCTAAACCTATCCATTACACTACACATAACCCTAACCCTAATGCTAATCCTAACCCTGTCAATAAACCTAACCCATTCTTTACCCTAAACCTTAACTGAAACCTAAACCTAACAATATTCATTACCCTAACCCTAAACATAAACCTACCACTAACTCAAGCCTTAACCATAAATTTTAACCTAAACCAAATGCCAACCCAAACTCTAACCCTAATAAAACCTCTAGCTCTAAACCTGAAACTTACAGTAAACTTAACTCACTAGAACTATGCATAACCTAATCCTAAAACTATTCCTAAGCACAAGCCTATACCTGACATTGGTCCTAGACCTAGTCTTAGCCCTAAACCTAACAGAAACCCTAGCCATCATTCTAGCCCTAAACCTACCTTAATCCTACCATGAACCTTAACTCTAATCCTAATTCTAACCCTCATCTAAGACCTAAAGCTAGCTATAACATCACCCATTCTCCTAAACTTAACCTTGACCCCAATGCCAACCCTAAACCTAGCCATACCTCTAGGCCTAACCCTAACACTAACCCTAGCCCTAATCCTAGCCCTAATTAGGCTGTAACCCTAGCCCTAACTTAAGCCTGGTACTAAGTCTAAAAATAACTCTCTTCCTAGACGTATCCCTAGTTATAACTCTATCCCTTCCGGAACCCTAATCTAGCCCTAACCCTAGTCCTAGATCTAACCCTAAATCTAAATCTGACCCTAAACCTAATCCTAAACCTCATCCTAACACGATCCCTAACTCTAACACTAATCCAAAATCTAGCCCTAACACTAGCCCTAGCCCTAAAACCAAACAAAGCCATAGCCCTAACCCTAAACCTTAACTTAAACCAAAACCTAACCTTACACCTAGCCCTAACTTTAGCCCTAAATAGAGTCCTAATTCTAACCCTAAAACTAACCCTTACCCTGAATCTGAACCAAACACTAAGCCTAGCCCTATACATCGCCCTCACCCTAAAACTATGCTTTGCATGATTCAGCATAGGGCTACATTCACAAGGAACAAACCAGAGAGTACCCACAGAGAATTGATTGAGTGTGTGAAAGTTCAAGCAGCTAACACCAAACCTGTTTGTTATCCAGCTCTATTTCCAATTACACATATAAGACAAGATGAAGTGAAACCTTAAAACACGAACTGTTCCTTACAGCGAACCATGAACCTGAGAAGGCCCAAACATGGTGAATATAGTAAGGCTAGGTAAAAGATGAATCCTCCCTAGTATCAAAGAAATTTGAACAAAACTAACTCTAACCCCAACACTAATTCTAACCCTAGCCCTAAACCTAACCCTAACCTGTTTAGAGAACCTGTGATCATAGAAGACCCAAACTTGACATGCCTAGTAGGGCAAGGTAACAGATGAATCCTGCCCAGTATAAAAAAAATCTGACAAAAATAATTGGGCAAGGTGTTTCAGTACATGCCTATTTCCCCTGTGTTTTCTAAAGTGCTCTTGGATAATGTTCTTTTCATTGCCATGGCTTTGGAAAATTTTCACTAGGAAGAAACCAAAGAGTGTCCACAGAGAACTGATTGAGTGTCTGAAATTTCAAGCCAGTAGCAACAACCCTGTTTGCTTACCAGCTCCATTTCCTTTTACCCATATAGGACAACTTGAAGTGAAATTTTAAAATATGAACTGTTCCTGAAAGTGAACAATTGAAATTAGAAGGCCCAAAACTGGGTAACATAATAAGGCTAGGTAAAAGATAAATCCTGCCCAGTATTAAAGAAATTTGAACAAAAATAACTCTAACCATAACACTAGTTCTAACTCTAGTCCTAAATCTAACACTAACCCTAAATCTATCCTGTTTATAGACCTTTGATCATACAAGTTCCAAACTTGGGGAACCCAGGGCAGAAAGCTAGCAGATGAATCCTGTGAAGTATCAAACAAATCTGACCAAATAATTGGGGGGAGGTAGTTCAGGACAAGCATATTTCCCTGATTTCTCATAAAATGCTCTTTGATAAAGTTGTTTTTGCATGCTTGTGCTTAGAGCTACTTTTACAAGGAAGAAGCCACAGAGTGCCCACAGAGAACAGATGTGAAGTTTCAAGCAGCTAGCACAAACCCTGTTTGATTTCTAGCTCCATTTCCATTTATCTGTATAGGTTCAAATGAAGTGAAACCTTAAAACTCAAACTGTTCCTGACAGTGAACCTTGAAACAAGAAGACCCCAAACTGGTGAACATAGTACGGCTAGGTAAAAGATGACTCCTGCCCAATATCAAAGAAATTTGAACAAAACTAACTTTAACCCTAACACTTGCTCTAACACTAGCCCTAACCCTAACCCTAAAACTAACCCTAACCTGTTTAGAGAACCATTGATTATATAAGTTCCAAACTTGTGGAGACTAGTGGGAAAAGCTAACAGATGAATCCTGGGCAGTAACAAAGAAATCTGACCAAATGATTGGGGGATGTAGTTAAGTATATGCATATTTTCCTTTTGTCTCCTGAAGTGCTGTCAGATAAATTTTTTTTCATGCTTCAACTTTGGGATCCTTTCACAAGGAAGAAATCAGAGAGTACCGACAGGGAATTGGTTGAGTATGTGAAGTTTCAAGCAGCTATCACCAACAATGTTTGATTTTGAGCTCCATTTCCATTTACCCATAGAGATCAAAATGAAGTGAACCCTTAAAATATGCAGTGTTCCTGACAGTGAACACTTGAACTGAGAAGGTCCCAAACTAGGGAACTTAACAAGGGTAAGGAAAAGATAAATACTGTCCAATATAAAATAAATTTGAACAAATCTAACTGTAACTCTAATGCTATATTTGACTCTATCCCCAACCCTAATGCTAAGCTGTTTACAGAACCTATGATCATGGAAGTCCCAAAATTGGGAATCCTAGTGGGTCAAGCTAGTAGATGAATCCTGCACAGTGTCAAAGGAATATGACCAAATAAATGGGGAGGGTATTTCAATATATTCATATTTCCCTCTTTTCTCCTAAAGTGCTCTTGGATAAACTTACTTTTCATGCTTCAGCTTAGAACTATATTCACAAAGAACAAACCAGAGAGTGCCCAAAGAGAACTGATTGAGTGTTGAAGCACCAATGCTGTTTGATTTCTAGCTCCAATCCATTTAGGTCAAAATAAAGTGAAACCTTAAAATAGAAGCTGTTGCTGAAAGCGAAACATTGAATCTTGAAGCCCCTTACTTGGGGACCCTACTAAGGCTAGGTCAAGGATGAATCCTGTACAGTATCAAAGTAATCCAACCAACAAAATTTGAAGCTTTTCAGTCCATGTGTATTCTGCTTGTTCCTAAAACATTCAGCAATAAAGCTGTTTCTTTCTACTTCAGATTAGGGCTAATTCAACAGGAAACAAACCAGACAATCCTCACTGAGAATTGATTGAGTGTGTGAGGATTCAAGCAGCTAGCCCAAACCCTGTTTGATTTCCAGCTTCATTTCCATTCACCCCTATAGGGCAAAAAGAAGAGAAACATGAAAATTGAAACTGTTCCTGAAAGCAAACACTTTATGTAGGAGGCCCAAACATTTGGAGTATAGTCAAAATAAGAAAAAGATGAATCCTGCAGAGTACCATACAAATTTGAAAACAAAACTAACTCTAAGCCTAATCCTAGTCTAATCCTAGTGCTAACATTAACCCTAACACTAACCTTAACTTGTTTAGAGTGCCTTTGATCCTAGAAGTCCCACAATTGTGGAGCCAAGTGGGGCAGGCTAACAGATATATCTTTCACAGTATCAAAGAAATCGGACCGAAAAATTGGGGAAGGTAGTTCAGCACATGTATATTTTCATTTTCTTCTAAAGTGCTCTCACATAAAGTTGCTTTGCATGCTTCCACTTAGGGTTACTTTCACAAAGAATAAACTAGAGAATGCCCATAGAGAACTGACTGAGTGTGTGAGGTTTGAAGTAGCAAGCACCAACCCTGCTTGATTTCCAGTTCCATTTCCATTTACCCACATAGGTCAAAATAAAGTGAAAACCTAAAATACAAAGTGTTTCAGACAGCTAACCCTTGACCCAAGAGGCCCAAACCTAGGGAATATAGTAAGGCTATGTAAAAACTGAATCCTGCCCAGTATCAAAGAAATTTAAACAAAACTAAATTTAACAAAACACTAGCTGTAAACCTATCCCTAAACTAATACTAAACTTAACCTAATCTGTTTAGAGAACCATTGATCATATTAGTCCCCCAATAAAGGAGCCTAGTGGGACAAGCTAACAGATAAATCCTGCGCAGTATCAAAGAAATCTGACTGAGTAACTGGGGGAGGTATTTCAGTATATTCATATTTCCCTTTTTTTCTCCTAATGTGCTCTTGGTTAAATTATTTTTTCATGCTTCAGTTTATGGTACTTTGACAAGGAAGAAACCAGAGAGTGCACACAGAGAGCTTATTGAGTGTGTGAAGTTTCAAGCAGCTAGTACTAACCCTGTTCAATTTACAGCTCCATTTTCATTCACATCTATAGACCATAATAAAGTGAAACCTAAAAATTCAAACTGTTCCTGACAGTGAACCAGCAAACCTTGAAGGCTCAAACTTGGCGATCCTACTAAGGCTAGGACAAGGATGAATCATGTACATTATCAAAGCAATCAAGCAAAAAAAGTTGAAGCTAGCTCGCAAAGTGCTCACAGATAAAGCTGTTTCTTTCTACTTCATATTTGGGCTACTTCCACAAGAAACAAACAAGATAATGTGCACTGATAACTGATTGAGTGTGTGAAGTTTCAAGCAGCTAGCACAAACCCTGTTTGAGTTCTAGCTCCATTTCCATTCACCCCTATAGGGCAATATGAAATGAAACATGAAAATTTAAACTGCTCCTGAGAGCAACTCCTTTTACCTAGGAGGCCCAAACATGGGGAGTATACTAAGAATAGGAAGATGATGAATCCTGCCCAGTATCAAAAAGTTGAGAAAAACTAACTCTAACCCTAACACTAGTTCTAACCCTTGCCTTAACTCTAACCATAACTGTAACTGTAACCTGTTAAGGTAAGCTTGGACCATAACAGTTTCAAACTTTGGAAACTATTGGAGCAAGCTTACAGATGAATTCTGCACAGTGTCAAAAAAATCTGACCAAATAATTGGGGATGGTATTTCACTACATGCATATTGCCCTGTTTTCTCCTAAAGTGATCTTGGATAAATTTGTTTTGCATGTTTCATCTTACAGCTACTTTCACAAGGAAGAAACCAGAGAGTTCCTAAAGAAAACTGATTGAGTATGTGAAGTTTCATCCAGCTAGCCCCAACCCTCTGATTTCTAGCTCCATTTGCATTTACCCATATAGGTCAAAATGAAGTGAGACATAAAAAAACACCTATTCCTGACAGCGAACCTTTGAACAAAGAAGGCCCAAAACTGGGGCACATAATAAGGCTAGGTAAAAAATGAATCCTTCCCAGTATCAAATAAATTTGAACAAAACAAACTCTAACACTAACACTATCTCTAAATGTAGCTCTAACCCTAATCCTATTCCTAACCCTAACCTTTTTAGAAAATCATAGATCCTAGATGTCCCAAACTTGGGGAGCTTACTAGGGCAAGGCAATTGATAAATCCTGTGCTGCATCTGAAATATCTTACCAAATAATTTGGGGAGATAGTTCAGTATATTTCTATTTTCTTGTTTTCCCCTAAAGTACTCTCAGATAATGTTGCTTTATCTGAAAGCATGCTTCAGCTTAGGGTAACATTCACAAGGAACAAACCAGAGATTGCACACAGAGAACTGATTGAGTGTGAGATATTTCAATCATCTAGCACCAACCCTCTTTGATTTTGAGCTCCATTTCCCTTTACCATATAGGTCAAAATGAAGTGAAACCTCAAAACAAAAACTGTTACTGTCAGTGAACCATTGAATTGAGAAGGCACAAACCTGGGGAACATGGTAAGGCTCGGTAAAAGATGAATTCTGCCCAGTATCAAGAAAATTTGAGGGGCTGGGGATGTGGCTCAAGCGGTAGCATGCTCACCTGGCATGCATGCGGCCCGGGTTCGATCCTCTGCACCACATACAAACAAAGATGTTGTGTCTGCCAAAAACTAAAAAATAAATATTAAAATTCTCTCTCTCTCTCTCTCTTTTAAAAAAAGAAAATTTGAAAAAAACTAACTCTAAACCTAACACTAGCTCTAAACCTAGCCCTAACATTAACTGTAATCATAACCCTAACCTGTTTAGATAACCTTTGATGATAGAATTCCCAAAGTTGTGAAGCCTGATGGGGCAAGCTAAGAGATGAAAAATGCACAGTATCAAAGATATCTGACCAAATAATTGCGGGAGGTAGTTCATTACATGCGTATTTCCCTGTTGTCTCCTAAAGTGCTCTCGGATAAAGTTGTTTTTGCATGCTTCTCCTTTGGCCTATATTCAATAGAAAGAAATCAGAGAGTGCTCGCAGAGAACCAATTGAGTGTGTGACATAACAAGCAGGTAGTACCAACTCTGTTTGATTTCCAGCTTCATTGTCATTCACACCTATAGGCCATAATGAATTGACACCTAAAAAATCAAACTGTTCCTGACAGTGAACCATTGAACTTAAAGGTCCCAAATTGAGTATCCTATTAAGGATAGGTAAAGGATGAATCCTGTACAGTATCAAAGTAATTCAATCCCAAATTATTAAAGATTGCTCCTAAAGCACTCATAGATGAAGGTATATTTTTCTATTTCAGCATAGGGCTACTTCCACAAGAAACAAACCAGAAAATGCACACTGAGAACTGATTGAGTGTGTGGAGTTTCAAGCAACCTTGCAAACCAACTCTGTTTGATTTCAAGCTCTATTTCCATGTACCATATAGGTCAAAATGAAATGAAAACTTAAAATACAATCTGTTCTTAAAGCAAAACACTGAAACCAGAAGGCCCAAACCTGGGGAGAATAGTAAGGTAAGGGAAAAGATGAATCCAGCCCGGTATCAAAGAAATTTGAACAAAAATATCTCTAACACTAGCTTTAAACCTAACCCTAACCCTAAGCATAACCCTAACCCTTAGCTGTATAGAAAACCATTGATCCTAGATGTCCCAAACTTGGGGAGCCCAGTGGGGCAAGTTAAAGATGAATACTGCAAAGTATCAAAGAAATCTGATCAAATAATTGGGAGACTTTTTTCAATACATACATATGTCTGTGTTTTCTCCTTAAGGGCTCTCAGATACAGTTGCTTTTGCATGCTTCAGCTTTGGCCTACCTTCAAAAGAAAGAAACCAGAAACTGTCCACTGAGAACTGATTCGTGAAGTATCAAACACCTCCTACCAACCCTGTTTGATTTCCAGCTCAATTTTCATTCATATCAATAAGCCATAATGAAGGAAAATCTTAAAATACAAACTGTTCCTGACAGCCAACCATTGAACCGAGAAGGCCCAAACCTGTGGAGCATAGTAAGGCTAAGTAAAAGATGAATCTTGCCCAATATCATAGAAATTTGAAGAAAACTAGGGCCACGTTGGAGCTCTCTGTGCAGATGGAAGTTGGAAGTCTCAGCCGCACATGAACTCTCTGCACAGAGGGAAGTCTCAGCTGAGCATGTGCTCTCACCTCAGAGGGAATTCTCAGCCACGTGTGAGCTCTTGGTGAAGACAGAAGTCTTGGCCACAGGTTCACTCTCAGCTCAGATGGAAGTCTTGGCCGGACAGGCGCTCTTGGCTCAGAGGTAGGTAGCACAGAACACAGAGGCTTTGCTTGTGGGTCACCAGACCAAGCTCTGGACATGGCCAAAGGTCACCCCAGAACCACCCACCTCACCAAACACCCTACACAAGTAACAGATGGAATTTATCTTGGAATACCTTAATCACCATCTATCAGTGGCCGTGGCTACCAGCTCAGTTCTGCGGCTGCTCAGGTACCTGGTTTGCAACTACTCTACCTCCAGCTGTGATAACTCAAGATTTTTCTCACAAGCTTTTTTTTTTTTTTGGGGGGGGGCATAGCTATCAATGCAGAACAGCAACTGTACAGGAACCTTGTTTCCAACTCTGAGACTAAGAGTAGGGAGGCTCCAGATAGAAGCTCAAGCCCTCTCAAACTGGCTACCTCCCCCACCCTTAGCACAGAGACTCAAGCTAGGAATAGACAACTCCACCTACTGGAAATAAACAGAGTTCTGAGAGACTTTTCTGTTCTCCCTCTTCTCATCTATTCTATTCTACCCTTCCTCCTCTGGCTCTCACAATCTCAACATACGTGAAACCAAGAACTTTGCATGAAATTGGACTTTAAGAAACGAATCACCAGAATAGTTTAATATGGAGGAATTGCATAGGCCCACCTCACCGCCCCTTTATTTTATCTTATTTTCATTCTCCCTCTCTTTCTTTCTTTCCTTGTTTTTTTTTTTCATCTTTTTTCTTCCTCCCTCTATCTCACTCTCTACCTCCAAACTTTTACTATTTATACATAGGGTAATTTTATTAATACAGATAGGGAATTTGAATTTATACAATCTTCCATAAATTACCCCTGTCCATTCATTACAGTTCTCCTCTAGTTTGCTAAGGTAGATTAATCTCATACCCTCACTCCTTTCTCACTTAACATAGCATCATACCCCTGACCATCAGTTCTCTATATACCACCAGAAATGGTATGGCTTTTTATGAAACTAATGACTATATTCTAAATAATAATTGAAGCCAACATCTGTAGACATAGAATCTAAATATAAATGTATTTATAATGGTTAGGCTTAGGCTTTGGGTTAGGGTTAGATTTAGAGTTAGAATTTGATCTATGGTTAGGGCTAGGACTGAGGATAGGGCAAGGGTTAGGACTAGGTTTAGGGATAGGGTTAGGGTTATGGTGAGGGATAGAGTTGGAACTAGTGATAGGCTAGTGTGAGGGAGTCAGTCATAGGGCTAGGGCTAGGGTTATGTTTAGGAATAGGGCTAAATTAGGGTTAGGGTTAGTGTTAGGATTAGACCTCAGGTTAGGGTTTGTGTTATGGTTACATGTAGGGTAAGGGAGTGGGTTATAGCTAAGTTGAGGTCTAGGGTGAAGGTTAGTATTTGGGTTAGGGCTAGGGTTAGGGTTAGGGTTATTATTAATTCTAGGCTTATGGCTAGAATTAAGGCTAGTGTTTGTGTTAGGGTTAGGGCTAGTATTAGGACTAGGGCTAATGCAAGGTCTAGGGTTACAGTTAGGGATAGATTTAGTGTTAGGTTTATGGCTTGTCCAGTGTAAGGGTTAGGTTTATGGTAAGGATTAGATTTAGGACTAGGGTTATTATCAGGGTCAGGTTCATGGTTAGTGTTTGCTTTTAGTTAAAGTTTAGGGCTCAAATTAGCGTTTGGTTTAGGGTTAGGGTTAATGAGAGGGTTAGGTTTAGGGTTTAGATGTGGTTTAGTGTAATGGATAGGGTTAAGGTTAGGCCTAATGTTTAGCATAAGTGTTAGGGTTATCATTATGGTAATGGATAGGGTTAAACCTAAGATTAGGGATAGAGATATGTATAGGATTAGTCTTTTGTTTGGGTTAGGGTTAGATATAAGTTTAGGGTTAAAGCTAGGTTTAGACTCGGATTAAGGCTAGGTTTCGGGTTAGGTTAGGGCTAGGTTTAAGGCTATTGGTAATGTATGAAGTAGGGTTATGATTAGCGCTAGTTATAGGGTTAGGTTTAGGGCTAGGTCTAGTGTTAGGGTTAGGTTTTTTTATGACAATATTTAGAGCTAAATTAAGTGTTAGGGTCAGAGTCAGTGTCCGTATTACTTTTCAGGTTAGATTTAGGACTGGAATTACAGTTAGGTTTAGGGCTAGGTGTAAGGTTAAGGTTTGGTTTAGGTTAAGGGTTAGGATTCAGGCTATGACTCGGTTTTGGTTTGGGGCTAGGTGTAGGTTAGGGCTAGTGTTATTGTGAGGTTTAGGCTTAGGTTTAGAGTTAGATTTAGAGTTAGGTTTAGATCTAGGGTTTGAGCTAGGGTGAAAGATAGGGCTAGTGTTAGGACTAAGTTTAGGGCTAGGTTTAGGGTCATGGTAAGGGATTGGGTTAGAATTTGGTGTAGGTCTAGGGTGAGATTTAGAGTTAGTCTTAGGGCAATGGTTAGTGTTACGGTTGGGCCTAGATTTAGGGCTAGTGTTAGTGTTAGGTTTATTTTTAGTGTTAGGTTTAGGGTAAGGGTTGGGATTATAGCTAGTTTTATGGCTAGGGTGAGGGTTGTAATTAGAGTTAGGGTTAGGTTTATGATTAAGGTGAAGTTTAAGGCTAGGATGTCAGCTAAGTTTTGTGATAGGTTTATAACTAGAATTAGAGCTAGAGCAAAAGTCAGGTCTAGGGTTACAGTTAGGGATAGTTAGGGTTAGGTTTATAGCCAGGTCTATTTTAAGGGTTAGGTTTATGCTTAGGGTCATGTTTAGAGCTAGGGGTATTATTAGGGTTAGGGTCAGGTTTAGGGTTTTTGTTAGGTTATGTTTAGGGCTCTAATTAGCATTATTGTTAAGTATAGAGTAACAATAGTTTTAGGTTTAGGGTTCAGGTTAAGTGTAGGGTAATGGATAGTGTTAGAATTAGGGATAGGATTAGGGTTTGGCCTAGGGTTAGCATAAGAGTTAGGGTTATCATTAGAGTAATGGATAGGTTAGAGATAGGATTAGGGCTAGGGTTATGCTAAGGACTAGGTCTAGGCTTAGGCTTAGTATTAGTGTTAGGGTTATGGTTAGGATTAGGATTAGCTTTAGGGTTAAAGTTAGGGTAGGCCTTGGATTAAGGCTAGGTTTTGCGATAGGTTAGTTCTACAGCTAATGTAAGAACTTGTTATGATTCAGGCTAGTTTTAGGGTTAATGTTAGGACTAGGTATAGTTTTATTGCTAGGCGTAGGGTAGAGGTGGTGTTTAGAGCCAGGGTTACTGTTAGTGTAAGGGTTAGTGTTCAGGTTATTGTTATGGTTAGAATTAAAGCCAGAAAGTAAAGATTTAGTGTTTGGCTTAGGCTAAGGGTTATTGTTAGGGCTAATTCGAGATTTTTCATTAGGTCTAGGATTTGAGTTATGGGTAGATTTAGGATTAGGTTTAGGTCTAAAACTAGTGTTAGGTTTAGGTATAAGTTTACCAGAAGGGCTACTGTTAGGGTTCAGTTTAGGGTTAGGTTCAGGTTTAGACCTACGATTAATGTAAGGGTCAGGATAAGGGTCAGGGTTAAGGTTAGGGTTTGGGTTATGGTTAGAGATAGAATGAGTGCTAGGCTTAGGACTAGTAATAGGGTTAGGGTTTGTGTTAGGTTAAGGTTAGCATTAGGGTTAGGGTTTGGCTTAGGGAAAGAGATAGGTTTAGAGCTAGGGTTAGGGCTTGGATTAGGGCAAGGGTTAGGGTTAAAGTTAGGTTTAGGGCTCGGATTAGTGCTAGTTTTGTGTTAGGTTTAGGGCTAGGCAACGGCTAATGTAAGAACTAGGGTTACAATAATGGTAAATTTTGTGGTTATGGCTAGGGGTTAAACCTCTAGTGTTAGGATTAGGTTTAAGGTTAGGGTGATATTCATAGTGATTGTTAGTGTTAGGTTAATAGTCAGAGTCAGAGTTAGTTTTAGATTTAGGGTTAGGACTCAAAATAAGGCTATGGTTACTGTTTGGTTTAAGGTTAGGGTGGTGTTTAGAGCTAGGGTGAGTGTTAGGATATGAGTCAGAGTCAGGGTTTGTATTAAGATTAAGTTTAGTATTCAAATTAGGGCTAGGGTTAAGTCTAGGTGTAGTATTAGGATTTGGTTTAAATTAAGGTTTAGTGTTAGGGCTATTACTCGGTTTTCTTTTACTGCTAGGGTTAGGGTTAGGGCTAGTTTCATGATTAGTGTTAGGGTTAGTACTAGAGTTAATGTTAGGCTTAGGATTAGGTTTAGTGTTAGAGTTAAAGTTAGAGTTAGATCTAGGGTTAGGACTAGGAATACGGATTAGGCAAGTGTTATGGCTAGGTTTATGGCTATGTTTAGGGCTAGGGTTAGGGTTAAGTTAAGGGATATGGTTAGAACTAGGGATTGGGATAGTGTGAGAGTTAGAGTTAGTCTTAGGGCTATGGTTAGTGTTAGAATTAGGGATAGGGTTAAACTAGGGCTAGGATTAGGGCTTGGGTTAGTTTTCAGCTTAGGTCTAGTGTTAGGGTTAGGGTTAGGATTAATTTTAGGGTAAGGGATGGTGTTATAGCTAGGTTTAGTGGGAGGGTGAGGGTTAGAATTAGGTTAGGACTATGGTTAAAGTTAGATTTATGATTCAGGCTAGATTTAGGGCTAGGATTAGGGCTAGGGTTTGTTTTAAGATTAGGGCTAGGATTAGAGCTAGCGCTAATATCAGGCCTTGGGTTATGGTTAAAAATAGTTTTATTGTCAGGTTTATGGCTACATATAGTTTAAGGATTAGTTTTAGCATTAGGGTCAGGTTTAGAGCTAGGAGTATTTTTACAGTCAGGATCTGGTTTAGGGTTTGTGATAGGTTAAGTTTTAAAGTTAGGGCTCAACTTAGAATTAGGGTTAGTGTTATGTTAATGATAGGGTGAGGTTTATAGTCTAAGTTTGGATTAGGGTAATGGATAGGGTTAGGATTAGGGATAGGGTTAGGTTTAGGACTAGGTTTAGCTTTAGAGTTATGGTTATGTTTATGGCAATGGATAGTGTTAGAGCTAGGGTTAGGGTTAGGGTTATGTTTATGATTAGGCTAAGGTTAGGGTTAGGATTAGGATTAAAACTTTGGTTATGGCTCAGATAAGGTCTAGGTTTTGTGTTCAGTTAGTGCTAGAGTTAGGGTTATGGCTAATGTAAGTACCAGGGTTATGTTTAGGGCTAAATTTAGGGTTAGGGTTAGGGCTATGTTTAGTATTAGATTTATTTTTTGCGTTAGGTTTATGTTTAGAGCTAGGGTTAGCATTACTGTCAGAGTCAGGTTCAGGGTTAGTTTTAGGGTTCAGATTAAAACTCAAATTAGGGCTAGGGTTAGGGTTAGGGTTTGGTTTAGGTTAAGGGTTAGGTTTAGGGCTATGGTTCAATTTTCTTTTAGGTCTAGGGCTAGGGTTAGGGCTAGTTTTTGGATTATCATTAGGGTTAGGGCTAGTGTTAGGTTTAGGTTTAGCCTTAGAGTTAAAGTTGGATTTAGAGTTAGGGTTAGGGTTATGGTTAACTTAGGGTTATTGTTAGATTTAGAGTTAAAGTTAAATCTAGTTAGGGCTAGGGCTAATGATAGGGCTAGGGTTATGGCTAGGATTGGGGTTCTGGTAAGGGATTGGGTTAGAAGAATAGATGGGGCTAGGGTGAGAGTTAGAGTTAGTCTTACAGCTAGGGTTAGGGCTAGGGTTAGGAATGGGGCTAAATTAGGGCTAATATTAGGGCTAGGTTAGTGTGAGGGTTAGGGATAGTGTTAGAGTTAGGGTTAGGAGTAAGGGTATGTTTAGTTCTACAATAAGGGCTGTGATTTGTGTTACGTTTAGGGCTAGGATTAGGGCTAGAACTAATGTCAGATCTAGGCTTGTGGTTGGGGATAGTTTTAGGATTATGGTTATGGCTAGGTCTAGTGTATGTGTTTGGTTTAAGGTAAGTTTCAGCTTCAGAGCTAGTGGAATTATTATGGTCAGAGTCAGAGTTAGAGTTTGGTTAAAGTTAGGGTTTAGGGTTAGGGCTCAAGTTAGCATTTGGTTGTGGGTTAGGGTAATGATAGGACCTTTTTAGTGTTCAAGTTAGGTTTGTTAGGGTTAGGGTTAGGTCTAAAGTTCACATTAGGGTAAGGGTTAGGTTTAGTATAATGGACAGTTTAGGGCTACGTTTTGGGCTAGGTTTATGGTTAGGAATAGGCCTTGAGTTACGGTTAGGGTTAGGGTTAGGGTTACAACTAGGGTAGTGGACAGGGTTATGTTTAGCATAAGGGTTAGGTTTTGAGCTAGGGTAATGCCTAGGGTGAATGTCAGGTTTAAAGTTAAGTCTAGGGATAAGATTACATTATGTTTAGGGTTAGGGTTAGGATTAGGTCTAGGTCATCATTAGGGGTAGGGATAAGTTTAGGGTAATGGACAGGTTTAGATGTAGGTTTAGGGTTATAGTTAGGTTAAGATAGAGGTATAGATTTAGGGTTAGAAATATGGTTATGTTTAGGTTTATGATAGCAGTTAGGGTTTGAGCTAGGTTTAAGGCTATGGTGAGTGTGAGGTTGAGGATTAGGTCTAGGGTTAGATTTCTGGTTAGTTATAGTGTTAAAGTTAGGCCAAGGATTATCAATAGGGTTAGGGTTAGGTTTAGGGTAAAGGGTAGATTTAGGGCTAAGGTTAAGTTTAGGATTAGAACTAGCATTAGGGTTATTTTTAGGGATAGATGTAGGTTTAAGTTTAGGGTAAGGGTTAGGCTTTGAGCTAGGATTAGGACTAAAGTGAGGGTTCGGTTACGGTTAGGGCAAGGGTTGGGGTTAGGGTTTTGCTTAAGGCTAGGTTTAGGCCTGGGATTAGCTCTAGGTTTTGTGTTAGGTTTAGCCCTAGGGTTAGATCTATGGGTAACGTAAGAGCTAGGGTTATATTTAGGGCTAGTTTTAGGGTTACGGTTATTGCTAGGTATAGTGTTAGGTTTAGATTTTGGGTAGGGTCAAATTTAGAGATAGGTTTACTATAAAGGCAGGGTCAGTGTTTGGGTTAGAGTTAGAGTTAGGGTTACAGCCAGAATTAGGACTAGGTTTAGGTCTAGGAATAAGGTTAGTGTTTGGGCTAAGTTCGGGGTTATTGTTCGAGATAAGGCTAGGTTTGGGTTAGGTCTAGGGCCAGAGTTAAGTCTAGATTTAGGATTAGGTTTAGGTTTAGGGCTAGTGTTAGGGTTTGGTTTAAGTTAAGGTTTAGGGTTAGGGGTATTGCTCAATTTGGATTTAGTCCTAGGTTTAGGGTTAGCACTACTTATATGATTAGCATTAGGGTTAGGACTAGTGTTAGTGTTAGGCTATGCTTAGGGTTAGGGTTAGATTTGAAGTTAGCATTAGATCTAGGGTTTGGGCTAGGTCTAAGGATAGGACAAGTGTTAGGGCTAGGGTTAGTATTATGGTAATGGATAGGTTTAGAAATAGGGATAGGATTAAGGTTAAGAGAGGGTATGTGGTTATACCTAGGTTCAGAAATAGGGCGAGGGTTGAAATCAGGGATTGTGCTAGGTTTAGGGTTCGAATTAGGATTAAGACTAGGTTTAGGGCTAGGATGAGGGTTAGGGTTTGTGTTAGTTTTAGGGCAAGAATTAGGTAGAGTGCTAATGTCAGGTCTATTGTTTGGTTAGGGATAGTGCTATGGTTAGTTTTATATTTAGGTCTAGTGTAAGGGTTATGTTTACAGTAAGGGTCAGGATTAGAACTAGGTGTATTATTAGAGTCAGTTTATTGTTCAGAGTTTGGTTTGTGTTATGGTTTAGGTTTTGTGCTCAAATTAGCATTAATGTTAGTGTTAGGGTTGGTGTTATAGTAATTGATAGGGTTAGGTTTAATGCTCAGGTTTGGTTTAGGTAATGGATAGGGTTAGTGTTAGTGATGGGTTTAAGTTTAGGCCTAGGGTTAGCATTTGGTTTAGGCTTATGTTTAGCATAAAGGATAGGTTTAGGGCTAGGGTTATGGTTTGGATTCAGTCTAGGGTTAAGGTAGGGTTAGGGTTAGGCCTAGTATTAGTGTTAGGGTTAGGTTTAGGGTGTTAGGTTTTGACCTATGGTTAGGGCCAGGACGAGGGTTAGGGTTAGTGTCAGGTCTTGGTTTAGGATTAGGGTTAAATTTAGTGCTAAGATTAGCATTAGGGTTAGGTATGTTTAGGATAATGGATAGATTTAGAGCTAGGGTTTGGTCTTGATTATGCTGAGGATTAAGGCTAGGATTAGGGTTAGGCTTAGGGTTAGGGTTAGGGCTAGGGTTATGTTTATGTTAATGGTTAGTGTTTGACCTAGGGTTAGGGCTAGGGCGAGAGTTAGTATTAGGGTTAGGTCTAGGGTTAGGGTTAGGGTTAGGCTTAGGGCTAGGTTAGGGCTAGGATTAGGGCTAGGTTTTGTGTGAGGTTTAGGGCTAGCATTAGTGCTATGGGTAGTGAATGAGCTAGGGTTAGGGTTATGGCTAGGTCTAGTGTTAGGGTTATGGCTAGATTTTGGGTTAGCATAAAGTTTAGAGCTAGGTTTGTGTTAGGGTAAGCGTTATTGTTCGGGTTTGGGTTAGGTTTATGGTTAGGGCCAGAATTAGGGCTAAGTTTAGGTCTAGGTGTAGGGTTATTGTTTGAGTTAGGTTAAGGGTTATTGTTAGGCCTAGGGTTAGGTTTTGTTTAGGGCTAGTGCTAGATTTATGGCTAGATTTATGATTAGGCTTTTTTCTAGGTCTGGTGTTAGAGTTAGGTTTAGGTATAGGTTTACCCGTAGGGCTAATGTTAGGGTTCGGTTTTCAGTTAGGGTCAGATTTAAACCTAGGTTTAGAGGCTAGGGTCAGAATAAGGGTCAGGGTTAGGGTTAGAGTTTGGATTAGGGTTAGAGCTAGAATGAGGGCTAGGGTTTGTATTGGTATTAGAGTTATGGTTTGGGGTAGGCTAAAGATTAGGGTTAAGACTAGGGCATTAGGGTGAGAGTTTTGCTTAGGGTAAGGGACAGGGTTAGAGCTAGGGTTGGGGATAGTATTAGGGTTAGGGATAGGGCTAGGGTTAAGGTTAGGGTTATGTTTAAACCTAGGTTTAGGTCTCAGATTAGGGTTAGGTTTTCTGTTAGGGTAGGGCCATGGCTAATTTAAGAACTAGAGTTCCAATTAGGTTATTTTTAGGGTTAGATTTAGGGTTAGGGTGATGTTTAGGGCTAGGGTGATGTTTAGAGCTAGGGTTAGTGTTAGGGTCCGAGTAAGGGTCAGCATTAGTTCTAGTGTTAGGATTGGGACTTGAATTAGTGCTAGGTTTAGTGCTAGGTATAGGGTTAGGGTTCGATTTAGGGTAAGGTTTAGGGTTAAGCCTATGACTCAGTTTTATTTAAGTGTTAGGGATAGAATTAGGACTATTTTTCCAGTTAGCATTAGGCAAATGGCTAGTTTTAAAAGTGAGATTTAGGCTTAGAGTTAGGGTCAGATTTAGAGTTAGGATTAGATCTAGGTTTAGGGCTAGGACAAAAGTTAGGGCTACGGTTGACACTTAGTTTAGGGCTAGGGTTTGGGTTATTTTAAGGGATAGGTTTAAAACTAGGGGTAGGACTACAGTAAGATTTAGAGTTAGTCTTAGGGCTAGGGATAGAGTTAGGTCAAAATTATTACTAAAATTAGCACTAGGATTAGTGTTAGGGCCAGGCTTAGTTTTAGGGCTTTGGTTAGGGTTAGGGTAAAGATTAGGCTAGGTTAAATGCTTGGATTAGGGCTAGGTTTTGTGTTAGGGTTAGGGCTAGAATTAGGCTAGGGCTAAAGACATGTCTAGGTTTTTGGTTAGGGTTAGTTTTAGGGTGAGGTTTATGGCTAGTTCTAATGTAAGTGTTAGGTTGAGGTTTAGGGTCAGTTTTAGAGACAGGGTTATTATTAGGTTCATGGTAACAGTTATAGTTTGGGTTAGGTTAAGGTTAAGGGTTAGGGCTCTAATTAGCGTTAGGGTTAGGGCTAAGGTTAGGATAATGGATATGGTTAGGTTTAGGGTTCAGGTTAGATTTAGGGTAATGGATAAATTTAGGGTTAGAGATAGGGTCAGGGTTATCCTAGAGTTAGCATTAGGGTTAGGATTATGGTTAGGGTAATGGATAGGTTTAGAGCTAGGCTCAGGTCTAGGTTTATGCTTAGGATTAAGGCTAGAGTTAGGTTTAGGGTTAAAATGAGTTGCAGGGCTCAGATTAGGGCTATGCTTTGGGTTAGGATATGGCTAGGGTTAGGGCTCCAGCTAAGGTAAAAACTAGGGTTATGATTAGGGCTACTTTTAGTGTTAGGTTTAGGGCTATGCCTAGTTTTAGCATTAGGTTTATTTTTAGGTTGATGTTAGAGGTAGAGTTAGTTACAGAATCAGAGTCAGGGTTAAGGTTAGTTTTAGGGTTAGGATAAGACTGGAATTAGGGCTAGGGTTAGGGTTAAGTGTTGCATTAAGTTTTGGTTTAGGTTAAAGTATAGGTTTAGGCCTGTGGCTGGTTTTTGTTTTGGGGCTAGAACTATGTTAGGGCTAGTTTTAGGATTAGCATTAGTGTTAGTGCTAATATTAGTGTGAGTTTTACGGTTAGGTTTAGGGTTAGATTTAGAGTTATGGTTAGATCTAAGGTTAGGGCTAGGGCTAAGGTTAGGGCTAAGGTTAGGGAAAGTGTTAGGGTTATGGTAAGGGATAGGGTTAGAACTAAAAATAGGGCTAGGGTGAGAGTTGGAGTTAGTCTTAGTGGTAGTGTTAGGGTTAGGGCTAAATTAGGGCTAGGATCAGGTCTAGGGTTAGTTGTAGGTTTATGTCTAGGGCTAGGGTTAGGGTTAGGTTTAGGGGAAGGGATGGCATTATAGCTTGGTTCAGAACTAGGGCGAGGGATAAAATTAGAGATAGGGATAAGTTAGGGTACAGGTTAGGATCAAGGCTAAGTTTAGGGCTAGGGTGAGGGCTAGTGTTTGTGTTAGTGTTATGGCAAATATTAGGGCTAGGGCTAATATCATGTCTAAGTTTACGGTTAGGGATAGTTTTAGGGTAAAGTTTATGGCTAGGTCTAGTGTCAGAGTTGGGTTTAAGGTAAGGTTCAGGTTTAGAGCTAAGGGTATTAAAATTGTCAGGGTCAGGTTTGGGGTTTGGTTAGGTTAAGGTTTAGGGTTAGGATTCAAATAAGCGTTATGGTTAGAGTTAGGGTTAAGGTAATGGATAGTGTTACGGTTATGCTTCAGGTTAGGTTTAGAATTCAGATTAGGTTTAGGGTAATGGGTAGGGTTAGGGTTAGGCCTAGGGTTATCATTAGGGTTATGGTTATTGTTAGGGTAATTGATAGGGTTAGAGCTAGTGTTAGGGATAGATTTATGGTTATGATTATGGCTAGAGTATTGGTTAGGGTTATGGATAAGGTTAGGGTTAGGTTTTAGGAACACTTTAGGGTTTGAACTTGGGTTAGTGCGAAGGCTAGGGTTAGGTTTAGGGTTTGGACTTGGGTTAAGGTTATGGTTATGGTTAGGGTTAGTATTATGTTTAGGTCTAAGGTTATCATTAGGTTTAGGGTAATGGACAGGATTAGATGTCGGATTAGGGTTATGGTTATGTTGACTAGGGTTAGGGTTACATTAAGGGTATGGTTAGGGTTTGAGCTAAGGTTAGGACTGCAACAAGAATTATGTTTAAAGTTAGGTCTAGGGTTAGGTTTATGGTTAGGGTTAGGGTAATGAGTGAGGTTATAGCTAGGGTTAAGGCTAGAGTGAAGTTTAGGATTAGGGATAGGGCTAAGGTTAGGCTTAGGCTTAGGGTAAGTCTTATATTTAGGTTAAGGGTAAGGGATAGGGATTGAGTAAGGGTTAGAGCTAGATTGAGGGTTTGGGTTAGAATCATGGCTAGGGACAGAGTTAGGGTAAGGGTTATGGCTAGGATTTGGGTTACGGTTTGGGCTAGGGTTATGTTTAGGGTAAGGGTGAGGGTATGAGGTAGAGTTAAGGCTAGGGCTAGGTCAAGGTTTATGTTCAGCCTAAGGTCTAGGGATAGGATTATGGTAGGTTTAGGGTTAGGGTTAGAGTTATGGATAAGGTTATCATTAGGGTTAGGATTAGGGTTAGGTTAATGGATACGGTTATATGTAGGTTTAGGTGTAGGGTTAGGGTTAGATTTAGTTTTTGGGTTAGGGTTTAGGCTATGATTATGTTTAGGATTATGGTATGGATTAGGGTTTGAGCTAGCGTTAGGGCTATGGCAAGTGTTAGGTTTAAGTTTAGTACCAGGATTAGTTTTTTTTTTTTTTTTTTTTTTTTTTTTTAGGGTTAGGGTTAGGGTTATGACTAGAGTTATCAATAGGGTTAGGATTAGTGTTAGTATAATGGGTGGCTTAAAGCTAGGTTTAAGTCTAGGATTAAGGTTAGGATTAGGGCTAGTGTTAGAGTTTAGAGTTAGGGATAGGTCTAAGTTTATATTTATTGTAAGGATTAGGCTTTGACCTAGGATTAGGACTAAGGCTAGAGTTAGGATTAAGGTTAAAGCTAGGGTTAGGGTTAAGGTTATGCATAGGGCTAGGTTTAGGCCTAGGATTCACTCTACATTTTGTGTTAGGTTAAGGTGTAAGGTTAAGGCTATGGGTACTGTAAGAGCTAGGGTTATAATTAGGGCTAGTTGTAGGGTTAGGGTTATAGCTAGGTGCAGTGTTAGGTTTAGCTTTTTATTTAGGGTCAGGTTTAGAGATAGTTTTAGTGTTAAAGGGAGGGTTAGAGTTCAGATAAGAGATAGAGTTAAGGTTTAAGCCAGAATTAGGTGTATGTCTAGGATTAGGTTTAGTCTTTACGTTAGGTTAAGTGTTATTTTTAGGGATAGGAATAGGTTTTTTTCCTTAGGTCTAGGGCTAGAGTTAAGGCTAGATTTAGGATTATGTTTAGGTCTAGGGCTTGTGATAGTGTTAGGCTTAGGTGTAAGTATTGGTAGGGCTAGTGTTAGGGTTTGGTCTAGGGTTAAGGTCAGGTTTAGACCTAGGGTTCGTGTTGTGGTCAGAATAAGGGTCAGGGTTAGGGTTAGGTTTTGGGATAGAGTTAAAGCTAGAATGAGGGCTAGGTTTAGGACTATTAATTGAGTTAGAGTTTTTGTTAGCCTTAGGATTAGGGATAGGTCTAGGGTTACCATTAGGGTTAGCATTATGCTTATGGTTAAGTATAGGGTTAGAGCTAGGGTTAGGGGTAACTTTTGGGGTAGGGTTGAAGCTAGCTTTAGGGCCCAGTTATGGCTATATTTTCTGATAGGGTTAGGGCTAAGGTTAGGGAAAAGTCTAATGTAAGAATGAAGGTTAAAATTAGGGTTCTATTTAGGGTTAGTTTTAGGTGTTAGGCCTCTAGTGTTAGAGTTAGTTTTAAGGTTATGTAGATATTTAGAGCTAGGATTAGTATTAAAATAGGAGTCAGGGTCAGAGTTAGTTTTAGAGTTAGAGTTAGGACTCAAATAAGGGCTAGGGTTACTGTTACAGTTCGGTTTAAGGTTAGAGTGGTGTTTACAGCCTGGGTGAGTGTTAGGATATTAGTCATGGTCAGGGTTAGTTTAAGGTTAGGTTTTGAGTAATGAATACAGATAGATATAAGATTAGGGTTAGGGTTAGATTTCAGTAGGGTTAGGGTCAGGGCTATGGTTATGTTTAGATTTATGGTAAGCATTAGGGTTTGAGTTAGGGTACGAGCTATGGTGAGTGTTACATTTAAGTTATGTCTAGGGGTAGTTTTCCGGTTAGGATTAGGGTTAGAGTTAGGGTTCGGTCTAGGGTTATCAATAGGTTTAGTGTTAGTGTTAGGGTAATGGATAGGTTTAGAGCTAGGTTTAGGGATAGGGTTAAGTATAGTGTTAGGGCTAAGGATAGGGTTAAAGTTAGGGATAGGTCTAGGTCTATGTTTAGGGTAAGGTTTAGGCTTTAAGCTATTGTTAGGGTTAGGTTTAGGGTTAGGGTAAGGGTTTAGCTAGGTTTAGGTCTCGGATTAGGGCTAGTTTTTGTGTTAAGGTTAAGGCTAAGGTTAGGTAAATAGCTAATGTTAGAACTAGGGTTACAATTATGGTTAGTTTTAGGGTTAGGGTTAGGGGTAGTTTTAGTGTTAGGGTTAGGGTGATATTTATAGCTATGGTTAGTGTTAGGATATAAGTCATGGTCAAGGTTAGTTTTGGGGTTAGGGTTAGGACTCAAATTAGGGCTAGGGTTACTGTTAGGGTTTGATTTAAATTTAGGGTTGTGTAGAGATTGGGTGAGTGTTATGATATGAGTCAGAGTCAGGGTTATTTTTAAGGTTAGAATTAGGACTCGAATTAGGGCTAGGGTTTGGTCTAGGTGTAGTGTTAGAATTTAGTTTAAGTTAAGGTTTAGGTTTCGGCCTCTTGGTTTTGTTTTAGTGCTAGATTTAGGTTTAGGACAAGTTTTATGATTAGCATTAGGGTTAGGGCAAGGGCTATGGTTTGGGTTAGGATTAAGGCTAGGATTAAGTCTAGGATTAGGTCTAGGTTTTGTGTTAGGTTTAGGGCAAGAATTAGGGCTAGGGCTAATATCTGGTCTAGGGTTACACTTAAGGATAGTTTTAGGGTTAGGTTTAGAGAAAGGGTCAGGTTTAGCGCTAAGGGTATTATTAGAGTCAGGGTCAGGTTTGGGGTTTGGGTTAGGTTAAGGTTTAGGTTTAGGGCTCAAGTTAACATTAAGGTTAGAGTTAGGGTTAGGGTAATGGATAGGGGTCAGGATTAGGGTTCAGGTTAGGTTTAGGGTAATGGATATTGTTAGGTTTTGCGATAAGTTTAGGGTTAGGCCGAGGGTTAGCATTAGGGTTAAGGTTATCATTAAGGGTAATTTTATAGAGATCGAGCTAGGGTTAGGGCTAGGGTTATGATTAGGATTAGGGCTAGAGTTAGTGTTAGGGTCAAGGTTAGGGCTAGTGTTAGGGTTAGGATTAGGATAAGGGTACGGTTTAGGGGGAACTAAGGTTAGTTCTAGGGCTAGGGTTAGGTTTAGGGTTATGGTTATGGTTAGTGTTAGAGTTAGGTCTAGGGTTAACATTAGTGTTATGGTAATTGATAGGTAGATGTCAGGTTAGAGTTAGAGTTAGTTTTAGGTTTAGGGTAGGGTTAGGTTTAGGATAAGGGTTAGGATTTGAGTTAGTGTTAGGGTTAGATTTAGGGTTAGGTTTCAGTTTGTTCTAGGGTTATGTTTAAGTTTAGGATTAGGGTAGGTTTAGGTTTGGGTCTAGGTTTATCATTAGGGTTAGATTTAGGGTTAGGGTTATGGGTAGGGTTTGATCTAGAGTTAGGGCTAGGGTTAAGTTTAGGATTAGGTCTAGGATTAAGGTTAGAGTTAGGGCTTGAGTTAGTGTTATGGTTAGGTTAAGGGTAAGGGTTAGGTATCAAGCTAGGTTTATTGCTAGTGTGAGAGTTAGGTTAAAGTCAGGGCCAGGGTAGGGTTAAGGTTAAGGATAGGCCTAGGGTTAGCATTAGATTTAGGTTTATGGTTACGTAATGGATAGAGTTAGAGCTAGGGTTAGGGTGACATTTAGGATTTGGGCTAGGGTTAATTTTATGGTAAGGTTTAGGGTTTGAGCTTGGGTTAGGGCTAGGGTGAAAGTTAGGTTTAGGGTTAGGGCTAGATTTAAGTTTAGGGTTATGCTTAGGGTTAGGTTTAGTGCTACAATTAAGGCTAGGTTTTGTGTGAGGTTTAGGGCTAGTGTTAGGTTTATGGGTAATCTAAGAGCTAGGGTTATATTTATGGCTAGTTTTAGGGTTTGTCTAGTGTTAGGATTAGTTTTGGGGTTAAGATAAGATTTGGAGTTAGGGTTTGTGTTATGGTAAGGGTCAGTGTTTGGTTTAGGGTTAGTTTTAGGTTTACGGCCACAATTAGAATTAGGGTTAAGTCTAGGGTGACTTAGTGTTTGGGTTAGGTTAAGGGTTATTGTTAGGTTGAGGGCTAGAGTTATGGCTATATTTAGGATTTGATTTAGGTCTAGGGCTAGTGTTAGTGTAGATTTAGGTATGGGTTTACCAGTATGGCTAGTGTTAGGTTTCGGTTTAGGGATAGGGTCAGGTTTAAACAAGGGTTAGTGTTATGGTTAGAATAAGGGTCATGGTTAGGGTTAGAGTTGGGTTAAGTTTAGAGAGAGAATGAGGGCTAGGGTTAGGACTAGTAATAGAGTTAGGGTTTGGGGTAGACTATGAATCAAGGTTAGGACTAGGGTAGCAAGAGGATGAAGGTTTTATTTAGTGTAAGGGATAGGGTTAGAGCTAGGGCTAGGACCAGGGGTAGGGTTAGGGTTAAGGTTAGGATTAAGGCTAAGTTTAGGGCTAAAATAATGTCTTGGGTTAGATTTAGGGATAGATTTAGGGTTATGATTATGGCAAGATATAGTGTAAGGGTTCGGTTAAGGTTTAGGGTATGGTTTAGAGCTAGGGATAGTATTAGGGTCAGATTCAGGGTTATGGTTTGAGTTAGGTTAATGATTAAGTTTAGGGCTCAAATTAGCTTTAGGTTTAGGGTTAGGGTTATGGATATGGTTAGGTTTAGGGTTCAGGTTAGGCTTAGGATAAGAGATAGGTTTAGGGTTAGGAATAGGTTTAGGGTTATCCTAGAGTTAGCATTAGGGTATGGTTAGGGTTAGGGTAATGGATAAGATTACAGCTAGGGTTAGGGCTAGTGTTATGGTTAGGATTAGGGCTAGTGTAAAGTTTAGGGTTAGGGCAAGTTTTGGGGTTAGTGTTAGGCTTAGGGTAAGGGTTATGGCTAGGGTTAGGCTTATGGTTAGAGTTAAATGTAGTGTTAAGTCTCTGATTAGTGCTTGTTTTGGGGATAAATTAGGGCTAGAATTAGGTCTAGGGTCTGTGTTAGGGTTAGACCTAATGTTAGGCTTAGGTTTAGTTTTAGGTATAGAGTTAGGTTTAGGGGAAGGGATGGGATTATAGCTAGGTTTAGGGCTAGGTAGAAAATTAGAATTACGGTTAGTGCTAGGGTTATGGTTTTGGTTATTAATAATGCTAGGTTTAGGGCTAGATTGAAGGCTAGGGTTTATTTTAGGGTTATAGCAAGAATTGGGGCTAGGGCTAGTGTCCAGTCTAGGGTTATGGTTAGGGACAGATTAAGGGTTAGGTTTATTGCTAGGTCTAGTGTAAGGGTTAGGTTTAGAGTAAGGGTCAGGTTTAGAGCTAGGTGTATTATTAGAGTTAGGGTCAGGTTTAGGGTTTAGTTTAGGTCAGGATTTAGGGTTAGGGGTTGAATTAGCATTAGGTTCGGGTTAAGGTAATGAGACTTTTAGATTTAGATTTTAGGTTAGGTTTAGGGTAATTGATAGGGTTAGAGTTAGCGATAGGGTCAGGGTTAGGCCTAGGGTTAGCATTAGGGTAAGGGTTATGATTAGGGTAATGGATAGGGTTAGAGCTAGGGTTAGGCCTAGGGTTATGGTTACTATTAGGCCTAGAGTTAGGGTTAGGGTTAGGCTTAGGGATAGGGTTAGGGTACAGTTTAGAGTTTGAGGTAGTGTTAGTTTGCACTAGGGAGAGAGTTAAGTTTAGGATTTTGTCTATGTTAGAGTTACAGTTATGGTCTGGATTACTGTTAGTGTTAGGGCTAGGGTTATCATTAGGTTCAGGGTATTGGATAGGGTTAAATGTCAGGTTAGGTTAGAATTAGGTTTAGGATTATTTTTAAGGTAAAGGTTAGGTTTGAGCTACGGTTAGGTTAGGGTTAGAATTTGGGTTAGGGTAATGGATAGGTATAGGGGTTGTGATAGGGTTAGGGTTAGGCTTAGGGTAAGCATTAAGTGTAGGGTTAGGGCTAGTTTTAGGATTGGCGTTAGGGTTATGGCCAGTGTTAGGGTGAGGTTTAAGCTTAGGGTTAGGGTTAGATTTAGAGTTAGGTTTAGATCTAGGGTTTGGGCTAGGGTTAGGGCTAGGTTTTGGGTTATGATAAATGATAGGTTTAGAACTATTAATAGAACTAGAGTGAGAGTTAAAGTTAGCCTTAGGGCTAGAGTTAGGGTTACAGTTAAGTTTAGGGCTAAATTAGGACTAGAATTAGGGCTAGGGTTAGTGTTAGTGTTAGGGCTAAGTTTAGGTTTAGGATTAGTTTTAGGGTTAGTGTAGGGTAAGGTATGATGTTACAGCTAGGTTTAGGGCTAAGGCGAGGGTTAAAATTAGGATTATGGCTAGGGTTCAGTTTAGGGTTAGGATTAAAGCTAGTGTTAGGCCTAGGATTAGGGCTACAGTTTGTGTTAGAGTTAGGCCTATCATTAGTACTAGGTTTAATATCAGGTCTACGGTTATGTTTAGGGATAATTTTAGGGATGGGTTTATGGCTAGGTATAGTGTAAGGGTTAGGATGAGGATTAGGTTCAGCTTTAGATGTAGGGGTATGGGGTCAGGGTCATGGTTAGGGTTTGATTTAGGTTAAGGTTGACAGTTAGGGCTCAAATTAGGGTTAAGTTTATTTCTAGGGTAATTGCTATGGTCAGGTTTAGGGTTCAGGTTATATTTATGGTAATGGATAGGTTAGGGTTAGGGATAGTACTAGAGTTAGGCCGGGGGATAGCGCTAGGGATAGGGCTAAGATTATGGTTAATTTGGGGGTTAGTTTTAAAATTAGGTTTAAAGACAGTGCAAGGGTTAAAGATAGGGTTAGGTTTAGAGTAAGGGTTAGGGCTAGGTTTAGGGTTAGTGTTAGGGTTAAAGCTATGGTTGGGTCTCAGATTAGGGCTAGGTTTTTGGTTATGTTAGGGCTAGTGTTAGGGATATGGCCAATGTAAGAACTAGGGTTACGATTAGGGCTAGTTTTAGAGTTACCATTAAGGCTAAGTCTAGTTCTAGCATTAGGTTTAGTTTGAGAGTGATGGTTTGAACTAGGGTTAGTGTTAGGGTCAGAGACAGGATCAGGATTTGTTTTAGGGTTAAGGATGGGACTCAAATTAGGGGTAAGCTTAGGCCTAGATGAGGGGTAAGGATTTGGTTTAGGTTAAGGTTTAGGGTTAGTGCTATGGCTCAGTTTTTTGGGGGGCTAAGGCTAAAGTAAAGGGTAGTTTTACAATTAGCATTAGTGTTATTGCTAGTGATAGTTTAAGTTTAGGCTTAGGGGTAGATTTAGGGTTATGATTAATTCTAGGGTTAGGGCCATGGCTAAGGTTAGGGCTAAGGTTAGGGCTATTGTTTGGGCTATGATCAGGCATAGGGTTAGAACTAGGAATAGGGCTAGGCGAGAGTTAGAGTTAGTCTTAGGGCTAGGGTTAGGGTTAGGTTTAGGGGAAGGATGCATGTTTGAATTCCACCTCCATTTCCATTTATCCATATAGGTCAAAATAAAGTGAAACCTTAAAATACAATGTATTCATGATAATGAACCATTGATTCGAGAAGGCCCCAAAATTGGGAGCATACTAATGCTAGCTAAAAGATGAATCCTTCCAGTCTCAAAGAAATTTGTACAAAAGTAACTCTCACGCTAACATTACCTCTAACCCTAGCCCTAGCCCTAGCCCTTTCCCTAAACCTAACCCTAACCCTAACCTGATTAGAGAACCATTGATGCCAGAAGTCCCAAAATTGGGAGCTTTGTAGAGCAAGCTAAGTAACGAATCCTATGCAGCATCAAACAAATCTGACCAAATAATTATGGGAGGTATTTCAGTACATACATATTTCCCTGTTTTCTCCTAAAGTGCCCTTGCATATAGTTGTTTTTGCATGCTTAAGCTTAGGCCTACTTTCACAAGGAACATACCAGAGTCCCTACAGAGAACTGATGGACTCTGAAGTTTCAAGCAGCACAAACCCTGTTTGATTTTCAGCTCCATTAACTTTCCCGTATAGGTCAAAATAAAGTGAAATCTTAAAACACAAATTGTTCCTGACAGCAAAACTGTTAACGGAGAAGACCTAAACCTGTGGAACAGAGTAAATCTAGCTAAAAGATAAATCCTGCCAAGTATCAAAGGATTTTGAATAAAACCAACTCTAACCCTAACACTAGCTCTAACCCTAACCATTCCCCTAACCCTAACATTTTTATGGATGCTTTGACAATAGAAGTTTCAAAACTGGGCAGCCTAGTAGGGCAAGATAAGGGATGAATACTGTGCAGTATCAAAAAATTCTGACCAAATAATTGATGGAGTATATCAGTACATTCTTATTTTCCTGTTATCTCCTAAAGGACTCCTGGATAAAGCTGTTTTTACATGCTAAAACTTAGGCCTACTTTCACAAGAACAAACCAGAGATTGTCCACAGAAAATTGATGGAGTGTGAAGTTTCAAGCAGCTAGCACCAACGCTGTTTGATTTCCAGCTCAATTTCCTTTTACCTGCATATGACAAAATGAACTGAAACTTTAAAATAAAAACTGTTCCTTAGAGAGAACCATTGAAACTAGGAGGGACAAACATGTGGAGTATAGTAAAGTTAGGAGAAATGTGAATCCTGCCCAGAATCAAAGAAATTTGAACAAAACTAACTCTAATCCTAATACTAGCTCTGACACTAGCCCTAACATTAACCTTAACACAAGCCCTAACCTGTTTTAAAAAATGGTGATCCTGGAAGTCCCAAACTTGGGGAGCCTAGTGGGCTAAACTATCAGATGAATCCTATGCAATATCAAAAATATATGACTAAATAATTAGGGCGGTTTTTCAGTTCATGCATATTTCTCTGTTTTCTGCAAAAGTGCTGTCAGATAAAGTTGTTTTTGCCATCTTTATTTTAAGGTTACTTTCACAGGGAAAAAAGAGAGAGTTCCCACAGAGAACTGATTCATTGTCTGAAGTTTTAAGCCGCTAGCACCAACCTGCTTTGATTTCAACCTCCATTTTCATTTATCTATATGGGTCAATATGAAGTGAAATGTTAAAATACAGAGTACTCCTGATAGAGAACCATAGAAACAAGAAGGAACAAACCTGGGGAGCATTTTAAGGCTAGGTAAAAGATGACTCATTCCAAGTATCAAAGAAATTTGAACAAAACTAACTCTCACCCTAACACTACATCTAACCCTAGCCCTAAACCTAAACCTAACAATAAACCCTAACCTGATTAGAGAACCATTGATCCTAGAAGTCTCAAACTTGGAGAGCTTTGTGGGACAAGCTACATAATGAATCCTACTCAATATCAAACAAATCTGACCAAATAATTATGGGAGGAATTTCAATGCATGCATATTTCCCTGCTTTCTCCTAAAGGGCTCTCTTATAAAGTTGTTTTTGCATGCTTCAGCTTAGGCCTGCACTCACAAGGAACATACCACAGGGTCCCCACAAAGAATTGAGGGTGTGTGTGCAGTTTTAAGCAACTAGCATAAACCCTGTTTGATTTCCAGGTCTATTTCCATTCACTCATATAGGTCTAAATGAAGTAAAATTAAAATATGAACTGTTCCTGACACCAAACATTTGGACCAAAAGACCTAAACCTGGGGAACAGAGTAAGGTTAGTTAAAGATGAATCCTGGATTGTATCAAATAAATTTGAATTAAGTAACTCTAACCCTATCACTACCTCTAAACCTAGCCCTAATCCTAACTCTAAACATTAACATAGCCCTATCCCTAACTATAACTATAACCCTAATTTTAACTGTAACCATTGCCCAAACCCTAGCTCTAACTCTATCCATTACGATAACCCTAACCCTAACCCTAATGGTAACTGTAGCCCTAACCTTAACCTTTACCCTATACATGCTCTAACCGTAACCTTGCCCTAGACCTAAACCTAGCTCAAACCCTAACACTTACCATAAACCTACCCCTAACCCTAAGCCTAACCCTAACCCTAACTCTAACTCTAGCCTTAATCCTAACAACAAACCTAGCCCCAACCCTAGCTGTAATCCTATCCATTACCCTAAACGTAAGCCTACCCCAAATGCTAACCATAGAAATAAACCTAACCATATAGCTATTCCTAATGTTATTATAAACCCTAAACCTAACCTGAACCCTAAATCTAACCTGATACATTACCCAAACCTAATGTTAATTCAAGCCTTATCCCTAGACGTTAACCTAAATCAATCCTACCCTGACCCTGACTCTAATAATACACGTAGCTCTGAACATGACCTTTACCCTAAACCTTACATTAGACCTAGCCCTAACCTAACCCTAAAACTATCTTTAACCATAATACTAGACCTGACATTAGCCTTAGCCCTAATTATAACCCTATCCCTAAAACAAACCATCATTCTAGCCCTAAATCTAGCCTTAATTCTAAACTGTACCCTAACTCTAGCCCTAACCCTAAGAATAACCCTCACCCTAGCCCTAAACCTAGCTATAACCCCTTTCCCCTAACTCTAAACCTAACGCTTACCCTAATATTAACCCTAATGCTAGCCAGAATGCTAGGCCTAACCCTAACACTATCCCTAGCACTAATCCTAGCCCTTCATCCCTAACCCTAAACCTACTCCTAACCCTAGCCCAAAGAATGACTCTACCGTCAGCCCTAGCCCTATTTCTAGTTCTAACCCTAGCGTAACTGTAACACTAACACTAGCCTTAAATTTAGCGCTAATCCTAGCCCTATCCCTAAATCTAGAACTAACCATAACAAAAAATCTAAGCCTAAACCTCAGCCTACCCTAGCCCTAACACTATTACTAATCCTAAAGCTATCCCTAAACTTAGCCCTAGCTCTAAAACCAAACTGAGCCATAGCACTAACCCTAAGCCTAGACCTGAAATTAGCCCCATCCTTAATTCTTACCCTAATCCTAACACAAACCCTAACCCTACACCTAGCCTTAACCCTAGCCCTAATTAAAGTCCTATCCCTAACCCTAAAAGTAACATTGATCCTGTCTCTGACCCTAACACTAACCCTATCTCTGATCATCACCCTGAACCTACACCTAACCCTAACACTAGACCTAGACTTAAGGCTAACCATAAAACTAGCCCTATTCATAACTCTAGAGGTTACATTAGACATAGTGCTACACTAGCCCTAACCTAACCCAAAACCTAGCCCTAATCCGAGCCCTCAACCTAGCTTTAATACTAACCCTAACACTAACTTGGGCCTTAACACTTAACCTAAACCTAACCCTAAACCTAAACATGTCCTAACCTAAAACCTAACCTGAACCCTAGCCCTAATCTTAACCATAACCCTAGCCCTAACCCTAGCTCAAATCCGATCCATTACTCTAACCATAAACCTAACCAAATTCTAATCCAAGGACTAACCCTTATCATAGCCTTAACCTAACCATAACCCTAGCCCTAACTGTAGCTCTAATCCTATCTATTAACCCTAACCAAATTTTATCCCTAGTCCTAACCCTAACTCTATCACTAACCCTAACCCTATCCATCACCCTAAAACTAACCTGAATCCTAAACCTAATCATAATCATTACGCTAACGGTAAACCTAACCCTAATGCTAAATTGAGCCCTAACCATAAACGTGAACCTAAACCATACCCTAACCCTGACTCTGACCCTAATAATATGCTAGCTGTAAACCTGACCCCAACCCTCAACCTCACCCTTACAATAGAGCTAGCCATAAACCTAACTGTAAAACTATTCCTAACCATAACCCTAGACCTGTCATTAGCCCTAGCCCTAAACCTAACACAAACTCTAGCTCTAATCCTAGCTCTAAGCCTAGCCTTAATTCTAATCCTAATCTTAACCCTATCCCTAACCTTAATTTTATCCCTTGCCCTAACTCTAAACCTAGCTCTAACATCATACCTTACCCTAACCTTATCACTAGCCCTAACACTAGTCCTAAACCTAGGCCAAACCTAACAATAATGCTAGTGCTAATCCTAGCCCTAAATTAGCCTAACCCTAAACCTAACCCTAGCCCTATTCCTAAGACTAAGTCTCATTCTCACCCTAGCCCTAGTCCTAGTTCTAACCCTATCCCTTACCATAAACCAAAACTTAGCCCTATCCCTAGCCCCAACCCTAGCCCTAACATTCACCCTAGCCCAAAACATGGATCTAACCCTAACATTAAGTGTAAACCTCACCCTACCACTAGCCCTAACCCAAATGATAACAGGAAAAATAGCCCTAACCCTACCCTAGCCCTAAAACAAACCGAGCCATGACCATAGTCCTAACCCTTAACCTAAACCAAACCCTAACCATACACCTAGACCTAAACCTAGCTTTAATTTGAGCCCTAACCCTAACCCTAGAAATAACCCTGTCTCTGACTCAGACCCTAAAACTAACCTTAGCTCTAAACATCATCCTAATGCTAACCCTAAAACTAGATCTAATTGGAAACCTATTTCTTACATTAGCCATAGCCCTAATGCTAACACAAATTCTAGCCCTAATACAAGCCTTAACCCTAGTTTAAACCCTAACCATAACCACAGCCCTAAACCTAACCTTAATATAAACCTTAACCCTACCTCTAAAACTATCCCTAACCCTAAGCCAAACCCTCACCCTAATGCTACCCTAGTCCTAACAATAATCCTTAGCCTACCCCAAACCCTAATTATTACTAGTCCTAACCCTGGCCCTATTTCTATCTCCAACCCTAACCCAAACCCAAACCATTACCCTGACCCTTAGTTTGACCCTAACACTAACCCTAGGTCTAAACCTGACCCCAACCCTAAATGGAAACCTAACAGTACCCCTACCGGTAAAACTATACCTAAACATAATCATAACAATAGCACTGGACCAAACCTAATCCTAAATAGCATCATAAATCTAGCCCTAACCCTAAAATAATCCTAGCACTATCCCTAACAATAACCCTTAACTTAATGCAAAGACTAACCCTATCCCTAGAATCAATGCTAGTCCTAATTCTCGCCCTAACCCTAAACCTAACTCCAACCCAAACAGTGATCCTTACCATAACCAAACCCTAGCTCTAAACCTTATCCTAACCCAAAACCTAACCCTAACACTAGAATTATCCTAACCCTAACCCTAAATCTAGTCATAAACATAATTCTAGCTCTTACATTATGTATAGCCCTAATGCTAGCCATAAACCTCCCACAACACCTAGCCATTATCCTAGCCCTAAACCTAGCCCTAATTTTAACATTAACTGTAACCCTAGACCTAACCCTAACCCTAACACTTGACCTAGAAGTAACCCTAGCTCTAATGCTAACAGTTACCATAAACCTAACCCTAACATTAACCCTAGGCCTAACACTATACTAGCTCTAATCCTAACCTTAACCCTAGCCCTAACCTTAGCTCTAAGCCTATCCATTACCCTAAAGATAAGCTTAACTTAAATGCTAACCCTAGGCCTAATGCTAACCCTAGGCCTAATGCTAACCCTATCCCTAACAATAACCTTTTTCATTACTCTAACCTAACTTGAACCCTAAACCTAACCCTATCCATTATCCTAACCCTAACCCTAACACTAAAACTGGACTTAACCCCAAATCATAACCTAAACCAAACTCTACCCGGACCCTCAACCTAATAATATTCCTAGCTCTAAACCTGACATTTATCCTAAACCTAACCCTTATACTAGGCCTAGCCACAACCTAACCCAAAAACAAACCCTAACCATATACCTACACGTGACATTAGCCCTAGCCTTAATACTACCCTAACCCTAATACAAACCCTCCCCTGCATCCTAGCCTTAATCCTAACCTGAAACCTAACTCTAGCCCTACCCCTGATTTTAATCCTCGCATTAGCCCTGAATCTAGCTATAACCCCATCTTTCCCCTAACTCTAACCCTAATCATTACCCTAACACTAACTCTAACTCTAGTCCTAACCATAGGCCTAATCCTAACACTAATCCTAGTGCTAATCCTAATCATTATTTAGCCCTAACCCTACCCCTAACCCTAGGCCTTCAACTAACTCTAACATTTACCCTAGCCCTATTTCTAGTTCTAACCCTATCAGTTATCATAACCCGAACACAAGCCCTAACCTTAGCCCTAATCCTAGTCCCAGACCAATCCCTAGATCTAACCATAACTCTAAATCTAACCTTAACCCTAAGTTTAAACCTCACCCTACCACTAGACCTAACACTATCGCTAATCCTGAAACTAGCCCTAACCCTAGCCTTAGCCCTAAGACAAAACAGAGCCATAGCCCTAACCCTACACCGTAACCTAAACTGTAACCCTACACCTAGCCATAATCTCCTTTCTATTTTGAGTCCTAGGCCTAAAACTAACCCTGACCCTGACTTATATCCTAACACTAACCCTAGCTATAAATATCACACTAACCCTAAAGATAATGCTAACACTAGACCTAGGCCAAACACTAACCCTAAATTTAACCCAAATAATAACCCTAGATCTTACATTAGCCATAGCCCTAACCCTAGCCCTAACCTAATCTAAATTTTAGCTCTAATCCGAGCCCTAACATTAGCTATAATGCTAACCCTACACCTAAACCTAATCTTAAAATTAGCCTTAATACTAACCATAATCCTAGCTGTAACCCTACCTCTAATCCTATCCATTATCTTAACCCTAACCCTAACCCTAATGCTAAACCTAGGATAATCCTAACCCTATCTATAACCCTAACCCTATCCATTACCCTAAACCTAATCTGAGCCCTAAACCTAACCATATCCATTACCCTAACCTTAACCCTAACCCTAATGCTAATTTGAGCCCTAACACTAAACCTTAACCTAAACAAGCCCTAATCCTCACCCTGACCCTAACAATACCCTAGTTCTAAAAGTGACCCTATCCCTCAACCTAATCCTTACACTATACCTAGAAATAAAACTAAACCTGAAACTATCCCTAACCATAATAACCTTAGACCTCATATTAGACCTAGCCCTCATCCTAGTCCTAAACCGAGCCTTAATCCTAACCAGAAATCTCACCCTATCCTTATCCCTAATTTTAACTCTCACCCTAGCCTTGAAACTAGCTATATCCCCATTCCTTCCCCAAAAACTAACCCTAAACCTAACACTAACCCTAACCGTAAACATAGCCCTAACCATAGGCTTAATCCTAACACTAAACCTAGCGCTAATCCTAGCCCTAATTTAGCACTAACCCTAAGTGAACTCCTAACCCTAGCCCTAAGACTAACTCTAACTCTCAACCTAGCCCTATTTCTATTTCTAACCTTATCCATTACTGTAACCCTAACATTAGCCCTAAACTTAGCCCTAACCCCAGGCATAGCCCTAACCCTAGATCTAACCATAACTCTAAATCTAACCCTGACCTTAAGCCTAAACTTCACCATACAACTAGCTGAACACTATTGATAATCCTAAAACTAGTTCTAATCTTAGCCATAACCCTAAAACAAAGCCAAGATATTGCTTTAACCCTAAACCTTAACCTAAATAAAACCCTTACCCTAAAACTACCCATAAAACTAGCTCAAATTTGAGTCCTACTAATAAAACTAACCCTGACCCAGACTCATATCCAAACACTAACCCTAGCTCTAAATATCATCCTAACCCTAAAGCTAATGCTAACACTAGAGTAGCCCAAACCCTAACCCTAAAATTAACCCTAATCATAACCCTAGTTCTTACATTAATCATAGCCCCAACCCTAGCTCTTACCCTAACACAAAAATAGCCCTAATCTGAACCCTAACACTAGATTTAACTCTAAACCTAACCCTAACCTTAGCCCTAAACCTAACCATAACACTAGCCCTAACCCTAGATCTAACCTTATCCCTTAACCTAAGCCAAACCCTATCCACAATGCTAATTCTAGTCCTAATACTAATACTTAGCATAAAACAAACACTAACCCTATTACTAGTTCTAACCCTATCCCTCATTCTAGCTCTAACCCTAACTCAACACCTAACCCTAACTTTCACCCTTATTCTGACCATAACACTAATCATAGGTCTAAACCTGACCCTTACCCTAAACTGAACTCTGAATCTAGCCCTACCAGTAAACTTTTACCTAAACCTAAACATAACACTAGCCCTAGACCTAAACCTAATGCTAAATCTAGTGATAACTTTAACCCTAGCCCTAAACAAAAACTTAGTTTTAGACCTAACAATAACCCCTAACCTAAACCAAACACTAACACTACCCCTAGACCTAACTCTAGTCCTAATTCTGGCTTTCACGTTAACCCTAATTCTAACCTGAACACTGACACTGACACTAACAATAAATCTAGCTATAAACATGACCCTAAACCAAAATATAAACCAAACACTAGAACTAGCCATAACTCTATCCCTAAAACTACCACAATTAGAACCCTAGATCTTATATTACCCATAGCACTAAACTTAGGCCTAAACCTAAAACAAAACCTAGTCCTAATCAGAGGCCTAAACCGACCCTAAGAATAACCCTAACTCTAACCCTAGACCTACCCTAACCTAACCCTCACCTTAGTCCTAAACCTAGCTCAAAGCCTAAACCTTAGCCTAAACACAACAATAGCCCTATGACTAACAATAACCCTAACCCTAGTCCTAATCCTAACCTTAAACCTAGCCCTAACCCTAACAATTACCCTAACTCTAACCCTAACCTTAATGATAACCCTAGCCCTAATCCTAACTGAAACCCTAAACTAAACCATAAACCTAACCCTAGACCTAAACCTAAACCTAATCCTTGCCATAACCCCACCCTAACTCAAACCCTAACCCTTACCCTAAACCCAATAGTAAACCTAGCCCTAAAACTGAACTCAACTCTAAAGCTAACCTTATATCTAATCCAATCTATTACCCTAAACCTAAACCTAATTCTAATATAAACCCTAGCCCTAAACTTAAACCTAACCCTGACCATTACTATAACCCTAACACTAGATCTAACACTAAATCTAACCCTCACCCTAGAACGAACCCTAGCTCAAAACCTTAACTTTACCCTAAACCTAATTACAACCCTACTCTAAGTTAGGGTTGCTAGCCCTAACACAATCTCTAAACTTAACTCTAGCCCTAATCCTAACCATAACCCTAGCTCTAACCCTGTACATTACCTGTATGATAACCCTATTCCTAATGCTAACCCTAGGCCTAACCCTAACCCTATCGCCAACCCTAAATTTTCCATTACCCTAAACCTACACTGAACCCAAAAACTAACCCGATTCATTACCCTAAACCTAACTTTAACCCTAGATCTAACCCTTGCTCCAAATCTTAACCTAGGCCTATGCCTAAGCCTAACACTAACACTACACCTATCCCTAAAACTAATTTAATAACTAGCCCTAACCCTAAGCCTAAGAGTAAAACAAAATTGAGCAATAGCCCTAATCTTAAACCTTAACTTAATCTCATCCCTAGCACACAACCAAACCTAACTCTATCCCTATTTGGAATCATAACGCTAACCTTAAACTAACCCTGACCCTGACTCATATCCTAACACTCACCCTAGCTCTAAACACCACCCTAAATTTAAACAGAACCCTAAAAGTAACCCTATCCTTAGTTCGAGTCCTAACCCTAACCTTAAAACTAACCCTTGACCTAACCCATATCCTAACAGTCGCCCTATCTCTAAACACTGCCCTCAACTTAAACTGAACCCTAACAGTAATCCTAGCCATTATTTGAGTCCTAACACTAACCCTAAAACTAACACTGTCCCTTACTCATATCCTAACACAATCTCTAGCTAGAAATATCACCTTAACTTTAACCTAACCATCACACTAGATCTACCCCCAACCCAAACTCTAATTGTAACCCTAGATCTTACATTAGCCATTGCTCTAACCCTAGTCCTAACCCTAACACAAAAACAAGCCCTAATCTGAGACCTAAACTAGATTTAACCCTAACCTTAATCCTAACTCTAGCCCTAACTCTAGCTCTAAGCCTATCCCTTACTGTTAGTGAAACCCTAACCATAATGGTAACCCTAGACCTATCCCTAATCCTTAGGTCAACCAAAACCCTAAGCCTATTAATAGTCCTAAACCTAGCCCTCACTCTAGTTCTAACCCTATCCCAAACCCTAATTCTAACCCTGACCCTTATTCTGACCCTAACACTAATCCTATGTTTAAACCTGACCCTAGCACTAGACAAAACCCTAACACTAGCCCTAGACCTAAACCCAATCCTAATTCTAGCCTTAACTCTAGCCCTAGACCTAAACAAAAACTTAGCCAAATACCTTATAATAAACCTTAACCTAACACAAACACTAACAATACCCCTAGACCTAAACCTAGTCCTAATTCTGGCTGTAACCCTAACTCTAACTCTATCCCAAACACTGACCATGCCTTTAAAAGTAAACCTATCTCTAACCCTGACCCTAACCAAATATCTAAACCTAACACTAGACCTAGCCATAACCCTAGCCCTAAAACTAGCCATAATAATTACCCTAGCTCTTACATTACCCACAGTCCTAACCCTAGGCCTAAACCTAACACAAAACCTAGAGCTAATCCTAGGCCTAAATCTAGCCCTAAGCATAACCCTAACCGTAAACCTAACCTAACACTCAATTAGTCCTAACCCTAGCTAAAAGCCTAACCCTTACCCTAAACATAAACTTACACCTATCCCTAAATATAACCCTAACACTAGCCCTAATCTTAAACTTAAACATAGCCCTAAACCTAGCTCTAAACCTACCCATTACCATAAACCTAACCCCAAACCTATCGATAACCCTAGTCCTAAACATAACTCTAATCGTAACTGGAAAAATAACCCTAGACCTAACCCTAAACCTCACACTCGACATAGACCTAACTCTAGCTCAAACCCTACATTTTCCATAAACCTAAACATAACCATAGCCCTAACCCTAAACCTAAACCTCAAACTAACACTACCCATAACCCTATACCTACATCTAGCCATAATCATTACTCTAACCCTAACCCTACCCCTAATGATGACACTAGCCCTAATCCTAACTCTAACCCTAACTGTACTGTAATCTTATCCCTAGATCTAATTCTAGACCTAACACTCGCCCTAGACCATACCCTACCTCAAAACCTAACCCTCATGCTAAACATAACACTAAAACAAAGCCTAGTTCTAACCCTAACCCTAACCCTAACTCAAAACCTATTTCTAACCATAACCCTAGCCCTAACCTTAGTGCTAACCCTATCCATTATTCTATCCATTACCCCTACCCTAATGCTAACCCTAGGCCTAACACTAACCCTTTCGCTAACCCTAACCCTATCACTTACCCTAAACCTAACCTGAACCCTAAACAAAACCCTATCAATACCCTAACCCTGACTCTAAAACTAATTTGAGCCCTAATCCTAAACCCTAAACTCAACCAAACTCTAACCCTGACTCTGATCCTAATAATTCTCCTAGCACTAAAACTGAACCTTACATTAACCTAAATTTTACATTAGACCTACCAACAAATATTGCCCTAAAACTATTCTCAACCATAACCTAGACCTGACATTAGCCCTAGCCTTAATCCTAGCCGTAACCCTAACAAAAACTCCAGTCCTTATCCTATCCATAAACCTAGCCTTAATCCTAACCCTAACCCTAAGCCTAGCCCTAACCCTAATACTAACCCTAGCCCTAATATTAGCCCTAATTCTGCCCTATTCCTAACCCTAACCCTAGACCTAAGACTAACTCTAACTCTCACACTATCCTATCTCTAGTTCTAAATCTATCACGTACCATAACCCTAAACCAAGCCCTAAACCTAGTCCTAACCCTTGCTCTATACATAGCCCTGGCACTAACCTTAGATCAAAATCTAACATTAAATCTAACCCTAACCTGAAGCCTAAGCCTAACCCTAACACTAGCCCTAAGTCTAATGCTAATCCTAAAATGAGCCCTAACCCTAGCCCTAGCCCTAAAATAAAACTGAGCCATAGCTCTAACACCAACCCTTAAACTAAACCAAACCCTAAACATACACCTACCCCTAACCCTAGACCTAATTTGAGTTTTAAGCCAAACCCTAAAACTAACACTGACCCTGACTCTGACACTACCACTAACACTAACCCTAGCTCTAAATATCACCCTAACCCTAAACCTAACCCTAACACAAAACCTAGCCCTAAACTGAGCCCTAATCCGAGCTTTAAACCTAACACTAACCCTAACCTTAACCCTAGCCATAATCATAAAAATAAGCCTAGCCCTAACCCTTGCCCTAATTCTATCCTTTATAATAACCATAACCCTAACCCTAATGCTAACCCTAGGCCTAAACCTAACCCTATGTCTTAACCTATCCCTATCCATTTCCCTAAACTTAACATGAATCCTAATCTTAAGCCTAACATTATCCTAACCCTAACCCTATAGCTAATTCTATCCCTAACTTTAAGCCTTAATCTATCCTAAACCCTAACCCAGACCTTGACCTTAATAATAGGCCTATCCCTAAACCTGACCCCAACCTAAACCTTACACTAGATGTAGCCATAATCTTAAATCTAAAATTATCTTTAAACATAATTTTAGACCTGAAATTAGCCATATTTCTAATACTAGGCTTAACTGTAAAACGAACCCTAGCCCTTATAATTCCCTAAACCTAAACTTAATCAATACCCTATCCCTAGCCATAGCCCTATCCATAATTATAAACATCACTCTACCTCTCAACATAGCTGTAACACCATCCTTTTCCCTAAACTTAATCCTACATCAAACCCTAACTCTATGCTTAAGCTGAACACAAACCCTAACCCTAATCCTAGCCCTAATTCTGCTGGGAGCCATTAGCCAAGTAGGTATGACAATTTCCTTGCCAGCGTACCCCATGTTGCTTAGTGGAAGGACTCATGGAAATAGGACATTTTGCAGTGACATTGCATGTAAGGTGACCTTGCTCAAGGACCAGGGCGGATCCGGGTTTAGGGTGTTCCTGGTTTAGGACAATCCGGTTTACGGTGGTTCCAGGTTGAAGGTTATTCCTGCTGGGAATAGGGCGTATCCTGCTGCCTGAGTTCCCCTTGAGTTCTCACGGGATTCAGACAGTATTTTTTGGGAGACAGAAGCCCAGTGGGGGTGGATTTGGGCAGAGAACGTGGATTTCCCCAGAAGGTGATTGTAGACGGCTGGTGTGAGTTCGGGAATAAAGAGTTGCTGTTTGAATCTACAAGATGTGTGGTGGCTCGTGATTGTGTGCCCAGCCAGACTGCGGCATAATTCTATTCCTATGACTAACCCTAACACTAATTTTAGCTCAAAGACTAGTTCTAATAATTACACTAGCCCTATTGCTAGTTCTAACCATATCTCTTACCATAACCCTAACCCTAGACCTAACCCTAGCCCTATCCTTAGTCCTAGCCCTAACCCTAGATCTAACCCTAACTGTAAACCTAACCTTAACTCTAAGCCTAAGCTTAACACTAACACTAAACCTAACCCTAATGCTAAATATAAAAATAGCCCTAACCCTAGCCCTAGCAGTAAAACAAAACCAAGCAATAGTCCTAACCCTAAATCTTAACTTAATCCAAACACTAACACCACACCTAGACCTAACCCTAGACTTAATTTGAGTCCTATCAGTAACCTTAAAACTAACCCTGGCCCTGACTAATATCTTAAACTCACCCTAACTCTAAACACCATCCTAATCTTAAACCAAACCTAAGAGTAACCCTAGCCTTTATTTGAGTCATATGATTTGCCCAGATTGAGTCAGGAAGATGCACACAATTTAAACGACCAATAACAAAGGAGGAAATTGAAGAAGCCATCAAAAGACTATCAACCAAGAAAAGCCCTGGACCGGATGGGTATACAGCAGTTTTACAAAACCTTCAAAGAAGAATTAATACCAATACTTTTCAAGTTATTTCAAGACATAGAAAAAGAAGGAGCTCTTCCAAATTCATTCTATGAGGCCAACATCACCCTGATCCCGAAACCAGACAAAGACACTTCAAAGAAAGAAAACTACAGACCAATATCTATAATGAATTTAGATGCAAAAATCCTCAATAAAATCCTGGCAAATTGAATACAAAAGCATATCAAAAGAATCGTGCACCATGATCAAGTAGGATTCATCCCCGGGATGCAAGGCTGGTTCAATATATGGAAATCAATAAATGTTATTCATCACATCAATAGACTTAAAAATAAGAACCCTATGATCATCTCGATAGATGCAGAAAAAACATTCAACAAAGTTCAGCATCCCTTTATGTTCAAAACACTAGAAAAACTAGGGATAACGGGAACTTACCTCAACATTGTAAAAGCAATCTATGCTAAGCCTCAGGCTAGCATTATTCTGAATGGAGAAAAATTGAAGGCATTCCCTCTAAAATCTGGAACAAGACAGGGATGCCCTCTCTCACCATTTCTATTCAATTTAATCCTCGAAATACTAGCCAGAGCAATTAGACAGACAAAAGAATTTAAAGGCATACAAATAGGAAAAGAAGAACTTAAACTATCACTATATGCGGATGATATGATAATATATCTAACAGACCCAAAAGGGTCTACAAAGAAACTAATAGAGCTAATAAGTGAATTTAGCAAAGTGGCAGGATATAAAATCAACACACATAAATCAAAGGCATTCCTGTATATCAGCGACAAATCTTCTGAAATGGAAATGAGGACATCCACCCCATTCACAATATCCTCAAAAAAATAAAATACTTGGGAATCAACCTAACAAAAGAGGTGAAAGATTTATACAATGAAAACTACAGAACCCTGAAGAGAGAAATAGAAGAAGACCTTAGAAGATGGAAAAATATACCCTGTTCATGGATAGGAAGAACATCATCAAAATGGCGATATTACCCAAAGTTCTCTATAGGTTTAATGCAATGCCAATCAAAATCCCAACGTCATTTCTTGTAGAAATAGATAAAGCAATCATAAAATTCAGATGGAAAAACAAAAGACGCAGAATAGCAAAAGCAATTCTAAGCAGGAAGTGTGAATCAGGAGGTATAGCGATACCAGATTTCAAACTATACTACAGAGCAATAGTAACAAAAACAGCATGGTACTGGTACCAAAACAGGCGGGTGGACCAATGGTACAGAATAGAGGACACAGAGACCAATCCACAAAATTACAACTCTATTATATTTTATAAAGGGGCTAAAAGCATGCAATGGAGGAAGGATAGCATCTTCAACAAATGGTCCTGGGAAAACTGGAAATCCATATGCAACAAAATGAAACTGAATCCCTTTCCCTCACCATGCACAAAAGTTAACTCAAAATGGATCAAAGAGCTTGATATCAAATCAAAGACTCTGTGCCTGATAGAAGAAAAAGTTGTCCCCAATCTACATATTGTGGGATCGGGCTCCAAACTCCTTAATAGGACACCCATAGCACAACAGTTAATAACTAGAATCAACAAATGGTACTTACTCAAACTAAAAAGTTTTTTCTCAGCAAGAGAAACAATAAGACAGGTAAATAAGGAGCCTACATCCTAGGAACAAATTTTTTACTCCTCACACTTCAGATAGAGCCCTAATATCCAGAGTATACAAAGAACTCAAAAAATTAAACAATAAGATAACAAATAGCCCTATCAACAAATGGGCCAAAGACCTGAACAGACACTTCTCAGAGGACGACATACAATCAATCAACAAGTACATGAAAAAATGCTCACCATCTCTAGCAGTCAGAGAAATGCAAATCAAAACCACCCTAAGATACCATCTCACTCCAGTAATATTAGCAGCCATTATGAAGGCAAACAACACATGCTAGAGAGAATGTGGGGAAAAGGGTACTCTTGTACATTGCTTGTGGGACTGCAAATTGGTGCGGCCAATTTGGAAAGCAGTATGGAGATTCCTGGGAAAGGTGGGAATGGAACCACCATTTGACCCAGCTATTGCCCTTCTCGGACAATTCCCTGAAGACCTTAAAAGAGCGTACTATAGGGATACTGCCACATCGATGTTCATAGCAGCACAATTCACAATTGCTAGACTGTGGAACCAACCCAGATGCCCTTCAATAGATGAATGGATTAAAAAAAATGTGGCATTTATACACATGGAGTATTACACAGCACTAAAAATGACAAAACATGGAATTTGCAGGGAAATGGATGGCATTAGAGCAGATTAGGCTAAGTGAAGCTAGCCAATCCCTAAAAAACAAATGCCAAATGTCTTCTTTGATATAATGAGAACAACTAAGAACAGAGCAGGGAGGAAGAGCAGGAGGAAAAGATCAACATTAAACAGAGACATGAGGTGGGAGGGAAAGGGAGAGAAAAGGGAAATTGCAGGGAAATGGAAGGAGACCCTCATTGATATACAAAATTACATATAAGAGAATTTGAGGGGGAAGGGGAAAAAACAAGAGAAATAATTAAATTACAACAGATGGGGTAGAGAGAGAAGATGAAAGGGGAGGGGAGGGGGGATAGTAGAGGATAGGAAAGGTAGCAGAATAAAACAGATACTATTATGGCATTATGTAAAAATGTGGATGTGTAATTGATGTGATTCTGCAATCTGTTTTGGGGGTAAAAATGGAGTTCATAACCCACTTGAATCGAATGTATGAAATATGATATGTCAAGAGTTTTGTAATGTTTTGAATAACAAATAAAAATTAAAAATAAAACAATCCCTAAAACCTATCCAAACCCTAATCCTCACACTATCCATAACCCCAACAAAACCCTATCACCTACCCTAACCCTAAGCCTAACCCTAAACCTAACACTAACCCTATCTTTGACCCTTACTTTAACCCTAACACTAACCCTAACCCTTACCATAACACTATACCTAAACTACCCATAACCCTAAAATTAACCCTAACCCAACCCTAAGCCTCACTCTAACCTTCTTTATAATCATAACCAAAACCCTAATTTCAACTCTAAACCTAACACAAAACTTAAACCTAACCCTTACCCTAACACAAATCATACTTCTTACCCTAACACTAACCTTAACACTAACCCTAACCCAAACCCTAACACCAATTCTAAAATTAACCTTAACACTTACCAGAACCCTAACCCTACCCTAACCCCCAAACTAACCTTAACCATACACATAACCCTAACCCTAACTCTAACCCTATTCCTAACACTAACCATAACCATAACACTAACCTGAACACAAATTGTAAACCTAAACTTAAAAGTAACCCTAATCCTATCCCTAACCCTAACACTATCCCTAACCCCAAACCTAACCCTATGACTAACCGTAACCCTAACCCTAACCATAAATCTAACACTAATCCTAACCCTATTTGTAACCCTAAGCCTAACTCTAAATCTAACTCTAATCTTAACCATAAATCTAACGATAACCTTAAGCCTAATCTTATCACAAACACTAACCTAACCCTAAGAGTAACCCTAATATTAACCCTAAGCTGAACCTAACCCTAACTCTAAAAATAACCCTAACCCTAACCTGAACCCTAACCCTAAACTTAAACCTATCTTAAACAATAGTCCTAACCCTAACACTAAACTTAACCCTAACTCTAACCCTAATACTAACCCTAAATTTAACCGTAATCCTAAACTTAACTGTAAACCCAACAGTAACTCAAACCCTAACCATAATACAAACCCTGACACTAAACCTAACACTAAACCTAGCCCTAACCATAACATCAAAAATAAAGCTTACTGTAACCCTAACACTAACCCAAACACTAACGCTAACCCCAACCATAACCTTAAACCGAACACTAAATATAACATTAATGCTAACCCTAACAATAACCCGAACACTAAAAGTAACCCTACCACTAACCCAAATGCTAACACTAACCCTAACCTTAACTCTATTCCTAATGCTAACCATAACACTAAACCTAACCCTAACCCTAAAGCTAACAGTAACGCTAAACGTAATCCAACCCTAACCCTAAAAATAACCCTAACACCAATTCTAACCCTAACACCAAACCTAATCCTAACCCTAACCCTAAAAGTAACCCTAACACCAATTCTAACCCCAACACCAAACCTAATCCTAACCCTAACCCTAAATATTACACTACTCCTAACCCTAACCTTAACCCTAACCTTAACCCTAACCATATCCATAACCCTAATGGTAATCCTAATCATAACCCTAACCCTAACAGTAACCCTTACCCTAACACAAACCCTAACCCTTTTCATAACAATAATCTTAATCCTAACCCTAAACTTAACACTAACACAAACCCTAACCCTAAAGCAAACAATAATCCTAACCCTAAAACTAACCATTACCCTAACCCTAAACCTAAAAATAATCCTTCCCGTAACCCTAACCCTAACACTAACCCTAACACAAACCCTAACCTAACCCTAAACCTAACCTTGTCCCTAACCCTAACCCTATAACTAACCGTAACACTAACCCTAACCTTAACCGTTACCCTAAACCTAACACTCACCAAATCCTAACCCTAAACCTAACACTAACACTAACCCCATACCTAACACTAACCTTAAACCTAACTATAACCCTAACCCAAACACCTAACTTTAACCCTAACACTAATACTAACCCAATCCGCAACCCTTACCCTAAACCTAATCCTAACAGTTATCCTAACCCTAACGCTAAAGCTAACCCTAAAACAAACCCTAACCCAAACAATAACCCGAACACTAACCCTAATCCTAACCCTAACCCTTACCCTAACACTAAACATAAACCTAACCCTAACACTAACACTAAACCTCACCATAAACCTAACCCTAACCTTAACACAAAATCTAACCTTAACACTAACACTAACCATAAACCTAACTGTAACCCTAACCCGAACACTAATCCTAACACAAACCCTAACCCTAACTGTAACACTCACTCTAACCTTAACCGTAAACCTACACCTTTCCCTAACACTAAACCCAAACCTAACCTTAACACGAACCATAGACCTAACCCTAACCAAAACCCTAAGACTAACTCACATCCTAACAATAACTCTAATACAAACCCTTGCTGGGAGCCATTAGCCAAGTAGGTATGACAATTTCCTTGCCAGCGTACCCCATGTTGCTTAGTGGAAAGACTCGTGGAAATAGGACATTTTTCAGTGACATTGCATGTAAGGTGACCTTGCTCAAGGACCAGGGCAGATTAGGGTGTTCCTGGTTTAGGATAATCGGGTTTAGGGCATTCCAGGTTTAGGGCATTCAAGGTTTAAGATTATTCCTGCTGGGAATAGGGTGTATCCTGCTGCCTGAGTTCCCCTTGAGTTCTCACGGGATTCAGACAGTATTTTTTGGGAGACAGAAGCCCAGTGGGAGTGAATTTGGGCAGAGAACGTGGATTTCCCCAGAACGTGATTGTAGACGGCTGGTGTGAGTTCAGGAATAAAGAGTTGCTGTTTGAATCTACAAGCTGTGTGGTGACTCGTGATTGTGTGCCCAGCCAGACTGTGGCATTTTGCCCAGCCAGACTGCGGCATTTGGCGTCCGTGCGGGGAGCTTCTGAAGCTTAGAGGTAAGTGAAATTTCTCACCCTTGAGGAAGAGAGAAAGAATGGGTGAACATTTCAAAAAACAATGTGTTCTTTTTTTGATTTATTTTGTTTTTATTTCAAGTTGCCTGTTCCTAGAACTTTCTCAGGCAAACTGGGGAAAATGGTTGGCTCAAAGTTTGAAGTTGTTCACCCCCGAGGAAGAGAAATTGTTAGAGGAAAGAGGCACCCCAGTAAGACCAAGAACAGTTAGGACATATGTTGATTCAATACAAAAATGTAGCACATGGCTTTTTAAAGACGAGTTATTAAGTATATCAATGGGACCATCATGGTATCCTATAGAAGGATTTTTCTTCAAGAAAGAGATGGCTAATTCTATTTACTACATTTGTCTAAGATCTTGGTTTTTACAGACATCTGATTAATTTACAAAGCTAAAGTGTTAAAATATCTACCACTAAATATAAGATCAAGTACTCTTTACTTATTAAGTTCCATAAGGTAATATATTTAAACATTATGTGTGTTTTCATAAATTGGTAAATGGAAAAAGGTTTAATATTGCTTTGGTCTGTGTCTTTGCTGAAACAAGGTTACTAAGAGTTAAGATTCTGTCATGTGTAATTTATATATAAAGAGTATAAGAAGTTGGGTTTCAATTATAGTATTATAGTACCATAAAAAAAAAAAAAACAAAACATGAAAGTATTTCATCGTATTAAAGTGGAGTAATTTGTCTAAATCAGAAATTTTATGAGTTGTTTCAGAATATGAATTTATAAAAAGGGTTAATGGCTAGAAAAGAGATATTTAAAGATTGAAGATGTGGAAATATATTAATATAAAGGTTAAAAAAAGAGAAATGTTTCTAGATGAGATAATCTCTGTGTGGCAAAGTAAAAAGTTGTAAAATGCCATTTTAAAAGATTTTGAGGAAACTAGACTTAATTTAAAAGCTTGAGAAATGAAGAAAGAAGAAAAAGGTATTTGTACATGGCAGATTGAGACAAAGCTTCTCAATGGAGTTTTAAAAAAAAGCCTTTGGTTGAAGGGCAGCCATGTAAACTAACATTGAAGTGATTTAAAAAAAAATCTAAGCCTCGTTTAAAAGAGTAAAGTTGTAGGTGGTGAAAAAGTACATTTAAAAGTACAGTATAGATGATAATTAAAAGGATTTAAAAGGTTAAATTGAAGGTGGTCGAGATACCTTCCTGGCGGAAAAAAGATTGCTTTATTGCATCATTCGAAGCCTAGTTAATCTTTAAGTCATTACTTTTAAAAAAATGGGAAGATAATAGGATAAAAGATATTTAGATAAAGAAGATTAAAACATTAATGTGAAAAACTTTAAAGACAGAAGTACAGAAAGGTAAAAAAAGAGAAAAGATGTAGAAAGATAAAAAAGATATAGGAAGATAGAAAAGATGTAGGAAGACAATAATTTTAAACCCACAAAATAGGAAACAAGAAAACTAAGAGGAAAAAAAAAACAACTAAGGGTGAATGTACAAACCTTAGGGGGGGGAAAAAAAAAACTAGAAGATAGAAATAAGATAAAAAATGGTTGAAAATGTCAAGTAAGGTATTTCAGATAGAAAAATGCAAAAAGCTAGACAACTATTAGATACAGACATATACTTATTAAAGCAAAAAGAGGGAATTGGAAAGGGGTATATATCCCCCAAAGATAAACTTAAAATAACCCTTTTTACTCTAAACTTTTTAAATTTGGATTCATCAGGACTTAGTGCTGCGGAAAGGCATATGTATCCAAAAAATGTACATAAGCCTAAAGTACTTTGGAAAGATATTCTAACAGGACAATGGAAAGGTCCTGACCCAGTGATTTTCTGGAGTCGGGGGTCTGTTTGTGTTTTTCCACAGGGAGAACAGCAGCCGATTTGGATTCCAGAGAGATTAACTAAAACAATTTCTACAGATCGAAAAGAAGATGATTTGACTCAAATCCATAACAGCTGATATCCAGAACTCCAGCTTGGCCATTCTTACATCTGCAACAGTGATTAACCAGGATGCTTTTTTCAATAGCTATTTTATTATTGCATTTTTCCACATCATAAGGTTCTATTTTTATTTTTTTGAGCTCATACAAACCTAGGTTAATGTTTTTCTGATCAGTTTTATTTTTTGACTGTGGAGTTTTTAAACATTGCAATGGAGATTTCACCTAGGTAAAGCTACAAGGCCTTTACTATTTTCTTATGTGTTGTACGTTTGTGTGCACATTTGTGTTTTGTGTTGTATGTCTGTATGTGCGTATGTCCATATTTCTTATATAAGGAGCGCTAATGAAAAAATGGATCCGAATTATTATTATTTTTTTTATTCACGTGATTTAAATGGTTTAATTTAAATTAGGTAAACAGCTGTTAAGGATTGTTTTTAAAGTAGGTTAACAGATCTGTTTGTTTACTTTCACCTTTCCTTTTCATTATATTTAATAATTCTTTTCAGGATAATGTCTCTTTAACATCATTGCCAGAATTCCTATCTTCATCCCAGTGCCAGTGAAGACAAAGATAAAATCAAACTACAGCTTCTATGATAGCTATCACAGTAAACTGTATAAACTGATGCATCAATGAATATAACTCAACAAGTAATGCTCAATCAAAGAGTCAACTTACTTTGGGGGAAAACGGATTTTGGGAGGAAATGGACATATTGATAGATTCCTCCGCTTTGAACTGCTTGCAGAACTTGCCTGGACTATGTAACTATCGTTTGGTGCAGCAAATTGCGGTAATGCAGGCATATCTTTGCTGATGGTGTCACCAGTGATGCAATTTTTCCCAAGGAGCCGTCAATTGGCTTGGTGTTGTGGCATTTCTGTATCCTCCTCCCTTCTGCTAGTGATGGTCTAAAATTTGGGGGCCAATGGCTATATGCTGGACCGGTAGTCAGTGACGGGTATGATCCAATTGCAGTTGTATCAACCTAAGACAGGAGGCTGACGCCTAAAGGTCAGTTTTTCCCATGACGGGTAAGAACCATATGTTGAATTGGACAACCTACCAAGCACGGTCCTTAAGCCACATTAACCTCACTCCCCCACTGGCACCAAGGCCAAATTTGGGGGCAAAATAGAGGTGAGGCAAAGAACCTCACCCCCCTACTGGTGCATAGACCTATCCACAAGTATGGCTGTATGCTGGACCAGTAGTCAGTGACAGGTATGATCCAATTGCAGTGGTATCAACCTAAGACAGGAGGCTGATGCCTAAAGGTCAGTTTTCAGATGACAGGTAAGAACCATATGTTAAATTGGACAACCTACCAGGCACGGTCCTTAAGCCACATTGCTTGTTGTTTAATTAATCAGAAGGGGGGAGATGCTGGGAGCCATTAGCCAAGTAGGTATGACAATTTCCTTGCCAGTGTACCCCGTGTTGCTTAGTGGAAGGACTCGTGGAAATAGGACATTTTTCAGTGACATTGCATGTAAGGTGACCTTGCTCAAGGACCAGGGCGGATTAGGGTGTTCCTGGTTTAGGGAGTTCGAGGTTTAAGATTATTCCTGCTGGGAATAGGGCGTATCCTGCTGCCTGAGTTCCCCTTGAGTTCTCACGGGATTCAGACAGTATTTTTTGGGAGACAGAAGCCCAGTGGGAGTGAATTTGGGCAGAGAACGTGGATTTCCCCAGAAGGTGATTGTAGACGGCTGGTGTGAGTTCGGGAATGAAGAGTTGCTGTTTGAATCTACAAGCTGTGTGGTGGCTCGTGATTGTGTGCCCAGCCAGACTGTGGCATTTGTGCCCAGCTAGACTGCGGCAAACCCTAACTTTAACTCTAACCCCAACACAAATCCTAACCCTAACCCTAAACCTAATCCTAACCTAACCCTAACCCTAATACTAATTCTAACACTAACCCTAACAATAACTTAACTCTAAACCTAACATGAATCCTCACCCCAACCATAAATGTATAACTAACACAAATCCTAACCCTAAGCCTAAACCTAACACTAACCCTAAACCTAACCGTTACTCTAACTGTAACACTAACATTACGCTTAGTCATAACCCTAAACATGACAATAATCCTAACCCTAAACCTGACACTAATTCTAAACCTAATGCTAACCCAAAACCTAACCCTAACACAAACCCTAACCCTAAACCTAAAGCTAACCCTAACACTAAACTTAAACCTAACCCTAACCCTAAATCTAAAACTAACCTAAACCCTAACGTGAACCCTAACCCTAACCCAACCCTATCACAAACACTAACCCTAAACTTAACACTAAACCTAACCCTAAGCCTAAGCCTAAGCCTAACCCTAAATGTAACCCTAATCTTAACTGTAACCCTAACCGTAACCCAAACCCTAACCCTAACACAAACCCCAATACTAAACCTAACACTAACTGTAACCCTAAACCTAACAGTAAACCTAACATTAATCCTAACCCTAACCTTAACACTAATAAAATAAACCTAACCTTAACCCTAACCCTAACCTGAATACTAACCCTAACCCTAACACTAACCCTAACCATAACCCTAACCCTAATTTTAACCTTAATGTAACCCTAACCCTAATTTTAACCCTGACCCTAACACTAACCTTAACCCTGACCCTAACCCTAACTCTAACACTCACCTAACCCTAACTTTATACCTAAACTAACCCTAACTAACCCTTAACTTAACTATAACCCAAAACCAAACTCTAACATTAACCCTAACACTAACTCTAACACTAACCCTAACCCTTACCCTAAACCTTGCCCTACCTCTAACCCTATCTATTACCCTAAGCCAAATCCTCATCCTATTGCTACCCTAATCCTAACCATAATTCTTAGCCTTCCCCAAACCCTAACTCTATTACAAGTCCTAAACGTATCCCTCATTCTAGCTCTATCCCTAACCCTAACCCTGACCCTTATTCTGACCCTAACACTAACCCTAGATCTAAACCTGACCCTAACCCTAAATTGAACCTAACACTACCTATATGGGTAAACCTATTCCTAAACCTAACAATAATAGTAGCACTAGACAAACCTAATTTTAAATAGAGTCATAAATCTACCCTAGCCCTAAACAAAATCCTAGCATTAAACCCTAACAATAACCCTTAACCTAATGTAAAGTCTAAATGTCTCACAAGACCAAACATTAGTCCTAATTGTGGCTCTAAATGTAAAATTAACTCTAATCCCACAATGACCCTTGATCTAAAAGAAACCCTAGCTCTAACCCTTATCCTAAACCAAAACCTAATCTGAACACTAGACTTATCCATAACCCTTACCCTAAAACTAGCCATAACCATATTCCTCACTCTTACATTACCCAAGCCCTAACGTTAGCCCTAAACATCACACAAAACCTATCCCTTATCCTAGCCCTAAACCTAGCCCTAATCATAACCCTAACCATAACCTTAGACCTAACCCTAATACTAACCCTTGCCCTAGCCCTAACCCTAGCTCAAACTCTAATCCTTAGCCTAAATATAACCCTAACCCTAAACCTAACACTAGCCTTGACTCAAAACCTAACACTCGCCCTAGCTGTATCCCTACCTCAAATGCCTACACTTACCCTAACCCTAACCCTAACATTAACAATAGGCCTAACTCTAACCTTAATCTTAATCCTAACCTTAACCCTAGGGCTAACTTTAGCTCTAACCCTATCCATTACCCTAAAGAAATGCCTAACCCAAATTCTAACCCCAGCCCTAATGATAACCCTATTGTTAACACTAACTCTATACTTTACTCTAAACCTAGCCGGAACCATAAACATAATTCTCTCCATTACCCTAACCCTAAACCGAACCCAACGCTAATTCAAACATTAACCCTAAATCTTAACCTAAACCAAACCCTACCCGACCCTGACCTTAATAATATACATAGCTCTAAACTTAACACTTACCCTACACCTAAACCTTACAAAAGACATAGCCATAACACAACACTAAAACTAATACTAACCATAAACCTAGAATTGACATTAGGCCGAACCCTAATCCTATCCATGCCCTTACACAAACCTTCAGCCTAGACCTAAACCTAGTCTTAATCCTAACCGAAACCCTAACCTTAGTTTTAACCCTAATTCTAACCCTTGCCCTAGACCTAAAGCTAGCTATAACCCTAACCCTTCCCCTAACCCTAATCCTAACCCTAATCCTAACCCTAACATTAACACTAACCAAAACCCTAGGCCTAACCCTAACACTAACCCTAGCCCTAATCCTAGCCCAAATTTAGCCCTAACCATAAACTTACCCCTAACCTTAGCCCAAAGACTATCTCGAACTCTGAAAATAGCCCTATTTCTAATTCTAACCCTATTTGTTACCATAATCCTAACACTAGCTCTAAACTTAGCCCTAACCCCAGCCATAGCCCTAAATCTAGATCAAACCATAACAATAAATCTAAGCCTTAACTTCACCCTACCATTAGCCCTAACACTATGGCTAATCATAAAACTAGCCCTAACTCTAGGCCTAGTTCTAAAACAAAACTGAGCAATAGCCCTATCCCTAATCCTACCTAACTTTAACCCTAGACCTGACATAAGCCCTAGCCCTAGCCCTAATCCTAGTTCTAAGAGAAGCCTTAATCCTTACCCTGATCTGAACCCCAGGCCTATCGCTAATTTTATCCCTTGTCCTAGCACTAAACATAGCTGTAACATCATACCTTACCATAACACTAAGGCTAACCTTAACCCGAGCCCTAAACCTAGGCCTAAACCTAACACTAACCCTAGCACTAATCCGAGCCCTAATTTAAGCCTAACACTAAACCTAACACTATCCCAATCCCTAAGACTAACTCTAACTCTCACCCTAGCCCTATCTCTAGTTCTAAACTTATCCCTTACCTTAACCCAAAACCTAGCCCTATCCCTAGCCAAATCTTAGCCCTAACCTTTGCTCTACCCCTAAAACTGGATCAATTTAAGCCTAAATCTCAACATAACACTAGCCCTAACAGGAATGCTAATTGGAAAACTAGAACTAGCCCTAACCTAGCCCTAAAACAAAACTGAGCCCTAAACCTAACTCTAAACCTTAACATAAACCAAACACTAACCATAAACCTAGCCCTAAACCTTACCATAATTTGAGTGCTAATCCTAACCCTAGAAGTAACCCTGACACTGACTCAGATCCTAACACTATCCCTAGCTCTAAACATTGCCTTAATGCTAAACCAAGAAGTAGCTCTAATCAGAAACCAAGTTCTTTCATTAGCCGTAGCCATAATGCTAACATATATTGTAGTGCTATTCCAAGCCCTATACCTAGGTTTAACTCTAAAACTAACACTAACCCTAACCCTATCCCTAATCTTAACCCTACGTCTACTTCTATCCCTTACCCTAAGGCAAAACCTCACCCTAATGCTACCCTAGTCCTAATGCAAATCCTTAGCCTATCTCAAACCCTAACTCTATTACCAGTCCTAACCCTATGGTTCATTCTACCTCTAGCCCTAACCCAAACTCTGACCCTTATTCTGACCCTAACACTAACCCTAGATCTAAACCTGAAACTAACCCTAAACCAGACCCTATCTCTACCCATACCAGTAAACCTATACCTAAACCTAACAGTGACACTAGCATTAGACCAAACCTAATCCTAAATAGAGTCATAAATCTAGCCCTAGCCCTAAACAAAAACCTTGAACTAGCCCTAACAATAACCCTTAACCTAACACAAAGACTAACCCTATCCCTAGACCTAGTGGTATTCCTAATTCTGGCCCTAACCCTAACCAAAACCCTGATGCTTACTCTAACACAAACCCTAGCTCTAAACCTTATCCTAACTCAAAACCTAACCCTAACACTAGACTTATCCATAACCTTAACCCTAAAACTAGCCATAACAATAACCCAAGCTCTTAGATTACCCATAGCCCTAACACTAGCCATAAACATCACAAAAACCTAGCCCTTATCTAGCCCTAAACCTAGCCCACATTGTAACCCTAACCATAACCCTAGACCTAAACCTAACCCTTACCCTCGACCTAGTCCTAAACCTAGCTCAAACTCTAACCCTTTCCCTAATCATAACACTAACCCTAACCCTAATCCTAGCCCCAACTCTAACCCTAACCCTCATCTTAGACCTAAACCTAGCTCAAACCCTAATACTTAACCTAAACCTAACCCTGACAATAACCCTAGGCCTAACCCTAACCCTAGCCATAAACTTAACCTTAACCCTAGCCTTAACATTAGCTCTAACCCTATCCATTACCCTAAAGATAAGCCTAAACCAAATGCTAACCCAAGGCCTAATACTAACCCTATTACTAAAAATAACCATATCAATTACTCTAAAACTAACCTGAATCCTAAACCTAACCCTATCAATTATCCAAATTCTAAACCGAACCCTAATGCTAATACAAGCCTTAACCCTAAACCTTAACCTAAACCAAACCATACACGGACAATGACCCTAATGAAACACCTATCTCTAAACCTGACCCTTAACCTAAACCTAACCCTTACACTAGACCTATCCCTAACCTAAACACAAAACTTCCACTTACTTTGAACCTAGACCTGAAATTAGTCCTAGCCCTATTCTTAGCCCTAGCCCTAACACATACACTCATCCTGGCACAAAACCTAGCCTTAATCCTAAACTGAATAATAACCCTAGCCCTAAATCATATTCTAACCCTAACTCTAGCTCTAAACCTAGCTATAACCCCATCTTTTCCCATAAATCTAACTCTAACCCTAACACTAACACTAACATTAAGCCTAGCCCTAACTCTAGGCCTAACCCTAACACTAACCCTAGCACTAATCCTAGCACTAATTTAGCCCTAACCCTAAACCTACCCCTAACCCTAGTCCAACACTAGAGCTATCCCTAATCAGAAAACTAGTTCTTTCATTAGCCATAGCCCTAATGCTAACACAAATCCTAGCCCTAATCTGAGTCCTGACTCAAACCCTAACCCTAACCGTACCTCTAAACCTATCCCTTACCCTAAGCCAAACCCTCTCCCTAATGCCACTCTAGTCCTAACCTTAATCCTTAGCCTACCATAAACCCTAAATAGGATTAGGTTTCGTCTAGTGCTAGTGTTACTGGTAGGTTTAAGTATACATTTACCGGTATGGGAAGTGTTAGGTTTTGGTTTAGTGTTAGGGTCATGTTTAGACTTAGAATTAGTGTTAGGGTCAGAATAAGGGTCAGGGTTAGTGTTAGGTTTAGAGCTAGAATGAGGGTTAGGATTGGACTAGTAATAGAGTTAGGGTTTGAGGTAGGCTAAGGATTAAATTTAGGACTAGGGTAGCATTAGAGTGAGGGTTTGGCTTAGGAAAAGAGATAGGGTTTAAGGTAGGGTTAGGGTTCGGGTTAGGTTTAGGACTAGGGTTAGGGTTAGGGTTAGAGTTAAAAATAGAGTTAGGTTTTGGATTCGGGCTAGGATTTGTGTTATCATTAGGGCTATGATAAGAACTAATGATAAAGGCTAATGAAAGAACTAGGTTTCTGCTTAGGGTTAATTCTACGGTTAGCTTTAGGGCAAAGTTTAGAGCTAGGGTTAGTGTTAGGGGATGAGTCAGTGTCAGAGTTATTTCTAGGGTTAGGGTTAGGACTAAAATTAGGGCTAGGTTTAGGGCTAGGTGTAGCTTTAGGATTTGGTTTAGGTTAAGGGTTAGGTTTATGGCTCAGTTTTGTTTTAGGGTTAGGGTAGATTTAGTGCTAGTTTTACAATTAGCATTAGGGTTAGGGCTAGTGTTAGGGTGAGGTTTATTCTTAATTTAAATTTGGATCCAGGTTTAAGCCTTGGGCGAAGTTTAGGGCTAAGTTTGGGGCTAGGTATAGGGCTAGCATTTGGGTTTGGTAAGGAATAGGTTTAGAACTAGGGATAGGGGGAGAGTTAGAGTTAGTCTTAGGGAGAGTGATAGGGTTAGATTTATGGTTAGGGCTAAATTAGGGTTAGGAATAGTGTTAGGTTTAGTGTTAGATTTAGGCCTAGGTTTAGGGCTAGCATTAGGGTTAGCATTAGGTTTAGGGTAAGGTATGATGTTACAGCTATGTTTAGTGCTAGGTTAAGAGATAAAATTAGGCTTAGGGCTAAGGTTAAAATTAGGTTTAGGATTAAGTCTAGGCTTAGAACTAGGATTAGGTCTATGGCTAGGGCTAAAGTCAGATTAAGGTTAGTCTAGGGTTAGGGATAGGGCTGTGGCTCAGTTTTGTTTTTTAGAACTAGGCCTAGGGTTAGGGCTAGTTTCATGATTAGTGATAGTGTTAGGGCTAGTGGTAGGGTGAAGTTTAGGCTTATATTTATTGTTATGGTTAGATCTAGGTTTAGGGCTATGGCTAGGGTCAAGGCTAAAGTTAGGGCTATTGTTAGGGTTATGGTAATTGATAGGGTTAGAACTAGAAATAGGGCTAGGGCGAGATTTCGAGTTAGTCTTTGGGCTAGGATTAGATGTAGGTTTAGGGTTAGGGCTAAATTAGGGCTAGAAATAGTGCTAGGGTTAGTGTTAGGGTTAGGCCTAGTGTTAGGGATATTCTTAGAGTTAGTGTTAGGATTAGGATTAGGTTTACAAAAAGGGATAGGGTTATAGCTAGCTTTAGGTCTATGGTGAGGGTTACAATTAGGTTTAGGAGTAAGGTTAGGGTTTGGGTTAGGATTCAGGCTAGGTTTAGGGTTAAGCTGAGGGTTTGTTTTAGGATTAGGGCTAGAATTAGGGCTAGGGCTAATGTTTGGTCTAGGTTTACGTTTAGTATTAGTTTTAGTGTTAGGTTATGGCTATGTCTAGTATAAGGGTTAGATTTAGGTTAAGTTTAAGGGTTAAGGATTGAATTAGCTTTAGGGTTAGGGTTACGGATTTGATAATGGATAGGATTAGGTTTATGGTTCTGGTTAAGTTTAGAGTAATGGATAAGGTTAATGTTCATGATAGGGTTATTGTTTGGCCTAGGGAAAGCATTTGGGTTAGGCTTATCTTTAGGGTTATTGATAAGGTTAGAGCTAAGGTTAGAGCTAAGGTTAGGGCTAGGGTTACTGTTAGTATTAGGTTTAGGGTAATTGTAGGCATTTGAGCTAGGGTCAGGGCTAGGAGGAAGTTTAGGCTTTGATTCAGGGCTAAGGTTAAGTTTAGGATTAGGGTTATGTTTAGACTAAGGATTAGAGTTTAAGCTATGGTTAGGGCTATGGGGAGGGTTACCAAAGGGTTAGGTCTAAGGTTATGGTTAGGGTTATGATTAGGGCTAGATTTAGGGCTAGGAAAAGGGCTAGATTTTGTGTGATGTTAGGATCCTAACATAAAGATTAAACCTATCACTAGACCAAATGCTTGTCCTAATTGTGGCCCTAAACATAATACTAAATCTAACCCCAAAATGACCCTTCACCCTAAACAAAATCTAGCTCTACACTTTATCCTAACCCCAAACCAAACCCTAACACTAGACATATTCATAACCCTGACCCTAAAACTAGCCATAAACATATTCCTAACTCTTACATTTCCCATAGCCCTAATGTTAGCTCTAAACCTCACACAAAACTTAGCCCTTATCCTAGCCCTAAACCTAGCCCTAATCATAACCCTAACCATAACCCTAGACCTAAGCCTAATCGTACACTCACCTGAGCCCTAAATCTAGCTCAAACTCTAACCCTTACCCTAAACATAACCCTAACCCTAACACTAGACCTGACTCTAAACCTAATCCTCTCCCAAGACCTAACCCTACCTCAATTGCTAATAGTTAAACTAAAACTATCCCTGACAATAGCCCTAAGCCTCACCCTAACCCTAGCCCTAATCATAACCTTATGCCTAGCCCTAACCTTAGCTCTAACACTATCCATTACCTTAAAGATGAGCCTAACTCATATGCTAACCCTAGGCATAATGCTAACCCTATAACTAACACTAACCCTATCCATTTCTCTAAATCTAACCTGAACCCTAAATCTCATCCTATCCATTACCCTATCCATAACCCTAACCCTAAAGCTAATTCAATCCTTAACCATAAAACTTAACCTAAACCAAACCCTACCTGGACTCTGACCCTAATAATACGCCTAGCTTTAAACCTGACCCTTACCTAAACCTAACCCTTACACTAGACCTAGCCATAACCTAACCCTAAAACTAACACTAACAATAAATCTAGACCTGACATTAGCCCTATCCCTAATCCTAGCCCTAGCTCTAACACAAACACTCCTCCTAGCACTAAACATAGCCTTAACCCTAACCCTAGCCCTAACTCTAACTCTCATCCTAGCCCTATTTCTAGTTTTAACTCTATCCATTAATAACCCTAACACTAGCCCTAACCTTAGCCCTAAACATAGCCATAGTCCTAAACCTAGATCTAACCATAGCAATAAATCTAAGCCTAAAACTCACCATACCACTGCCGCTAACACTATCACTAATCCTAAAAGTAGCCCTAGCTGTAAAACAAAACTGTGACAAAGCCCTAACCCTTACCGTAGCCAAACAATAATCCTAGACTTGACATTAGACCTATCCCTAATTCTTACCCTAACCCTTACACAAACCCTAAGCCCACAACTAGCCTTATCCCTAGCCCTAATTCGAATCTATTTCTAACTCTGATCAGTAACACTGATGCTGGCTCTGACAGTAACACTAACCCCATCTCTAATCATCACCCTAAACCTAAATGTAATCTACACACTAGATTTAGACATAATGCTAAAGTTAACACTAGCCCGAATCATAATCCTAGTTCTAACATTAGCCCTAGTCCTAAATAGCCCTAACCTAACTCAAAACTTAGACCTAATCAGAGCACTAACCCTAGCTTTAATTCTAGCCCTAACTCTAATCGTAGCCCTAACACTTAACCTAAACCTAACCATAAACCTAAACCTTGTCCTAACCTGAAATCTAACCCAAAACATAGCCCTAATTCTAACCATAATCCTAGCCCTATTCCTAGCTCTAATCTTATCCATTACAATAACCATAACCATAACCATAACCAAATTCTAACCCTATGCCAAACCCTAACCATTTCTCTAACCTAACCATAACCCTAGACCTAACTGTAGCTCTAATCCAATCTATTACCCTAAACATAACCCTAAGTGAATTCTATCCCTAGGCCTAAACTTAACCCTATCCCTAACCCTAAACCTGTTAATTACTCTAAATCTAACCTTAACCCTAAACTTAACCGTATACATAACCCTAAACCTAACATTAATCCTAATGCTAATTTGAACCCTAAGCCTAATTCTTAACCTACCCCATAACCTAACACTGACTCTGACTCTAATAATACCCCTAGCTGTAAACATGAACCTAACCTTCAACCTAATACTACAATCGATCTGGCCATAATCCTTAACCTAAAGCTACCCCTAACCATAACCCTGTACTTGACATTAGCCTTATCCCTAATCCTAGCCCTAACCCTAACACAAATCCTAGCCCTAATCATATCCCTAAGCCTAGCCTTAATCCTAACCCTAACATTAACCCTAGCCCTAACCCTAATTTTATGATTTGACCTACCTTAAATGTAGCTGTAACATCATACCTTACCCTAACCCTAATGCTAATCCTAAACCTACCCCTAAACCTAGGCCTAAACCTACCACTAACCATAGCTCTAATCTAGCCCTAATTTAGCCCTAACCCTAAACCTACCACTATCCCTAGCTGTAAGACCTACTCTAATTCTCGCCATAGCCCTATCCATAGTTCTAAACCTATCAGTTACCATAACCCAAACCCTATGCCTAGACCCAATGCTAGTCCTAAATCTGGCCCTCACCCTAAACCTAACCCTAACCTGAAAAATGACCATTACCCTAAAACAAACCCTAGCTCTATATCTTATCCTAACCCGAAACCTAACTAGAACACTAGACTTATCCATAACCCTAACCCTAAAACGAGCCATAAACTAGCCATATCCCTAGCTCTTACATTACCCATATCCCTAATGCTAGCCATAAACCTCACACAAAACATAGCCCTTATCCTAGCCCTAAACCTAGCCCTTATTGTACCGTAACCATAAGACTAGACCTAACGCTAACCCTAATCCTCGCCCTAACCCTAATTCTAGCTCAAACTCTAACCATAATCTAAACATAATCCTAACTCTAACCCTAACTTTACCCCTGACTCTAACCTTAACCCTCATGCTAGACCTAATCCTAGATCAACTGTTAACACTTAGCCCAAACATAATCCTGACACGAACCCTAGGCCTAACCCTAAACCTAGTTCTAATTCTAACCTTAACCCTAGCGCTAACCTTAGCTCTAACCGTATCCATTACCCTAAAGATAAGCCTAACCCAAATGCTAACACTATTGCTGACACTAACCCTATTCAGTACTCTAAATCTAACCTGAACCTAAAACTTATCCCTACCAATTACCCTAACCCGAACCCTAACCCTATCTATAATGCTAATTCAAGCCTTAACTTAAATATTAACCTAAGCCAAAGCCTACTTGAATCCTGACCCTAAAAATACACCTAGCTTTGAACCTGACCCTTAACCTAAACCTAACACTTTCACTAGACCTAGCCATAACCTAACCCTAAAACTAACCATAACCATAAACCCAGACCTGAAATTAGCCCCAGTCCTAATCCTAGCCCTAACACAAACACTAGTCCTCATCATAGGCCTTTACCTAGACTTAATCCTAACACAAACCGTAACTATAGCCCTATCTCTAATTTTAACCCTTGCCCTAGACCTGAACATAGGTATAACCCCATCCTTTCCACTCACCCTATCACTAACCCTAACCATAACACTAACCATATTTCTAGCCCTAACCATAGGCTTAAACCTAACACCAACCCTAGCACTAATCCTAGCCCTAATTTAGCCCTAAGCCTAACTCTACCCCTAACCTTGTCCTAAGACTAACTCTAACTCTCAGCCTAGCCTTATTTCTAGTTCTAACCTTGTCCATTACAATAAATCCAACACAAGCTCTAACCTTAGCCCTAACCCTAGCCCTAGACCCTACCCTAGATCGAACCATAACTCTACATTTGACCCTAACCCTGAGCCTAATTCTCAACCTACCACTAAACCTAACACTATCGCTAATCCTAAGACTAGCCGTAACCCTAACCTGATCCCTTAAATGAAACCGAGCCATTGTCCTAACACTAAATGTTAACCTAAACCAAACCCTAACCCTAAATATAGCCATAATCTTCTAGCTCTAATTCATGTCTTAGTCCTAAAATTAACCCTGACCCTGACTTATATGCTAACACTAACCCTAATTCTAAATATCACAACAACACTAAAGATAGCACTAACACTAGATCTATCTATCTAAAGATAACACTAAGAATAGATCTAGACCAAATACTAACTCAAATCATAACCTTAGTTCTTATATTAGCCATAGCCCTAAACTTATCCCTAAACCTAACAGAAAAACTAGTCCTAATCTGAGTCCTATCCCTAGATATATAGGTAAACCTAAACATAGCTTTAGCCCTAACCCTAACCCTAATCCTAGCCCTAACCCTAGCTCTAACTCTATCACTTACCCTAAGCCAAACCCTATCCATAATGCTAACCTTAGTCCTAATCCTAATCCATAGCCTAATCCAAACGCTAACACTATTACTAGTCCTAACCCTAGCCCTCATTCTAGCTCTAACCCTATCTCAAATCATTACCCTAACACAAAACCTCAGTCTAAATCTGACCCTAACCCTAAACCAAATGCTAAAACTAGCCTTACCAGTAAATTTATACCTAAACCTAAGAGTAACACTAGCCCTAGAACTAAGCCTAATCCTAAATATAGCCATAACTCTACACCTAGACCTAAAAAAATCAGCCCTAGCCCTAACATTATCTTTAACCTAAAGCAAATATTAACCCTATCCCTAGACCTAACCCTAGTCCTAGTTCTGGTTTTCACCCTAAGCCTAACTCTAACCTGAACACTGACCCTAACACTTACACTAAATCTAGCTCTAAACCTGAACCTAACCCAAAACCTAAACCTAACACTAGATATAGCCATAACCCTAACCCTAAAACTAGCTCTAATTAGAACCCTAGATCTAACATTACACACAGCCTTAACCCTGTGCCTAAACCTAACACAAAATCTAGCCCTATTCTGAGGCCTAATCCTATCATAAGCATAACCATAATCCTAAATGTAGCCCTAACCTTAACCCTTGCCTTAGACATAACCCTAGCTCAAAGCCTAACTCTTAGCCTAAACATAACCCTGGCCATATTCCTAAACAGAAACCTAACCCTAGCCCTAATCCTAAACTTAACCCTAGTACTAATCCTAGCTCTAAACCTAACATTACTCTAACCCTAACCCTAACCTTAATAATAACCCTAGCCCTAACCATAGGCCTAACCCTAACACCAACCCTAGCACTAATCCCAGCCCTAATTTAGCACTAAACCTAATCCTATCCCTAACCCTAATCATAAACCTAACCCTTGATTTAACCTAAACCTAACCCTTGCCATAAACTTAACCCTAAACCTTACAATAAATCAAAACTAAACCTAACCCTGAACCTAAATTTAACCATAACCTAAACTTAATCCTAAACCTAATTTTACATCTAATCCAATACATTACTCTAAAACTAAACCCTAACCTTAATAAAAACCCTAGACCTAAACCCAACCCTAACCCTAACTATAACCATAAACCTAACCTAGACCTAACACTAAACCTAACACTCCCCATAGACCTAAGCATAGCTTAAACCCTAACCCTTAATCTAACCCTAACTCTAGCCCTAGCCCTAATCATAAGCCTAACTCTAGCCCTAGCCTTAATCATAAGCCTAACTCTAGCCCTAACCCTAATATTAAACCTAGCCCTAATATAGCCCGATTCTTATTCCTAACCCTAACCCTAGAATTAAGACTAACTATAATTCTAACACAAGACCTATCCCTACTTCTAACCCTATCCCTTACTGTAACCCTAACCCAAACACGAACCCTAGTCATAACCCTTGCACTAGCACTAACTCTAGATCAAAATCTATTTCTAAAACTAACCCCATCCCTTACCGTAACTCAATTCCAAGCCCTAACACTAGTCATAGTCCTTAGCCCTAGCACTAATCTATCTCTAAAACTAACCCTATCCTGAGGCCTCAGCATAACCCTGAAATTAGCTCTAACCCTAATGCCATTCCTAAAATTAGCCCTAACCCTAGACCTAGCCCTAAAACAAAACCGAGCCATACCACTAACACAAACCCTTACCCTAGACCAAAGCCTAACCCTACACCAGCCCTAAACCTAGCCCTAATTTGAAACCTAACCCTAACCCTAAACCTAACCATGAACCTGACTCATATCCAAACACTAAATCTAGCTCTAAACATCACCCTAACCATAAACCTAACGCTAACACTAGAACTAGCCCTAAACTTAAGCCTAAAAATAACCCTAATTGTAACCCTATTTCTTACAATAGGCATAACCATAACACTAGCCGAAACCCTAATACAAAACTATCCCTAATCCAAGCCCTAACACGAACTTTAACCCTAAACCTAAGCCTACCCTTAGTCCTAAACTTAGCTTTAACCCTATCCCTTATGCTAAGCCAAACCTCAACTTAATGCTAACCGTATTCTTAGCATTAATTCTTAGCCTAACCAAAACGTAACTCTATAACTAGTCCTAACCTTAGCCTTCATTCTAGATCTAACCATAACCCAAAACCTAACCCTAACCCTGACCATTATTCTGACCCTAACACTAATCTTAGGTCTAAATCTAAACCTAACCCTAAAGTGAACCCTATCTCCAGCCCTACTGGTAACCTTATACCTAAACCTAACCCTAACACTAGCCTGAGACCTAAACCTAATCCTAAATCTAGCCATAACTATAGCTCTAGTTAAGTTATCTAAAGACAAACTCGACCTAGCCTTAACAATAACCCTTAAACTATCCCAAACTCTAACCCTACCTCTAGACCTAACCCTAGTTCTAATTCTGGCTTTAACCCTAACCATTACCCTATCCGAACACTGACCCTGACACTAACACTAACCCTAGATCTAAACTACATCATAACCCTAAAACTAACCCTAAAACTAAACCTAGCCCTAACATTAACCATAAAACTAGTCTTAACCATTACACTAGTTCTTACATTAGCCATAGCCCTAACCTATCACAAAACCTAACCCTAATCCAAGCCCTACCTTAGGTTTAACTCTAAAGCTAACCCTAAAAATAACCCTAGCCCTAACTATAACCCTAAGCCTAACCCTAGACCTAATCCTAACCATAACCCTACCCCTAACCCTAGCTCTTACCCTATTCATTACCCTAAGATAACTATAAACCTTATGCTAACCCTAGGCAGAACCCTAATCCTAGCACTAGCCTTTACCCTATTTGTTAACCTAAACCAAACCTGAACCCTAAACCTAACTGTGTCATTACCCAATCCCTAAACATAAGTCTAATTTGAGCCCTAAACCTAAACCTTAACCTAAAACAAACCCGAAACTTGACCATAACTCTAATAATACCCACAGCTCTAAACTTGACCATAACAAGAAACCTAACTTTTACAATAAACCTAGCCATAAACCTAACACTAAAACTATCCCTAACTGTACCCTAGACCTGACATTAGCCCTACCTCGAATCCTAGCCCTAACCCTAATACAAAATTTATCCCACATCCTAGAAAGGAGCCTCGCCTTAATCATAAACCTAACAGTAACATTAACTCAAACCTTAACCATAATTCTCACCCTAGTTCTAAAACTAGCTATATACCCATCCCTTAACCTAAACCTAACCCTAACCCTAAACCTAACCCTAACCCTAGGCCTAACCCTAACACTAACACTAACACTAGCCCTAATCCAAGCCCTAATTTAGCCCTATCCCTAACCCTAACCCTAGCCCTAAGACGAAATCTAACTTGCACACTAGCCATATATCTCGTTCTAACCCTATCCCTTACCATCACCATACACCTAGCCCTAAACGTAGCCCTACCCTAGCCTTATATTTAGCCCTATCAGAAAACCTAGATCTAAACCTAACTCTAAATTTAATCCTAACCCTTAGACTAAACCTAACCATAACTCTACTCTTATCCCTAATCCTTAACCTAATCTTAAATCTCACACTTACACTAGCCCTAACCCTAAGACTAATCTTAAAACTAGCTCTAACCCTACCCCTAGCCCTAAAACAAAACCAAGTCATATCCCTAACCTTAACCATTAACCTAAACCAAAACCTAACCCTACACCTAGCCCTAACCCTTTCCCTAATTATAGTCTAACCCAAACCTGAAAACTAACCCTGACCCTGACTCTGACCCTAACACTAACCTTGGCTCTAAACATCATCATCACTGGAAACCTAACCTTAAAACTAATCCTAGACCTAACTCTAAACCTATAACTAGCTGTAATCATAAACCTACTTCCTACATTAGAGGTAGCCTTAACCCTAGCCCTATCCTAACCCAAAACCTAGCCTTAATCTGAGTCCTAAATCTAAATTTAACCCTAAAATTAAACCAAACCCTAACCCAAACACTAGCCCTAATCCTAAACATAACCCTAGCCCTAACAATAGGGCTAACCCTATCCATTACCCTAACCCTTTTGATAGGCCTCTAGGGAGGCCTATCCCTACCCTATGCATTTCACTAAACCAAACCTAAACCCTAATACCTAACCCTGTCATTACCCTAACACTAAATCTAACACTAATTTGAGCCCTGCATCTAAACACTAACTTAACCCAATCCCTAATCCTGACCCTGATTTTAAAAATAAGCCTAGATCTAAACCAGACCCTAACCAAAAACCTAACCATTACACTGGACCAAGCCATAAACCTAACACTAAATATATCCCTAACTCTAACCCTAGACCTGACATTAGCCATAGTCCTAATACTATCCCTAACACTAAAACAAATCCTAGTCCTCATCGGAGCCCTAAACGTAGACTTAATCATAACCCTAACCCTAACCTTAGTTCTAACCCTAATACTAACCCCCGCCCTTGCCCTAAGCCTAGCTATAACCACAATCCTTAACCTAAATTAAACCCTAACTCTAACCCTAACCCTAGTGGTGACCCTTGCCTTATCCTTAGCCCTAGCACTCACCCTAGATAAAAATCTAACTCTAAATCTAACACAATACTAGCCCAAACCATAACACTAATCCTAAAATGAGCCCTAATGCTAGCCCTAGCCCTAAAACAAAACCAAGACATAGCACTAACCATAAACATTAACCTAAACCAAATCCTAACCTTACACCTAGACCTAAACCTAGCCCTAATTCGAGTTGGAAGCTGAAACCTAAAACTAATCCTGAACCTGACACGGAATCTAACACTTCTAGCTCTAAACATCACCCTAACAGTAAACCTAACCCGAACACTAAACCGAGCACTAAAACCCTAAAACTAGCCCTAATTGTAAACCTAGTACTTACATTAGCTGTAACACTAACCCTAGCCCTAACATAACCTAGCACTAATTAGAGGCCTAACCCTAGTTTTAAACCTAATGTAACCCTAACACTAGCCCTAATTGTAACCATAACTTTAGCCTTAAACTGATCTCTAAATCTATCCATTAACATAACCATAACCCAAACCATATTGATAACGATAAGAATAAACCTAACCCTATCCCAAATCCTAACCCTTCCATTACCCTAAACCAAACCTGAATCCTAAATCTAACCCTATCATTACACTAACCCTAATCCTAAACTAATTGAAGCCCAAATTGAAACCTTAACCTATCCCAAATCCTACCCAAGACCTTAACCCTAATAATACCTGAAGCTCTAAACTTGACTGTAACCCAACACCTAACCCTTAGCCTAGACTTAGCCATAATCCTAACCATAAAACTATCTTTAACCATAATTGTGGACCTGAAATTAGCCCCAGCCCTAATCCTAGTGCTAACCCTAAAAACACACCTAGCCCTCATCCTAGTCCTAAACCTAGCCTTAATCATAACCCTATCTCTAGCCCTACACCTAACCCTAATTCTAACAGTCACCCTACATCTAAACCTAGATAAAATTTCATCCCTTTCTCTAAATTTAAACCTAACCCTAACCATAACCCTAGGCTTAAGCTAAACACAAAATCTAGCCCTAATCCTAGCCCTAATTTAGCTCTATCTCTAACCCTATTTTAACCCTAGCCCTAAGACTAACTCTAAATCTTGCCCTAGCCCTATCTTAATTCTATCCCTATCCTCTACCATAAACCTAACACTAGCCCTAACACTTGCCCTAAAGTCAGTCCCAGCCCTAACCATAAATCTAAATTTAACCTTAAACCTAAGCCTAAGCCTAACACTAACACTATCCCTAACCCTAATTATAATTGTAAAACTAGCCATAAACCAATCCTAGCAGTAAACCAAAACTGGGCAATAGCACTAAATGTAAACCTTAACTTAAACCAAACACTAACACTACACTTATACTTAAATCTAGTCCTAATTCGAGTCCTAAGCCTCACCTAAAAACTAACCCTGAACCTGATTCATATCCAAACACTCACCCTAGATCTAAACACTCCCCTAAACTCAAACCGAATACTAACATTAACAATAACCCTAATTCGAGTCTTATCACTAACTCTAAAACTAACCCTGATCCTGATTCCTATCCTAACAAGAACCGTAGCTATAAATATCACCTTAACCTTAAACCTAACCCTAGCACTCAAAACAACCCCTAACCCTAACCCTAAAACTAACCCTAAAGGTAACCCTAGTTCTTAAATTAGCTGTTGCCCTAATCCTAGCCCTAACCCTAACACAAAAACTAGTCCTAAACCGAGCCCTAAACCTAGCTTTAAATCTAACTGTAACCCTAACCTAGCCCTAACCCTAGATCTAAATCAATCCCTTACCCTAAGTGAAACCCTAAACCTAATAGTAACCCTAGACCTATCCCTAGTCTTTAGACTAACCAAAACCCTAACCCTATTAACAGTCCAATCCCTAGACTTCATTTTAGCTCTAACATTATCCCCAAAACTAACCTTAACCCTGACCCTTATTATGACCCTAACACTAAACCTAGGTCTACCCTAACCCCAACCCTAACACAAAATTTACCATAATCCTATCCCTAGACCTAACTCTGAACCTAACTCTCATCCTAGCCCTAACCATAGCTCAGAACCTAACCCTTATGCTAAACATAACCCTAAACCTAAGGCTAGTTCTAACCCTCACCTTAACCCTAACACAAGACCTAATTTTAACCATAACACTAGCCCAAATCTTGACTCTAACTGTATCCATTACCTTAAACATAGCCCTTACCATAATGCTAACCCTAGGCTTAACCCTAACCCTATCACTTTCCCCAAACCTATCGATTACCCTAACCTACCCTGAACTCTAAATATAATCCAAACATTACTCTAACCCTAACCCAAATGCTAATTCGAGCCCTAACCCTAACTTCAAAATTAAACCAAACCCTAACACTAACAGTGATCCTAATAATTCCCTTAGCTATAAACCTGACTCTTACCCTACCTAACCCTAACCCTTACACTAGACCTAGCCATAAACTTAACCTTAAAACTATTCTTAAGATTAACCCTATTTGTAGATATTAACCCTCACCATAATCCTAGCCCTAACCCTAACACAAACCCTAGCCCTTATCCTAGCCCTAAACAGAGCCTTAAATTTATCCCTAACCCCAAACCTAGGTCTAAACCTAACACTAACCCTAGCCGTAATCTTAACTCTAATTTAGCCCCATTACTAAACCTAACCCTAACCATAACCCAAAGACTAACTCTAATTTCACCCTAATCCTAGTACCAACCCTATCCTTTACTAGAAGCCTAATCCTAGCCCTAACTCTTGGTCTAGCCCTAGCACTATTCATGGCCCTGGCCAGAACCCTAGATGTAACCCTAACTCTAAATTTAACCCTAAACCTAAGCCTAAACCTAAACCTAACACTAGCCCTAACGCTAATGCTAATCCTAAAACTAGCCCTAACACTAGCCCTAGCCCTAAAACAAAACCGAGCCATAGCCATAACCCTAATCCTTATCCTAAACCATACCCTAACCCTACACATAGCCCTAACCATATCCAAATTCTAGTCCTAACCCTAACCCAAAAACTAACCCTGACCCTGAATCTTACCCTAACACTAACCCTGGCTCTAAACATCATCATCACTGTAAACCTCAACCTAACACTACATGTAGCCCTAACCCTAACCCTATAACTAGCACTAATCATAACCCTACTTCATACATTAGCCATAGCCTTAACCCTAGCCCTAACCTAACCCAAAAGCTAGCTTTAAGCTGAGAAGTAAATGTAGCTTTAACCCTAAACTTAAACCTAATGCTAACCCCAAACTAGCCATAACCCTATACATAACCCGAGCCCTAACCTTAGGTCTAAACCTATCCATTACCCTAACAATAACCCTAACGCTTAAGCTAACCCTAGGCCTAACCCTAACCCTTTCCATTACACTAATCCAAACCTAAACCCTAAAACTAACCCTGTCATTACCCTAAACCTAAACCCTAACCTAACCCAAACCCGAACCCTGACCCTGATCCTAAAAATAACCCTAGATATAAACCTGAATCTTACCCTAAACCTAATACTTACACTAGACCAAGCCATAAACCTAACACTAAATCTAGCCCTAACTATAACCCTAGACCTGACATTAGCCCTAGCCCTAAAACTATCCCTAATGCTAACACAAACCCTAAAACTCATCCTAGCCATAAACCTAGCCTTAATCTTAACCCTAACACTAACTAAGCCATAACTCTAATACTAACACTTGCCATAGCCCTAAACCTAGCCAAAAGCACATCCCTTACCCTAAAAATAACCCTATCTCTAACCCTAACACTTTTCATCACAATTGCCCTATCCTTAGACCTAGCTTTAACACTAGATTGAAACCTAACTTTAATTCTAACCCTAACTCGATGCCTAATCTTAAAACTAGCCCTAACCCTGATGCAAATTCTAAAACTAGCTCCAACCCTAGCCCTAACAGTAACCCTAGCCGTAATTTAGCCCTGTCTCTAACCCTAACCCTAACCATAGCCCTAAGAATAACTCTAACCCTGATACTGGCCCTATCACTCATTCCAATCCTATCCCTTCCAATAAACCTAACCCTATCCCAAATCCTAGTCCTAACTCTTGCCCTATCCTTAGCCCTAGCATTAACCTTAGATAAAAACCTAATTCTAAATTTAACCCTAAACTGAAGCTGAAGTGTAATTCTAACACTAACCCTAACCCTATCACTAATCCTAAAAAAATCACTAACACTAACCCTAGACCTAAAACCAAACCGAGCCAAAGCTCTAACCATAGACCTTAACCTAAACCAAGCCCTAACCCTACACCAATCCCTAACCCCAGCCCTAATTTGAGTTTTAAGCCAAACCTTAAAAAAAAAAAAAACCCTTACCCTAACTCTGACCATAACACTAACCCGAGGCCTAAACATCACCTTAACCCTAATCCTAAACCTAACAGTAAACTTAGCCCTAAAGCAGTAAAATTAGCCTTAATCATAAAGCTAGTACTTACATTAGCCATAACCCTAACCCTAGAACTAACATAACACAAAACCTAGCCCTAATTATAACCATAACCCTAGCCCTAAACTGATTTCTGATTCTATCCATTACCATAACCATAACCATAACCATTACCATAATGCTAATTCAATCCCTAACTTTAAACCTTAACCTATCCCAAATCTTAACCCAGACCTTGACCCTAATAATACCCCTAGCTATAAACCCGATGCTAACCCTTAACCTAACCCTTACACTAGATGTACCCATAATCCTAATCCTAAAATTATCTATAACTATAATTATGGACCTAAAATTAGCCCTAGAACTAATCTTAGCCCTAAACCTAAAAACAATCCCTAGCCTTCATCCTAGCCCTAAACCTAGGTTTAATCATAGCCCTAACCCTAATCACAGCCCTACCCCTTATTATAACCCTCACCCTACCTCTAAACCTAGATATAAAGCCATCCATTACCCCAAACTTTGCCCTAACGCTAAACCTAAACTCTAAAGTCTAACTCTAAACTCTAACCATAACCATAACAATAACCCTAACCATAACCCTTGGCTTAAACTAAACACTAATCCTAGCTCTAATTTTAGCCCTATTTCTAACCCTAACCCTAAACATAGCCCTAAGACTAACTGTCGCCCTATCCCTATCCCTAGTTCTAACCCTATCCCTTACCATACTCTAAACCTAGCATTAACCTTTGACCTATCCTTAGTTCTAGCCCTAATCCTAGATTTAAAAATAATTCCAAACTTAACCCTAACACTAAGCCTAAGCCTAATACTAATACTAGCCCTAACCCTAACCCTAGGACTAAAACAAAACCGAAAGTTAGCTCTAACCCTAAACCTTAACTTAAACCAAACCTTAACGCTACTACTAGATCTAACCCTAGAACTAGTTCGAGTCCTAACCCTAACCTTAAAACTAACCCTGATGCTGACTCATATCCTAACACTCACCCTAGCTCTAAACACTGCCCTCACTTTAAACTGAACCCTAACAGTAACCCTAGCCCTAATTCGAGTCCTAACTCTAACCCTAAAACTAAGATTGACCCTGACTCCTATTCTAACAAAAACCCTAGCTATAAATATCACCCTAACCTTAAACCTAACCCTAATATTAAACCTAACCCATACCCTAACACTAAAACTAACCCTAATGGTAACCCTAGTTCTTACATTAGCCATGTCCCTAACCACAGCCCTAACCTTAACACAAAACCGAGGCCTAATCTGAGCCCTAACCCTAACTTTAACCCTAACTCTAACCATAACCATAGCCCTAACCCTAGCTCTAAACCAATCCTTACTTAAGCAAAATCTTAAACATAAGGGTAATTATAGACCTATCACTAATCCTTAGACTAACCAAAACAATAACCTTATTAATAGCACTTACTCTTGCTTGCATTCTAGATCTAACCCTATCCAAAACCCTAACACTAACCCTGACCTTTTTACTGACTTTACCATTAATCCTGGGTCTTATCCTAATCATATCCCTAACCCAAAACCTAACATAATACTATCCCTAGACCTTATCCTTAAACTAACACTCACCCTAGCCTTAACCATAGCTCAGAACCTAACCCTTACACTAAATATAACCTTAAACTAACCCTAGTTCTAACCCTCACCCTAACCCTAAATCAAACCTAATTCTAACCAGAACCCTAGCCCTAACCTGAAGTCTAACTGTAACATTAACCTAAACATAACTCTTACCCTAATGCTAACCCTAGGCCTAACCCTAAACGTATCACTATCCCCAAACTTATCAATTACCCTAAAACTACCCTGAACCCTAGACCTAATCCAATCATTACCCTAACCCTAACCCTAATGATAATTTAAGCCCTAACCCTAAACTCAAACCTAAACCAAACCCTAACGCTGACACTCACCCTAATAAATCACCTAGCTCTAAAACTCACTCTTAACCTATAACTAACCCTTACACTAGACCTAGTAATAAAACTAACCCCAAAAGTAACCCTAAGCATAACCCTAGACCTGATATTAGCCTTAGGCATGATACTAGCCCTAACCCTAACAAAAACCCTAGCCCTTATCCTAGTTCTAAACATAGTGTTAATTATAACCCTAACCATAACCTTAGACCTAATTCTAACACTAACCCTAGACCTAATTTTGGATCTAATTTAGCCCGATCCATAACCTTAACCCTAACCCTAGCCCAAAGACTAACTCTATGACCTTAGTCTTAACCTTGGTTCTAACCTTATACATTACTGGAACTGTAATCCTAGCCCAAACCATATAAGTCTAACTCTAGCACTATTCATAGCCCTAGCAGCAACCCTAGATCTAACCCTAAATCTAAATCTAACCCTAACCATTAGCCCAAACCTAAACTTAATACTAGCCCTAACCCTAAGGCTAATCCTAAAACTAGCACTAACCCTAGCCCTAAAAGAAAACTTAGCCATAGACCTAAGCCAAAACCTTAATAAAAACTACAACCTAACCCTATAATTAGCCATAACTCTAGCCCTAATTCAAATTTTAAGCCAAACCCTAAAACTAACCTTGATCCTGACTCTGACCTTAACACTAACTCTAACTCTAAACATCACCCTAACCCTATACCTAATCCTTACAGTAGACCTAGCCCTAACCCTAATGCTAAAATTAGCCCTAATTGCAACCCTTGTACTTACATTAGCCATTACCCTAAACCTAGTCTTAACCCAAAACCTAGCTTTATTCTGAGCACTATCCCTAGATTTACCCTTAACTCTAACCCTATCACTAATCGTAACTATAAAACTAGACATAACCCTACATTTAACCCTAACACTAACCCTAAGCATAACCCTATATATAATCGTAATTATAACTCTAACTGTACCCCTATCTCTAACCCTATCCATTACCCTAAACCTAACCTGAAACCTAAACCTAACACTATCTTTCACCTAATCTTAACTCTAATGCTAATTCAAGCCCTAATATTAAACCTTAACCTATCAAAAACACTAATTGCAACCCTAACCCTAAGAGTACTCTTACTTCTAAACCTGATCCTAATCCTAAACCTAACCCTTACACTACACGTAGCCATAAATTTAAACCTAAAACTATTTTTAACTATAACACTAGACCTGAATTTAGCCCTAGCCATAATCCTAGCCAGAAAACTTGGCTTAATGCTACCCCAAACCATAACCCAAGCCCTAACTCTAATTCTATTCCTCACCCTAGCCCTAAACCTACCTATAACCTCATCCTATACCCAAAAACTAACAATAACTCTAAACCTTACCCTAACCCTCGCCCTAAACCTAGGCCTAGCACAAAGCCTAGTGCTAATCCTAGCTTTTATTTAATCCTATCATAACCCTAAACCTAGCCATAAGTCTAACTCTAACTCTTGCCCTAGCCCTAGCCCTAGTTCTATCCTTAGCCTTAATCCTAATCCTAAATCTAAGCCTAAATCTAATCTAAACCTAACTCTAAATATAACTGTAACAATAAGCCTAAACCCAACCCTAACACTACCCCTAACCATAACACTAATCCTAAAAAGTGCCCTAACCCTAGCCCTAGCCATAAACCAAAACCAAGCCACAGCCCTGATCTTAACCCTTAACCTAAATCAAACCCTAACCATTCAAATAAATCTAAAACTAACTCTAAAACTAACCCTGACCCTGACACTGACCTTAACATGAATTCTAGCTTTAAACATCACCCTAACCTTAAATTAACCCTAACACTATATCTAGCCTTAACCTAACCCTAAAAGTAGCCTTAATCATAACCCTAGTTCATACTTTAGTCATTGTCCTAAACGTAGCCCTAACCCTAAATCAAATTCTACCCCTAAACCGAGACCTAACTCTAGCTTTAACCGTAATACTAGCCCTAACCCTAATCCTAATGCTAGCCCTAACACTAAATCTAATACTACTCCTTACACTAAGCCAAACCCTAACCCAAATGTTAACCCTAGTCCTAATTCTAATCCTTTAGCATAACTTAGACTCTAAACATAACACTAGTCTTAACCCTAGCCCTCATTCTACCTGTAAACCTAACCCGGACCCTCATCTAACCCTAACAGTAACACTAGGTCTAAACCTGATCCTAACTCCAAACCAAACCCTAATACTAGCCCTACTGGTAACCATATACCTATACCTAAGCCTAACACTAAACCTAGACCCAAAGCTAATCCTAAATATAGCTATAACTCTATCCCCAGACCTAAACAAAAACCTATCACTAGCACTAACAATAACCCTTAACCTAAACCGAACACTTACCATATACCTAGACCTAAACCTAGTCTTAATTCTTGCTCTAACCTTAACCCTAACCCTATCCCCAAAACTGACCTTAATTCTAACACTGAACCTAGCTTTAAACATGACACTAACTCAAAACCTAGACCTAACACTAGACCTAGACATAACCCTAACCCTAAAACTAGCCCTAAACATAACCCTAGCTATTAGATGACCCATAGCCCTAACCCTAGCCCTAAACCTAACATAAAACCTAGCACTAATCCTAGGCCTAAACTTAGCTCTAAGCATAACCCTTAGCCTAACTCCAGCCCCAAACCTAGCCCTAAACTAAGCCTCGCCTTAGACCTAACCCTAGCTCAAAGCCTAACCTTTACAATAAACATAACCCTAGCTCTATCCTAAACCCTGTCCCTAACCCTAGCACTAATTCTAACATTAAACCTAGCCTGAACTTTAGCTCTAACCATATCCAATACCCTAACCCTAACCCTAATTAAAACCCCATCCCTAACACTAAACCACTCTAACCATAAATGTAAACCTAGACCTAAAGCTAAACCTAAACCTTGCCCTAGCCAAAACCCTAGCTCAAATACTAAACCTTATCCTAACCTAACTATAACCATAGCCCTAAACTTAACTCTTATCCTAACCCTAAAACTTACCCTAAATAACACCCTAACCCTATCCCTAAACCTAGCCCTAATCCTAGAGTTAATTCAAACAATAACCTAGCCCTAAACTTAGTTCTAAACCTATCCATTACAGTAAACATAATCCTAACCCTAATGGTAACCCTAACCCAATTGCTAAACTTACCTCATCCATTACCCTAAACCTTAACTTAAACTTAAACTAAACCTCATCCATTACCCTAATCCTAAACCTTACCCTAATGCTAATTTGAGCCTTAACCATAAACTGTTAGCTAAACCAAATGCTAACCCTGACATTGACCCTGACTCTAATAATAACCCTAGCCCTAAAGCTGACCTTTAACCTAAACCTAACTCTTACACTAGACCTAGCCATAACCTAACCCTAAAACTATTTTTAACGTTAACCCTAGACCTGATATTATCTCTAGACTTGGTCCTAGTCATAACCCTAACAGAAACTGCAGCCATTTACCTAGCCCTAAACCTAGGCTTTTTCCTAACTGAAACATAACTCTAGGCCTAATCTAAATTCTAACACTACACCTATCCATAAAGCTAGCTATAACCCCAACCATTCCCCTAAACTTAACCTTAACACCAATGCTAACCCTACCTCTAGCCCAACCTCTTAGTCTAACCCTAACACTAACCCTAGACTTAATACTAACCCTAATGTAGCCCTAACCCTAACACTCTCTCTAGCCGTAATCCTAGCCCCAATTTAGCCCTAACCCTAGCCCTAACTCAAGCCCTAATCCTAACTCTAATTTAGCCCTAACCCTAACCCTCACACTAAGTCTACCACTACGACAAACTCTAATTCTCACCCTAGCTCTCTCTCTAGTTCTAACCATATTCATTACCATAAACCTAACCCTCTCCTAACCCTAGCTCTAGCCCTAGCCCTAACCAACCCTAACTCTAAATCTAATTCTAACCCTAAGCCTATATTTAACCTAACACTATCCCAATCCCTGATGCTAATCCATAATCTAGCTGTAACTGGAGCCCTAGCTTTAAAACAAAACCAACCTATATTCCTAAACCTTAACCTGAACCAAACCCTAATCATACAACTACTATTAAATTTAGCCCTAATTCGAGTTCTAACCCAAACCCTAACCCTAAAACTAACCCTGACTCTGACACTAACCCTAACAATAACCCTTGCTCTAAACATTGCCCTAACCCTAAACCTAAACATTATACTAGACATAGCCCTAACCCTAACCCTAATACTAGCACTAATTTCAACACTAGTTCATACATTACCATAGCCCTAATCCTAGCCCTAACCAAACCCAAAACAAAGCCCTAATCTGAACCCTAAACCTAGCTTTAAACCTAACTCTAAACCTAACCCTAACCCAGAACATAGCCCTAAACTTTACTCTAAAGCTAGCCAGAATTCAAAACATAACCCTAGGCCTATCACTAGCTCTCACCCTATCCATTACCCTAACAATAACCATAACTCTAATGGTAACCCTAGGCTTAACCCTAAACATATCCCTAACCCTAACCTATTTCATTAACCTAAACCTAACCTGAACCCTAAACCTAACCCTATCATTACCCTAACTAAATCCCTAATGCTAATTCAAGCCCTAACCCTAAACCTTAACCCAACCCAAACCCTAATTCTGCCCCTTCCCATGAAAATATACCTAGCTCTAACCCTGACCCTACCCCTAAACCTAACCCTTATACTAGACCTAGCCTTAAACCAAACCCTAAAACTAACCCTAGCTGCCACAGTCTGGCTGGGCACAGTTCATGAGCCACTTGTCAAGCAGGAACAAACTTTATTTTTTGAATGCATGCCGCACCACGTGAGCCCTCCAGGAATTCCCCGAGCACCCAACTGCCACCACCGGATCTTCCTGGCGAGCACCTCAACAGGAACTCCTAGGTCCCTGCTCTTGAGGTAGATTGGCTGGGTCACGTGTGCAGAGCCAAAAGAGTCCCCCAATGAGAAGCTCCATGGTCTGAAAGGATGGGGAAAGAGCCCAATGAGCATCACTGCAGAGGAGCCAATCAGCTGGAAGTTTGCTGGGGCCATAGCAAAACATGGACTATCCTCAGGATGAATTGGAATTGAAAAAAAAACCCAATCTTTAATATCTATAACTAAAACATACCACGTTTTTGGCAAAGCAGACAATTGGGGAATACCCGATTGAGCAGGTCCCATAATACCCATCTCATTATTAATGGCTCTTAAATCTTGCAGTAATCTCCATTTACCAGATTTATTTTTAATGACAAAAATGGGAGTATTATGGGGAGATACAGAAGGTTGCATATGTCCCTTCACTAATTGTTGTATGACCAGGTCATGGGCTGCTTGTATCTTTCTTTAGTCAGGGGCCACTAAGGAATCCATACTGGCCTTTCTGATTTCCAAGTGATTTTTATTGTCTCAGTGACCCCTCCTTAAAACCCAATCCATGTTTATCTATTTATTGATCTATTTGTATTGGTGCTGTTATACCTTGTACTTGTTCTCCTAATCTTTTTCCTTTCCTTAAACCTTTTCTAGCCATAATAGTGGGCACATTTGCATTGATGTTATTTGTTAATGTCAAACCTAATTGATCTAGGACATCTCATCCCCATAATTGTATAGGAAGATGATCCAATACATATGGCTGTATAGTTACTTCACATCCTTCATGATCCTTCCAATCTAATACCATTGCATTTTTATGGGGATTAGTTGCCACTACTAGGCCTCGAAGCGTTTGAGTGGCTTGTTGTAATGGCCAATGTTTTGGCCATTCTTGACGAGAGATGATGCTAAGGTCTGCACCTGTATCCAGTAACCCTTTAAATTCATGTCCTTGAATATTTAGTTTTAGCATGGGGCGAGAATCTAAATTTAAAGGAAGCATAGCCCAATCTATACCTGTGGAGCCTAATCCCCTGGAACCTCTTTCTGCAGTATGATTGGAAAATTTATCATGTAGGCTGGGTATTATTAATAACTGTGCTATTCTATCTCCTGGTGAAATTACTGATATACTCTTTGAAGTACTGGCTATAATTTTTATTTCACATTCATAATCGGGATCAATTACCCCAGGACTTATCATAAGTCTTTTTAGAGTAGAAGAACTGCATCCCAATAATAAGCCTACTGTTCCTTTGAGAAGAGGCACTTTTACCCCTGTGGGAATGATTTGAACTCCCATCTCTGGAGTTAGTACTGTTCTGGTGGAGGTGCAGATGTCCAATCCTGTGCTTCCTCTGGTTTGTCTAGAGAGGGATTTAATGGATAATGTGTCCTGGACACTACCCTGATGTTGCTGCTGGGTTCCTCCAGTGCCCCATATATTTGTGGTCATGGGCCCCGGAGCATTGGTCCCCCCTGTTCATTTTTTGGCAATGGAGCCCAATACCTTTGTCCATGATATCATGGGTAAACACCTGGTCCTCATCCATTTTTTAATAATGGAGTACCCTCTATGGTGGTTTGAGAATGGCATTCATTAGCCAAATGTCTCCCTCTATGTCATCGTGGGCAAATACCCGGTATTCTACCCCTTTGATACCTAGTTTTGTTAAACCCTCCTCTTATGGGGTAATTCCTTTTAAAAATGTCCTGTTTGTTTACAATTGTAGCATGTTTTTGGCCTGGCATCTAATGCTTGTAGTACTGCAGCTGCCAAGACTTACCCTTGTTCATTAATGTCTCTGCATAATTTAATATATGTGTTTAAATCTTCATGTTTCCATGGTCTGAAGGCCACCTTGCACCATCAATTTGCTTGCTCAAAGGCTAGCTGTTTAACTAATGGCATTGGTTGTTCTGTATCCCAAAAACTCTGGTAGCTGTTTGAATAAGACTATCTACAAATTCAGTGTAAGGTTCATTAGCTCCTTGTATTACCTTACATAATTGACCTTGTAAATCACCATGTCCTTGTAAAGTCTTCCATGCCCTGACCACAGGATCATATGCAATTTGTGGCTGCTGACCCTCATAAGGTCCCTTTCCCAACATCATATCTAGATTTCTCTGAGGATAACTGGCTGCTAAATTTCGCCTAGCTGTCTCCTTGCAAAATTCCTCTTTGGCAACCTTCCATAACAGGTATTGTCCTCCATGTAGCACATCTTTACACATACTAGTCCAATCTGTTGGAGTCATGTTCACGTTGGTAATGGATTTGACCATGCTTACAGTGAAGGGTGCTTGAGGACCATAGGTTGTTACAGCCTCTTTTAGCTGCTTCACTGTTTTGAAATCTAAAGCATAGTGAATTTGCTGCCCTCCTGCCTGCTCAAATACAGGGCATGCTAATCTTTGAGGTACTGTCTCAGGATCCCATCTATCAACTACAGCGGTTGAGGGCACTCAGCAGAGGTTGTCTCCATAGGTGGAGCTGTTGGTCAGACACTTACACCCTCTGGTGATAGAACGGTGTTAGCAGCAGCCTCCTCTTGTAAATTTTCCCACTGATGGCTTTTTCTGCTCTAAACTTTCTTCCCCTTTCTGGCTATCTCGAGAGGCCTCCTCTTTTTTCTGATCTAATATATCTTCTACCATAATCTGCACTGAAAGCTTTGGACTAGGTAAACAAAATCATATTATCATCCACAATGGCAATGTGCCAACTGGCAGAGTTCCTGGGTTTTTCTTTTCTATCCTTTTTAAATCTTCACCATGATGGTTCCATTGTGATATATTTAATAATCCCTTTTAAATGAACCATGGGCTACACCTTTTTATTGTCTTAACATATGCCCTAACTGTTCTTGATTTTATTGAGATGCCTCTTTCCTCTAGCACTTTACCTAACACCCTTTTGGTTTGGTTCTCATTAATGTTTAATTCCATATTTCCGTGATGAAGATAACACTCACTAAGATAATGCAAAAGTAAACCGAGACAAAATGAAACAAAAATGGAATAATAATTCATTATATCAGCCTTTCTAACCTCCTTAAATATCCATCCGTCCTTTCTCCCTATCTGTTCCTCAAACACAAATAGTTTTTCCTCAGATGTGAGCAGTTTTTCTTCCATCCCACCCATCTCCAGGGACAGGCAACTTAAAACAAAAGTGCAACAAAACAAAAGAATAATCTTAAAATTGCTACCCATCCTCTCGCCCTGTCCTCAGTGGCAAGCAGTTTAGCTTATCAATTACCCTCAGTCGTTCCCCGTACAGGCCACCAAATGCCACAGACTGGCTGGGCACAATTCATGAGCCACTTTTCAAGCAGGAATGAATTTTATTTTTTGAACACATGCCGCACCACATGAGCTATCCAGGAACTCCTCGAGAGCCCAACTGCCACCACTGGCTCTTCCAGCGACCACCTCAACTGAAACTCCTATGTCCCCACTCTTGATGCACATTGGCTGGGTCCTGTGGGCAGAGCCAAAAGAGTCCCCCAGTGAGCAGCTCCATGGTCTGAAAGGGCAGGGAAACAGCCCAATGAGTATCACTGCAGAGGAGTCAATCAGCTGGAAGTTTGCTGGGGCCACTTCAGCTGCAATTCTCAACACCAAGCCATAATCCTAGATCTGAAATTTGCCCTAGCTATAATTCTATCCCTAAACTTAACACAAAACAAACCCATAACACTAACCCTAACACTAGTCCTAATCCTATCCATAGCCCTAGCCCTAAATTTAGCTCTAACCCTATCAATTACGGTAAACATAACCCTAATGATAATTCTAACACTAGAGGTAAATCTAACCCTATCCCCAACCATAAGCATATCCATTATGCTAAATCTAACCTGAACCCTAAATCAGACCCTATCATTACCTAACCCAAAACCTAATGCTAATTTGAGACCTAACTCTAAACCTTAATCTGAACAAAACCCTAAACCTGACCCTGACCTTAATAATACCCCTAGCTCTAAACTTGATCCTTCCCCTAAACCTAACACTTACATTAAACATAGCAATAAACCTAACCCTAAACTATCCCTAACAGAAGCCTTGGATCTGACATTCGACCTAACACTAATCCTAGCCCTAACCTTAACAGAAACACTAGCCCTCGTCCTAGCCTTAAACCTAGCCTTAATCATAACTATATTGAAACCCTAGCCCTAACCCTAATTCTAAACTTCACCCTAGACCTATCCCTAGCTCTTACCCCATATCTTACCCTAAACCTAACCATAAGCCTAAAATTAACCCTAGGCCTAAACATAACCATAAACTTAGCCCTATTACTAGCCCTAATTAAGCCCTATACCTAACCAAACACTAAGCTTAGGTGTAAGACTAACTCTCACTCTCACCCTAGCCCTACTTCTAGTTCTAACACTATCCCTTAACATAACCCTAGTCCTAGCCATAAACCAAGACCTAACATTAGCCCTATTGTTAGTCCTAGACCTAACCCTACATTTAATCCTAAATCGAACTCTAACTTTAACCCTAAGTCTAAACCTAAACCTAACACTATCCCTAAACCTAATGCTAAGCCTAAAACTAGCCCTAACCTGAGCCATAGCACTATAACAAAACAGAGCCATAGCCCTAACTTTAAAACTTAACCTAAACCAAAACCTAACTCTACATCTAGCCCTAACCCTAACACTAATATGAGTCAAAACCCTAACCATAAAATTACTCTGACCTTGAATTTGACCCTAACACTAACCCTAGCTCTAAACGTTATACCTAACCCTACCACTAGACCTAGTCCTAATCCTAATCTTATAACTAGACCAAATCGTAACCCTAGTCCATACATTAGCCACAACTCTAAAACTAGCCCAAACTCTAACCAAAACCTAGCCTTAATGCAAGACCAAACCCTAGCTTTAACCCTAAACCTAAACCTAACACTAGCCCTAACCCTAACCATAAATATAGCCCTAATCCTAGCTCTAATCCTATCCCTTACCCTAAGCTAACCCTAATCCTAATGCTAACCTTAGGCCTACCCCTAATTCTTAGCTTAACCAAAACCCTCACCCTATTACTAGTCCTAAACCTAGCCCTCATTCTAGCTTTAACCATAACCCAAACCCTAAACCTAACCCTGACACTTATTCTGACACTAACCTTAACCGTATGTCTCAAAATGATCATAACTACAAACCGAACCCTAACACTAGCACTAGCAATAAACCTATATCTAAACCTAACCCTAACACTATCCCTAGACCTAAACCTAATCCTAACTCTAGCCGTATCTCTAGCCCTAGACCTAAATAAAAGCATGCCCTAGCCCTAATGATAATCCTTAACCTAACACAAACACTAACCGTAACATTAGACCTAACTCTAGTGATAATTCTGGGTTTAACACTAACCTAAATATAACCCGAACACTGAACCTGACCATAACACTAACCCAAGCTCTAAATATCACGAAAATGTAACTCTAACCCTAACACTTGACCTAGCCCTAACACTTACTCAAACGGTAGCCCTAATCATAATCATGGTTTATATATTACTTGTAGGCCTAACACTAGCCCCAAGCAAACACAAAACCTGGCCCTAAGCTGAGCACTAACCCTAGTTTTAACCCTAACCCTAAAACTAGCCCTAATCCATACCCTAACACTAGATCTAACCCTAGCTTTTACCCTATCCATTACCTTAAGCTAAACCCTAAACATAACGCTAATCCTAGTCCTAACTCTAATCCTTAGCCTAACCCAAACCCTAACCCTATTACTAGTCCTAACCCTAACCTTCGTTCTAGCTCTAACCTTAAACCAAACCCGAACCCTAACCCTGACACTTATTCTGACCTTAACACTAACCACAGGTATAAACCTGACCCTAACCCGAAACCAAAACCTAACATTAGCCCTACCGGTAATTTTATATTTAACCTAAACCTAACGCTAGCCTTAGACTTAAACCTAATCCTAAATCTAACCATATCTCTAGCCCTAGACCTGAACAACAACCTAGTCCTAGCCCTAACAATAACCCTTACTTAACCCAAATACTAACCCTACCCCTAGATCTAAACCGAGTCTTAATTCTGGCACTAAACCTAACACTAACCCTGACCTGAAAATTGGCGTGACCCTAACATAATCCTAGCTCCAAAGCTCAACCTAAACCAAAACCTAATTCTAACACTAGACTTAGCCACAACACTAACCCTAAAACTAGACCTAATCATAACCCTAGCTCTTACATTACCCATGGCCCTAACACTAGGCCTAAACTAACACCAATCCTATCCCTAATTTTAGGCCTGAACATAGCCCTAAGTGTAACCCTAAACCTAACCTACCCAAACTCTAACCTTAATCCTCGCTTTAGATCTAACCCTAGCTCAAAGCCTAACCTTTACCCTTTACATAACCCTAGCCCTATCCCAAACTCTAACCTAACACTAGCCCTAATCCTAACATTAATCATAGCACTAAACATAGCTCTAATTATATCAACTACCCTAAATCTAGACCTAATCCTAAACATAAGCTTTGCCCTAAACCTAGCTCTAATTCTATCCATTACCTTAACCATAATGCTAACACTAATGCCAACCCTAGGCTTAACCCTAACCCTATAACAATCCCTAAACCAATCCATTGCCCTAAAACTAACTTGAACCCTAATCCTAAGCCTATTCATTACCCTAACCCTAACTCTAACCCTAATGCTAATTCGAGCCCTAAACCTAAACCTTTACCTAAAACAAACCTTAAGCCAAACAATGACCCTAACAATACACATAGATGTAAACTTGACCCTTAACCTAAATATAACCCTTACACTAGAACTAACCATAAACATAACCCGACACCTATCCCTAACTGTAACCCTAGACCTGAAATTAGCCCTAGCCCTAATCCTAGCCCTAACACTAACACAAACACTAGCTCTCATCCTAGTCCAAAACCTAGCCTTAAGCATAACCTAACCCTAATTCTAACCCTTTCCCTAGCCCTAAACCTAGTTATAACCCCATTGCTTACCCTATACCTAACCTAAACCCTAACCCTAACACTAAACCTAGCCCTAACCTTAACCCTAGTACTAACCCTAAAAATAACCCTAGCCCTAATCCTGAAACTAACTCTAATCCTAGCTTTAAGACTAACTATAACTCTCGTCCTAGTGCTATCCCTAATTCTAACCCTATCACTTACCATAACCTTATTCCTAGCCATAGCGTAGAATAACCCTAGCCCTAACCTAAAACCTTGCCCTAACCCTAGATCTAAACATAACTCTAAATCTAATCCTAATTCTATACCTAAACCTAACCCTAACACTAGCCCTAACCCTAATGCTAATCCTAAAACTAGCCCTAACCATAGGATTAGCCCTAAAACAAATAATAATACTAACCCTAAACTTTTTAGGGTTAGAGCCATAATACTAACCCTAAACTTTTACCTAAACAAAACCCTAACCTTATATCTAGCCCTAAGCATAGCCCTAATTTGAGTCCAAATCTTAACCCTAAATCTACCCCTAAACCTCTCTGATATTAACACTAACCCTACATCTAAATATCACCCTAAACCTAAACCTTAACCTAACACTAGAACTGGTCCTAACCCTAATTCTAATACTAGTTCTAATCATAAACTTAGATCATACATTAGCCGTAACCGTAAAACTAATACTAACCAAAACCTAGCCCAAATATGATACCTAACCCTAGCTTTCACCCTAACCCAAACCCTAAATCTAGGCCTAACCCTAACTCAAACCCTAGCTCTAACCATAGCTCTAACATTATAATTTACCCTAGCCATACACCAAACCTAATGCTAACCCTAGTCCTAAAACTAATCCTTAGTCTAATCCAAACCCTAACCCTATTACTAGTCCTAACCCTAGCCCTCATTCTTGTTATAACCATAACCCAAATTCTAACCCTAAACCTGACACTTATTCTGATGCTGAACCTAAACCAAACCCTAACACTTGCCCTACCCAAAACCCTATATTTAAACCTAAACCTAACACTAGGCCTAGATTAAACCTAATCCTGCATCTAGCCATATCTTTAACCAAGACCTAAACAAAAAACTAGCCCTAGCTCTAATGATAAGCCTTAACCTAAGCCAAACACTAACCTTACCTCTAGACCTAACCAATCCTAATTCTGGCTCTAGCACTAACCCTAACCCTAATCTGAACACAGTCCCTGACACACACACTAAACCTAGCTATAAAACTGACCATAACTGAAACCTAAACTTAATACTGGACCTAGTCATAACTGTAAACATAACACTTACATTACCATAGCACTAAAACTAGCTCTAAAACTAACACCTATATTTTCCCAAAGCGTAACCCTAACCCTAACCTTAACTTAACCTTATCCATTAACCTAAGCCTAACTCTCACGCTAACCTTAACCTCACCTTAGACCTAACCGTAGATAAACCCCAAAACTGAAACCTAAACATAAACCTAGCCCTATCCCTAAACCTAATCTTAATCCTAGTCCTAATCATAATGTTAACACTAGCCCTAATACTATCTCTAAAATTATCCATTACCCTAAACCAAACCTTAACCCTAATGATAACCCAGCTTTAATCCTAAATGTAAATTTAATCCTAGACCTAACCCTAAACCTAACCTTTATCATAGCCTTAAACCTAGATAAAACCCTAATCCTTACTCTAAAACTAACCCTAGCCCAAACCCTAATGCTAACCCTAAACTTAAAACTACCCCTAACCCTAGCCTGACATCTAACCCTATCGATTACCCTAACTCAAATGATAATTTTAGCCCTAACCTTAACACAACCCTAAACCTAAAACTACCCTTAAACCTAACCCAACATATAACCCTATCCATTAACGTAACTCTGAAGATAACCTTAGCCCTAACCCTAACACTAACCCTAACCTTAACCATAAATCTAACCTTAGACATAATCCTAAACCTAAGCCTCACCCTAGCACAAACCATAGTTCAAAACTTAACCTGTACCCTAAACCTACCCCAAACCCTAAACCTAGCCCTAGCCCTAATTCTATCCAAAACCCTAGCCCTAACCCTAGCTCTAATGCTATTCATTACCCTAAAAATAACCTTAACCCAAATTCTAACCCTAGGCCTAAGCCTAACCCTATCCCTAACCCTAACCCTACCAATTACCCTAATCTTGACCTGAATCCTAAACCTAAACCTATCCATAAACCTAACCTTAATTTTAACCCTAAAGCTAATTTGAGCTCTAAACCTAATAATTAACCTAACACAAACTGGAAATCTGACCCTGACCCTAAAAATACACCTTACTCTTAATCTGGGCCATACCCTAAACCTAACATTAGACATAGCCATGAATCTAACCCTATGACTATCCCTAGCTGTAACCTAAACCTGACATTATCCCTATCCCTAAAATTTGCCCTAACTCTCACAAACCCTAGCCCTCATCCTAACCCCAAATCTAGCCTTAATTTTAACACAAACCTAATCCTAGACCTAATCCTAATTCTAATCATCGGCCTAGCCCTAAACCTAGCTATAACCCCATCACTTCCCCTGAACCTTACACTAAATCTAATACTAAACATAGCCCTCACCCTATGCCTAACCCTAACACCAATCCTAGACATATTCCTAGCCCTAATTTAGCTCTAAACTTAACCCTAACCCTAGCCTAAGAATAACTCTAACTATCACCCTAGCTCCATTCCTAGTTCTAACCCTATCCCTTACCATAACCCAAACACTAGACCTAACCTTAGCCCTAACCCTAGCCATAGCCCTAACCCTAGAATTAACCATAACTCTAAATGTACGCCTAAGCCTAAACTCACCCTATCACTAGCAATAACACTAACATTAATTGTAAAACTACCCTTAACTTTATTTTTAGCCCTAAAAAATAATGAGCCATAGCACTAACCCAAACCCTTAACCTAAACCAAATCCTAGCACTACATCTAGCCCTAAGCCTACCCCTAATTCAAGTCCTATCCCCAACCCTTAAACTAACCCTGACCTTTACTCTCAACCTAACACTAAACCTAGCTGAAAACATCACCCTGAACTTAAACCTAACCATAAAACTAGATTTAGCCCTAACCGTAACCCTAAAATTAGCCCTAACAATAACCATAGCATTAGCCCTAATGTTACCCAAAATCTAGCCCTAATGCAAGCCCCAACCCTAGCTTGAACCATAACTCTAAACCTAAACCAAGTCCTAACCCTTACCCTAAAACTAACCCTAACTTTAATCCTTGAACTAACCCTAAATTCAATCCTTGAACTAACCCCAAACCTAACAATAACCCTAACACTAACACTAACCATAACCCTATGTCTAACCCTAGCTTTAAACCTATCCATTACCCTAACCCTACCCCTAATACTAACCCTAATGCTAACCCTCAGCCTAACCCTAACACATTCATTAACCATAATCTATCCATTACCCTAAGCATAACCCTAATCCTTAACCTAACCAAACACTAAACCTAGATGTAACACTAACCCTAAAACTATCCCTAATTGTAACCCTAGTTCTTACATTAGTCATAGCCCTAAAACTAACACAAAACCTAGCCTACCCCTAATCCAAGCTCTAACCCTAGCTTAAACCTAATCCTAAACCTAACCCCAGCCCTAACCCTAACCCTAACACTAGCCCTAACACTAGCACTAACCCTATCCCTTAACCTAAGCAAAACTCTAACCCTGAAGATACTCTAGTCCTAAACCTAATTCATAGCCTAACCCAAAACCTAACTATTACTATTCCTAATCCTAATCCTCAATCTAGCTCTATCACTATCCCAAACCCTAACCCTAACCCTGACCCTATTCTGAACCTAACACTAACTATGAGTCTAAACCTGACCTTAACCCTAAACCGACCCCTAACATTGGCACTACATGTAACCCTATAACTAAAACTTACCCTAACACTAGACCTAAACATACACTTAATCCTTTATCTAGTGATAACTCTAGGCATAGCCCTAAACAAAACCTTAGAGCCCTAATAATAACCCTTAACCTAACCCAAACACTAACCCTACCCCTAGACCAAACCCTAGTCCTAATGCTGGCCCTAACAATAAACCTAACCCTAAACTGAACACTGACCCTTAACCTAAAACCAACCGTAGCTCTAAAACTTATCCTAACAAAAAACATAACAATAACACTAGACCTAGCCATATCACTAACCCTGAAACTAGCCATCACCATAGGCCAAAACCTACCTCTAAATCTATCCATTACCCTAACCCTAAACCTAACCCTAATGCTAACCATAGCCCTAAAACTCACACTGAATGTAACCCTAATCCTCGTCTGAGTCCAACACTAGCTGAATCCCTAACCCTTAAACTTAACCTAACTGTAGCACAAACCCATGACTTAAACCTAAACCTAACCTTAACCCCAACCCTAATCCTAACCTTAACCCTATCCCTAACCCTAGCTCTAAGCCTACAAATTACCCTAACTCTAACCCTAACATTAATGATAATCCTAGCCCTAACCCTAGCTCTAACCCTACCCATTAACATAACCCTAACCCTAATCCTGATAATAACCATAGCCCTTACCCTAAATCTACCCTAATCCTAACCCTAGATATAACCCAAAACGTAACCCTTGCCATAGAGCTAACCCTTGCTCAAACCCTAACAATTACGCTAAGCATAACCTTAAACCTATCCCTAACCATAATCTTAAGCCTAAACCTAACCCTAACCCTAACCCTAACATGACATCAAAGCCTATCCAATACACTAAACCTAATGATAAACCTAACCCTAACCTTAACACTAACCTTGATCCTAACCATAATTATAACCTAGACCTAACCCTAAACCTAACCCTTGCCCTAGTGCTAACCATAGCTCAAACTCTAAACCATACCCTAACATAAACCTAACCCTAACCCTAGGCCTAACCCTAACTCTAACCCTAATAATAAACATAACCCTATCCCTAACCCTATCCCTTACCCTAAGCACAACCATAACCCTAAGGCTAATTCTAGGCCTAACACTAACCCCTTTGATAACTCTAACCCTATCAAAAACCCTACACCTAATATGAACGCTAAACCCAAACCTATTATTACCCTAACCAAACCCTAATGCTAATACAAGCTCTAAACCTAAACCCTAACCTGAAACAAACCTGAAACCTAATTATAACCCTAATAATACCCCTAGCTCTAAATCTGACCCTTACCCTTTACACTATACCTAGACAAAAATCTAACCCTCAATCTATCCCAAACGTAAGCTAGACCTGACACTAGCCCTAGCCCTAATTCTTGCCATAACCCTAAAACAAACCCTAGCCCTCATCCTAGCCTTAAACCTAGCCTTATTACTAATTCATACCATAACCCTAGCCCTAACTGAAATTCTAACCTTTGACCTAGCCCTAAAACTAGCTCTAACCCCATCGCTTCCCCTAAATATAACCCTGTCCCTAAACCTAAAACTAAGCCTAAACTAGACCTAACCCTCATACAAACAATAAATCTAATCCTAGCCTAATTTACCACTAAACCTAACCTAACCCTAGCCCTAAGACTAACTCTAACTCTCTCCCTAGTCCTATTTCTAGGTCTCACCCTATCCTTTACATAATCCTATCACTTGCCTTGACATTACTCCTAATCCTATGTCTAGCCCTAATCCTATATCTAACCCTAACTCTAAATCTAACCCTAACCCTAAGCTAAACCTCTCACTAACACAAACTTTAACACTAATGCTAATCCTAAAACTAGCCCTAACCTAGCCCTAACCCAACAAAAAAACTGAGCCATAACCCTAACCCTAAACTTTAACATAAACCAAACCGTAAGCCTACACCTAGCCCTAAAATTAGCTCTAATTCGAGTCCTATCCCGAACCTGAAAACAAACCTTGACCCAGACTCTGGCCCTAACACTAACCCTAGATCTAAAAATCACTCAAAACCTGAACGTAAGCCTAACCCTAGACCTAGCCCTAACCCTAACCCTAAAACTAGTTCTAATCGTAATCCTAGTTCTTACATTGGCTGTAGCCCTAAACCTAGCCCTAACCTAACCCCAAACCTATCCCTAATCGGAGCCATAACACTACCTTTAACCCTAACCATAACCCTAATTCTATCCCTAATACTTACCCTAATCCTGACCTTAAACCTAACCCCTGACATAACCCAAAACCTAACCCTAACCCTAGCCTTAATCCTAACCATAAACCTAGCCCTAACCCGAGCTGTAACCCTATACATTACCCTAATCCTAATCCTAACCCTAATGATAACCCTAGATAACCCTAAACCTATTCCTAACCCTAAAGTTATACATTACCCTAAACCTAACCTGAACCCATACCTAACCATATCCATAAACCTAATCCTAACCCTAATAATCTTAACCTGAAAACTATCTCTAAGCATAACCCTAGACCAGACATTAGCCCTACCCCTAATGAAGCCCTAGCCCGAAAACAAACTCTAACCTTAATCCTAGCCCTAATCTTAGCCTTAATCCTAACCCTAACCCTAACCTTAGACATAACCCTAATTTTAACCATAGCCATAGTTCTAATTCTAGCTATAACATCATACGTAACCATAACCATAACCATAACTCTAGCCATTAACCTAGGCTCAGCCTTAATACCAACCCTAGCTCTAATCTTTTCTCTAATTAAGCCCTAATTCTATCCCTAAATCTAACACTAAAGCTAACTCTGTCTCCCTAGCCCTATCCCTAGATCTAACCCTATCCCTTATTATAACTCAAACCCTACCCCTAACCCTACCCATAACCTTCGCTGTATCTCTAAACCTTGATCTAAACCTAACACTAAATCTAACCCTAAACCTAAGCTTAAACCACACCCGAACACTAGCTCTAACCCTAACCCTAATTTGAAAACTAGCCCAAACCCAAGACCTAGCTCTCAAGCAAAACCGAGCCATTTCACTGACCCTAAATTTTAACCTAAACCAAAACATAGCCCTACACCTAGCCCTAACCCTTGCCCTAATTCGAGTCCTAACCCTAACCCTGGAACTAATACTTACCCTGACTCTGACCCTAACACAAACCCTAGCTCTACACATCACCCTATACCTAAACCTAAACTTAACACTAGACCTTGCCCTAAACCTTACTCTAAAACTAGCCCTATACGTAATTTCAGTTCTTAAATTAACCTTAGCCTTAAACCTAACACAAAACCTAGCCCTAATCCAAGGGCTAGGTTTAAACCTAGCTTTAACCCTAACCCTATCCCTAGCCCTAATCCTAGCTCTAACTCTATTTCTTACACTTAGTCAAACCCTCACCTTATTGCTACCCTAGACCTAACCCTAATTCTATGCCTACCCCAAACCCTAACTCTATTACTAGTCCTAACCCTAACCATCATTCTAGCTCTAAACTTAACCAAACCCTAACTCTAACCCTGACTCTTAAACCTAACACCAAACTTAGGTTTAATCCTGACCCTAACCCTTATCCAAAATCTAACACTAGCCCTACCATTAACTGTAAACCTAAACCTAACAATAACACTAGCTCTAGACTTAAACCTAATGCTAAATATAGCCATAACTCTAGCCTTAGTCCTAACAATAACAATTAACTTTAAGCAAACACTAACTCTACCACTAGACCTAACCCTAGTCCTCATTCTGGATCTAACTTTAAACCTAATCCTCACCTGAAACCTGACACTTACCCTAACAAAAACCCTAGCTCTAAACCTTATCCTAACCCAAAAAACTAACCCTAACACTAGACAAACTCTAAATCTAGCCATAACCATAACTCTACATCTTACATTACCCATATGCCTAACACTAGCCCTAAACCTCACACAAAACCTAGACCTAATTACAGCCCTAAACCTAACCCTAAGCATAAATCTAACCCTAAACCTACCCCTAATCCTAACCCTAACCATCTTTCTAGCCCAAACCCTTGTTCAAACCCTAAACCTTATAATAAAATAACCCTAGTTCAATCCCTAAACCTCACCCTATCTCTAGCCCTAATCCTAACTGTAACCATAGCCCAAACCTTAGCTTTAATTCTATCCATTACACTAAACATAACCCTAAAACTAATGCTGACCCTAGCTCTAAACCTAACCCTAACCCTATCCTAGCCCAGACTGTAAACTTAACCCTCGCCCTAGCCCTAAACCTAGCTCAACCCCTAACCCTTACACTTAACCTAAACTTAACACTAACCCAAGGCCTAACACTAAACATAACCCCAGCCCTAATCCTAACCTTAACCCTAGCCCTGACCCTAGCTCAAACGCTACCCATTACTCTAACCCTAAACTTAACCCTAATGAAAACACTAGACCTAAAGCTAAACGTACCCTAACCCTAAACATAAACCTAACCTTAGAACTAACAACGAACCTAACCCTAACCCTAAACCTAAGCTAGATCAAACGCTAACCCTAATCCTAAACCTAAACCTAACGCTATCCTAAACCTAAACCTATCTTTAACCTGACATCTAAACATATTACCCTAGCCCTAACCATTACATTAACTATGACCATAAACCTAGACCAAAACCTAATCTTAGCCTTAGCAAAAATCCTAGCTCAGACACTAAACCATACCCTAAACCTAATCGTAAGTGGAACCCTCGCCCTAACCATGACCCTAACCCTAACTCTAGCCCTAATCCTAACCATTAACTTAACCCTAACCCTACATCCAACCCTAAAAAAATACCCTAACGATAATCATAACCCTTGGCCTAACACTAAACCTATCACAAACCTAACAATATCCATTACCTTAAACATAACCTAACCCTAAAACTAACACTATCCATTACCCTAAACCTAATTCTAACCTTAATGCTAACTTGAGCCTTAACCATAAACCTTAACCTAACACAAACCCGAAGTCTGGCCCTGACCCTAATAATACCCCAGTTCTTAATCTGACCCTTTCCCTAAATAAAACACTTTAATTTGTCCTAGCCAGAAACCTAAAACTAAAAATATCCCTAAATATAAACCTAGACCTGACATTAGTCCTACCCCTTATTGTTGCCCTAAACTAACACAAAACCTAGCGTTAATCCTAGCATTAAATCAAGCCTTAAAACTAAACCTAATCATAATCCTAGCCCTAACCATAAAGCTAATCATAATACTAGCCATAACCCTAACCATAGCACTAAAACAAAACCGAGCAACAGGCTTAACACTAACTTTAACTTAAACCAAACCCAAGCACTACACCTAGATCTAACCCTAGCCCTAATTCGAGCCCTAATCATAACCTTAAAAATTACCCTGAACCTGACTTATATCCTAACACTCATCCTAGCTCTAAACACCACCCTAACCCTAAACCAACCGTAATCCTATCCCTAGACCTAACCCTAAACCTAGCCCTAACCCTAGCTCAAAACCTAACCTTTATGCTAAACATAACCCTAAACCTAATTCTAAACCTAGTTCTAACACTAACTCTAACCCTAACTCAAGGCATATTCCTAACCATAACTCTAGTTCTAACCCTATCAATTACCCTAACGATAATCCTTACCCTAATGCTAACACTAAGCCTAACCCTAGCCCTATCACTAACGCTAACCATATCAATTTCCCTAAACAAAAACTGAACCTTAAAACAAACCCTAACTATACCCTAACCCTAACCCAAATGCTAATTTGAGCCATAAACCTAAATCCTTACCTAAGCCAAATCCTAATCTTAAAAATTCCCTGAGCTCTAAATCTGACCCTTACTGTAACCTAACCCTTACACTAGACATAGCCATAAGCCTAACCCTAAAACAATCTTTAACCATAACGCTAGACCTGATATTATCCCTAGCACTAATCCTAGCCCTGAATCTAAACAAACACTATCCCTCATCCTAGCCCTAAATCTAGCCTTAATCATAACCCTAACTCCAACCCTAGCCCTAACCCTAACACTAACCCTCACCCTACGTCTAAACCTAGCTATAACACCGTTATTTATCCTAAACTTAAACCTAACCCAATCCCTATTGCTAGGCCTAAGCTAAACACTAATCCTAGCCCTAATCCTAGCACTAATTTAACCCTATCCCAAACCCTAACTATAATTTTAGCCCTATCACTAACTCTAAATCTTACACTAGCCCTATCCCTAGTTCTAAACCTATCACTTACCATAACTAAACCTGGCCCTAACCCTTGCCCTATCCTTAATCCGAGCCTAATCCTAGATCTAAACCTAACTGTAAATGTAAACCTAACCCTAAGACTAAGCCTAACACTAACACTAGCCCTAACCCTAATACTAACTGTAAAACTAGCCCTATTCCTAACCCTAGGACTAAAACAAAACTGAGCAATAGACCTAACCCTAACCCTTAACTTAAACCAAACACTAAACTACTACAAGAACTAATCCTAGCCCTAATGGAGTCCTAACCCTAACCTTAAAACTAATCCTGAACCTGACTCATATCCTAACACTCACCCTAGCTCTAAACATGATGCTAACCTTAAAAAGAACCCTAACAGTAAACCTTCCCATAATTCAAGTCCTAACTCAAACCATAAAACTAACCCTGACCCTGACTCCTATCACAGAAATAACTCTAGCTCTAAATATCACCATAACCTTAAATCTAACACTAACATTAGAACTAACCCTGATCCTTACTAGTTTAGGGTTATGTTTAGGGTTATGTTTAGGTCTAAACCCTAAAGCTAATCCTAATTTTAACCCTGGTTCTTATATTACCTGTTGCCCTAAACCTAGCCCTAACACTAACAAAAACAAAACAAACAAACAAACAAAAAAAACTAGCCCTAATCCGAGCCCTACACCTAGCTTTAACCCTAACCCTAACCCTAACCCTACCCCTAACATTAGCTCTAACCCTATCCCTAAAACTAAGCAAAACTCTAACACTAATGGTAACCCTAGACCTATCCCTAATCCTCAGGCTAATCAAAACTCTCACTATATTTATAGTAATAACCCTAGCCCTCATTCTAGCTCTAACCCTAACCCAAACCTTAACCCTAACCCTGACCCTTATTCTGACCATAACACTAACCTATGTCTAAACATGGCCCTAACGCTAGACCAAACCATAACACTAGTCCTACCAGTAACCTTAAAACTAAACCAGACCCTATCACTAGCCCTAGACCTAAAACTAATCCTAAATCTAGCCTTTACTCTAGCTGTACACCTAAACAAAATACTAGCCTTAAACAATAACCCTTAACTTAACACAAACACTAACCCTACTCCTAGACATAACCCTAGTTTCAATTCTGGATTTAATCTTAACTCTAACTCCAACTTGAACACTGACCTTGCCTTTAAATATAAACCTATCTCTAAACCTGACCCTAACAAAAAACCTAAACATAACACTAGACATAGCCATTTCCCTAACCCTACAATGAGCCCTAATCATAATCCTAGCACTTACATTACCCATAGCCCTAACTCTACGCCTTAACCTAGCACAAAACCTAGAGCAAATTCTAGCCCTAAATTTAGCTCTAAGCATAAACCCAACCCTAATTCTAGCCCTAACCCTAACCCTAAACCTAATCCTAGTCTTATTCTTAAAACTTACTCAAAGCCTAACCCTTACCATAAATATAAACTTAGACCTATACCTTACTCTAAACCCTAACCTTAGCCGTAACTCTAAACTTAACCTTATCCCTAAGCCTAGCTCTAAACCTACACCTTACACAACCCTACACATAACTGTACTGATAACCCTAGTCTTAAACCTAACCGTAACCCTAACCCTAACCAGAAAACTAACAATAGACCTAACCCTAAAAGTAACACTTGTCATAGCCCTAAACCCTATCTCAAAACCTAACCCGTACCATAAACCTAAACTAACCGTAGCATTAACATTAACACTAAAACTAAAATCTAACCCTAACCCTAAACCTAAACCTATATCTAACCATATCCATTCCTCTAACCTTCATCCTAACCCTAATGAAAACCCTAGCCCTAACCTTAACACTAACCCTAAACCTACCATAATCCTGTCCCTAGACCTAAGGCTGAACATAATCCTCGACCTCGCCCTAGCACTAACACTAGCTCAAACCCTCACCCTTAACCTAAACACAACCCTAGCCAAAATCCTAACCCCAAACCTAGCCCTAATCCTAAGCAACCATAGCCAAAACCCTAGCTCTAACTCTATCCATTACCCTAACCATAAGCCTAAACCTAAGGCTAATCCTAGCACTAACAGTAACCCTAATCCTAACTCTATAGCTATCCCTTATTCTAACCTAAAGCCTCTACCTATCCCTAAAACTTACTTAATCCCTGACCCTTACCCTTTATCCAACTGTAAGAAAATTATAAGACTAACCACAACCCTAAACCTAGCCCTAACCCTAAACTTACAACTAGATTTAACCTTAGCTCTAACACCACCGATTACACTAACCCTAATCATAAACATCATGATAACCCTATCCATAACCCTAAACGTAATCTAACCCTAACTAGAAACCAAACCCTAGAGCTAACCATATACCTAACCCTTGCTGTAGTCTTCTCCCTAGCTCAAACTCTAACAATTATGCTAAACTTAACACTAACCCTAGCCCTAATCCTAAACCTAACCCTAACCCTAACCCGACATCTAAACCTGTCCATTACCTTCACCCTAATGATAACCCTAATCCTAACCCTAGATGTAATCCTAAACCTAATCTTATCCTTAGCACTAACCCTAGCTCAAACCCTAACCCATACCCTAAACCTAACACTAGCCTTAACACTAAACCTAAACCTAACTCTAACCCTAATCCTAAACATAAACCTAGCCCTAACCCTAGCTCTAACCCTATCCATTACCCTATTGATAACTATAAACCTAATGCTAACCCAAGTCCTAACCCTAACCCTATCCATTACCCTAAACCTAACCTGAGCCCTAATCCTAACCTTAAGCCTAAACCTAACCTTATCCATTAACCTAACTCTAACTCAAAACTAATGCTAATTTGAGCCATAACCCTAAACCTCAACCGAACCCAAACCCAAAACCTGATTTTGACTATTATAATACCCCAAGCTCTCAACTTGAACCTCACCCTAAATCTAAATCTGACACTAGACCTAGCCGTAAATCATACCCGAAAACTAAACCTAACCATACCCCTAGACCTGATATTAGCCCTAGCCCTAATTCTTGCCATAACCCTAACACAAACGCTAGCCTTCATCCTAGCCCTAAACCTAGCCTTGATCCTAACCCGAACCCTATCTCTAGCCCTATCCCTAAATTTATCCCTCGACCTAGTTCTTAACCTTGCTATAACCCCATCCCTTCCCTCAAATATAACCCTAACTCTAACCCTAGACTTATTACTTACACTAATACTAGACTTGATCCTAGCACTAATTTAGCCCTAACCCTAACACTAGAACTAAGACTAACTCTAACTCTCACCCTAGCCCTATTCCTAGATACAAACCTATCCCTTACCATAACACTAACACTTGCCCTAACCTTAGGCCTAACACTAGTCCTAGCCCTAACCCTAGAACTAACCATAACTCTAGGTCCAACCCTAACCCTAAGCCTAAACCTCTCACTAACACAAGCCCCAACACTAACACTAATCCGAAAACTAGCCCTAATCTAGTTCAAGCCCTAAAACAAAACCGAGCCATAGCCCTAACCCAAACCCTTAACCTAAACCAAAATCTAACCCTACACCTAGCCCTAACCTTAGCCCTAATTCCAGTCCTAACCCAACCCTAAAACTAACCTTGAGCCTAACTCTGACCTTACACTAACCCTATCTCTAACATCACCCTAAAAGTATACCTAACCCTGAAACTAGAACTAGCTCTAACTATAGCCCAAAAAGTAGCCCTAATCATAACTCTATGTCTTACATTAGCCATAGCCCTAATCCTAGTCCTAACCTAACACAAAACTTAGCCCAAAACTGAGCCCTACATTTTGTTGTAACTGTAACCCTAAACCTAGACCTAACCATTAGCCTAAACCTAAACCTAACCCTAAAACTGGCCCTAACCCTAAACCTAATGCTAGACTTAATCCTAACCATAATCCTAGCCCTAACTCTAGCTCTAACCCTATCCATTACCCTAAACATAACCCTAAAATTAATGCTAACCCTGGCCTTAAACTTAAAACTAATCCTAAACCTAGACCTGACACTAAACCTAACCGTCACCCTAGCCCTAAACATATCTCAAAACCTAACACTTACCCAAAACCTAACCCTAACACTAACCTTAGGCCTAATCCTAACCCTAACTCTAACCCTAATCCTAACCATAACCCTAGACCTAAACCTATCCATTACCCTAAACAAAAGCCTAAACCAAACATAGCTCTAAACATAGCTCTAACCCCACCCATTAGCTAACCTTAATTATAAACATCATGACAACACTAGCCTTAACACTAAACCTACTCTAACCCTAACTGTAAACTTATCCCTAGTCCTAACCCTAAACCTACTCTAACCCTAACTGTAAACCTAACCCTAGACCTAACCATAAACCTAACCCTTGCCATAGTCCCAATCCTAGCTCAAACCCTAAGAGTTATGCTAAACCTAACACTAAACCTAATCCTAAACCTAAATCTAACCCTATCCATTTAGGCCTAACCCTAAACCTATCGTTAAACTAACCCTATCCATTACCTAAACCTAACCTGAACACTAAACCTAACCCTCTCAATTACGCTAAGCCTAACCCTAACCCTAACCCTAAACCTAATGCTAATTTGAGCCCTAAAACTAAACCAAAACCTAACCCAAACTCTGAACAAGACACTGACTCTAATAACACACCTTGCTCTAAACCTGTCCCTTACCCTAAACATAACCCTAAACTAGACCTAGCCATAAAACTAACCCTAACAGTATCCCTAACCATAACCCTAGACCTCACATTAGCACACTACCTGATTCTTGCCTTAAACCTAACACAAGCCTGAGCCCTCATCCTAGCCCTAAATCTAGCCTTAATCCTAACCCGAACCCTATCCCTAGCCCAAACCCTAATTTCAACCCTTCCCTAGTTCTGAACCTAGATATAACCACATCCCTTCCCCTAACCCTAACCCTAATCCTAACACTGTCAGTAACAATAACCCTCACCCTAACCCTAGGCCTAAGCCTAAAACTAACCATAGCTCTAATCCTAGCCTTAATTTATTGCTAACTGTAACCCTAACTCTAACCCTAGGCCTAAGACTAACCTCAACTCTAGCCGTAGACCTATTTCTAGTACCAACCTTATCTATTGCCTAACCCTACCATTACCCCTAACTTTAGTCCTAACCCTAGCCCTAGTCCTAAACCTAAAACTAAACCTAACTCTAAACGTAACTCTGAATCTAAAGCTAAACCTCATGCTAACACTAAACCTAACCCTAATTCTAATTTAAAAACTGACCATAGCCCTAGTCATAACCCATAAACAAAACTGAGCTATAGCCCTAAAACTAATCCTTAACCTAAAACAAATTCTAACGCTACACCTAGTCATAACCCTTTCCCTACAACTAATACTGAACTTGACTCTGACCCTAAAACTACTTCTAAACATCAACCTAACACTAAATTTAACCCAAACACTAGACATAGCCCTAATCCTCATCCTAAAACTATCCCTAACCATAAAGTTAGTTCTTGCATTAGCCATAGCCCTAACCCTAACACAAAAACTAGCACTAATCTGAGTCTCAACCCTAGATTTAACCCTAACCCTAAGCCTAATTCTAACCCTAACATTAACCCAAACCCTAGCTCTAAACCTATTCTTTATCCTAAGCCAAACTCTCACCCTTATGCTACCCTAGTTCTAAACTTAATCCTTAGCTTACCCCAAACCTTAACTCTATTACTAGTCCTAACCCTAGCCCTCATTCCATCTTTAAACCTAAACCGAAGCCTAAACCTAACTCTTACCCTTATTCTGACCCTTATTCTGACCCTAACAATAATCCTAGGTCAAAGCCTGACCTTAACACTAAACGGAACCCTAACACTAGCCCTACCAGTAAACCTATACCTAAACTTAACAGTAACACTAGCACTCGACCTAAACTTAATCATAAATATAGCCATAACTCCTGCCCTAGTCCTAAACAGAAACCTACCCATAACCCTAAAATAACCATTAACCTAACGAAAAGACTAAACTTATCCCTAGACCTAACCCTAGTTCTAATTCTGGCCCTAACCATAAACCCAATCCTAACCCGAACACTGACGCTTACCCTAAAACAAACCCTAGATCTAAACTTTATCCTATCCCAAAATTAAAACCTAACACTAGACATATCTATAACCCTAACCCAAAAAACTACCCATAACCATAACCCTAGCTCTTACATTACCCATAGCCCTAACACTATCCATAAACCTCACAGAAAACCTAGCCCTAATACAAGCCCTAAACCTAGACCTAAGCATAATCCTAACCATAATCCTAGTCCAAACCCTAAACCTAATGACTGCCCAAGCCCTAACCCTAGCTAAAACTCTAACCCTTACCCTAAAAATCACCCTAGCTCTAACCCTAACCCTAACCCTATCCCTAATCCTAAGTGTAACCATAGCCCGAATCCTAGCTCTAACTTTATCAATTACCTTAAACATAACCCTAACCCTAATGCTAACCCTAGCCCTAACCCTACCCCTAACCATACCACTAACCGTATCCATGATTCTAATCCTAACCATCACTCTAGCTCTCACCCTACCTCAAACCCTAACACTTACCCTAATCCTAACCCTAACACTAACCCTAGGAGTAACCCAAACTCTAGCCCTAATTCTAACCATAACCTAAGCCCTAATACTAGCACTAAACCTATATATTACTCTAAACATAAGCCTAAACCAAATGCTAACCCTAGGCCTAGCCCTAACCCTATCCCTAACACTAATCCTATACATTACTCTAAACCTAACCTGAACTGCAAACCTAACTCTATCCATTACTCTAACTCTAACCCTAATGCTAATTTGAGCCCTAAACTTAAAACTTGACCAAAACCAAACCCTAACCCAGAATCTGATCCTAATAATAACCTAGCTCTATACCTAACCCCTACCCTAAACTTAACTCTTACACTAGACTTAGCCATAAACCTATCCCTAATACTATCCCTAACCATATCCCTAGACCTGACATTAGTCCTATCCCTATCCTAGCCCTAACCCTAACACAGACCCTAGCACTCTTCTGAGCCCTAAATCTAGACTTAATCTTAACCCGAACCTTCACCCTAGCCCTAGGCCTAAATATAACCCTCGCCCTAGCACTAAACCTAGCTATATAACCCCATCACTTCCCCTAAAATTAACCCTAACCCTAGCCCTAACCATAGGCCTAACCCTAACATTTTTCATAGAGCTAATCTTAGCCCTATTTGTACCCTAACTTTAACCCTACTCCTAACCCTAGCCCTAAGATGACCTCTAACTCACAACTTAGCCCTATTTACATTTATAACCCTATTCGTTAACGCAACCCTCACAATAAACCTAACCTGAGCCTTAACCCTAGCCATAGCCCTAACCCTAGATCTAACCATAACTCTAAATCTAACGCTAATCTTAAGCCTAAACCTCATTCTACCACTAGTTCTAACACTATTGCTAATCCAAAAAAAAAAAAAAAAAAAAAAAAAAACCCTAATCCAAGCCCTAGCCCTAAATCAAAATGGAGCCATTGCTCTAAACCTAAACCTTAACCTAAACCAAATCCTAACCCATAACTAGCCATAACCCGAGCTCTAATTCGAGTCCTAAGCCTAAAACTCACCCTCACCCTGACTTATATCCAAACACAAATCCAGCTCTAAATATCACCCTAACCCTAAAACTAATGCTAACTCTAGACCTAGCCATAAACCCTAACCCTAAAACTAACCCTAATCATAAACCTAGTTCTTACATTGGCCTTAGTCAATCCCTAGCCCTAACTCTAACAAAAAAAAAATTGCCTTAATCCGAGCCATAACACTAGATTGAACCATAACCTTAACCCTAAAACTAGCCCTAAACCTAACCCTAATCCTAGCTCTAACAATAGCTCTAAATCTATCCATTACCCTAATCCAACCCTTATTAATAATGCTAACTCTAGTCCTAATCATAATCTTTAGCAAAACCCCAAAAATAACCCTATTACTAGTCCTAACACTAGCCCTCATTCTAGATCTAAGCCTAACCTAAAACCTCACCCTAACCTTCACACTTACTCTGACCCTAACATTAATTATAGGTCTAAACCTGACCCTAAACCAAATCCGAAACCTGAAACTAGCCCTACCAGTAAACTTATACCTAACCCTAACCCTAATACTAGCCTAGACCTAAACCTAATCCTAAATCTAGCTATTACTCTAGCCCTTGACCTAAACAAAAACTTAGTGCTAGCCCTAACAATACCCTTTAACCTAAACTAAACACTAACCCTACCACTAGACCTAACCCTAGTCCTATCTGGTTTCACCCTAACCCTAACTTTAAACTGAACACTGGTCCTGACACAAACGTTAAACCAAGCTCTAATACTGACACTAATGCAAAACCTAAACCTAAAACTAGACCTAGTCATAACCCTAACCCTACAACTAGCTCTAATAAGAACACTAGATCTTACATTACACATAGCACTAACCCTAGCCATAAACCTAACACAAAACTTAAATAACCCTAACCATAAACGAGGATTAAAGCTACCCTAAACATAACCCTCACCCTAACCTTAACCCTAGTCCTAACCCTAAGCCGAACCCTCACCTTAGTCCTAACCTTAGCTCAAAGCCTAACCCTTAGCCTAAACATAACCCTAGCACTATCCCTAACCATAACCCTACCATAGCCCTAATCATAACCTCAAACCTAGACCTAACACTAGCTCTAAGCCTAGCCATTACCGTAAATCTAACCCTAACCCTAATGATAACCCTATCCCTAACCCTAACCAAAAACCTAACCCAAACCATAAACCCAACCCTAGAACTCACCCTAAACCTAAACCGTGCCATAGCTTTAACCGTAACTCAAACACTAACTCTTACCCTAAAACCAACAGTAAACCTAGGCATAAAACTAAATTTAAACCTAAACCTAACCTTAATCACACAGCTAACCTTATATCTAACCCAATCTATTACCCTAAACCTAATCCTAAACCTAATGAAAACCCTAGCTCTAACACTAAACCTAACCATGACCATAACACTAAACCTAACCATTGTCCTAGACCTAACTCTATCTCAAAACCTAAACTTTACCCTAAATCTAGTCCTAACCCTACACTAAGCTAGGGTTAATATCCCTAACCCAAAACCTAACCTAACTCTAGCCCTAATTCTAACCTAACCCTAGCCATAACCATAGCTCTAACCCTATATATTATCCTTATGATAACCCTAATACTAATGATAACCCTAGGCAAAACTCTAATCCTTTTGCTAACCCTAAAGCTCTCCATTTCCCTAAACTTACTCTGAAACCTAAACCTAACCCAATCTATTACCCTAACCCTAACCCTAATGCTCATTTGACCCCTATCCCTAAACCTTAGCCTAAAACAAACCCTAACCCTGATCCTGACCCTAAAAATACACCTAGATCTAAACCTGACCCTTACACTAAGCCTAACACTTACACTAGACCTAGACACAAACCTAACCTTAAATCTACCCCAAACTGTAACACTAGACCTGACATTAGCCCTAGCTAATTCTAGACCTAACACTACAACAAACCCTAGCCCTCATCCTATCCTTAACCTAGCCTTAATCATAACCCTAAACCTAACCCTAGCCCTAAACTTAATTCTAACTCTCACCCTACCTCTAAACTTAGCTATAACACCATACCTTACCCTAAAATTAGCTGTAACCCTAGCCCTAAAACTAGGCCTAAGCTGAACACTAATTGTAGCCCTAATCCTAGCCCTAACTTAGCCCTATCCCTAAAACTAAACAAAACCCTAGGCCTAAGACTAATTCTAACTCAAACCCTAGCCCAAGCCCTAGTTCTAACCCTATATGTTACCGTAACCATAACCCTAGCCCTAACCCTTGCCCTATAGTTAGATCTAGCCATAATCCTAGATCTAATGCTAAATCCAAATATAACCCTAAGCCAAAGCTTAAGTCTAACAATAACACTAGCCTTACCCCTAATGCTAATCTTATAACTAGCCCAAACCCTAAACCTAGGACTAAAACAAAACTGAGCAACAGCCCTAATCCTAAACCTTAACTTAAACCAAACCCTAACACTATGGGTAGACATAATCCTAGCCCTAATTTGAGTCCTAACCCTAACCTTAAAACTTACCCTCACCTGACTCATATCCTAACACTGACCCTAGCTCTAAAGACAACCCTAAACTTAAACCAAACCCTAACAGTAACCCTAGCCCTAATTTAAGTCATAACCCTAACCTTAAAGCTAACCCTGACACTGACTGATATACTAAAAGTCACCCTAGCTCTAAACACAGCCCTCACCTTAAACCAAACACTAACAGTAACTCTAGCCCTTATTTGAGTCCTAATCCAAACCCTAATACTAAACCTGATGCTGACTCATATCCTAACAATAAACCTAGCTCTAAATATTATCCTAACCTTAAACCTAAACTTAACACTAGACCTACCCCTAACCTTAACCCTAAAACTAACCCTAATTGTAACCCTGGCTCTTACATTAGCCAATGCCCAAAACTAGCCCTAACCCTAACACAAAAACTATGCCTAATCCAAGCTCTAAACCTATATTTAACCCTAACCCTAACCCTAACAATAGCATTAACACTAGCTCTAAGGCTATCCCTTAACCTAAGAAAAACCCTAAGCCTAATGATAACCCTAGACTTATCTCTAATTCTTAGGCTAACCAAAACCCTAAACCTATTAATAGTCCTAACCCTAGCCATCATTCTAGCTCTAAACTTATTTCAAACTTTAACACTAACCCTGACCCTTATTCTGACACTAACACTAACCCTAGGTCTAAAACTGACCCTAAACCTAGAATAAACCCTAACACTAGCCCTACACCTAAATGAAACCCTAAATCTAGCCTTAACTCTAGCCCTAGACCTAAACATAAACCTAACCCTAGCCCTAACAATAATCCTTAACCTAACTCAAACAATAACCCTACCCCTAGACCTAAACCTATTCCTAATTCTAGCTGTAAATCTATCTCTAACTCTAACCCAAACACTGACCCTGCCTTTAGAGTAAACCTATCTCTAAATCTGACGCTACCCAAAAAATCTAATCCTAACACTAGACCTAGCCATAACCCTAACCCTGCAACTAGCCTTCAACATAACCCTAGCTCTTATATTACTAATAGCTCTAACCCTAGGCCTAAACCTAACACAAAACCTAGAGCTAATCCTAGGCCTAAATCAAGCCTTAAGCATAACCCTAACACTAACCCTAGCCCTAACACTAACCTAACCCTCGCCTTAGTCCAAACCCTAGTTCAAAGTCTAAACATTATTCTAAAAATAAACCTACACCTATCTTTCAATCTAACCCTAACCTTAGCTCTAATTCTAACCTTAAACCTAGCCCTAAACCTAGCTCTAAACCTACCCATTACTCTAAACCTAAACCTAAGCTTATTGATAATTCTAGACTTAATGCTAAACCTAAACCTAAATAGAGAACTAAACCTAGACCTGACCTTAAACCTCACACTTGCCATAGACCTAACCATAGCTCAAACCCTAACCCTTACTATAAACTTAAACATAACCATAGCCCTAACTCTAAGCCTAAACCACAATAAAATGTTAAACATCGCCCTAAATCTATATCTAATTGTATACATTACCCAAACCCTAACCCTATCCCTAATGATGTCCCTAGCCCTAATCCTAACCCTAACCCTATGAGTACTATTATCTTATCCCTGGAAGTAACACTAAACCTAACCCTAACCCCAGCCTTAATTCTAGCTCAAAACCTAACCCTTACGCTAAACATAAACCTAAGACTAACCCTAGTTTTAAACCTAAACCTAACCCTAATTCAAGACCTATTCCTAACCATGAACCTAGCCCTAAATATAGCTTTAATCCTATCCATTAAACTAACCATAACCCTTACCCTAATGTGAACCCTAGGCCTAACCTTACCCTATCGCTAGCCCTAAACCTATCAATTACCCTAAACATAATATAAACTCTAAACAAAACCCTAACATTACCCTACCCCACACCCTAGTGCTAATTAAATCCTTAACCCTAAACCGTAACCTCAACCAAACTCTAACACTGACCCTGACCCTAATATATCTCCTAGCTCTAAAGCTGACTTTTACAGTAAACCTAACCCTTACACTAGACCTAGCCATAACACTAATCGTAAAACTATCCCCAACCATAAGCTTAGACCTGACATTAGCCATAGCCCTAATTCTAGCCCTAAAACCAACACAAATCCCAGCCTTTATCCTAGCCCTAAACCTAGCCTTAATCCTAACTCCAAACCTAACTTTAGGCCTAACCCAAAAACTAAACCTAGCCCTAATCTTAGCCCTAATTTAGTCTTATTTCTAACCCTAGCCCTAGCCTAGCCCTACGACTAACTCTAACTCTCACCCTAGCCCCATCCCTAGTTCTACACCTATCCCTTACTGGAACCATAATCCTAGCCCTAAACCCAGCCCTAACCCTAGACCTATCATTAGCTCTAGCCCTAACCTAGATCTAATTTTAACTCTAACTCAAACCCTAACCCTAAGCCTAACCCTAATATTAACCCTAACTCAAATCTAACTTTAACCCTATGCCTAAAACAAAACCGAGCCATAGCCCTAACCCTAACGCTTAACCTAAACCAACCCTTAACCCTAACCCTAAGCTTACTTCTAATTCTATTTTTAAGTTGAAAACTAAAACACTGACCCTGACTCTGACCATAATACTAACCTTAGTCTAAACATCACCCTAACCCTTACCCTAAACCTAACACTAGACCTCCACTAACCCTAACCCTAATTTTAACCCTAATTGTAACCCTGGTATTTACATTAGCCTTACCCATAACCTTAGCACTAATTTAACCCCAAACGTAGCCCTAATCCAAACCCTAACCTGATCTTTAACCCTAACACTAATCCTAACCCTAGCTCTAATCAAAACCATAACCCTAGACCTAACCCTATCTCTAACACTATCCAGTGCCATAACCATAACTCTATGCCTAAACCTAACCCTATTCCTAATCCTAAACCTATGCATTATTGTAAACCAAATCTAAACCCTAAACCTCATCCTATCATTATACTAACACGAACAATAACGCTAATTCGAGCCCTAACTTTAAACTTAAACCTATCCCAAAATTCTAACCCAGACCTTGACCTTAATAATACCCCTAGCTCTAAACCTGACCTAACCCTTATATTACATGTAGCCACAAATCTAACCCTGAAACTATCTTTAACTGTAACCCTAGATCTGATATTAGCCCTAGACCTAATCCTAGCCCTAACAATAAAATAAACCATAGCCCTCATCCTAGCCCTAAACCTAGCCTTAATCATTACCCTAACCCTAACCATAGACCTAACCCTAATTCTAAATTCTCCTTATATCTAAACCTAGCTATAATGCCATTCCTTACCCTAAACTTAACCCTAACCTTAACCCTAACTCTAGGCCTAAGGTAAACACTGACGCTAGACCTAGTCCTAGCCCTAATTTAACCCGATCCCTAACCCTAAACCTAACCCTAGCCCTAAGATTAACTCTAACTCTCTAACTCTCTAACTCTCACACTATCCCTATCCCTACTTCTATCCATTACCATAAACCTAAACCTAGTCCTAACCGTAGCCCTAAAGCTAACCATAACAATTGCCCAAACCTTATTCCTAGTCCTAACCCTCAATCTAAACCTAACTCTAAATCTAGCCCTAGCCCTAAGCCTAAGCCTAACATTAACACTAGCCCTAGCCCTAATGCTAATCATAAAACTAATCCTAACACTAACCCTTGCAGTAAAGCAAAACTGAGCAATAGACCTAACCCTAAACCTTAACTTAAACCAAACCTTAACACTACACCTAGACCTAAGCCTAGCCCTAATTCGAGTCCTAATCTTAACCTTAATACTAACCTAACTCTGACTCATATTCTAACACTCATCCTAGCTCTAAACACCATCCTAAACTTAAACCGAACCATTAGAGTAACCCTAGCCTTAATTCGAGTCCTAACCATAACCCTATAACCAAACCTGACCCTGACTATTAACCTAACACTAACACTAGTTCTAAATTTCACCCTCTTCTTAAACCTAATCCTAACACTAGAGGTTTAACCCCTAACATAACCATAAATCTAACCCTAAAGGCCATAGTTTTTAGATGAGCCATTGTTCTAACCCTAGCCATAACCCTAACAAAAAAAACTAGCCCTAATCCGAGCCCTAAACCTAGCTATAACCCTAACCCTAGCCCTAAACCTAGCTCTAACAATATCCCTTACCCTATGCCAAACCCTAAACCTAATGCTAATTCTAATCCTAAATCTATTCCTTAACCTAACCCAAACCCTAACCCTATTAGTAGTCCTAACCCTAGTCCTCATTCTGGTTCTAAACCTAACCCTAACCCAAACTCTAACCCTAACCCTGACCCTTATTCTGACCCTAACAATAATCATAGGTTTAAACCTGAACCTAACCCTAAACCAAACCCTAACACTAGCCATACTAGTAACCTTATACCTAAACCTAACCCTAACACTAGCCCTAGACCTAAACCTATTCCTAATCTATCCATAACTCTACCATAGACCTAAAAAAAAAAAAAAAAAAAAAAAAAAAAAACCTAGCCCTATCCCTAATAATAATCCTTAGCCTAAAGCCAAAAACTAACCCTTCCCCTAGTCTTAACCCTAGTCCTAATTCTGGCTTTCCCATTAAACATAACCCTAAACTGATCACTGACCCTGACACTAACACTAACCCTTGCTCTAAAAATCATCATAAACCTAAACCTAACCCTAAAACTAAACTTAGATCTATCAATAACCCTAAAACTAGCCCTAATCATAACAAAGTTCTTACATTTGCCATAGTCCTAACCTATTGCAAAACCTAGCCCTAACCCAAGCCCTACCCTAGCTTTAACCCTAAAGCTAACCATAACCCTAACCTTAGTCCTAACCCTACAACTAGGCCTAACCCTACACCTAATCCTAAGCATAACACTAGCCCTATCACTAGCTCTAACCCTATTCATTATCCTATGATGACCCTAATGCTTCTGCTAACCCTACGTCAAAGCATAATCCTATCCTTAACCCTACCTTATCCATTACCCTATACCTAAACTGAACTCTAAACCTAAAGCTATCATTAACCTATACCTAACCATAATGATAAATCAAGCCTTAACCCTAAACCTTAATCTAATAAAAACCTTAACCCTGACCCTGACTTTAATAATACCCATAGCTCTAAACCTGATCCTAACAAGAAACCTGACTCTTACAATAGACCTAGCTATAAACCTAACCCTAAAACTCTCCCTAACTGTAACTCTAGAGCTGACATTAGCCCTAGCTCTAATCCTACTCCTAATCCTAACACAAACCTTAGACCACATTCTAGCCATAAACCTTACCTTAATCATAAACCTATCCCTAACCATAACCCTAAATCTAATCCTCACCCTAGCCCTAAAAGTAGCTATAACCCCATCCATTAACCTATACCTAACCCTAACCCTAACCCTAACAATAACCCTAGTCCTAAACCTAGGTGTAAACCTAACACTAACCCTAGTCCTAATCCCAGCCTTAATTAAGCCCTATCCCTAATACAACCCTAATCCTAGCCCTAAGACTATCTCAAACTCTTGCCCTACCATTATACCTAGTTCTAACCGTATCCCTTACCATCACCCTATACCTAACCCTAAACTTAGCCTGAATCCTAGCCCTATCCTTACCCTTAGCTCAAAGCCTAGATCTAAACCTAACTCTAAATCTAACCATAAACCTAAGCCTAAACCTCACAATAACACTAGCCCTAATTCTAAAACTATACCTAACTCTACAACCTAGCCCTAAAATAAAACTGAATCATAACCCTAACCCTACACCTAGCCCTAATCCTATCTCTAATTCTAGTACTAACCCTAACCTAAAAACTAATCTGGACTCTGACTCTGACCCTAACATTAAAGCGAGCTCTAAACATCATCGTAACCATAAATGTAACCCTAACACTAGATATAGCCCTATCCTTGACCCAATCACTAGCTCTAATCATAATGCTACTTTTTAAATTAGCCATAGCCTTAAACCTAGCTCTAACCTAACCAAAAATCTAGCCTTAATCCGAGTCATAAATCTAGTTTTTTCATTTTTATTTTTTAGTTTTCGGTGGACACAACATCTTTATTTTATTGGTATGTGGTGCTGAGGATCAAACCCAGCGCCCTGTGCATGCCAGGTGAGCATGCTATTTCTTGAGACACTTCCCCAGCCACTAAACCTAGCTTTTACCCTAAACGTAAATCTAACCCTAATCCCAAAAAAGCCCTAATCCTATACATAAACATACCCCTAATCTTAGGTCTAACCCTATCTATTTCCCTAATGATAACACATTATGCTAACCCTAGGCCTAACACTAACCCTATCCATTACACTAAACCACACCTAAAAACTAACCCTAACACACCCATAAAAAATGCCCTACTCCTGTATACATAACCCTAACCCTAAACTTATGTGTAACTCTATCCATTACCCTAATGATAACCCTTATGCTAACCTTAGGCCTAACCATAACCCTATCCATTACACTAAACAACACCTAAAACCTAAACCTAAACTTTTCATTACCTTAACCCAAAACCCTAATGATAATTCAAGCCCTAAACCTAAACCCCAACCTAACGCAAGCCCTCACCTTGAACCTGACACTAATAATAACCCTAGCTATAAAACTGACCCTTAGTATATACCTAACCCCTATACTGGACCAAGCCATAAACCTAACAGCAAATCTATTTCTATCTGTAACCCTAGACCTGATATTAACCCTAGCCCGATTACTAGCCCTAAACCTAACACAAACATGAGCCCTCATACTAGCCCTAAACCTAGCTTTATTCATAATCTTAAACTTAGTGCTAGCCCTAACCCTAATACTAACACTTGCCCTAGCCCTCAAACTAGCTATAACCCAATACCTTACCCTAAAAGTAATCCTAACTCTAAATCTAACCCAATGCCTAAACATAACACTAACACTAGCCCTAATTTAGCCCTATCCCTAACCCTAACCCTAACCCTAATCCTAGCTCTAAGACTAACTCTAACTCTCATACTAGCCCTATCATTAGTTCTAACCCTATCCCTTACCATAATCCTAAACCTAACCCAAACCTTAATCCTAACCCTTTCTTTATTCTTAGCCCTATCCCTAACCATAGATCAAAACCTAACACTAAATCTAACCCTAACCCAAAGCCTAAGCCTAACCATTATAAATATATTTATATTTACACTCTGTGTATACAGATGTTGGCTTCAATTATTATTTAGAATATAGTCATTAGTTTCATAAGAGGCATACCATTTCTCGTGGTGTATAGAGAACTTAGGGTCAGGGGTAGTATGCTATGTTAAGGGGGGAAGGAATGAGGGTATGTGATTAATCTAACTTAGCAAATTTGGAAGAGAACTCTAATGAATAGACAAGGGGAATTTATGTAAGAAGGTATAAATTCAAACTCCTTATCTGCATTCATAAAATTACCTTATGTATAAATTGTAAAATTTAGGAGGCTGAAAGTGGGATAGAGGGAGAAAGAAAAAAGAAGAAAAAATAACAAGGAAAGAAAGAGAGGGAGAAATAAAATAAAAACAAATAAACAGGTGGTGAAGTGGGGCCTATGCAATTCCTATATATTATAAAATTCTAGTGATTTAGTTCTTAAAGTCCAATTTCATGGAAAATTCTTGGTTTCACAAATGTTGAGGTTGTGAGGACCAGAGGGGGAAGGGTAGAGGAGAATGGATAAGAAGAGCAAGAAAAGAAAAGTAAGAAAGAAAAAAAAAAGTCTCTCAGAACTCTGTTTTTTTTTTTTTTTTTTTTTTTTCTTGCAGTAGGTGGAGTTGTCTATTCTTAGCTTGAGTGTCTGTGCTCAGGGTGGTAGAGGTAGCCAGGGTGAGAGGCCTTGAGCTTCTACCTAGAGCCTTCCTACTCTTAGTCTCTGAATTGGAAATGAGGTGCCTGTACAGTTGCTGTTCCACATTGAAAGCTACACTCCCCAAAAGCTTTTGAGAAAAATCTTGAGTTATCACAGCTGGAGGTAGGGGAGTTGGAAACCAAGTACCTGTTAAGCTGCAGAACCAAGCTGGTAGCCATGCCCACTGATAGATGGCGAGTAAGGTTTTGCAAGATGGATTCCATCTATTACACATGTATGGTGTTTGATGAGGTGGGTGGTTCTGGAGTGACCTTGTGCTTTGTCCAGAGCTCGGTCTGGTGACCCACAAGCAAAGCCTCTGTGTTCTGTGCTGCCTTTTTTCTGTGCAGAGAGTGCCTGTGTGGCTGAGACTACTGTTTGCACCAAGAGAAACTGCACAGCCCAGCCTTCCATCTGTGCTGAGAGCACCCATGTTTCCCTAATTTTCTTCAAATTTCTATGATACTGGGCACAATTCATATTTTACTTGGCCTTACTATGCTCCACAGGTTTGGGCCTTGTCGGTTGAATGGTTCGCTGTCAGGAACAGTTTGTATTTTAAGGTTTCCCTTCATTATGGCTTATTGATGTGAATGAACATTGAGCTGGAAATCAAACAGGGTTAGCAGGAGGTGCTTGAAAGTTCACACAATCAGTTCTCAGTGGGCACTCTCTGGTTTCTTTCTTTTGAAGGTAGTCCATAGTTGAGAATTCAAAAGAAACTGAATACGAGAGCCCTTAAGGAGAAAACAGAGAAATACGTATGTACTGAAATAAGTTTCCCAAAAATTTGATCAGATTTCTTTGATAGTACACAATATTCATCTTTTAGCTTTCTCCACTAGGTTCCCCAAAGTTGGCACTTCTAGGACCAATGGTTCTCTAAACAGGTAAGTGTTAGTGTTACAGTTAGGGCCTGCTTTAGAGCTAGTGTTAGGTTTAAAGATTGTTTTGTTCAAATTTCTTTGATACTGGGAAGATTTATCTTTTACCTAGACTTACTGTGTGCCCCAGTTTTGGGTCTTCTCTGTTCAATGGTTTGCTGTTGGGAATAGTTTGTTTTTAATGTCTCACTTAATTTTGACCTATATGGGTAAATGTGAATGGAGCTGAAAATCAGAGGTTTGGTGCTAGCTGGTTTAAACTTCACATATTGAATCAGTTGTCTGTGGGCACTCTCTGGTTTCTTCCTTGTACAAATAGCCATAAGGTGAAGCATGCAAAACAACTTTATCCTAGAGCACGTTTGGAGTAAACAGGGCAATATGCATGTACTGAAATGCCTCCCCCAAATATTTGGTCAGATTTTATTTGATATTGTGCAGGATTCATATGTAACGTTGCCCCACTAGTCTCCCCAAGTTTAAAACTTTTATGATCAAAGATTTTCTTAACAGATTAGGCTTAGGGTTAGGTTAGAGTTAGGGCAAATGTTAGAACTAGTATTAGGGTTAGAGTTTGTTTTTTTCAACTTTTTGGATACTGGGAAGTATTTATCTTTTTCCAAATCTTAGTATGCTCCCCAAGTTTGGACCTCCTAGTAAAAGGTTTTGCTTACAGGAGCAGTTTTAATTTTCATGTTTCACTTCATTTTTCCCTATAGGGGTGAAAGGAAATGGAGCTGGACTCAAACAGGTTTTGTGCTAGCTGCTTGAAACTTCACACACTTAATCAGTTCTCAGGACACATTCTCTCATTTTTTTTCTTGTAAAAGTAGTCCAAAGCTGAATTAGAAAAAAAAAAAAACAGTTTTATCTGTGAGCACTTTAGGAGCAAGCTCCAATATATTTTTTTTTTGCATGGATTAATTTGATATTGTACAGGATTCATCCTTTTCCTAATCTTAGTAGAATCTCCAAGTTTGGGCCTTCAAGGTTTGCAAGTTCAATGTCAGGAAAATTTGAATTTTTAGGTTTCACTTTTTTTATGGCCTATAGATGTGAATCAAAATGGAGCTGGAAATCAAACAGCGTTAGGATTAGCTGCTTGAAACTTCACACACTCAATCAGCTCTCTGTGGGCAGTCTGTGGTTGTTCCTTGTGAAAGTATCTTAAACTGAAGCATGAAAAAAATAATTTATCCAAGGGCACATTAGGAGAAAACAGGGAAATACGCATGCACTGAAATGTATCCCCCAATTATTTGCTCATATTTCCTTGATACTGCACATCATTCATCTGTTATCTTGCTCCACTTGGCTTCTTTATTTGGGGACTACTATGGTCAATGGTTCTCTAAACAGCTTTGGTTAGATTTAGTATTAGGTTAGAGCTAGGGTTACAGCTAGTGTTTTGTTAGATTTAATATTGTTCAAATTTATTTGATACTGGGCAGGATTCAACTTTTACCTAATCTTACTATATTCTCTAAGTTTGGGCCTCTTGGATCAAGGGTTTGATATCCTGAATAGTTTGTATTTTCAGTTTTCATTTCATTTTGACCTATGCGTATAAATGAAATGGAGCTGGAAATCCAACAGGGCTGGTGCTAGCTACTTCAACTCACAAACTCAATCAGTTTTCTATGGGCATTCTCTGGTTTATTCCGTGTAAAAGTAGTCCTAAGTTGAAGCATGCAAAGCAACTTTATGTGAGAGCACTTTAGGAGAAAACAGGGAAATATGCATGTACCGAACTATCTCCCCAATTATTTGGTCCAATTTCTTTGATATTGTGAAAGATTCATCTGTTAGTCTACCCAACTTGGCTCCCAAAGTATGGGACTTCTAGGATCAAAGGGACTCTAAACCAGTTAAGGTTACTGTTAGGACTAGAATTAGATCTAGTGTTTAGGTAAGAGTTAGTTTTGTTTTCAAATTTCTATGATACTGTGCAGGATTCATTTTATTCCTATTTTGACTATACTCCAAATGGTTGGGCCTCCTACATAAAGGGTTTGCTTCCAGGGAGTTTCAATTTTTATGTTTCTCTTCTTTTTGCCCTATAGGTGTGAATGGAAATGCAGCTGGAAATCGAACAGGGTTTGGGCTAGCTGTCTGAAACTTCCACACACTCCATCAATTTTCAGTGAGCATAATCTGGTGTTTGTCGTGGAAGTAGCCCTAAGGTAAAGTAGAAAGAAACAGCTTTATCTCTGAGTGCTTTAGTATCAAGCAGAATACCCATGTACTGAAAGAGCTTCAATTTTTTTTGGTTGGATTAATTTGATACTGTACAAGATTCATCCTTGACCTAGTCTTACTAGGCTCCCCAGGTTTGGGCCTTCAATGTACAATGGTTCAGTGTCAGGAACAGTTTGAATTTTTAGGTTTCACTTCATTATGGCCTATAGGTGTGAATGGCATTGGAGCTGGAAATCAAACAGGATTGGTGATAGCTGCAAGAAATTCCCACACTCAATCAGCACTCTGTGGGTACTCTTTGTTTTTTCTTTGAGAAAGTACCTTAAGCTGAAGCATGGAAAACAATTTATCCATGTGCACTTTATGAAAAAAGCAGGGAAATATGTATGTACTTAAATAACTACCCCAATTTTTCATCAAATTTCTTTGATAACGCACAAGATTCTTCTGTTAAGTAGTGCCAGTAGGCTCCCCAAGTTTGGGACTTCAATGATCATAGGTACTCTAAACAGGTTAGAATTACTTTAGCATTGGGTTAGATCTAGTGTTAGAATTAGAGTGAGTTTTGTTCAAATTCATTTGATACTTGGCATAATTCATCTTTTACGTAGCCTTACAATTTAACCCAAGTTTGGGCCTTATCCCTTCAATGGTCTGCTGTCAGGAACAATTTGCATTTTAAGGTTTCCTTTATTTTGACCTATACAGGTAAATGGAAATGGAACTTGAAATCAAACATGGTTGGTGCTTACTGCTATAAACTTCAAACACTCAATCAGTTCTATGTGGGCAGTCTCTGGTTTCTTCCTTGTGAAAATTTCCCAAAGCTGAAGCATGCAAAAACATCTTTATCCAAAAGTACTGTAGGAGACAACAGGGAAATATACATGTACTGAACTACCTCCCCAAATTATTTGGTCAGATTTCTTTGATACTGAACAAGATTCATCTGTTAGCTTTCCCCACTAGGCTCCCTTAATTTGGAACTTCTATGATAAAAGGTTCTCTAAACAGATTAGGGTTAGGTTTATGGTTAGGGTCAGGGCTAGGTTTAAACCTAATTTTAGGGTTAGAGTCGTTTTGTTTATGTATCTTTAATACTGGGAAGGATTATCTTTTACCTAGCCTCACAATATTCCCTGGTTTGGGCCTTCTCGGTTCAATGGTTCGCTGTCAGAAACAGTATGTATTTTAAGATTTAACTTTATTTTGAACTATTTTGTTGAAGAGAAATAGATTACAAAATCAAACAGGGTTGTTGCTAGCTGCTTGAAACCGCACACACTCAATCAGTTCTCTCTGGGCACTCTTTGGTTTGTTCCTTATGAATGTTGCCCTCAGCTGAAGCATGCAAAGCAACTTTATCCCTAGCACTTTTGGAGAAATCAAGGAAGTATGCATGTACTGAAACACTTCCCCCCATTATTTGCTCAGATTTCTTTGATACTGTGAAGGATTCATCTGTTAGCTTTCCCCACTAGGCTCCCTTATTTTGGGACTTCTAAACAGGCTAGGATGAGCTGTAGGGTTAGGATTAAGGATAGTTCTAGTGTTAGTTTACAGTAGTTTTGTTCAAATTTTTTTGATACTAGGAAGGATTTATATTTTACCTAGTTTTACTATGTTCCCCAGGTTTAGGACTTCTAGGTTCACTGGTTTGCTGTCAGTATTTCAGTTTTTATTTTAAGGTTTCACTTCATTTTGACCTATATGGGTAAATGAAAATGGAGCTGGAAATCAAACATGATTTTTGCTAGCTGCTTGAAACTTTACATACTCAATCAGTTCTCTGTGAGGATATGTTAGGTTTACAGTAGTTTTGTTCACATTTCTTTTATACTAGGCAGGATTTATCTTTTACCTATGCTTACTATGTTCCTCAGGTTTGGGTCTTCTAGGTTCACTGGTATGCTATCAATATTTCAGTTTTTATTTTAAGGTTTCACTGCATTTTGACCTATATGGGTAAATGGAAATGGAGCTGGAAATCAAACAGAGTTTTTGCTAGCTGCTTGAAACTTCACACTCTCAATCAGTTCTCTGTGAGGACGCTCTGGTTTTATCCTTGTGAAAGTATCCCAAAGATAAAGCATGCAAAAATAACACTATGCAAGAGCATTTTAGGAGACAACAGGACAATATGCATGTACTGAACTACCTCCCCCAATCATTTGGTCTGATCTCTTTCATACTGGACAGGATTCATCTTTTAGCTTGCCCCACTAGGCTCCTTTGAGACTTTGAGACTTCTATGATAAAATGTTCTCTAAACAGGTTAGGTTAGAGTTAGGACTAGTGTTAGGGTTCGAGTTTGTCTTGTTCAAATTTCTTTGATACTGGGAAAGATATATTTTTACCTAGCCTTACTATATTCCCCAGGATTCGGCCTTCTCAGTTCAATTATTTGCTGACAGGAACAATTTGTGTTTAATGGATTCATTTTATTTTGACCTACATGGGTAAATGGACATGCAGCTTGAAATCAAACTAGGTTCGTGCTAACTTCTTGAAACTTCACACACTCAATCAGTTCTCTGTGGGCACTCTCTGGTTTGTTCCTTGTAAAAGTAGTAATAAGCTGAAGCATGCAATAGAAATTTATGTGAGAACACTTTAGGAGAAAACAGGGAAATATGCATGTACTGACATAGCTCCCCCAATTATTTTGTCAGATTTCTTTGAAACTGCCCATGATTCATCTGTATGGTTTCCCCACTAGATTCCCCAATTTTGAAACTTCTATGATCAAAGGCTCTCTAAACACATTAGGTTTAGGATTAGACTTAGTGCTAGGACTAGGTTTAGACCTGGTGTTAGGATTAGAGTTAGGTTTTTTTTTTTTTTTTTTTTTTTTAAATGATTGTTACTGGGTAGGATTCAACTTTTTTGCATTTTGACTATACTTCAAATGTTTGGGCATCCTACATAATAGCGTTTTCTCTCAGGAACAATTTCAATTTTCATGTTTCTCTTCTTTTTCCCTATAGGGGTGAATGGAAATGAAGCTGGAAATCAAACAGGGTTGGTGCTAGCTGCATGAAACTTCACTCATTCAATCACTTTACTGTGGGCATGCTCTGGTTTGTTCCTTGTGAAAGTACCTTAGGCTGAAGCATGAAAAATCAATTTATCCAAGAGCACTTTAGGAGAAAACAGAGGAAATAGGCATGTACTGAAACACCATCCCCAATTATTGGTCAGATTTTTTTGATACTGGGCAGGATTCATCTGTTACCTTTCACTACTAGGCACCCCTAGTTTGGGACTGTTATGATCAAGCTCTATGAACAGGAAAGGCTTAGTTTTAGGATTAGGGTTAGGGCTAGAATTAGAACTAATGTTCAGGTAAGAGTTAGCTTTGCTCAAATTTCTTTGATACTGGTCAGAATTCATCTTTTTCCTAGCATTACCATTTTTCCCAAGTTGGACCTTCTCAGTTCAAGGTTCACTGTCAGGAACAGTTTGTGTTTTAAAGTTTCACTTCATCTTGACTTCTATGGGTTAGGGTTAGGATTAGGGCTACGGCTTGGTTTTGTTTTATGGCTAGGACTAGGGTTAGGGCTAGATTTTGAATTACTGTTAGGATTAGGGCTAATGTTAGGTTGAGGTTTAGGCTTAGGGTTAGGGTTAGATTTAGAGTTAGGGTTAGATCCAGGGTAAGGGTTAGGGCTAGGGTTAGTGTTACAGTAAAGGATAGGGTCAGAACTAGGGAAATGGCTATGACAAGAATTAGATTTAGATTTAGGACTAGAATTAGGGTTAGGTTTAGGGTTAAAACTAAATTAGGGCTAGGATTATGGCTAGGGTTAGTGTTAGGGTTAGGCCTAGGGATAGGGCGAAGTTTAGGATTGCAATTGGTTTTAGGATTAAATTTAGGGGAACGGGTGGGGTTATATCTAGCTTTAGGGCTAGGGTGAGGGTTAGAATTAGGATTAGTGGTAGGGTTAGTGTTTAGGTTAGGATTAAGGCTAGGTTTAGGGCTAGGGTTTTTGTTAGGTTCAGGTCTAGAACTAGGGCTAGGGCTATGTTTAGTGTAAGGGTCAGGTTTACAGTTAGGGGTATTATTAGGGGTAAGGTCAGGGTTAGCATTCGGTTAAGGTCAAAGTTTAGGGTTAGGGCTTGAATTACTGTTAGGTTTAGGCTTAGGGGTAAGGGTAAAGGATAGGGTTAGGATTAGGTTTCAGTTAAGGTTTACGGTAATGGATGTGTTAGGTTTGGCAATAGGGTTAAGGTTAGCGTATGATTAGGATTATGTTTAGTATACTGGATATATTTAGAGGTAGTGTTAGGGCTAGGTTATTGCTTGGATTAAGTCTAGAATTAGAGTTAGATATAGGAATAGGGATAGGGTTTGGTTTACAATAAGTGTTAGGTTTAGGGCTAGGGTTATGTTTAGGTTAAGGTAAGTGTTAGTGTTTGAGCTAGGGTTAGGGCTAAGGCAAGGGTTAGGTTTATGTTTAGGTCTAGGCATATGTTTATGGTTAGGTTTTGGTTTAGGATTCAGGTTATGGCTAGAGATTTCATTACAGTTAAGGATAGGTTTAGGGTAATGGATAATGTTAGATTTAGAGTTAGGGTTAGGGTATAGATTAGGACTAGTTTTAAGATTAGGTTTAGTGTAAGGCTTAATGTTTCTGCTAGGGTTAGGGCTATGTTGAGGTTTAGGTTTATGGTTAGGTCTTGGGATACGTTTATGTTTAGGTTAGGTTTAGTGTTAGGGATAGCATTATAATTAGGGTTAAAGTTAGGTTTAGGGTAATTGACAGGCTAAGAACTAAAGTTTGAACTAGGATTAAGATTAGGATAAGAGCTAGGTTTAGAGTTATGGTTTAGAATAGGACTAGAGTATTGTTTAGGGTAAGAGTTTGGCTTTGAACTAGGGTTAGGTCTAAGGCAAGGGTTAGTGTTAGGGTTAGTGTTAGGGCTAGGGTTAGGTTTAGGGTTATGCTTAGAGCTAAATTTAGGCCTAGGATTATTGCTAGGTTTTGTGTAAGGTTTAGGGTTAGGGTTAGGACTATGGCTAGGGTTAGGGCTACTGTTAGGTTTAAGATTAGGGTTAAAATAGGGTTAGGGTTAGAGTTATGTTTGGGGCTCGTATTAGTGTTAGGGTTATGGCTAGGTGTAGTGTTAGGATTAGGTTTTGGGTTAGGGTCAGGTTTAGAGATATGTTAATGTTAGGATCAGGTTCAGTGTCCCGGATAGGATTAGGGTTAGGTTTAGAGCCAGAATTAGGATTAGTGTTAGGTCTAGGGTAAGGGTAAGTGTTAATTTAGGTTAAGGGTTTTTGTTAAGGCTAAAGCTAGGATTTTGTTTGGGTCTAGGGCTAGAATTATATAACTATATTTAGGGTGAGTGTTGGGTCTATATTTAGTGTTAGTTTTAGGTATAGGTATAGGCTTACTGGTAGGCTAGTGTTAGGGTTTGATTTAGGGATAGGATCAGGTTTTGACCTAGGGTTACTCTTAGTATCAGAATAAGGATCAGGGTTAGGGTTAGAACTAGAATGAGGGCTAGGGTTAGGACTAGTAATACTGTTAGTGTTTAAGTTAGATTAAGGATTAGGGTAAGGATCAGGGTTAGCATTTTTTTAAAGTTTGGCTTAGGGTAAGGTGTAAGGTTAGAGCTAGGGTTAGGGCTAGGGTTAGGGTTAGGGTTATTTCTAGTGTTAGGGTTAAGGTTAGAGATTAAGCTTGGGTTAGGTCTAGTATTAGGGATAGGATTTGTGTTAGGGTTAGGGCTAGGGTTATGACAATGACTAATGTACAAACTAGGGTTACAATTAGGGCTAGTTTTAGGGTTAGAGTTAAGACTATATCTCTGTTAGGGTTAATTGAATGTTAGGGTGATGTTTAGAGCTAGGATTAGTGTTAGGATCAGCGTCAGGTTCAGGGTTATTTTTAGAGTTAGGGTTAGGGCTAGGTGTAGGTTTATGTTTTGGTTTAGGTTAAGGGTTAGGGTTAGGGGTATGATTTGGTTTTGTTTTATGGCTACCACTAGGGGTAAGGAAAATTTTAGGATTAGCATTATTGTTAGGGCTAGTGTTAGAATTTGGATTAGGATTATGGTTATGATTAAATTTAGAGTTAGGTTTAAATTTAGATTTATGTTTAAATAAAGGGTTGGGCTAGGGCTAAGGATAGAACTAGGGATAGGGCTAGGGCAAGAGTTAGAGTTAGTCTTAAGGCTAGGTTTAGGGTTAGGATAGGACTAAATTAGTGTTAGTGCTAGGCTTAGTGTTAGTGTTAGGCCTAGGGTTAAGGCAAGAGTTATGGTTAGGTTTAAGATTATGGTTAGGTTTAGGGTTATGGTTAGGTTTTGGGCAAGGGATGGAATTATAGCTTGGTTTGGGGCTCTGTGAGGGTTAGAATTAGGGTTAAACCTCACGTTATGTTTTGGGTTAAGACTAAGGCTAGGTTTAGGGCTAGGATTAGGGCTAGGGCTAATTTCAGGTCCAGCTTTACAGTTAAAGACAGTTTTAGGATTAGTTTAGATGTAGTGTAAGGTTTAGGTTTAGGGTTAGGGTCAGATTTAGAGCTAAGGGTATTGTTTGGGTCAGGGTAGTGATTAGTGTTTGGGATGGATTAAGGGTTAAATTTAGGGCTCGAAATAGCATAGGGTTATGATTAGGGTAATGATATAGTTAGGTTTAGGTTTCAAGTTAGGTTTAGGGTAATGGATAGGGTTAGGATTAGGGATATAGTAAAGTTTAGGCCTAGGGTTAATATTAGGGTTAAGATTATGGTTAGGGTAATGGATAGGGTTAGAGCTAGTGTTAGAGCTAAGTTTATGGTTATTCTTTGTGCTAGGTTTAGGGTTAAGGTTAGGGTTAGCGTTAAAGCTCGGTTTAGGGCCCAGATTAGGCTAGGTTTTGAGTTAAGTTAGGGCTAGGTTTAGGGTTATGGCTAATGTAAGTACTAGAGTTACAATTAGGGCTAGTTTTAGGGTTAGGGTTAGGGCTATATCTAGTGTTATATTTATTGTTATATTTAGGATGATGCTTAAAGATAGGGTTAGTGTTAGCGTTAGAATCAGGGTTAGGGTTAGTTTTAGAGTTCTGCTTAAAACTCTAGTTAGGGCTAGGGTTAGGGCTAGGTGTAGGGTTAGGGTTTGGTTTAGGTTAAGGGTTAGGGTTATGGCTATTGCTCGGTTTTGTATTAGGGCTAGGGCTAGAGTTAGGGCTAGTTTTGGGAGTAGCATTAGGGTTAAGGTTAGGGTTAGTGTTAGGTTTAGGCCTAGGCTTTGCTTTACGGTTAGATTTAGAGTTAAGGTTAGATATATGGTTAGAACTAGGGCTGAGGAAATGGCTACAGTTAGGCCTAGGGTTAGGGCTAGATTTTGAGTTCCAGTAAGGAATAGGGTTAGAACTAGTTTTAGGGCTAGGGAGAGAGTTAGACTTAGTTTTAGGGCTATGGTTAGGATTAGGGTTAGTTTTAGGGATAGGGCTAAGATAGGTCTAAGATTAGGGATAGGGTTGGTTTTATGTTAGGCCTAGGTTTAAGCTTAGGGTTATGATTAAGGCTATGTTTAGGGCTAATATGGGTTAGGGTTTGTGTTCAGGTTAGGGCTAGGATTATATCTAGGGCTAACGTCAGGTCTAGGGTTATGGTTATGGATAGTTTTAGGGTTAGGTTTTGGCTAGGTCTAATTTAAGGTTTAGGTTTAAGTTTAGGTGAGACCTAGGGGAATCTTTAGGGTCAGGGTCATGGTTAGAGTTTCTTTTAGGTTTGAGTTTAGGGTTAGGGCTCAAATTAGCATTAGGTTTATGGTTAGGGTAATTATAGGGTTAAATTTAGAGTACAGGTTAGGTTTAGGGTAACTGATAGTGTTGGGGTTAGTGATAGGTTTAGGGTTAAGCCTACGATTAGCATTAGGTAAAGGGTTAGTTTTGGGTAATGGATACAGAGTTAAGTTTAGGGTTATGGTTAGGATTAGGTCTTGAGATAGGATTAGGCCTAGAGTTAGCAATAGGGTATGGGTTATGATTAGGGTAATGGATACAATTAGAGCTAAGGTTATAGCTATACTTATGGTTAGGATTAGGTCTTGAGTTAGTGTTAGGGTATGGGTTAGAAATAGGATTAGAGTTAGTATTATGTTTAGTGTAAGAGTTAGGTTCTGAACTATGATTAGAGTTAGAGAGAGGGTTTGGTTCAGGGTTATGTTTAGGGATAGGATTACAGTAGGTTTAGGGTTATGGTAAGGTTAGGGAAATGGTTATAATTAAGTTTAGGGTTACGTTTAGGGTAATAAATACGATTAGATGTAGGTTTAGGGTTAGGGAAAGGGTTAGATTTAAGTTTAGGGTTAGGTCTATGGTTATGTTTAGGTTTATGGTAAGGGTTAGGGTTTGATTTATTGTTAGGCCTATAGCAAGTATCAGTGTCAGGTTAGGTCTAGGGTTAGTTTTCTGTTTAGGGTTAGGATTATAGTTAGGGTTAAGGCTAAGGTTACAATTAGGGTTAGAGTTAGGGTTAGGGTAAAGGGTAAGTTTAGAGCTAGGGTTAGGATTAGGACTAGGTTTAGGGTTAGATTCAGGGATAGTTCAAGGTTTTTGTTTCTAGTAAGGTTTAAGTTTTCAGCTAGGGTTAGGACTAAGGTGAGGGTTAAGCTTGAGTTAGGGCTAGGGTAAAGGTTAGCATTATGCTTAGGGCTAGGTTAAGGCCTAGGATTAGCTCTAGATTTTGTGTTAGGTTTAAGCTTAGGGTTAAAGCTGACGGTAATGTAAGAGCTAGGGTTATGAATAGGGCTGGTTTTAGGTTTAGGGTTATGCCAAGATCTAGTGTTAAGTTTATATTTTCAGTTAGGGTCAGGTTTAGAAGTAGGTTTACTGTTAAAGGCAGAGTCAGTGTTTGGGTTAGAGTTCAAGTTGGGGTTACAACCAGAATTAGGAGTAGGTTTATTTCCAGATGTAGGGTTAGTGTTTGTGTTAGGATAAGGGTTATTATTAGGCCTAGGACTAGGTTTTTGTTTATATCTAGGGCTAGAATTAAGGCTAGATTTAGGATTAGTTTTAGGTCCAGGGTTAGTGTTATGTTTTAGCCTAGTTTTAGGGTCAGATTTAGAACTAGGGTTTGTGTTAGGGCAGAATAATGTCATTGTTAGCACTTGGGTATTGAATAGGATTAGAGCTAGAATAAGGGCTAGGGTCAGGATGATTAATAAGATTAGGGTTTTGGTTAGCCTAAGGATTAGGCATAGGTCTAGGGCTAACATTAAGGTTAGGGTTATTCATAGGGTAAAGGATAGCCTTAGAACTAGGGTTAGGGCTAGAGTTAGGGTTATGGTTCAATCTAGGTTTAGGGCTTGGATTAGGCCAAGCTTTTGGGTTAGGGTTACAGCTAATGTTAGGGCAATGGCTAATGTAAGAACTAGGGTTACTATGAGGGTTAGTTTTAGGGTTAGGGTTAGGGTTATGGATAGGTCTAGTATTAGGGTTAGGTTTAAGTTTAGGATGATATTTAGAGCTAGGTTTAGTGTTAGGATATGAGTCAGGGTCAGGGTTAGATTTAAGGTTAGGGTTAGGACTCGAATTGAGGCTATGGTTAGGTCTAGGTGTAGTGTTTGGGTTTGGTTTAAGTTAAGGTTTATGGTTAAGGCTATTGCTCAGTTTATTTTACTGCTAGGGTTAGGGTTAGGGATAGTTTTATGATTAGAATTAGGATTAGGGCTACTTTTAGTGTTAGGCTTAGGCTTAGGGTTAGGGTTAGATTTCGAGTTAGGGTTAGATCTAGTGTTAGGGCTAGGACTAAGGATAGGGCAAGGGTTAGGGCTAGGGTTTGGCCTAGGGTTAGTGTTACTGTAATGTATAGGGTTAGAACTAAGGATAAGGATAGTGTGAGAATTAGAGTTACTCTTAGGGCTAGGGTTAGGATTAGGTTTAGGTATAAGGTAATATGTAAGGCCAGTGTTAGGGTTTGCTCTAGGGTTATGGTCAAGTTTAGACCTAGGGTTTGTATTAGAGTCAGAATAAGGGTCAGAATTAGCATTAGGGTTTGGGATAGAATTAGAGCTAGAATGAGGGCTCAGGTCAGGACTATTAATATTGTTAGGATTTTGGTTAGCCTAAAGATTAGGGATAGGTCTAACATTACCATTAAGGTTAGGATTTCACTTAGGTAAATGATTGGTTTAGAGCTAGGGTTAGGGCTAGGGTTAGGGTTAGGATTAAAGCTAGGTTTAGGGCTCAGATTAGAGCTACTTTTTGTGTTAAAGTTAGGACAAGGGTTAGGGCAATTGTTAATGTAAGAACTAGGGTTACAATAATGCTTAGTTTTAGGGTTAGGGTTAGGTTAGTTCTAGAGTTAGGGTTAGGTTTAAGGTTAGGGTGATAATTAGAGCTAGTGTTAGTGTTAGGATATGAGTCAGGTTCAGGGTTAGGGTTAGGACTCAAATAAAGGCTAGGGTTACTCTTAGGTTTGGTTTAAGATTAGGATGGTGTTTAGAGTTAGGGTGAGTTTAAGATATTAGTCAGGGCCAGGGTTAGTTTTAAGGTTACTGTTAGGACTCAAATTAAGTCTAGGGTTAGGTCTAGGTGTGGTGTTAGTGTTTGGATTAAGTTAAGATTTAGGGTTAGGACTATTGCTCGGTTTTGTTTTACTGCTAGGGCTAGGGTTAGGGCTATTTATATATTTAGCATTAGGGTTAGGTTTAGTGTTAGTGTTAAGCTTAGGCTTAGAGTTAAGGTTAGGTTTACAGTTAGGGTTAGGTCTAGGGTTAGGGCTAGGACTAAGGATAGGGCTAGGGTTAGGGTTAGGGTTAGGGTTATGGTAAGAGATATGGTTAGAACTAGCAATAGGGCTAGTGTAAGTATTAGAACTGGTCTTTGAGCTAAAATTAGTGTTAGGGTTAGTCATAGGAATAGAATTATGCCGCAGTCTGGCTGGGCACACAATCACGAGCCACCACACAGCTTGTAGATTCAAACAGCAACTCTTTATTCCCGAACTCACACCAGCCGTCTACAATCACGTTCTGGGGAAATCCACGTTCTCTGCCCAAATTCACTCCCACTGGGCTTCTGTCTCCCAAAAAATACTGTCTGAATCCCGTGAGAACTCAAGGGGAACTCAGGCAGCAGGATATGCCCTATTCCCAGAAGGAATAATCTTAAACCTCGAACTCCCTAAACCTGGAATGCCCTAAACCCGATTATCCTAAACCAGGAACACCCTAATCCGCCCTGGTCCTTGAGCAAGGTCACCTTACATGCAATGTCACTGAAAAATGTCCTATTTCCACGAGTCCTTCCACTAAGCAACACGGGGTACGCTGGCAAGGAAATTGTCATACCTACTTGGCTAATGGCTCCCAGCAAGGGTTTGTATTAGAGTTATTGTTAGGATGTGAGTTAGTCTTAGGGTTATGGTTAGGGTTAGGTCTATGGTTCGTGTTAAGGTTAGGTTTGGGTTTAGTGTTAGGGAAAGGTGTAGGTTTACGGTTAAGGTTAGAGTGAGTGTTACAGTTAGGGTTAGGGTTTGTGTTAGGATTAGTGTTCGGGTTAGGGTTACAGTTAGGTTTATGGTTAGTGTTAGTGTTAAGGTTAGATTTTGTGTTAAGGTTAGGGTTAGGTTTATGGTGAGGTTTAGTGTTAGTGTTAGGGTTAGGTTTATGTTTAGTGTTAGGGTAAGGGTTAGGGTTAGGATTAGGGTTAGTGTTCGGGTTATTGTTTGGGTTAGGGTTTGTTTTAGGGTTAGCTTTAGCGTTAGGGTTAGGATAACTGTTAGGATTAGGTTTAGGGTAAGGGTTGCGGATTGGGTTAGTATTAGTGTTAGGGTTAAAGTTAGGTGTTTGGGTTAGGGTTATAGTTAGGTTTAAGGTTAGTGTTAGGTATGGGGTTAGTGTTAGTGTTAGGTTTAGGGTTAGGATTTGGTGAGTGTTAGGTTTAGGGTAACGGTTAAGGTTAGGGTTAGTGTTACGGTTAGTTATAGGGTTAGGGTTAGGGACAAGGTTAGGTTTAGGGTTAGGTTAGGGTTTGTGTTAGGGTTAGTGTTAGGGTTAGGGTTACGGGAAGGATTATTTTTAGGTTTAGGGTTAGGGTAATGGTTAGTTTTAGGGTTAGGATTATTGTTTGCTTTAGGGTTAGGGTTTGTGTTAGTGTTAAGTTTAGGGTTAGGATTAAGATTATTGTTATGAAAAGGGTTAGGGTTTGTGTTAGGGTAAGGGTTACTGTTAGGGTTAGGGTTATGATTAGGATTACCATTAGGGTTATGGATATGGTTAGGGTTAAGGTTAGGGTTAAGGTTAGGGTTAGGAGTAGTGTAATATTTAGGGTTAGGGTTAGGATTAGGTTTGGTGTTGGGGTTAGAATTGGTGTTAGGGTTACTTTTAGGGTTAGGGTTAGGATTAGGTTTGGTGTTAGGGTTAGAATTGGTGTTAGGGTTATTTTTAGGGTTAGGGTTGGATTACGTTTAGCGTTACTGTTAGCTTTAGGGTTAGGGTTAGGTTTAGTGTTATGGTTAGCATTAGGATTAGAGTTAAGGTTAGGGTTAGTGTTAGCATTTGGGTTAGTGGTAGGGTTACTTTTAGTGTTCGGGTTATTGTTAGGGTTAGCATTAATGTTATATTTAGTGTTCGGTTTAAGGTTATGGTTGGGGTTAGGGTTAGTGTTTGGGTTAGTGTTAGGGTTACAGTAAGCTTTATTTTTGATGTTATGGTTAGGGATAGGTTTAGTGTTAGGTTTAGTGTCAGGGTTTGTATTATGGTTAGGGTTTGAGTTACTGTTGGGTTTACAGTTAAGTTTAGGATTACGGTTAAATTTAGGGTTAGTATTAGGGTTAGAGTTAGGGTTAAGTTTAGTGTTAGGGTTAGGACTATTGTTTAAGATAGGTTTAAGTTTAGGGTTAGGGTTCAGGTTAGGGTTAGGGTTATTTTTAGAGTTAGGGTTAGGTTCAGCTTAGGGTTAATATTAGGGTTACTCTTAGGGTTAGGTTAGTGTTTGTGATAAGATTAGGCTTAAGGTTATCGTTAGATTTATGGTTAAGATTAGAGTTAGATTTAGAGTTAGGCTTAGGGTTACAAATAGGGTTAGGATTAGTGTTAGATTTATGGTTAGGGTTAGGGTTACGGTTAGTCATAGGGTTAGGTTTGGGGTTAGGGATAGTGTTAGGGTTAGGGATAGGATTAGGGTTACTTTTAAGTTTAGGTTTACAATTTGTGTTCAGGTTAGTGTTATGGTTATGGTTAGTGTTAGGAATAGGGTTAGAGTTAGGGTTAGGGTTATGTGTATGGTTAAGGTTAGTTTGGGGGTTAGGGTAGGGTTAGGGTTCTGGTAAGTGTTAAGGTTAATTTTAGAATTGGTGTTAGGGTTTGGGTTAGGGTTAGTGTTAAGGTTAGTGTTAGGGTAAGAAGTATGATTTGTGTTAGGGTAAGGGTTAGGTTTAAGTTTTGTGTTAGGTTTAGAGTTGAAATTAGGGTTTTGGTTATGATTATAAAGAAGGTTAGAGTGAGGCTTAGGGTTGGGTTAGGGTTAATTTTAGGGTTATGGGTAGTTTAGGTATAGTGTTATGGTAAGGGTTAGGGTTAGTGTTAGGGTTAAAGTAAGGGTCAAAGATAGGGTTAGTGTTAGGTTTAGGGTTAGGCTTAGGGTTAGGGTAGGTGATAGGGTTTTTGTTGGGGTTATGGATAGTGTGAGGATTAGGGTTTGGATAGGTTTTAGGGATTGTTTTATTTTTAATTTTTATTTGTTATTCAAAACATTACAAAACTCTTGACATATCATATTTCATACATTCGATTCAAGTGGGTTATGAACTCCATTTTTACCCCCAAAACAGATTGCAGAATCACATCAATTACACATCCACATTTTTACATAATGCCATAATAGTATCTGTTTTATTCTGCTACCTTTCCTATCCTCTACTATCCCCCCTCCCCTCCCCTTTCATCTTCTCTCTCTACCCCATCTGTTGTAATTTAATTATTTCTCTTGTTTTTTCCCCTTCCCCCTCAAATTCTCTTATATGTAATTTTGTATATCAATGAGGGTCTCCTTCCATTTCCCTGCAATTTCCCTTTTCTCTCCCTTTCCCTCCCACCTCATGTCTCTGTTTAATGTTGATCTTTTCCTCCTGCTCTTCCTCCCTGCTCTGTTCTTAGTTGTTCTCATTATATCAAAGAAGACATTTGGCATTTGTTTTTTAGGGATTGGCTAGCTTCACTTAGCCTAATCTGCTCTAATGCCATCCATTTCCCTGCGAATTCCATGTTTCGTCATTTTTTAGTGCTGTGTAATACTCCATGTGTATAAATGCCACATTTTTTTTAATCCATTCATCTATTGAAGGGCATCTGGGTTGGTTCCACAGTCTAGCAATTGTGAATTGTGCTGCTATGAACATCGATGTGGCAGTATCCCTATAGTACGCTCTTTTAAGGTCTTCAGGGAATTGTCTGAGAAGGGCAATAGCTGGGTCAAATGGTGGTTCCATTCCCAGCTTTCCCAGGAATCTCCATACTGCTTTCCAAATTGGCCGCACCAATTTGCAGTCCCACAAGCAATGTACAAGAGTACCCTTTTCCCCACATTCTCTCTAGCATGTGTTGTTTGCCTTCATAATGGCTGCTAATATTACTGGAGTGAGATGGTATCTTAGGGTGGTTTTGATTTGCATTTCTCTGACTGCTAGAGATGGTGAGCATTTTTTCATGTACTTGTTGATTGATTGTATGTCGTCCTCTGAGAAGTGTCTGTTCAGGTCTTTGGCCCATTTGTTGATAGGGCTATTTGTTATCTTATTGTTTAATTTTTTTGAGTTCTTTGTATACTCTGGATATTAGGGCTCTATTTGAAGTGTGAGGAGTAAAAAATTTGTTCCTAGGATGTAGGCTCCTTATTTACCTGTCTTATTGTTTCTCTTGCTGAGAAAAAACTTTTTAGTTTGAGTAAGTACCATTTGTTGATTCTAGTTATTAACTGTTGTGCTATGGGTGTCCTATTAAGGAGTTTGGAGCCCGATCCCACAATATGTAGATTGGGGACAACTTTTTCTTCTATCAGGCACAGAGTCTCTGATTTGATATCAAGCTCCTTGATCCATTTTGAGTTAACTTTTGTGCATGGTGAGGGAAAGGGATTCAGTTTCATTTTGTTGCATATGGATTTCCAGTTTTCCCAGGACCATTTGTTGAAGATGCTATCCTTCCTCCATTGCATGCTTTTAGCCCCTTTATAAAATATAATAGAGTTGTAATTTTGTGGATTGGTCTCTGTGTCCTCTATTCTGTACCATTGGTCCACCCGCCTGTTTTGGTACCAGTACCATGCTGTTTTTGTTACTATTGCTCTGTAGTATAGTTTGAAATCTGGTATCGCTATACCTCCTGATTCACACTTCCTGCTTAGAATTGCTTTTGCTATTCTGCGTCTTTTGTTTTTCCATCTGAATTTTATGATTGCTTTATCTATTTCTACAAGAAATGACGTTGGGATTTTGATTGGCATTGCATTAAACCTATAGAGAACTTTGGGTAATATCGCCATTTTGATGATGTTCTTCCTATCCATGAACAGGGTATATTTTTCCATCTTCTAAGGTCTTCTTCTATTTCTCTCTTCAGGGTTCTGTAGTTTTCATTGTATAAATCTTTCACCTCTTTTGTTAGGTTGATTCCCAAGTATTTTATTTTTTTGAGGATATTGTGAATGGGGTGGTTGTCCTCATTTCCATTTCAGAAGATTTGTCGCTGATATACAGGAATGCCTTTGATTTATGTGTGTTGATTTTATATCCTGCCACTTTGCTAAATTCACTTATTAGCTCTATTAGTTTCTTTGTAGACCCTTTTGGGTCTGTTAGATATATTATCATATCATCCGCATATAGTGATAGTTTAAGTTCTTCTTTTCCTATTTGTATGCCTTTAAATTCTTTTGTCTGTCTAATTGCTCTGGCTAGTATTTCGAGGATTAAATTGAATAGAAATGGTGAGAGAGGGCATCCCTGTCTTGTTCCAGATTTTAGAGGGAATGCCTTCAATTTTTCTCCATTCAGAATAATGCTAGCCTGAGGCTTAGCATAGATTGCTTTTACAATGTTGAGGTAAGTTCCCGTTATCCCTAGTTTTTCTAGTGTTTTGAACATAAAGGGATGCTGAACTTTGTTGAATGTTTTTTCTGCATCTATCGAGATGATCATAGGGTTCTTATTTTTAAGTCTATTGATGTGATGAATAACATTTATTGATTTCCATATATTGAACCAGCCTTGCATCCCGGGGATGAATCCTACTTGATCATGGTGCACGATTCTTTTGATATGCTTTTGTATTCAATTTGCCAGGATTTTATTGAGGATTTTTGCATCTAAATTCATTATAGATATTGGTCTGTAGTTTTCTTTCTTTGAAGTGTCTTTGTCTGGTTTCCGGATCAGGGTGATGTTGGCCTCATAGAATGAATTTGGAAGAGCTCCTTCTTTTTCTATGTCTTGAAATAACTTGAAAAGTATTGGTATTAATTCTTCTTTGAAGGTTTTGTAAAACTGCTGTATACCCATCCGGTCCAGGGCTTTTCTTGGTTGATAGTCTTTTGATGGCTTCTTCAATTTCCTCCTTTGTTATTGGTCATTTAAATTGTGTGCATCTTCCTGACTCAATCTGGGGAAATCATATGACTTAAGAAATTTATCAATATCTTTGCTATCTTCTATTTTATTGGAATATAGGGTTTCAAAATACTTTCTAATTATCTTCTGTATTTCTGTAGTGTCCGTTGTGATATTGCTTTTTTCATCCCGTATGTTAATAATTTGAGCTCTCACTCTTCTTCTCTTTGTTAGCATGGCTAAGGGTCTGTCGATCTTATTCATTTTTTCAAATAACCAACTTTTTGTTTTATCAATTTTTTCAATTTTTGTTTGTTTGTTTGTTTCAATTTCGTTGATTTCTGCTCTGATTTTAATTATTTCTTGCCTTCTACTACATTTGGTGTTGTTTTGCTCTTCCTTTTCTAGGGTTTTGAGATGAAGTGTGAGTTCATTTATTTGTTGATTTTTCCTTTTTTTGAGGAATGAACTCCAGGAAATGAATTTCCCTCTTAAAACTGCTTTCATTGTGTCCCATACATTCCAATATGTTGTGTCTGTATTTTCATTCATCTCCAATAATTTTTTGATTTCCTCCTTTATGTCTTCTGTAACCCATTGATTATTCAGTAACATATTGTTCATTTTCCAGGTGATGCAGGATTTTTCCTTCCTTCTTTTATCATTTATTTCCAGTTTCATTCCATTATGATCAGATAAGTTGCATGCTATTATCTCCACACATTTATATTTACTGAGAGTTGTCCTATGGCATAATATATGGTCTATCTTTGAGAAGGATCCATGTGCTGCTGAGAAGAACGTGTATCCACTTGATGATGGTTGATATATTCTATATACGTCGGTTAAGTCTAGGTTATTGATTGTGTTATTGAGTTCTATAGTTTCTTTATTCAGCTTTTGTCTGGAGGATCTGTCCAATGGAGAGAGCGGTGTGTTGAAGTCACCCATAATTCTTGTGTTGTGGTCTATTTGACTCTTGAACTTGAGGAGAGTTTGTTTTTTGAACGTTGCAGCACCATTGTTTGGTGCACTTATATTGATAATTGTTATGTCTTGTTGGTGGATGGTTCCTTTTAACAGTATATAGTGTCATTCTTTATCCCTTTTGATTAACTTAGGTTTGAAGTTGATTTTATTCGATATGAGTATGGCCACTCCTGCTTGCTTCCGAGGACCATGTGAGTGGTATGATTTTTCCCAACCTTTCACCTTCAGTCTGTGTATGTCTTTTCCTATCATATGAGTCTCCTGAAGGCAGCATATTGTTGGATTTGTTTTTTTTTTAATCCATGTTATTAGCCTATGTCTCTTAATTGGTGAATTTAAGCCATTAACGTTTAAGGTTACTATTGAAATATGGTTAGTACTGCCCGTCATGCTTGTTTACTTATTTATTTTGATATGGCTAGTTTTTCATTTTTGATTATTTTTTCCTTCCCTTTACTGAGTTACCTCCCACTGTTAGTTTTGGGTGCTGTTTATCAATTCCTCTTCTTGTAGTGTTTTGCTCAAGATGCCTTGCAGTGCTGGTTTTCTGGCTGCAAATTCTTTTAACTTTTGTTTATCATGAAATATTTTAATTTCATTGTCAAATCTGAAGTTTATTTTTGCTGGATACAGTATTCTTGGTTGGAATACATTATTTTTTAGCATTTGAAATACGTTGTTCCAGGATCTTCTCGCTTTTAAAGTCTGTGATGAAAAATCAGCCGTTAACCTAATTGGTTTACCCCTGAAAGTAATCTGCCTCCTTTCTCTCGTAGCTTTTATTATTCTCTCCTTGTTCTGTATGTTGGATATCTTCATAATTATGTGTCTTGGAGTTGGTCTATTATGGTTTTGAATGTTTGGGGTCCTGTAAACTTCCAGGATTTGTCAATCCATTCCATCTTTCATATCTGGGAAGTTTTCTAGGATTATTTCATTCAATAGGTTGTTCATTCCTTTGATTTGAACCTCTATGCCTTCTTCTATCCCAATGACTCTCAAGTTTGTTTTTTTTTTTTTTTATGACATCCCATATCTCTTGGATAGATTGCTCGTGTCTTTTAAGCATCCTTTCTGTGTTGACTATATTATTTTCAAGTTGATAAACTTTGTCTTCATTATCTGATGTTCTGGCTTCTACTTGATCTAGTCTATTTGTAATATTCTCGTTTGAGTTTTTAATTTGGTTTATGGTTTCCCGCATTTCTAGGATTACTGTTTGATTTTTTTTAAATCTCTATTTCCTGGTAGAGCTCGTTCTTTGCCATTTGAATTTGCTTATTTAATTCGTTTTCAAAGTATACTTTCATTGTTTGAACTTGCTGTCTAAAGTCTTCTCTAAGATTCTGTTCCATCTGAGTTAGGTATGCCTTGAGTTCTTTCTCTGTCAATTTTTCTGATGCCTCTAGGTTCTCCTGTGTATTTAAGTTGTCCTGCATTGTTTGTACTCCTTTTATTCCCTTGTTTTTTCATGGTGCTCAAGTTACTTTCCAAATCTGTTTGACTGAGTGTTTCTGTTTTCTCCTTTAAATTTGTTTTGGTTTTTATAGTTCCACTATCTCTCCTTTGTGTTAGGAGACAATGTTTAGAGATGTTGGATTTAATTTTGATTTAAGGTAAATTCATTAGTTCCATTAAAGGCCTTCAGATTTTAATGGCATATAGAGAACTGAGGTTCGGACTTAGGATTTTATGTTAAGGTCGGGTGATTTGATGGTATGGAGGTTAGTATATGTTAGCTTTTTGGGGGGTTGCTCAAATGTAGGCAGATATTAATAAGAGAATAGACAGGAGTACTTGGGGTTAGTTAAGGGCTTAGGCAGACTATAGACCTATTCGTAGTATTCACCTATTTGCATTTAGTAAGTTATATGTAATCTGGGTGTTCATGCTTAAGAAGAAAGATGGGGAAAAGGTAAGATGCAAACCAAGAAAGAGAGAGGGAGAGAAGAAAGAAAGAGAAAAGAATAGAAAAGAAACGAAATGATGAACAATAATAATAATAAAATGCAGTAAAATAAAAATTATCATTGAAAAAAATACAATTGAAGAAAAAAATTAACAAAAAAACAAAAAAAATTAAAATTAAAAAATTTAAGAAGTAAAAAATTGAGAAAAGAGGGAAAAAAAGGGCGGGCACTGTTAGGTTTCTATTTTCTTCGCTTTCAGTAGGTGGTGCTATGCCTTCTGGGCCAAGATTTTGCCCTCTGGCTATAGGATACAGTCCGTGTGAGGCTGCTCCCTCCTCCGCCCCCCCCCCCCCCGTGTCTCTCAAAAACCTGTTAACTTAGGTTTATTCCTGGCCTCTCGTCTCCTGGCTTCTTCTGCTAGCCAGGCCTTCCCCAGTTTGATACCTCTCAGTAGTTCAAACTGTAATCTGGGCCTGCAGTTTGCTGGGTGTGGAGGGTGGCTATTGGGAACCGGCACCCTATTGTTATGATTTTTTCTGCTTGCCCCTCCCCCAGAGCTGGCAAGACAGGTTTCGTTTTCACCACTGATGGGAGGGGGAGTTGGAGGTCAGGTGTCTTTACTTTCCCCCACGTCTCTATGCAGGCTCGTTCTGATAATCCGTCCCCCGGAAAGCCGGGTAGAGATTTTATGTGAATTCCCCGCTGTATGGGAGATGGGCTAACACACACCTGTTTTATTGTTGCAATCTGCCGGAAACTGGCGATGGTGATGTCAGCTCTCCAAGATGGTGGCCGCTGGCTTCCTTGGTGGACTGTCAGGTGTGGGGGATAGAACTGGACTGCTTCCTTCCCCCGTCTCAAACCCCAAACTCAGCCCGGAGCTCAGTGAGGGCACAGCCAGCAGGACTCCACAGAATCCGCAGTGCTGTTTCTCTCTGCTTGCTGGCCGCTTCTCGGCGCGCCCCGCTGTCTGTAGCCGCGGGGTGGGCCGCCGAGATCCTGCCTCTCGTGCTGCGTGTCGTCCAGCCCCAAGTTAGGGCTTGTTTTAGGTTTAGGGTTAGGTTTAATTTCTGGTAGGGTTAGTGTTATAGTTAGTTATAGGGTTAGGGTTAGGGTTAGGGTTAGTGTTATGGTTAAGGTTAGTTTTAGGGTTAGAGTTAGGGTTAGGTTGGGGTAAGTGTTAGGGCAAGGTTTAGGGTTAGGGTTAGTGTATAAATTAGTGTTAGGGATAGGATTAGATTTAGTGTTAGGGTTAGGGTTAGGGTTAGGCTTAGGGTTAGGGATATGGTTAGAGTTAGTATTATGGTTAGTGTTAGTATTACTGTTATGGTTAGGGTTATGCTACATTTAGGGTTAGTGTTAGGGTTAGGTTTAGGTTAGTATTAGTGTGTTAGTGTTAGTGTTAGGGTTAGTGCTAGTTAAAAGTTAGGGTTAGTGTTAGGTTATGTTTAGGGTTATGTTTTGGGTAGGGGTGTTAGGGTTATGGTTATGGTTAGGGTTAGGGTTACGTCAAGTTTAGGGTTATGGTTAGGGTTAGGATTACTGTAAAGATTAGTGTTAAAATAGGGTTAGGGTTAGGGTTATGTTTAGTGTTGTGGTTATTGTTAATTTTAGTGTTAGTGTTAGTGTTAGAGTTAGGATTAGGGTTAGGGTGAGTGTTAGAGTTAGGGTTAGGATTTGTGTTAGTGTTATGGTTAGGATTATGTTTAGGGTTATGGTTACATTTAGGATTAGCCTTAGGGTTTGGTTACGGTTAGGGCAGGGCTAAGGTAAGTGTTAGGGTTCGTTTAAGGGTTAGGATTAGGGTTAATGTTAGGGTTATGTTTAGCTTTACGGTTAGGTTAGGGTTAGGTTTAGGGTTAGGGTTCGTGTTAGGGTTAAGGTTAGGGTAAGTGTTAGCTTTAGGTTTATGGTTATGGTTATGGTTAAGGTTAGTGTTAGTGTTAGGGTTAATGTTATACTTAGGTTTAGAGTTAGTGTTAAGGTTAGGGTTAGGTTTACAGATAGATTTAGGTTTAGGGTTAGGTTTAGTGATATTGTTATGGTTAGGTTTAAGTTTAGGATTAGGGTTAAGGTTATATTTAGGAATCGTATTAGTGTTAGGGTTAGTTTTAGGGTTAGGATTAGGGATTCTTTAAGGGTTAGGGTTAGGGTTATGTTAGGATTTTTATTAGGATTACGTGTAGGGTTAGTGTTAGGGTTAAGGTTAGGGTAAAAATTAGGGTTACGTTTTGAGTTACAATTAGAGTTTGTGTTAGTGTTATTTTTAGGGTTAAGGTTAATGTTAGGATTAGGTTTTAGATTAGTGTAAGGTTTAGCATAAAGTTTTGTGTAGGGGTTATGATTAGGGTTATCATTAGGGTTATGATAAAGATTAGGATTAGGGTTAGAGTTAGGTTGAGGCTTAGGTTTAGGTTAGGGTTAGTATTAGGGTTAGAGACAGTGTTAGCATTAGGGTTAGGGTTAAGATTAGTGTTAAATTTAAGGTTAGTGTTTGGGTTAAATTAGGATTAGGGTTAGGGTTATGGTTCGTGTTAGGTTAAGGTTACGGTTTGTGTTAGTTTTAGGTTTATGTTTATAGTTAGGGTTAGGGTTAGGGTTAGTGTTTTGGATAGTTTTAGGGTTATTGTTATAGTTAGTGTTAGGTTAGGGGTCGTGTTAGTGTTAGGGTTAGTGTTATGGTTAGTAATAATGTTATGGTTAGAGTTAAGGTTAAGGTTAGGTTTAGTGTTTAGGTTACGTTTAGAGTTAGGTTTAGCATTAGTGCTAGTGTTAGGGTTACTGTTAGTGTTAGGTATCAAATTAGGTTTAGGGTGAGGCTTATTGTTAGTGTCAGGGTTAGGTTTAGCTTCAGGTTTAGGTTTATGGTTGGGGTTAGGGTTAGTGTTTGATTTAGGTTAAGGTTAGTATTTGGTTTAGGGTTTGTATTAGGGTTAGGGGTTGTATAAAGTTTAGGGTTAGGTAGAGTGTTATGGTGAGGTTTAGTGTTAGAGTTAGGTTTGGGTTCAAGGTAGGGTTAGGGTTTGTGTTTCGGTTAGGGTTAGTGTTATTGTTAAGTTTAGGGTGAGGGTTAGAGTTAGGGTTAGGTTTAGTTTTAGTATTAGATTAGGGTTAGGATTATGGGTAGTGTTAGTGTTAGTGTGAGGTTTAGGGTTAGGGATAGACTTATGGTTAGGGTTAGGGTTAGGGTTAGTGTTAGTTACAGAATTACAGTTAGGGTGTTATGTTTAGGGTTAGATTTAGGGTTAGGTTTAACGTTAGGTTTAGAGTTAGGGTTAAGGTGAAGGTTAGTTTTAGGGTTAATGTTAGGGTTAAGTTTATTATTAGTGTTTGGGTTAGGTTTATGTTTAGGGTTAGCATTAGGGTTAGGGATAGTTTTAGGGTTAGTTTTATGGTTAAGGTTAGTGTTAAAATTAGGGTTATGTTTAGGGTATGGTTAATGTTAGGGTTGCGGATAGGGTTTGGGTTAGAGTTAGAGATAAATTTTGGGTTAGGGTTAGTGTTACATTAGGGTTAGGGTTAGGGTTAGGGTTTGGTTAGGGTTAGGGTTATGGTAAGGGTTAGGTTAGGCTTAGGGTTGGAAGTAGGGTTGCAGTTAGGGGTTAGGGTTAGTGTTAGGATTAGTGTTAGGTTTAAGGTTAGGATTAGGGTTTGTGTTACATTGAGGGTTAGCTTTACGTATTGTGTTAGAGTTTGGGTTAAGGTTAGTGTTAGGATTAGTGTTAGGATTAGGGTTAGGATTAGATTTGTGTTAGGGTTAGTGTTTTGGCTATGGTGAAGTTAAGGGTAAGTTTTATGGTTAGGGTTAGTTTTATGGTTACAGTTAAGGTTAGGGTTAGGGTTAGGATTAGGTTTAGGGTTAGGGTTAGGTTTATGGTTAGGATTAGGGTTAGCATTAGTGTTATGTTAGCATTAGGGTTAGGGTTAGGACTAGTGTTTGTGTAAGGGTTAGAGTTAAGTTTAGGGTTAGTATTAGGATTACGTTTAGTGTTAGGGTTTGGTTTAGGGTTAGGGTTAGTGTGAGGTTTAGGGTTAGTGTTAGGGTCAGGGTTAGCTTTAGGTTTAGGGTTAGGGTAAGGGTTATATTAAAGTTAGGATTTGGCTTAGGTTTTGTGTTAATGTTAGGGTTAGGATTAGTGTTATGGTGAAGTTTAGTGTTAGGGTTAGTTTCAGTTTAGGGTTAGGTTTAGGGTTCATGTTAAGTTTAGGATTAAGGTTAGTGTTAGCTCCAGGTTTAGGGATAGATTTAGAGTTAGGGTTAGGTTTAGTGTTATTGTTAGTGTTAGGTTAGTGTTAGTTAGGTTTAGAGTTAGTGTTAGTGTGAAGTTTAGGGTTAGGATTTGGTTTAGTGTTAGGGTTAGTGTTATGGTTCAGGTTAGGGTTAGGGTTCGTGTTAGGGTAAGGGTTAGGGTGAAAGTTAGGTTTAGATTTAGATTTACGGTTAAAGTTAGTGTTAAGGTTACAGTTAGGGTAAGGGTAAGTGTTAGTGTTTGGGTTAGAATTATAATTAGGTTTAGGGATAGAGTTAGGGTTGGATTAGGGTTAGTGTTAGGTTTAGGGTTAGGTTTAGGGTGAGGGTTAGAGTTAGGGTTTCAGTTAGGATAAGGTTTAGGGTTATTTTTAGTGTTAGGGGTAGGGTTAGTGTTATGTTTAGATGTGAGTTAGATTTAGGGGTAGGTTTACAGTTAGGATTAGGTTTAGGGTTAGGTTTAGGGTTAAGTTTAGTCTTAGATTTAGGTTTGGAATTAGGGTTAGTGTTAGCGTAGGGTTAGGGTTAGAGTGAGGGTTAGGCTTAGGGTTAGGGTTGGTTTAGGGCTATGGTTAGAATTAGGGTTAGTCTTAGAATTAGGGTTTGTGTTAGGGTTAGCATTAAAGTTTGTGTTAGGTTTAAGGTTAGGTTTAGGATTAAAGGTTGTGATATCGCTAGGGTAGGGGTAAGGGTTAGTGTTAAGATGTGAGTTAAGGTTAGTGTTAGGTTTAGGTTTAGGTTTAGGCTTAGGGTTAGAGTTGGTGTTAGGTTTAGGGTTACGTTTAGTGTTAGCGGTTTGGTTAAAATTTGTGTTGGGTTTACAATTAGGGTTAGAATTAATTAGGGTTAAGTATAGTTTAGGGTTAGGGTTATGGTTTGAATTATGGTTTGTGTTAGGGTTGGGGTTATGTTAGGATTAGGGTTAGGGTTAGGTCTAGTGTTAGAGTTAAGGATAGGGTTAGGGTTAGGTTTAGTGTTAGGTTTCTGGTAAGGTTTTGGGTTAGATTTAGGGTTACAGTTAGTGATATTTTTAGGGTTAGGTTTATGGTTAGTGTTTGTTTAGACTTAAGTTTAGGTTTAGGGCTTGGGTTAGGGATATGTTAGGGATAGGGTTAGGCTTAGGTTTAAAATTAGTGTTTGGATTAGGGTTAGAGTTATGTTTATGGTTATTTTTAGGGCTATTGTTAGGTTAGGGTTACATTTAGGGTGAGGTTTAGGGTTAGTTTTAGTGTTAGATTATGGTTAGGTTTAGAGTCACGATTAGGGTTAGGGTTAGGGTTAAAGTAGGTTTGGGGTTAGGGTTAGGGTTAGTGTTAGGGTTAAAGTAAGAGTTAGGGTTAGGGTTAGTGTTTGGGTTAGGTTTAGGGTAAGGATTTGTGTTAGGGTTAGGGTTATGTTAATGGTTAGGGTTAAAGTAAGGTTTAGGGTTAGGTTTGGGCTCTGTGTTGGTTTAAGTTTAGCATTAAGGTTAGTGTTTGTTTTAGGGTTAGGGTTTGTGTTAGTGTTAGTGTTAGGGTTAATTTTAGGGTAATGGTTAGGATTAGGTTTATGTTTAGGGTTAGGGTTACTGTTAGGTTTAGGGTTATTTTTAGGGTTAGGTTTAGGGTTAGGGTTAGGATTAATGTTATGTTTAGTGTTAGGTTTAGGGTTAGGGTTAGTGTTAGGGTTAGTGTTATCTTTACTATTAGGGTTAAATTTATGTTTAGTGTTAGGGTTAGGATTAGGGTTAGTGTTAGTATTAGGGTTTGGGTTAGGATTAGGGTTATTTTTAGGGTTAGGGTTAGTGTTAGGGTTAAGGTTTGGGTCATGTTTATGTCTAGTTACGTGTAGGTTTAAGGTTAGTGTTAGGGTTAGTGTTAGGGTTCAGGTTATGTTTTTTGTTAGGGTTAGGGTTTGTGTTAGGGTTAGGGTTAGGGTTAGTTTTAGTATTAGGTTTAGGGTTAGGTTTAATGTTATTGTTACATTTAGGTTAAGGCTTAGGTTTAAGTTTAGGGTTAAAATTGGGTTAGGTTTATTGTAAGGGTTAGTGTTAAGGTAAGTGTTAGGGTTAAGATTAGGGTTAGTGTTATTGTTAGGTTTAGAGTTAGGGTTAGGGTTAGGTTTGGGGTTAGTGTTATTGTTAGGGTTTGTGTTAGTGTTAGTGTTAGTATTAGGTTTAGGTTTGTATTTAATGTTATTGTTAGGGTTAGGGTTAGAGTGAGGATTAGTGTTAGGGTTAGGGTTCATGTTATGATTAGTGTTAGTGTTAGGTTTAGGGTTAGGGTTAGTGTTAAGTTTAGGTTTAGGGTTATGGTTCGGAATAGTGAGAGTTAGGGTGAGTGTTTGGGTTAGTGTTAGTGTTAGTGTTAGGGTTTGGGTTAGTGTTAGTGTTAGGGTTTGTGTTCAGGTTAGGTTAGTGATAGGGTTAGGTTTAGATTTAGGATTAGTGTTAGTGATAGGCTTAGGGTTAGAGTAAGTTTTAGGGTTAAGATTGGGGTTAATTTAGTGTTATGTTTAGGGTAAGGGTTAGAATTAGAGTTACGTTTAGTGTTAGGGTAAGTGTTAGTTTTAATTTTAGTTTTAGTTTAGTGTTAGGGTTAGGGTTACTTTTAGAATTACGTGTCGATTTAAGGTTAGTGTTAGGGTTAGTGTTAGGTTTCGGGTTATGGTTTGTGTTAGCTTTATGGTCAAGGTTAGGGATTGTGTTAGGGTTGATGTTAGAGTTAGGATTATGGTTAGGGTTATCGTTAGGATTAGGGCTATATTTAGGGTTAGGATTAGCTTTAGGGTTAGTGTTAGGGTTAGTGTTAGGTTTAGGGTTGGGGGTAGGGTTAGCCTTAGTGATATGTTTAGGGTGGGGTTAGGTTTAGTGTTAGTGTTAGGTTTAGTATCACTGTTCATGTTAGAGATAGGGTTAGGGTTAGATTTAGGGCTATGATTAGGAATTGGGTTAGGTTAGGTTCAAGGTTATGAGGTGGGTTAAGGTTTATGTTAGGGTTAGGATTATGCTTAGTTTCAGTGCTATGGTTAGGGTTAGGTGTAGGGATAGGTTTACAGTTAGGGCTAGGGTTAGTGTTAGATTTAGTGTTAGGGTTCTGTTTATGGTTAGTTTTAGTATTAGTGTTAGGTCTATGGTCAGGTTTAGGGTTAGTGTTAGGACAAGGTTTAGGGTTAGGTTTGGGGGTTGGGTTAGTTTTAGGTTTAGGGTTACGGTTTGGGTTAAGGTTACGTTTAGTGTTAGGGTTAGGGATAGGTTTCAGATTAGGGTTAGGGATAGTTTTAGTATTTGGGTTAGGTTTAGGGTTAGGGTTAGTGTTAGGGTTAATGTTAGGGTTAGGGATATGGTTGGTGTTAGGGTTATGGATAGGTTTTGTGTTAAGTTTAGGTTAGAGTTACAGTTTTGGGTTAGTTTTAGGGTTACAAGTGGGTTAGGGTTAGTTTTAGGGTTAGGGTTTTAGTTAGGGTTAGGATTAGTGTTAGGGTTTGGTTTAGGTTTAGGTTTAGGGTTACTGTTAGCATTAGGGTTAAGGAGAGGATTATGGTTGGCTTTAGGGTTAGTGTTAGTGTTAGGATTAGGGTTACTTTTAGGGTTAGGTTTAGGTTTAGGGTTAGCTAAGGGTTAGGGTTAAAGTTAGCGTTCGTGTTAGGGTTAAGTTTAGGGTTGAGGTTAGTGTTAGGGTTAGGGTTAGGTTTAGGGTTAGGGTTACTCTTAGGGTTCGTTTTAGGGTTAGGGTTAGCATTAGGGATAGGATAAGTGTTAAGGATAGAATTAGGGTTATGGTTAGATTTAGTGTTAGGGTTAGGATTAGGTTAGGGTTTTGGTTAGGTTTAGGGGTAGAATTAGTGTTAGGTTTAGGGTTAGGGTTATTGTTTGTGTTAGAGTTTGGGTTAAGTAAGGGTTACGGTTTGGGTTAGGTTAGTGTAAGTGTTATGGTTTTGGTTAGGATTTGTGTTAGGGTTAGGGTTAGAGTTAGTGTTAGGATTTGGTTTAGGGTTAAGTTTAGGGTTAGTGTTAGGGTTAGGGTTAAGTTTAGGGTTAGTGTTAGGGTTAGGGTTAGGGTTAGGTTTAGGGTTAGTGTTAGGTTTAGGGATAGGTTTAGTGTTAGTGTTAAGGTTAGGGTTAGGTTTTGGATTAGGGTTAGGGTTAGCAGTAAGTTTAAAGTTAGGGATCTTGTTCGGGTTAGGGTTAGGTTCATGATTAGGGTTAGTGTTAGTGTTAGGATTAGGGTTATGAATACTGTTAAGGTTCGGAATAGGTTTAGGGTTAGGATTAGTGTTAGTTTTATGGTTAGGGTTAGGGTTAGTGTTACGATTAGGGTGGGAACCTAGGTTAGTGTTAGTGTTAGGTTTAATTAGAATTAGGGTTAGGTTGGGTTTTGTGTTAGAGCTACTAACCCTAGCTTAGGGTTAGGGTTAGGGTTATACTTAGGCTAAAGGTTAGGTTTTGAGTTAGGTTTAGGTCTAGGACGAGGTTAGGTTTATTTTTATGGTCAGGGTTTAGGGTTAGGGCTACATTTTTCATTAGGGTTAGAATTAGGTTTAGGGTAATAGAGTGGGTTAGATGTAAGGTTAGCTTTTTGGTTAAGGTTAGGTTTATGTTTAAGTTTAGTTTTAGGGCTAGGTTTACTGTTGGTTTTAGAGTAAGAGAGTTTGAGTTAGGGTTAAGTCTCTGTCAAGGTTATGTTTAGGGTTTTGTCTAGGGTTAGGTTTATGGTTTGGGTTAGGGTTTCAGTTAGGGTTAGGGATATGGTTATCATTAGGGTTAGGGTTAGAGTTAGGGTAGTGCTAGGGTTAGAGCTAGTGTTAGGTCTAGGGTTAAGTTTATGAATAGGTCTATGGTTAGGGTTATGGTTAGGGATAGTGCTAGGCTTATGTTTAGGCTGAGGTTTAGGCTTTGAGCTTTGGTTATGACTAAGGTGAGGGTTAGGCTTAGGGTTAGGACAAGGGTTAGGTTTAGGGTGAGGGTTATGCTTAGGGTAGGTTTAGGCCTCGATTAGGTTTAGGGTTGTTTAAGTTTTGTGTTAGGTTTAGGCCTAGAGTTAGTGCTATGTGTAATGTCAGATCTAGGATTCTCATTAGGGCTAGTTTAGGGTTAGGGTTATGGATAGGTCTAGTTTTATGTTTAGGTTTTGGGTTAGGGTCAGGTTTAGAGCTAGGTTTAATGTTAGTGTCAGGGCTAGTGTTCAGGTTAAAGTTAGGGTTAGGGTGAAACCAGAATAGGACTAGGGTTAGGTATAGTGGTAGGGTTAGTGTTTGGTTTAGGTTATGTGTTATTATTAGGGCTAACACTAAGTTTGTTTAGGTCAAGGGCTAGAGTAATAGCAAGATTTAGGATTAGGTTTAGGTCTAGGGTTAGTATTCGTGTTAGCTTTAGGTATAAGCTTACTGGTAGGGCTAGTTTCAGGGTACCGTTTCGGTTTAAGGTCAGGTTTAGACCTATAATTAGTGTTAGGGTCAGGTTAGGGTGAGGTTTGGGGATAGGGTTAGATCTAGAATGAGGGCTAGTGTTAGGAGAAGTAATAGGGTTATTGTTTGGGTTTGGCTAAGGATTGGGATTAGGACTAGAGGTAGAATTATGAATAGGGTTTGGCTTAGGGTAATGGATAGTATTAGAGCTAGGGTTATGGCTAGGATTAGGGTTAGGTTTAGGGCTAGTTTTAGGGTTATGATTAGGGGTAAATATAGAGTAAGGGCTCAGATTAGGGCTATTTTTGTGTTAGAGTTAGGGCTAGGGTTTGGGTAAGGCCAATGTAAGAACTAGGGTTACAATTAGGGCTTGTTTTAGGGTTAGGGTTTCGGCTAGGTCTAGTGTTAGCATTACTTTTAGGGTTAGGGTGATATCTAGAACTAGGGTTTGTATTTGGATATGAGTCAGGGTTAGGGTTAGTTTTAGGCTAGGACTTGAATAGAGATCAGGTTATGGCTAGTTATGGGTTAGGATTTGTTTTAGAGCAATGGCTTGGTTTTGTTTTAGGGCTAGGGCTTGGATTAGAGCTAGTTTTAGGATTAGTGTTAGAGCTAGTGGTAGAATGAGGTTTATGTTTAAGATTAGGGTTAGATTTAGAGTTATGGTTAGATCTAAGGTTAGGGCTATGGTTAGGGTTAGGGCTCAGTTTAGGGCTATTGTGAGGGTTATGGTAATGAATAATGTCATAAATAGAAATAGGGCTAGGGTGTAAGTTAGAGTTAGTCTTAGGGTTAGGGTTAGAGATAGGTTTAAGTTTTGGGTATAAATATTACTTGGATTAGCACTATGATTAGTGTTATGGTTAGGCCTATGGTTAGGGATAGGGTTAGGGTTAGTTTTAGGGGAAGGGATGGGGTTATATATCTAGGTTTAGTGCTAGGGCGTGGGTTATATTTAGGGATAGGGCTAAGGTGAGGGTTTGGGTTAGGATTAAGTCTAGGTTTAGGGCTAGGATGTAGGATAGGATTTGTGTTAGTGTTAGGGCTAGGATTAGGGCTAGGGATAATGTCAGGTCTAGGGTTACAATTAGGATTAGTTTTAGGGTTAGGGTTTTGGCTAGGTCTAGTGTTAGCATTAGTTCTAGGATTAGGTTGATATCTAGAACTAGGGTTTTTGTTTAGATATGAGTCAGGGTGAGTGTTAGTTTTAGACCTAGGACTCGAATAGAGATCGGATTATGGCTAGTTGTGGGTTAGGGTTTGTTTTAGAGCAATGGCTTGGTTTTGTTTTAGGGCTGGGGCTTGGATTCGGGCTAGTTTTAGGATTAGCAATAATGTTAGAACTAGTGGTAGAATGAGGTTTATGTTTAAGATTAGGGTTAGATTTAGAGTTATGGTTAGATCTAGGGTTAGGGCTATGGCTAGGGTTAGGACTAAGGTTAGGGCTATTGTGAGATTTACAGTAACGAGTAGTGTTATAAATAGAAATAGGGCTAGGTGTGAGTTAGAGTTAGTCTTAGGGCTAGGGTTAGAGATAGGGTTAAGTTTTGGGTACAAATATTGTTTGGATTAGGGTCAGTATTAGTTGTACGGATAGGGTTAGGACTAGGTGTAGCATTAAAATTTGGTTTAGGTTAAGGGTTAGTATTAGGGCTACAGCTCAGTTTTATTTGTGGGCTATGGCTAGGGTTAGGGATAGTTTTCAAATTAGAATTAGAGTTAGGGCTAGTGTTAGGGTGAGGTTTAGGTTTAGAGTTAGGGTTAGATTTAGATTTAGGGTTAGTTCTAGGTTTAGAACTATGGCTAGGTTTAGGACTAAGATTAAGGCTAGTGTTAGGGTTAGGCAATAGATAAGTTTGGTACTAGAAATAGGTCTCGGGCTAGAGTTAGGGTTAGTCTTAGGGATTCAGTTAGAGTTAGGGTTACAGTTAGCAATAAATTAGGGCTAGGGTTAGAGCTATGTTTAGTGTTAGGGTTAGGCCTAGGGTTAGGGCTAGGGTTAGTATTAGTGATAGGCTTAGGGCTAGGGTTAGGAATAGGGGAAAGGATGTGGTTATACCTAGCTTCAGAACTAGGGCGAGGGTTGAAATTAGGGTTTGAGATAGGGTTAGGGTTTAGGTTAGGAATAAGGCTAGGTTTAGGGCTATGATGAGGGCTCGAGTTTGTGTTAGGTTTAAGGCAAGAATTAGGTAGAGTGCTAATGTCATGTCTAGGATTATGGTTAGGGATACTGTTAGGGTTAGTTTTATGGCTAGGCCTAGTTTAAGGGTTATGATTAGGGTAAGGGTCAGTTAAGAGCTAGGTGTGTTATTAGAGTCAATGTCTTGCTCAGAGTTTGGGTTAGGTTTTGGTTTATTTTTAGGGCTTGAATTAGCATTAGGGTTAGGTTTAGAGTAATTGATAGGGTTAGGTTTAGTGTTCAGTTTAGTTTTAGGTAAAAATTAGTTTAGTGTTAGCGATAGGCTTAGGGTTAGGCCTAAATGGATAGGGTTAGATTTAGTTTTAGGACTAGTGTTAGTGTTAGGTTTAGCGTAACTGTTAGGGTTTTAGCTTGGATTAGGACTATGACAAGGGTTAGGTTTATGGTTAGGTATAGGGTTAGGTTTACAGTTAGGGTAAGTGTAGGTTTAGGGTTAGGATTAGGGTTATGTTTACATTTAGGGTGAGAGTAGGTTTAGGGTTAGGTTTAGTGTTATCATGATGTTTATAGTTAGGGTTAGGGTAATGGGTGTGGTTAGAGGTATGTTTAGAACTGTTTAGGTTAGGCTTATGTTAAGGGTAATGAATAGGTTTAAGTCTAAGGTTATAATTAGGATTAGGGCAAGGGTTAGGGTCAGGTTTAGATCTAGGGTTATTGTTAGGGTTAGGTTTAGGGTAAGTGTTAGGGTTTGAGCTATGTTTAGGGCTAGGGTGATGGTTAGGGTTAGTGTCAGGTTTAGGTTCAGGATTAGGTTTAAGTTTAGGGCTAAGGTTATCATTAGGTTTAGGGTTATTTTTAGGGTAATAGATAGGGTTAGAGCTAGATTTATGGCTAGGATTATAGTTAGGATTAAGTCTAGGGTTAGGTTTAAATTTAGGGCTAGTTTTAGGGTTAAGGTTAGGTTTAGGGTAATCGTTAGGGCTAGGGTTAGGTTTAGGGTTAAAATGAGGTGTAGGGCTCAGTTTAGGGATAGGTTTTGGGTTAGATTAGGGCTACGGCTAATGTAAGAACTAGAGTTATTATTAGGGCTATTTTTAGGTTTACGGTTTGGGGTAGTAATAATTTTAGGTTTAGGTATACTTTTAGGGTGATGTTAGAGCTAGGGTTAGTGTAAGGTCAGAGTCAGGCTCATGGTTAGTTTTAGGGTTAGTTAGAAATGGAATTAGGGCTAAGGTTAGGGCTAGGTGTAGGGTTAGGTTTTGGTTTAGGTTAAGAGTTAGGGTTAGGGCTATGGCTTGGTTTTGTTTTAGGGCTTGAACTAGATTAGAGCTGGTTTTAGGATTAGTGTTAGTGTTAGGGCTAATGTTAGTGTGAGGTTTAGTCTTAGTGTTAGGGTTGGACTTAGATTTATGGTTAGTTCTAGGGTTAGGGCTAGGGCTAGTGTCAGGGCTAAGGTTAGGATAAGTGTTAGGTTTATGTTAAGGGATATGGTTAGATCTAGTAATAGGGATAGGGCGAGAGAGTTAGTCTTAGTGCTAGTGGTAGGGTTAGGGTTAAATTAGGGCTAAGATCAGGATTAGTGTAAGTGATAAGTCTAGGGTTATAGTTAGGGTTAGATTTCGGGGAAGGGATGGGGTTATAGCAAGGTTCAGAACTAGGGCAAGATAGGGCTAGAGTTAGGTTTTGGGTTAGGATCAATGCTAGGTTTTATGGCTAGGATGAAGGCTAGCATTTGTTATGGCAAGAATTGAAGCTAGGGGTAATATCAGGTCGAGGGTTATGCTTAGGGATTGTTTGGGAGTAAGATTTATGGCTTCGTCTAATTTCAGAGTTAGGTTTAGGGTGAGGTTCAAGTTGAGAGCTAGGGATATTTTAATAGAGTCAGGTTTTGGGTTTGGGTTAGGTTGAGGTTTAGGGTTATGGCTCAAATTAGCATTAGTTTTGAGATAAGGTTAGGGTAATGGATAAGGTTAGGTTTAGGCTTCAGGTTAGTTTTAGGGCTCAGGTTAAATTTAGTTAATGGATAGGGTTAGGGTTAGGCCTCGGGTTAGCATTAGGTTTATGGTTATCATTAGGGTAATGGATAGGTTTGAGCTAGGGTTAGAGCTAGTGTTATGTTTAGAATTAGGGCTAAAGTTAGGGTTAGGGTTAGGGTTAAGGCTAGGGTTAGGTGTAAGGTCTGGGTTAGGGTTTGAGCTAGGGTTAGTGCTAAAGATAGGGTTAGGTTTAGTATTAGGTCTAGGGTTAGGATTAGGGTTACAATTAGGGTTAAGGTAATGGACAGGTTTAGATGTTGGGTTAGGTTTAGAGTTAGGTTTAGGTTTAGGACTAGGGTTAGTGTTAAGTTTAGCATAATTGTTAGAGTTTGAGCTAGGGTTAGGACTATGACAAGGGATAGGTTTATGGTTAGGTGTAGGGTTAGGTTTACAGTTAGTGTTAGAGTAGGTTTAGGGTCAGGGCTAGGGTTATCATGACATTTATGTTTAGGGTTAGGGTAATGAATGGGTGGGGTTAGAGCTAAGGTTAAGTCTAGTTTTTAGTTTAAGATTAGGGCTAGGGTTAGGGTTAGGGTTAGTCTTATCATTTTCTTATGGTTAGATTAAGGGTAAGGGTCAGGGATTGAGTAAGTGTTAGGGCTAGATTGAGGCTTTAGGTTAGAATCATGGCTAGGGATAGAGTTAAGGTTAGGGTTAGGGTTAGGGCTAGGTTTAGCCTTAGGTTTAGGGTTATGGTTAGGGTAATGGATAGAGTTAGAGCTAGGGTTTGGCCTATGGTTATGTTTAGGATTAGGGCTAGGATTGGGTTTAGGTTTTGGGCTAGGGTTATGTTTAAGGTAAGGGCTAGGGTTTGAGCTAGTGTTAGTGACAGGGCTAGGTCAAGGATTAGGTTCAGCTTTAGATATAGGGACAGGATTATGTTAGGTTTAGGGTTAGTGTTAAGGTTATGGCTAGGGTTATCATTAGGGTTAGGATAAGGGTTAGGGTCATGGATATGACTAGATGTAGTTTTAGGTTTAGGGTTAGATTTAGTTTTAGGGTTAATGTTAAGGCTTCAGTTATGTTCAGTTTTATGGTATGGGTTAAGTTTGAGCTAGGGTTAGGGCTATGGCGAGTGTTAGCTTTAGGGTTAGGTCTATTTTTAGTTTTCTATTTAGGGTTTGGGTTACGGTTAGGGTTAAGGTTAGGGTTATCAATACAGTCATGTGTAGGTTTGGGTAAGGTGTAGGTTTAGAGCTAGGTTTAGTGATAGGGTTAAGTTTAGGTTTAGGGCTAGGGTTAGTGTTTAGAGTAAGGTATAGGTCTAAGTTTATATTTATGGTAAGGCTTAGGCTTTGAGTAAGGTTTAAGAATAAGGCTAGGGTTAGGTTTAAGGTTAGGGTTTGGGCAAGGGTTAGGGTTGGTCTTATGCTTAGGGCTAGATTTAGGCCTAGAATTCACTCTCGGTTTTGTGTTAGGTTAAGGCGTAGTGTTAGGGCTATGCATAATGTAAGAGCTAGAATTATGATGAGGGCTAGTTGTAGGGTTAGGGTTATGGTTATGTCTAGTGTTAAGTTTAGTTTTTCATTTACTGTCAGGTTTAGAAATAGGTTTAGTTTTAAAGGCAGGGTAAGTGTTCAGGTTAGAGTTAGAATTAAGGTTAAAACCAGAATTGGGACTAGGTTTATGTCTAACGGTAGGGTTAGTCTTTGCGCTAAGATGTGATTGTTAGGGCTAAGGCTAGGATTTTGTTTAGGTGTAGAACTAGAGTTAAAGCTAGATTTAGGATTAGGTTTAGATTTAGGGCTAGTGATAGGGTCTAGTTTAGGTTTAAGGTTACTGCTAGGGCTAGTGTTACGATTTGGTCTAGCGTTAGGGTCAGGTTTAGACCTAGGTTAGTGTTATGGTAAGAATAAGGGTCAGGTTGAGGGTTAAGTTTTGGGATAGGGTTAGAGCTTGAATGAGGGCTAGTGTTAGGGCTATTAATGTGGTGAGAGTTTTGATTAGCCTGAGGATTAGGGATAGGTCTAGGGTTACCATTAGTGTTAGGGATTGCTTAGGGTTAGGGATAGGGTTAGAGCTAGTGTTAGGGGTATTGTTAGGGTTAGGGGTAAAGTTAGGTGTAGGTCTCGGATTAGGGCTAGTTTTTGTGTTAGCATTCAGCTAGGGTTAGGACAACAGGTAATATAAAAACCAGGGATACAATTAGGATTAGCTTTAGGGTTAGGGTTAGGGGTAGTTCTAGTGTTAGTGTTAGATTTAAGGTTAGGATTATTTAGAGCTAGAGTTACTTTTAGGATAGGAGTCAGGGTCAGAGTTAGTTTCAGGGTTTGAGTTAGAACTCGAATTAGTGCTAGGTTTACTATTAGGGTTCTGTTTAAGGTTAGCACCATGTTTAGAGCTAGGGTGTGTGTTAGGATATGAGTCAGAGTCAGGGTTAATTTTAAGGTTAGGGTTAGGACTCCATTAGGGCTAGGATTAGTTCTTGTAGTAGTTTAACGTTTGGTTTAAGTTAATTTTTAGGGTTAGGTCTATTGCTCGGTTTTGCTTTAGTCCTTGCATTAGGGTTAGGGCTAATTTTAAAATTAGTATTAGGGTTAGAGCTAGTGTTAGTGCTAGACTTAGATGTAGGTTTAGGGTTACATTTAAAGATAGGTTTAGATCTAGTATTAGGCTAGGATTAAGGATAGGGCAGGGGTTAGGGCCACTGTTAGAGTTATGGTAAGGGATAGGCTTAGAACTAGGGATAGGGCTAGTGTTAGAGTTATAGTTAGTGATAGGGCTAAAATTAGAGTTAAGGTTTGGGATAGGGTTAAAGTAGGGCTAAGACAAGGGCTATGGTTAGTGTTTATCTTAGGCCTAGTGATAGGGGTAGGGTTAGGTTTAAGTTTAGGATAAAGAATGGTGTTATAGCTAGGTTTAGAAGAAGGGTGAGGGTTAGAGTTGGAGTTAGGGTTATAATTAAGGCTAGATTTAGGGCTAGGATGAGGTATAGTGTTTGTTTTAGATTCAGGGCTAGGATTAGTGCTTGGGCTAATATCAGGTCTAGGGTTATGTTTAAAGATAGTTGTAGGGTTAGGCTTATTTGCTACATCTAGTGTAAGGGTTATTTTTAGTGTTAGGGTCAGGTTTAGAGCTCGGGGAATTTTTAGGATTAGGATTTGGCTTAGGTAAGGATTTAGGTTTATGGCTCAAATTAGCATTAGTGTTAGTGTTAGGGTATATTTAGGGTTTGTTTTAAGGTTCAGGTTTGGTTTAGGGTAATTGATGTTGTTAGCATTAGTGATAGGGCTAGGGTTAGGCTTAGGGTTAGCATTAGGGTAAGGGTTATGGTTAGGGTAATTGATAGGGTTAGAATTAGAGTTATGGTTAGGAATATGCCTTGAGTTAGGGTTAGAGTTAGTGTTAGAACTGGGGTTTGGGTTAGGTTTAGGGTTATGTTTATCATAAAGATTAGGTTTTGACCTAGGTATAGGGTAGGTTTAGGGTTAGGTCTAGGAATAATATTACGGTAGTTTTAGGGTTAGGGTGGTGTTTAGAGCTAGGATGAGTGTTAGGATATAAGTCAGGACAGATTATTTTTATGATTATGATTAGGACTCGAATTAGGGCTGGGTTTAGATCTAGGTGTAGTGCTAGGATTTGGTGTAAGTTAAGGTTAGTTTTAGGCCTGTTGCTCGGTTTTGTTTTTGTGCTATTGTTAGGGTTAGGGCTAGTTTTATCATTACCTTTAGGGTTAGGGCTAGGGTTATAGTTAGTTTTAGGATTAAGGCTAGATTTAAGGCTAGGATTAGGGCTAGGTTTTGTGTTAGGTTTAGGGCAAGAATTAGGTCTAGGACGAATGTCAGGTCTAGGTTTATATTTAGTGATATTTTTAGGGTTAGGTTTATGGCTAGGTCAAATTAAAGTGTTACATTAAGGGAAAGAATCAGATTAAGAGCTAGGGTATTATTAGGGTCAGGGCCAGACTTCGGGTTTGTGTTAGGTTAAGGTTTAGGGTTAAGGCTCAAATTAGCATTTAGGTTAGAAATAGGGTTATGGTAATGGATAGTATTAGGTTTAGGGTTAGGTTAGGTTTGAGATAATGGATATGGTTAGGGTTTGTGATAGGTTTAGGGTTAGGCCTAGAGTTAGCATTAAGGTTGTGGTTATCATTAGGGTAATTTATAGGGTTAAACGTAGGGTTAGGGCTAGGATAATGGTTAGGATTAGGGCTAGAGTTAGGGTTTGGGTCAGTGTTAGAGCGAGGGTTCCACTTAGGATTAGGTTTAGCATACGGTTTAGGGTTTGAACTAGGATTTTTGCTCTGCTAAGATTAATATAGGGTTTGGTCTAGGGTTATGGTCATGGTTAGGTAAAGGTTTAGGCTAGGGTTATCATTAGGGTTAGGGTAATAGGTTTAGATGTCAGGTTAAAGATAGGTTTAGGTTTAGGTTAGCATTAGGTTTACATTTAGGATTATGGTTAGCAGGATTAGGTTTAGGTTCACTGTTATTTCTAGGGTTATATTTACGTTTAGGGTTAGGGTAGGTTTAGCTTTAGGTCTAATGTTATCATTAGGGTTAAGATTAGGGTTAGAGTAATGGGTAGGGTTCATGCAAGGGTTAGGGCTAGGGTTAAGGTTAGGATTAGGGCTGGGTTCAGTTTAGGGTTATGCCTTGGGTTAGTGTTAGTATTAGATTAAGAGTAAGGTTTTGCGATTGAGTTAGGTTCAGGGATAGGGTGAGAGTTAGTTTTACAGTCTGGGCTAGGGTAGGGTTAGGGTTAGGTTTAGGGATAGGGTTAGCATTAGTTTTAGGGTTATGGTTAGTGTAATGAATATAATTAGAGCTAGGGTTTGGGCTATGGTTACAGTTAGGATTAGGACAAGATTTAAGGTGAGGTTTAGGTTTTTGGCTAGTGTTATTTTAGGGTAAGCTTTAGGGTTTGTGCTAGGGTTAGGGCTAGAACAAGGGTTAGGGTTAGGGTTAGGGCTAGGTTTAGGGTTCGAGTTATGCTTAGGATTAGGTTTAGGGCTTTAATTAGGGCTAGGTTTTGTGTGAGGTCCAGGGCTAATGTTAGCTATATGGGTAATGTAAGAGCTAGAGTTATGGTTATGGCTAGATTTAGAGTTCGTCTCGTGTTAGGGTTAGTTTTTGGGTTAGGGTTAGGTTAAGAGCTAGGGTTTTTGTTAGGGTAAGTGTCAGGGTTCAGGTTAGGATTAGGTTAGGGGTTAGGTCCAGAATGAGGACTAGGAAGAGGTCTAGGGGTAGAATTAGTGTTTGGTTTAAGTTGAGGGTTATTGTTAGGGCTAAGGCTGGGGCTATGGCTATATTTAGGATTTGGTTTAGGTCTGCGGCTAGTGTTATTGTTAGGTTTAGGTTTAGGATTATTGGTAGGGCTAGTGTTAGGTTTTGGATAAGGGTTAGGGTCAGGTTTAAACCTAGGTTGTGTTAGGGTCAGAATAAGGGTCAGGTTGGAGTTAGGGTTTGGTTTAAGTTTAGAGTTAGAATGAGGGTTAGGGTTAGAACTAGTGATAGAGTTAGGTTTTGGAGTAAGCATAGAATTGGGTTAGTACTAGGGTAGCAATAGGGTGAGGGTTTCACTATGTGAAAGAAATAGGGTTAGACCTAGGATTAGGACTAGGGATAGGGTTAGGGTTATGGCTAATGTTAGGGTTATGGTTAAAGCTAGGGTTAGGCCTTGGATTAGGGCTAGGTTTTGTGTTAGGTTTAGGGCTATGGCTAATTTAAGAACTGGCATTACGATTAGGGATAGTTTTAGGGTTAGGTTTAGGGTGAGGTCTAGTGTTATGATTAGGTTTAGGGGTAGGGTGATGTGTAGAGCTAGGGTTAGTGTTAAGGTCAGAGTCAGGGTTAGTATTATTTCTAGGGTTAGGGTTAGGACTCGAATTAGGGTTAGATTTAGGGCTAGGTGTAGGGTTAAGGTTTGGTTTAGGTTAAAAGTTAGGGTCACTGAAATGGCTCGGTTTTGCTTGAGAGCTAGGGCTTGGGATAGGGCTAATTTTCAAATTAGCATTAGGGTTAGAGCTAGTGTTAGGGTGTGGTTTAGGCATAGGTTTAGGGTTAGATTTAGAGTTAGGATTAGATCTAGATTTAGGGCTACAGCAAAGGTTAGGTGTAGGATTAGGGCTAGGGTTTTAGTTATCATAAGGGATGGGGTTAGAACTAGGGATAAGGCTTGGGCGAGGGTTAGAGTTAGTCTCAGTGTTAGGGTTAGATTTAGGGTTGGAATTACGGCTTAATTAGAGCAAGGATTAGAGGTAGGGATAGTTTTAAGGCTGAGCCTAGGTTTATGGCTAGGTATATGGTTATGGTTATATTAGATTTAGGTTATATTAGATTTATGGTTATGGTTATATTAGATTTAGAGTTAGGGTTAGCTAGCTTTAGAACTAGGGTGAGGGTTAAAATTAGGATTAGGTCTAGGATTAAGGTTAAGTTTAGGATTAAGTCTACAATTAGGGCTAGAATTAGGGCTAGTGGTTTTTTTAGGGTTAGGGCTTCATTAGGGCTAGGGCTAATGTCAGGTCTAGGGTTATGATGAGAGATAGTTTTAGGGTTAAGTTTATTAGGTTTAGGATTATGTTTATGGATATGGTTAGGTTTAGGATAATGTATAAGTTTAGGATTAGAAATAGATTTAGTGTTATTCTAGTGTTAGCATTAGAGTTTGGATTAGGATTAGGGTAATAGATAGGGTTACAACTCGGGTTAGGGCTAGGTTTATGGTTAGGTTTAAGGCTAGGGTTAGAGTTAGGTTTTGGGTTATTTCAGTGGTTAGGGTTAAGGTTAGGCTTATGGTAAGGGTTATGGCTAGAATTATGGTTATTTTTAGGGTTAGAGGTAATGTTAGGGCTCCAATTAGGGATAGGTTTTGGGTTAGTTTAGGTCTAAGTTTAGGGCTGCAGCCAATGTAAGGACAAGGGTTACGATTAGAACTAGTTTAGGGTTAGGATTAGGGCTTGGTCTAGGGTTAGGTTTAGGTTTTGAGTGATATTTAGAGCTAGGGTTAGTGTTAGGGTCAGAGTCAGGGTCAGGGTTTGTTTTAGGGTTAGGGATAGGACTCTAATTAGAGCTAGGTTTAGGGCTAGGTGTAGGCTTAGGGTTTGGTTTATATTAAAGATTAGTGTTAGGGCTATGGTTTGCTTGATTTGTAGGGCTAGGGCTAGGGTAGGGGTACTTTTAGGATTAGCATTAGTGTTATGGCTTGTGTTAGAGTTTTAGCTTAGGGTTAGGGTTAGATTTAGAGTTAGGGTTAGATATAGGATTAGGGCTAGAGATAGGCTTATGGCTAATGTAAAGGCAAGTGATAGGATTATGGTAAGGGATAGGGTTAGAACTAGAAATAGGACTAGGGCGAGAGTTAGAGTTAGTCTTAGGGCTAGGGTTAGGTTAGGTTTAGGGCTAAATTAGGGGTAGGATTCGGTCTATTTTTTGTGTTAGGTTTAGGCCTAGTTTAGGCTTAGGTTTATGTTTAGGGATAGGGTCAGGTTTAGGGAAGGGATGGGGTTAGAGCTAGTTTTAGATCTAGGTCAAAGGTTAGAATTTCATTTAGGGCTAGGGTTATAGTTTGATTTAGTAATAAGGCTAGGTTTAGGACTAGGATGTGGGCTAGGGTTTGTTTTAGGATCATGTCAAAATTAGGGCTAGAGCTAGGGTCAGGTCTAGGCTTACGTTAGGGATAGATTGAGGGTTAGATGTATGGCTAGGTCTAGTGTAATGATTCGGTATAGGGTAAGGGTGAGGTTTAGAACTAGGGGTATTATTAGGGTTAGAATTAGGTTTCAGGTTTGGTTTAGGTTTGGGTTTAGATATAGAGCTTGAATTAGCACTAGGGTTTGGTTAGGGTAATGATAGGCTTGGATTTAGGTTTCATGATAGGTGTGGGGTATTTAATAGGGTTAGAGTTAGCAAAAGGGTTAGGGTTAGGCCTAGGGTTAGCCTTAGGGTTATGGTTGTTCATAGAGTAAGGGATAGGGTTAGGGCTAGGGTTATGGTTATTATTAGGGCTAAAGTTAGTGTTAGGCCTAGGGTTCGGGATAGGTTTAGGTTTAGCATATGGTTTAGAGTTTGAGCTATGGTTAGCATTAGTCAAGAGTTAGGTTTAGGGGGCTGGGGATGTGGCTCAAGTGGTAGCGCGCTCGCATGGCATGCGTGCGGCCCGGGTTCGATCCTAAGCACCACATACAAACAAAGATGTTGTGTCTGCCGATAACTAAAAAAATAAAATATTAAAAAAAAAAAAAGAGGTTTAGGGTTAGGTCTAGGTTATAATTATGGTTAGGGTCAAGGTTAGTGTTAATGTTAGGTCTAGGTTTATCAGTAGGTTTAGGGTATTGGATAGGGTTTGATGTCATGTTAGGGTTACGGTTAGGGTTAGTTTTAGTCTTAAAGTTAGGGTTAGTGATAGGTTTAGGTTTAGATTTAGTGTAATGGTTAGGGTTTGAGCAAGGGTTAACTCTATGGCAGGGGTGGTTTATGGTTATGTCTAGGGTTAGGGTTAGGATAGATTTTGGGTAAGGGCTAGGGTTATCATCTGGGTTAGGGTTAGGATTAGGTTAATTGGTAGGTTTAGAGCTAGGGTTACTGCCAGGATTATCATTAAGGTTAGGGTTAGAGTTAGGGTAATATATAGGCTTAGAGCTAGGTTTAGGGATAGGTTTAAGGTTAGGATTAGGGCTATGGTTAAGGTTAGGTTTAGGTTTAGGCCATGGGATAGTGTTAGGGTTAGGTTAAGTTTAAGGGTTAGGAATTGAGCTATTGTTTGGACTAGTATGAGGATTAGGGTTAGAGTAAGTGTGAGGGCTATGGCTAGGGTTAGGGTTAGGGTTAGGTTTAGTGTAATGGATAGAGTTAGAGGTAGGTTTTGGCCTATGGTAATGGCTAGTTTCAGGGTTAGTGATATGGCTAGGTCTAGTGTTAGGGTTATGTTTTTTGTTAGGATAAGGTTTAGAGCTAGGGTTGGTGTTAGGTTAAGGGTCAGTGTTTGGTTTAGGGTTAGGTTTATTGTTAGGGCCAGCATTAGGACTAGGGTTTGGGCTAGGGGTATGGTTAGTGTTTGGGTTATGTTAAGGGTTATTATTAGGGTTAGAACTAAGTTTTTCCTTAGGGCTAGGCCTAGAGTTATTACTAGATAAAGGATTAAGTGCAGGTCTAGGTCTAGTGTTAGGGTAAGTTTTAGTTATAGGGTTACAGGTAGTGCCAATGTTAGGGGTCAGATTAGGGTTATGGTCAGGTTTAGACCTATGGTTAGTGTTAGGGTCAGAATAAGGGTCAGGGATAGGGTAAGGGTTTGGGATAGTGATAGAGCTAGATTGAGGATTAGGGTTAGGACTAGTAATAGAGTTATGTTTGAGTTTAGGCTAAGAATTATGTTTGGAACTAGGGTAGTTTTAGGTTTAGATTTTGGCTTAGGGTAAGGGATAGGGCTATTGCTAGTTTTAGGGCTAGGGTTAGAGTTAGGATTAGGGCTAGGGTTAAGTTTAGGTTTAGGGTTAAAGCTCGTGTTAGAGCTTGGATTAGGGCTAGGCTAGTTTTTGTGTTAGGTTTAGGGCTACGGCAAATATAAGAACTAAGGTTATAATTAGGGCCAGTGATAGGGTTAGTGTTTTGTCTAAGTTTAGTGTTTGGTTAGGTTTAGTGTTAGGGTTATGTTTAGGGTAATGGATAGGTTAGGGATAGCGAATGTGTTAGGGTTAGGCCTAGGGTTAGCATTAGTGTTAGGATTAGGGTTAGGGTTAGGGTAATGGATAGGGTTAGAGCTAGGATTAGGGATAGAGTTATAGTTAGTGTTAATGTTAGGGTTAGTGTTAGGTTTAGGGTTAGTGCAAGAATTAAAGTTAGGGTTAGGTTTAGGGTAAGGTTTAGGACTTGGTTTAGGTTTAGAGTTAGGTTTAAAGCTAGGTTTGGGGCTCGCATTACAGCTAGATTTTAGGTAACATTAGGGCTAGTGTTAGGGATACAGCTAATGTAAGAACTAGGGTTTTGATTAAGGCTAATTTTAGGGTTAAAGTTAGGGCTACGTCTAGTTTTATGGTTAGGTTTAAGTTCAGCGTGATGTTTTGAGCTAAGGTTAGTGTTAGGTTCAGAGTCAGGGTCAGGATTAGTTTTACGGTTGGGTATAGGACTCAAATTAAGGGTAGGCTTAGGGCTAGATGAAGTGTTAGGATTTGGTTTAGGTTAAGTTTTAGGTTTAGTGCTATGACTTCTTATGTTTTAGGGCTAAGGATAAAGTTAAGGGTAATTTTACAATTAATGTTAGTGTTATTGCTTGTGATAGGGTGAGTTTAGGCTTAGGGGTACATTTAGAGTCATGGTTAATTCAAGGGTTAGGGCTATAGCTAGGTTTAGGGCTAAGGTTAGATCTAGTGCTTGGGTTATGATAAGAGGTAGGGTTAGAACTAGGAATAGAGCTAGGGCGATAGTTAGAGTTAGCATTAAGGCTAGTGTTAGGGTTAAGTTTAGGGCTAAATTAGGGCTATGTTTAAGATTAGGTTTACGGTTAAGTTTAGGGGAAGGGATGTTGTTATAGCTAGGTTTAGGGCTAGGGCGATGATTAGAATTCGGTTTAGGTCTAGGGTTTGGTTTGTGTTAGAATTAAGGCTAGATTTGGGGTTAGGATGAGGGCTAGGGTTTGTGTTAGGGTTAGGGCAAGTTTTAGGGATAGGGATAATGTCAGGTTTATTGTTATGGCTAGGGATAGTTATAGAGGTAGGTTCATGGCTAGGTATAATATTAGGTTTAGGGTAAAGCCCAGGGTAAGAGCAAGGTGTATTTTTAGGGTCAGGGTCAGGTTTCAGGTTTTTGTTATGTTAATTATTAGGTTTAGGGCTCAAATTAGCGTGAGGGTTAGAATTAGGGTTAGGTTTATGGATAGGTTTAGATTTATGATTCAAGTTAATATTAGTGTAATTGGTAGGGTTAGGTTTAGTAATAGGGTTAGGATTAGGCCTGGGGTTAGCATTTGGGTTAGGGTTATTTTTAGGGTACTGAATAGCATTAGAGCTAGGGTTAGAGCTAGGGTTTTTAATAGGATTAGGGCTAGAGTTAGGTTTAGGGCTAGGGCTAGGTTTAGGGTTTGGTTTAGGTTTAGGGTACAGGTTAGGTTTTGAGCTAGGGTTAGTGCTAGGGTGCAGGTCAGGTTTAGGATTATATTTAGGGTTAGATTTACAGTTAAGTTTAGGTTTAGTGTTAGGGTTAGGGCTAAGGTTTTCTTTAGAATTAGGTTAATGGATAGGTTTAGATGTTGGATTAGGTTTAGGGGTAGTTTTAGGTTTAGGGTTAGTGTTAGGTTCAGGGCTAAGATTATCATTAGATTTAGGGTAATGGATAGGGTTAGATGTCAGTTTAGGTTTAGGGGTAGTTTTAGGTTTGGGGTTATTGTTAGGGTTTGGGATAGGGTTAGTATTTAAGGGTTAGGGTTTTATCTAGTTTAAGTCTATGATGAGGGTTAGGTTAAGGTTAGGTCTAGGATTTGGTTTACAATTAGGTTTAGAGCTAGTGTTATCATTAGGGTTAATGTTTGGTTTAGGGTAATGGATAATTTTAGAAATAATATTAGGGCTAGTGTTAACGTTATGATTAGGGCCAGGATTAGGATTAGGTTTAGGGATAAGGCTAGGGTTATGTTTAGGGTTCGGTTTTGGGTTTTATCTAGGGTTATTTCTCAGGCGAGGGTTAAGGTTAGTGTGAGGGTTAGGCTTAGGGTAAGGGATAAATTTAGGTTAAGGTTAGGGTTACGCTTTTGGCTAGATTTAGGCCTAGGATTAGGGCTAGGTTTTGTGTTAGGTTTAGAGCTAGTTTTAGTGCTATGGCAATGTAAGGGTTATGTTTACAGTTAAGGCTAGGTCTAATGTTAGGTTTAGGTTTTGTTTAGGGTTAGTTTTAAATCTAGGGTTAGTGTTATTGTCAGAGTCTGGGTTTGGATTAGGATTAGCGTTAGGGCTAGAGCCAGAATTAGGATTGGTTAGGTCTAGAGGTAAAATTTAGTGTTTGGCTTAGGTTAATGCTTATCATTAGAGCTAGGGCTAGTTTTTTTTTGTTTGTTTGTTTGTTTGTTTAGGTCTTGGTTAACGATATGGCTATATATAGGATTAGGTTAAACCTAGGGCTAGTGTTAGGGTTAGGTTTAGATATAGGGTTATGTGTAGGGCTAGTGTTGGTGTTTGGTTTAGGTTCAGTGTCAGAATAAGCGTCAGGATTAGGGTTAGAATTTGTGTTATGTATATAACAAGAATGAGGGCTACGGTTATTACTAGTAATAGGGTTAGGTTTTGGGTTAACTAAGGAATAGTTTTAGGACTAGGGTTAGCATTAGGGTTGGGGTTTGGCTAGGGTAAATTATAAGGTTAGAACTAGGGTTAGAGCTAGGGTTCGGGTTCGGGTTAGGGTTAGGGCTAAGTGTTAGGGTTAGGGTTAGGGTGAAAGCTAGGGTTAGGTAGCTTTGGGATACATTTGGGCTAGAATTTGTTTAGCATTAGATTTAAGGTTACAGCTAATGTATGATCTAGGGTTATGATTATAACTAGTTTTAATATTAAAGTTAGGACGAGGTGTACTGTTTCGTTAAGTTTTAGGATTAGGGTGATGTTTAGAGGTAGGGTTAGTGTCAATGTCAGAGATAGGTTTAGGGGTAGTTTTAAGGTTAAGATTAGGACTCAAATTAGGGCTAGGCTTAGGGCTAGATATAAGGTTAGGGTCTGATTTAGGTAAAAGTTTAGAGTTAGTGTTACAGCTGAGTTTTGTTTTAGGGCTAAGCCTATGGTTAGGGCTAGTTTTAGCATTAGCATTAGGGTTAGGGATAGTGTTAGGGGTAAGTTTAGTTGTAGAATTAGGGTTAGTTTTATAGTTATGTTTAGATCTATGGTTAGGGCAATGTGTAAGGTTAGGGATAAGGTTATTCTAGGCTATGTTAGGGATAAGGTTATGGTAAGTGTTAGGGTTAGAATTAGGGATAGGGCTAGGGCGAGAATTATAGTTAGTCTTAAAACTAGGGTTAGGGTTAGGTTTATAATTAGGACTAGGATTAGGTTAGGGTTAGTTCTAGGGTTAAGTTTAGGGCTAGGTTTACTGTTAGGGTTAGTGTTTGAGTTGGGTTTAGGGTAAGCAATGGGGTTATAACTAGGTTTAGGGCTAGGGAAAGGATTAGAATTAGGATTAGTGTTATGAATAAGGCTAGGTTTGGGGCTAGGATGAGAGCTAGTGTTCGTGTTAGGGTTAGGGCTAGGATTAGGGCAAGGGCTAATGTCAGGTATAGGGTTACATTTAGAGATAGGATGCAGTTTATGTTTGTGTTTAGGTCTAGTATAAGGTTTAGATTTAGGGTAAGGGTCAAGTTTATAGCTGTGTTTATTAAAAAGGTCAGTGTTTGATTTAGGTTAAGGTTTAGGTTTAGGGCTCAAATTAGTATTAGGGTTAGAGTTAGGGTTAGGATAATGAATAGGCTTAGGATTAAGTTCACGTTAGTTTTGGAGCAATGGATAGGTTTAAGGATTGTGATAGGTTTAGGGTTAAGCCTAGGGTTAGCATTAGGTTTAGGATTATGTTAGGGTAATGGCTATGTTCATGCCAAAAATTAAGGCTAGGTTTTGTGTTAGTTTAGGCCTAGGCTTAGGACCATGGGTAATGTAAGAGCTGGGGTTATGAGTAGGGCTAATTTTAGGGTTAGTTATGGCTAGGGCTAGTGATAGGATTAGGTTTTGGTTTAGGGTGAGCTTTGGAGCTAGGATTATGTTAGGGTAAGGGCTAGTGTTCAGGTAAGAGTTAGTGTTGGGTTTAGTGCCAGAATTAGAACTAGGGTTAAGTCTAGGGGTAGGGTTAGTTTTTGCGTTGGGTTATGGGTTATTGTTAGGACTAGGGCTAGGATGTTGTTCAGGTCTAGGGGTAGGGATATGGCTAGATTTATGATTAGGTTTAAGTCTACGGCTAGTGTTAGGTTTAGTTTTAAGTATATGATTACCAGTAGGGCTAATTTTAGGGTTTGGTTTTGAGTTAGGTTCAGGTTTATACCTGTGGTTAGTGTTAGGGTCAGAATAAGTGTCAGGGTTAGGGTTAGGGTTAGAGCAAAAACAAAGGTTGGGGTTAGGAGTAGTAATAGGGTTAGGGTTTGGGTTAGCGTAAAAATTAGTGTTAGGGCTAGGGTTAGTGTTAGACTTAGGGTTTAGCTTAAGGTAATGGATAGGGTAAAACCTAGGGTTAGATCTAGTGTTAGGTTATGGATTAGGGATATTTTTAGGGTTAAGGTTAAAACTAGGGTTAGTGCTCAGCTCAGGGCCAGGTTTTGGGTTAGGTTGGGGCTAGTGTTAGGTCTACAACTAATGTATAAACCAGGGTTATGATTAGGGCTAATTTTGGGTAAGTGTTATGGCTAGGTAAAGTGTTAAGGTTAGGGTTACCATTAGTGTAATGCTTAGAGCTAGGGTTAGTGTTAGGGTCAGGGTCAGTGTTTGGGTTATAGTTAGGGTTAGGGTTAAACCTAGAATTATCACTAGAGTTAGGTCTAGGGGTAGGGTTAGTGTTTGTGTTAGGTTAAGGTTTATCATTAGGGCTAGGGCTAGGTTTTTGTTTAGGTCTTGGGCTAGAGATATGGCTAGGGTTAGGATTAGGTATAAGTCTGGGGCTAGTGTTAGGGTTAGGTTTAGGTATAGGTTTGTTGCTAGTGTTAGTGTTAGGGTTCAGTTTATGGTTAGGGTAAGGTTTAGACATACGGTTACTGCTAGGTTCAAAATAAGTGTCAGGGTTAAGTTTAGGGTTTGGGTTATGTTTAGAGCTAGAATGAGGGCTAGGGTTAGGACTAATTATAGAGTGAGGTTTTGGGTTAGGCTAAGGATTAGTGTTAGGCCTAGGGTTAGCATTAGGGTTAGGGTTAGTTTAGGATAAGGAATAGGATTAGAGCTAGGATTAGGGCTATGTTTAGGGTTAGGGTTAGGGCTAGTGTTAGGTTTAAGTTTAGGGTTAAGCTAGAGTTAAGTCTTGCTTTAAGGCTAGGTTTTTGTTAGAGTTAGGACTAGTTTTAGAGTTATGGCCAATGTATGTACTAGGGTTATGATTTGAGCTAGTTATATGATTAGGGTTAGGACTGGGTCTAGTGGTAGGGTTAGTTATAACGTTTAGAGCTAGGGTTAGTGTTAGGTAAAATTCAAGGTAAGAGTAGTTTTAGGGTTAGGGTTTGGACTCGAATGAGGGCTAGGGTTAGGGCTATGTGTAGGGTTAGGTTTTGGTTTAGATGAAGTTTTAAAGTTAGGGCTACGGCTTGGTTTTGTTTTAGGGCTAGGGCTATTGTTAGGGCTAGTTTTAGGCTTAGCATTAAGTTTAAGGTTAGTGTTAGGTTTAGGTTTATGCTTAGGGTTAAAGTTAGATTTAGACTTAGGATTAAATGTAGGGTTAGGTCTAGGGCTAAGGATAGGGCTACTGTTAGGTCTTGGTTTATGGCTAGGATTAGGGTTATGGTAAGGGATAGGTTTAGAACTATGAATAGGGCTAGGGTGATAGTGAGAGTTAGTCTTACAGCTAAGCTAAGAGTTTAGTTAGGCATAGGGATTAATTAGAGCTAGTAATAGGGCTATGTTTATGGTTATGTTTAGGCCTAGGGTTAGTTTAAGGCTTAGGGTTAGGTTTAGTGTAAGTGATGGGGTTAGAGCTAGCTTGGGTGAATGTTTGAATTAGGGTTAGGGCAAGGGTTTCACTAGAGTTATGAAAACGGCTAGGTTTAGGGCTAGGATGAGGGCTAGGGTTTGTGTTAGGGTTACGGCTAGGATTAGTGTTAAAGCGAATGTCAGATCTAGGGTTGTGGTTAGGGAAAGTTTTAGGATTAGGTTTATGGCTATCTTTCGTGTGAGTGTTAGGTTTAGGGTAAGGATCAAGTTTAGATCTAGGGGTATTATTAGGGTCATGGTCAGATTTACGGGTTTTTTTTAGATTATGGTTTATGGTTAGGGCTCCAATTAGCATTAAGTTTGGGTTAGGGTAATGATCGGGTTTGTTTAGGGTTCAAGATAGGTTTAGAATAATGGATAGGGTTACAGTTAGGCATAGGGTTACATTTAGGCCTAGGGTTAGCATTATAATTAGGGTTATGTTTAGGGTAATTGATAGGGTTAGAGCTAAATTTAGGGCTAGAGTTATGGATAGGATTAGGGCTGGGGTTAGGGTTAGGGTTATGGGTTTGGTTTGTGTTAAGTTTAGGGCTAGAATTACGGCTATGGCAAATGTCAGGTCTAGGGTTATGGTTAGGGATAGTTTTAGGGTTAGGTTTATGGCTAGGTCTAGTATAAGGGTTAGGTTTAGGTGTAGGTTCAGGGTTAGAGCTAGGTATATAATCATGCAAAGGGTCAGAGTTAGGGTTTGGGTTAGGTTAAGATTTAGGGTTAGGTTTTTATTAGCATTATGGTTAGGGTTAGTGTAACGATAGGGTTAGGTTTAGGGTTCTGGTTATGTTTAGGTTAATGAAATAGGTTAGGGTTAGTGATAAGTTTAACGTTAGGCTTAGGGTTACCATTAGAGTTATGGTTAGGTTTGGATAATGGATAGGGTTAGAGCTAGTGATAAGGCTAGGGTTATGGTTAGAATTCTGGCTAGTTTTAGGGTAAGGTTTAAGGCTAGGTTCTGGGTTAGGTTTAGGTTTAGTGTTAGGATTATAGCTAGGGTTAAGGCTCAGATTAGGCCTTGGTTTGGGATTTGGTTAGGGCTAGTGTTTGGGCTATGGCTAATGTATGAACTACTGTTGCAATTAGTGCTAGTTTTAGGGTTAGGGTTAGGGCTAGGTCTAGTGTTACGGTTAGGGTTAAGGTTAGGGTGATGTTTAGAGCAAGGGTTATTGTTAGAGTCAGTGTCAGAGTCAGGGATAGTTTTAGGGTTAGGGTTAGAACTCAAATTAGGGCTAAATTTAGTACTAGGTGTATGGTTAGGCTTTGGTTTAGGTTAAGGGTTAGGGATATAGGTTGGTTTTGTTTTAGGATTAGGGCTATGGTTACAACAGGATTATGGATTAGCATCAGGGTTATAGCTAGTGTTAGGCTGAGGTATAGACTAAGGGTTAGGGTTAGATTTAGAGTTAGGGTTAGATCTAGGGTTAGGTCTAGGGCTAGGGCTACGGTTAGGGTTATGGTAACGAATATGGTTAGAACTAGGGATATGGCTAGGGAGAGAATTCGAGTTAGTCATCATAGTAGTCTCAGGGTTAGGTTTAGGGTTATGGCTAGGGTTAGGGTTAAATTAGGGCTAGGATTAGTGTTAGAGTTAGTGTTAAGGTTAGAGCTAAATTAGGTCTAGGAATAGGGCTAGGGTTAGTGTTAGTGTTAGACCAAGGAGTTGGGCTAGAGTTAGGGTTAGCATTGGTGTTAAGGTTAAATTTAGGGGAATGAGTGGGGTTATAGCTAGTTTAGGGCTAGGGTGAGGGTTAGAATTAGGAGTAGGCCTAGGTTTATGGTTCAGTTTAGGATTAAGGCTAGGTTTAGGGCTAGGTTAAAGGCTAGGGTTTCTGTCAGGGTTATGGCTAGGACCAGGTCTAGGGCTAATATCAGGTCTAGGGTTAATGTTAAGGATAGTTTTAGGGTTAGGTTATGGCTAGGACTAGTGTAAGAGTTAGGTTTAGATTAAAGGTTAGCTTTAGGACTAGGGTTATTATTAGGGTCAGGGTCAGGTTAAGGGTTAGCATTTGGTTTAGCTAAAGGTTTAAGATTATTGTTCGAATTAGCATTAGTGTTACTTTTAGGGGTAGCATAAAGAAGAGGGTTTATTTTTGGTTTCAGTTAAGGTTTAGGGTAATGGATTTGTTAGGTTTAGCAATCGGGTTAGGTTTAGGATTAGTGTTAGAGTTATGTTTAGTGTAACGGATAGGTTTAGAGCTAGGGTTAGGGCTAAATTATGGTTTGGATTAAGTCTAGGATTATGGCTAGATTTAGGGCTAGGGCGAGGGTGAGATTTGGGGTAAGTTTTAGGGTTAGGGTATGTGTTAGGTTTAGGGCTAGGGTTATGGTTAGGTAGGGTAAGGGTTAGTTTTTTAGCTAGGGTTAGGGCTAGGGCGAGGGTTAGGTTTAGGTTTAGTTCTAGGTATAACTTTATGGTTAGAGTTAGGTTTAGTGTTAGGAATAGGGTTTTAATTAGGGTTAGGGTTAGGGTTAGGGTAATGGATATGGTTAGAGCTAAATTTCAGGTTAGGTTTAACGTTAGGATTAGGGCTAGGGTTAGGGAGAGGGTTTAGGATAGAGCTAGGTTTATGTTTAGTCTAAAGTATCAGCTTTGAGCTAGAATTAAGTCTAAGGTGAGGCTTAGGTTAGGGCTAGGTTTAGGGCTAGGGTTAGGTTGAGCTTTATGCTTAGAGCTATGTTTAGGCCTAAGAGTAGGCCTAGGTTTTGTGTTAGGTTTAGGGATAGGGTTAGGACTATAGGTAATGTAAGAACTAAGGTTATGTTTAGGGCTAGGTTTAGGGTTAGGGTTATTGCTAGGTCGAGTGTTAGGTCAAGGTTTTGGGTTAGTTTTAGGTTTAAAGCTAGGTTCAGTGTTCGAATCAGGGTCAATTTTTGGGATAGGGTTAAGTTTAGGGTTAGATCTACAATTAGGACTAGGTTTAGGTCTAGGATTTGGGTAATTGTTCACTTTAGGTTAAGGGTTATTGTTAGGGCTAGTGCTAGGTTTTTGTTTTGCTAGAGTTGTAGCTATATTTAGGATTAGCTTTGGGTCTAGGTCTAGTGTTAGGCTTAGGTATAGGTATAGGGTTACCAGTAGGGCTAGTGTTATGGTTTGTTTTAGGGTTAGGGTCAGGTTTAGACCTAGAGTTACTGTTAGGGTCAGATGAGGGTCAGGGTTAGGTTTAGAGGTAGAATGAGGGCTAGGGTTAAGACTAGTATTATGGTTAGAGTTTAAGTTAGGCTAAGAATTAGGATTAGGACTAGGGTTAGCATTTGGGTTAGGATTTGGCTTAGTGTAAGGAATGGGGTTAGAGTTACTGTTAGGGCTAGTGTTAGGGTTAGGGTTAGGGCTAGTTTTAGGGTTAAAGCTAGGGTTAGGTCTGGGATTAGGGGTAGAATTTGTTTTAGGATTAGGGCTACGGTTAGGACAATGACTAAAGTATGAACTAGGGTTATGATTAAGGCTAGTTTTAGGGTTAGGTTAAGGCTAGCTATAGTGTAGGGTTAATTTAAGGTTAGGGTGATGTTTAGAGCTAGGATTAGTGTTAGGGTCAGTGTCAGGGTCAGGGTTAATTTTAGATTTTGTTTTAGTGTTAGTTGTAGGGTTAGGATTTGATTTAGGTTAAGGGTTAGGATTAGGGCTATGGCTCAGTTTTTGTTTATGGCTAGGGCTAGGGGGAGTGCACATTTTAGGATTAGTGTTATGGTTTGGGGTAGTGTTAGGGTTTGTTTTAGGCATATTTTTACAGTTAAATTTAGAGTTAGGTTTAGATTTAGATTTAGGCTTAGATCTAGAATTAGGATTAAGTCTAAGGATAGAACTAGGGCTAGGGCCAGGGCAAGAGATAGAGTTATTCTTATGGCTAGGTTTAGGGTTAGGATAGGATTCAATAAAGGCTAGGATTGGCACTAGACTTTGTGTTATGCCTAGGTTTAGGGAGAGGGTTAGGACTAGGTTTAGAGTTATGGTTAGTTTTTAGGTACAGCATGATGTTATTGGTAGGTTTGGGCCCAGTGTGAGGAATAGAATTAGGGTTAGGGCTCGGGGTATGGTTCAGGTTAGGATTAAGCCTAGGTTTAGGGCTAGGATTACAGCTAGGGCTAATTTCAGGGCTAATTATGGTTAAAAATAGTTTTAGGGTTAGGTTTATGGCTATGTCTAGTGTAAGGGTTAGGTTTAGGGTTAAGGTCAGGTTTAGAGCTCACAGTACTATTAGGGTCAGGGTCTTGATTAGTGTTTTGGATAGGTTAATGCTTAATGTTAGGGCTTGAATTAGCATTAGAGTTATGATTAGGGTAAAGTTAATGTTAGGTTTAGGTTTCAGGTTAGGTTTAGGGTAATGGATAGGGTTAGAATTAGGGATATGGTTAAGTTTAAGCCCAGGTTTAGCATTAAGGTTAGGCTTATGTTTAGGGTAATCGATAGGGTTAGAGTTAGGGTTATGGCTAGGTTTATTGTTATGATTATTGATAGGGTTAGGCTTAGAGTTAGGGTTAAGGTTAGGGTTAAATCTATGGTTATGGCTAGGATTATAGTTATGATTAATATAGGTTTCAGGTTAGGTGTAAATCTAGGGATAGTGCTCAGAATAAGGCTACATTTTGGGTTAAGGCTAGGTTTAGGGTAATGACTAATGTAAGTACCAGGGTTGCTATTAGGGCTAATTTTAATGTTAGGGTTAGAGATAGGTCTATTGTTAGGTTTAGGTATAGGTTTAGGCTGATGTTTAGATCTCAGAGTCAGGGTCAGGGTTAGCTTTAGGGTTTGGCTTAAAACTCGAATTAGGCCTGAGTTATGGCTAAGTGTAGGTTTAGGGCTTAGTTTATATTAAGGTTTAGGGTTAGGTCTATGGCTTGGTATTGTTTTAGGGCTAGGTTAGTGCTAGTTTTAGGATTAGCCTTAGGGTTAAAGCTAGGGTTAGGTTTAGGTTAAGGCTAAGGTTTAGGGTTAGATTTAGAGTTAGGTTTAGATCTAGGATTGTTGCTAGGGCGGTGAATAGAACTAGTGTTAGATCTATGGTTTGGGCTAGGATGAGGGTTCCAATAAAGTATAGGGTTAGAACTAAGGTTAGGACTAAGGTGAGGGTTAGAATTAGTCTTTGAGCTAGAGTTAGGGTTAAGGTTTGGTATAGGGATAAATTAGGTCTAAGATTAGGGCTAGGGTTAGTAAAACCTAAAACCTAACCTGAAACCTAAACCTAACACTATCTTTACCCTAATCCTAACTCTAAAGTTAGGCCTAGGGTTATGGTTAGGGTTATAATTAAGGCTATGTTTAGGGCTAGGATAAGGTCTAGGGTTTGTGTTAGGGTTAGGGCTAGTATCATGGCTATGGCTAATATAAGGTCTAGGGTTATGCTTAGGAATAATTTTAGCATTAGTTTTATGGCTAGGTCTATTTTAAGGGTTAGGTAAGAGTGAGGTTTAGAGCTAGAGGAATTATTAGGGTGAGTGTCAGTGTTAGGGTTTGATTTAGGTTTGAGTTTAGGGTTAGGGCTCAAATTAGCATTAGGGTTAGGGTTAGGGTAATGATTGGATTAGGTATAGGGTTCAGGGTAGGTTTAGGGTAATTGATAAGTTTGGGAATAGTGATATGTTTAGGCTTAGGCCTAGGGTTAGCATTACTTTAAGGTTTATGTTTAGGGTAATGAATCAGTTAGACTTAAGGTTAGGGCTAGGGTTATGGTTAGGATTAGGTGTTGATTTAGGATTAGGGTGAGAGTTAGAACTAGGGTTTGGTTAAAGTTATGTTTAGTGTGAGGGTTATGTTCTGAGCTATTCTTAGGGCATGGCTGAGAGTTAGGTTCATGATTAGATCTAGGAATAGGATTACTGTAGGTTTGGGGTTAAGGTTAGGGTTAGGATTAGACCTAGGATTAGTGGGATGGTCAGTAAAAGGGTCAGAGTTAGTTTTAGGGTTTTGCATAGGGTTACATCTAGAATGAAGGCAAGGACAAGGGCTATTAATAAGGTTAATGTTTTTGTTAGCCTAAGGATTAGTGATAGGTCTAGGGTTACCCTTAGGTTTAGGGTTTTGTTTAGGGTAAGGGATTGGTTTAGAAATAGGGTTAGGGCTATGGTTATGGTTAGATTTAGGGTTAAAGCTAGGTTTAGGGCTCAGATTAGGCTTAGGTTTTGTGTTAGGTTTAGGGCTAGGGTTAGGACAATGGCTAATGTAAGAACTAGGGTTACCATTAGGGTTAGTTTTAGTGTTAGGGTGTGGGTTAGGTTTTGTGTTAGAGTTAGGTTTAAGGTTAGGGAGATATTTATAGCTAGGGTTCATGTTAGGATTGGAATAATGGTCAGCTTAGTTTTAGAGTTAGAGTTAGAACTCGAATTAGGGCTAGGGTTACTGTTAGGTTTCTGTTTAAGGTGAGGGTGGTGTACAGAGCTAGGGTGAGTGTTAGGATATGAGTCAGGGTAATGTTGGTTTTAAGGTTAGGGTTAGGACTCGAACTAGGGCTTGGGTTAGGTCTAGTTTTAGTGTTAGTGTTTAGTTTAAGTTAAGGTTTAGGGTTAGGGATTATGCTTGGTTTTATTTTATTTGTAGGGTTAGGGTTAGGGCTAGAGTTAGTGTCAGGCTTAGGCTTAGTGATAGGGTTAAATTTGGAATTAGGGTTTGATGTAACATTAGGGCTAGAACTAAGGATAGGGTAAGGGTTATGACTAGGTATAGGGTTATGGTAAGGGATAGGGTTAGAACTAGGGATAGGGCTATGGATAGAGTTAATCTTAGGGCTAGGGTTAGGGTTAGGATTAGAGATAGGGCTAAATTAGGGCTAGGATTAGGGCTAGGCTTAGTGTTTAGTTTAAGCCTAGGGTTAGGGTTAGGATTAAGGTTAGGGTTAGGGTTAGGGTTAGGGTTAGGGGTTAGAATTAGAGTTTAGAGTTTTGGTTGAGACTTAGGGCAGATTTTGGGGTAAAGGATAGCTTTATAGCTAGGTTTAGAGGTAGGGTGAGGGTTATAATTAGGGTTAGGGGTGTGGTTAGGGTTTGGGTTATGATTAAGGCTAGCTTTAGGGCTAGGATGAGGGCTAGGGTTTGTTTTTTAGGGTTAGGGCTAGGATTAGTTCTAGGACTATTTTCAGGTCCAGAATTATAATTAAAGATAGGTTTAGGATTAGAATTATGGGTAAGTCTAGTGTAAGGGTTAGGTTTAGGGTTAGCATCAGGTTTAGAGCTAGGGGTACTATTAGGGTCAAGTTCTGGGATAGGTTTTGGTCTAGGTTAAGGTTTAAATTTAGGTCTCAAATTAGCATTAGGGTTAGGGTTAGGGTTATGGTAATAGATAGAGTTAAAAATCAGTTTAGGGCTAGGGTTATGGTTATGATTAGTGCTAGGTTTTGTGTTAAGTTAGTGCTAGGGTTAGGGTTACAGCTAATGTAAGTACTAAGGTTACGATTATGGCTAATTTTAGTGGTTTAAGGCTAGGTTTACTATTAGTTTTGGGTTTAGGGATAGGGTGAAGTTTAGACCTCGGGTTAGTGTTATGGTCAGAATAAGGGTCAGAGTTAGTTTTAGGGTTTGGCTTAAAACTCGAATTAGGGCTGGGATTAGGGCTAGGTGCAGGGTTAGGGCTTGGTTTAGGTTAAGGGTTAGGGTTAGAGCTTTGACTCAGTTTGATTTAGGGCTAGAGTTAGGGTTAGTGATTATTTTTAGGATTAGTGTTAGGCTTAAGGCTAGTCTTAGATTTAGGCTCAGACTTTGGTTTAGGGTTAAATTTAGTGCTAGGGCTAAGAATCGGGCAAGGGTTAGGACTAGGATTTGAGATAGGGTTAGTTTTATGGTAAGGGATAGGATTAGAACGAGTGATAGGGCCAATGTGAGAGTTAGAATTATTCATAAGGCTAGGGTTAGGGTTAGGATTAGGGATAGGGCTAAATTATGGCTAGGGTTAGTGTTAGGACTAGTGTTAGAGCTAGTTTTAGAATTAGCATCAGGTTTAGGGCTAGTTTTAGGCTTAGACATCGAGTTAGGGTTAGATTTTAAAGTTAGTTTTCGATCTAGTGTTAAAGCTAGGGCTAAGGATATGGCAATAGTGACGACAAGGGTTAGGGTTACGTTTAGGGTAAGGGATGGGTTTTGGCTAGGTTTAGGGCTAGGGCAAGGGTTAATATTAGGGTTAGGGCTTAGTTAGGATTAGGGTTATGATTAAGGCTAAGTTTATGGCTAGGATGAGGTTTAGGGTTTCTGTTAGTGATAGGGATAGTATTAGGTATAGGGCTAATGTCAGGTCTAGCATTACAGGTAGGGCTAGATTTAGTGTTAGGCTTATTGCTTGGTCCAGTGTAAAGATTAGGTTTAGGGTAAGATTCAGATTTATATCTAGGCTTACTTTTAGGGTCAGGGTCAGTGTTAGGGTTTAGGTTAGTTTAGAGTTTATGTTTAGGGTAATGACAGAGTTAGTTTTAGGATTTAGATTTGGTTTAGTGCAATGGATAGGGTTAGAGTTAGGCCTAGGGTTAGCTCAAGGGTTATGGTTATTGTTTGGGTAATGGATAGGTTTAGACCTAAGATTAGGGCTAGGGTTATGTATAGAAGTAGGGCTAGTTTGGGGTTAGGGTTAGGTTTAAGTTTAGGGTTAAAGCTAGGTTTAAGACTCAGTTTAAGCTAGGTTTTGGGTTAACTTAGGGCTAGGGTTAAGGTTACGGTGAATGTATGAAGTAGGGTTATGAATAGTGCTAGTTATAGGGTTAGGGTTAGGTCTACGTTTAGTGTTAGGTTGAGTTTTATGGTGATGATGATGTTTAGAGCCATGGTTAGTGTTAGGATAAGAGTCAGGGTCAGGGTTAGATTTTGGGTTAGGGATAGGGCTAGAATTAGGGATATGGTCAGGGTTAGGTTTAGAATTAGGGTTTGGTTTAGGTTAAGGTTTAGGGTTACAGCTATGTCTCAATTTTGTTTTAGGGCTCATCTTGAGGCTAGTTTTAGGATTAGCGTTAGCATTTGTGCTAATGATAGGTTTACATTTAGGCTTAGGGTTAGTGTTAGATTTAGAGTTAGGGTTAGATCTAGGTTTATGGCCAGGACTTTAAATAAGGGTAGGGGTAGACCAAGTTTTAGAGCTAGGATTAGGGTTCTAGTAATGGATAGGGTTAGAACTAGAATTAGGGTGAGGGTGAGAGTTAGAGTTAGTCTTTGGGCTAGGGTTCAGGTTAGGGTTAGGGATAGGGCTAAATTAGGGCTAAGATTAGGGCTAGGATTAGTGTTAGGGTGAGGCCTCATGTTTGGGTTAGGGATAAAATTAAGGCTATGTTTAGGGCTAGGATAAGGGCAAGGGTTTGTGTTTAGGGTTAGAGTTAGGATTATGGCTAGGGTTAATATCAGGTCTAGGGTTAAATTTAGGAATAATTTTAGGGTTAGGTTTATGCCTAGATCTAGTGTAAGGGTCAGGTTTATAGCTAGGGGAATTATTAGGTTCATGGTGAGTGTTAGGGTTTGGTTTAGGTTTGAGGTTAGGTTTAGGGCTCGAATTAACATTAGGGTTAGGGTTAGCATAATAATGAAGTTAGGTTTAGTGTAATTGATAGGTTTGGGGAAAGCGATAGGGTTAGGTTTAAGCCTAGGGTTAACATTATGGTAAGGGTTATGTTTAGGGTAATGGATACATTTAGAGTTAAGGTTAGGGCTAGGGTTATGGTTAGGATTAGGTCTTGTGTTAGGGTTAAGGTGAGGGTTAGAACTAGTATTAGATTTAGGGTTATGTTTAGCATAAGGGTTAGGTTCTGAGCTATGGCTAGGTCTAGTCTGAGAGTTAGGTTCAGAGTTAGGTCTAGGGATAGTTTTATGGTAAATTTTGGGTTAGGGTTGGGGTTAGGGTTAGACCTAGGTTTAGTGTTAGGGTCAGAATAAGGTCAGGGTTAGTGTTAGGGTTTGGGATAGTGTTAGAGCTAAAATGGAGGCGGCTACAGTTAGGACTATTAATAGGGTTAGGGTTTTAGTTCGTCTATGGACTAGGGAAAGGTCTAGGGTTACTCTTAGGTTTAGTGTTTCGCTTAGGGTAAAGAGTTGACTTAGATCTAGGGTTAGGGCTATGATTAGGGTTAGAATTAGAGTTAAAACTAGGTTTTGGGCTCAGTTTAGGGCTAGTTTTTGTGTTTGGTGTAGGGCTAGGATTACGGTAACGGCTAATGTAAGAACTAGGGTTACCTTTAGTGTTAGTTTTAGAGTTAGGGTTAGGGGTAGTTTTAGTGCTAGGGTTAGGATTAATGTTAGGGTGATATTTATAGCTATGGTTCTTGTTAGCATAGGAGTCAGGGTCAGAGTTACTTTCAGGGTTAGGATTAAGACTCAAAATAGGTCTATTTTTAATGTAAGTGTTCAATTTGAGTTTAGGGCGGTGTTTAGAGCTAGGGTGAGTGTTAGGATATGAGTCAGGGTCAGGATTAGTTTTAAGGTGAGGCTTAGGACTAGAATTAGGTCTAGGTTTAGTGTTAGTGTTTGGTTTAAGTTAAGGTTTAGGGTTAGGGCTATTGCTCAGTTTTGGTTTACTGCTAGGATTGGGTTAGGGCTAGTTTTACAATTATTATTAGGGTTAGGGCTAGTGTTAGTGTTAGGCTTAGGCTTAGGTTTAAGTTTATTATTAGAGTTAGGATTAGGGCTGGGACTAACTTTAAGGCAAGTGTTAGGGCTAGTGTTAGGTTTACAGTAGCAGATAGGGGTAGAACTAGGGATAGGGATAGGGCTAGGGCAAGAGTTAGTGTTAGTCTTCGGGCTAGGGTTAAAATAGGGTTAGATAGAGAGCTAAATTAGGGCCAGGATTAGGGCTACGTTTTGTAATAGCTTAAGCTTAGGGTTAGGGTTAGGGTTAGGTTTAAAATTAGGGTAAGGGATGACATTATAGCTAGGTATAGAGGTAGGGTGAGGCTTAGAATTAGGGTTAGATTTAGGACTAGAGTTAAGGTTATGATTAAGGTTTAGGTTTAGGGCTAAAATGAGGGCTGGGTGTGTTTTTAGGGTTAGGACTAGGATTAGGGCTAGATCAAATTTCAGGTCCAGAATTATGGTTAAAGATAGTTTTAGGGTTAGGTTTATGGCTATTTCTAGGCTAAGTGTTAGGTGTTGTGTTATGGTCAACTTTAGAGCTAGGAGTATTATTAGGGTCAAGGTCTGGTTTAGGGTTTGGGTTATGTTAAGGTTTCAAGTTTGAGCTTGAATTAGTTTTAGAATTAGGGTTACGGTAATGATAGTGTTAGGTTTAGGATTCAGATTAGGTTTAGGGTAATGGAAAGGTTAGGATTCAGGATAGGATTAGGTTTGAGCCTTTGGTTATTATTATGGTTATGGTATGGATATGGTTATGGTAATGGTTATGTTAATGGATAGATTTAGAGATCAGTTTAAAACTAGAATTATGGTTACAATTAGGGGTAGTGTTAGGGTTAGGTTAGGTTTAAAGCTAGGGTTAGGGCTTGGATTAAGGCTAGGTTTTGGGTTTTGTTAGGGCTAGGGTTAGGGTTACATTTAATGCAAGTACTAGGTTAACAATTAGGGCTAGTTTAGGGTTTTAGTGCTAGGTTTAGTGTTAGGGTTAGGTTTACTGTTAGGGTGATGTTTAAAGCTCGAAATGTTAGGGTAAGTGTCGGATTCAGGGTTAGTTTTAACTTCGAATTCCAAATTAAATTAGGGCTAGGATTAGGTCTAAGTGTAAGGTTAGGGTTTGGTTTAGGTTAATGGTTAGGGTTAGACCTATGGCTTGGTTTGTTTTAGGGATACGGCTAGTGTTAGAGCTCATTTTAGGATTAGTGTTATGGTTTGGGCTAGTGTTAGGGTTAGGGTTAGGCTTTGGGTTAGGGTTAGATTTAGAGTTACATTTCGCCTAAGGTTAGTGCTAGGGATAAGGATAGGGAAAGGGTTAGCACTAGGTTTAGGGCTAGGGTTAGGGTTACTATAACGATAGGGTTAGAACAAGTGATAGGGCTAGTGTGAGAGTTAGAGTTAGTATTAGGGCTAGGGTTAGGGTTAGGTTTATAGATAGGGCTAAATTACAGCTAGGGTTATATTAGGGCTAGGGATAGGGCTAGTTTTAGGATTAACCTTAGGCATCGAGTTAGGGTTAGATTTAGAATTAAGTTTCGATCTAGGGTTAGTGCTAGGGCTAAGGATAAGGCAAAGGTTACCACTAGGGTTAGGGTTAGACTTAGGGTTTATTTTAGTGTAAGGCATTTGGTTATACCTAGGTTTAGGGAAAGGGCAAGTGTTAGTATTAGGGTTAGAACTAGGGTTAGGGTTAGGGTTATGATTAAGGCTATGTTTAGGGCTACAATGAGGACTAGGATTTGTTTTAGGGTTAGGGATAGTATTAGGACTATGGCTAATGTCAGGTCTAGGGTTACAGTTAGGGATAGATTTAGTGTTAGGTTTATGGCTTGGTCCAGTGTAATGGTTAGGTTTTTGGTTAGAGTCCAGTTTAGATCTAGAGTAATTTTTAGAATCAGGGTCAGGATTAGGATTTGGGTTAAGTTAGTGTTTAGGTGCAGGGCTTAAATTAGTGTTAGATTTAGGGTAATGACAGGGTTATATTTAGGGTTTAGGTTTGGTTTAGTGTAATGTATAGGGTTAGGGATAGGCCTAGGGTTATCAGAAGTGTTAGGGTATCATTAGGTTAATGGATAGGGTTAGCCCTAAGGTTAGGGCTAGGGTTATGTATAGGATTAGTGCTAGCGTTTGGGTTAGGGTTAGGTTTAAGTTTAGGGTTAAAGCTAGGTTTAAGACTCTGATTAAGTCTAGGTTTTGGGTTATTTATGGCTAGGGTTAATGCTACTGCTACTCTATTAAGTAGGTTTATGATTACAGCTAGTTATAGGGTTAGACTTAGGTCTAGGTTTAGTGTTAAGGTTAGGTTTATGGTGATGATGATGTTTAGAGCCAGGGTTAGTGTTAGGGTCAGTGTCAGGGTCAGGGTTAGTTTTCGGGTTAGGGTTAGACTATAATTAGGGATAGATTAGGGTAAGGTGTACGGTTAGGGTTTGGTTTAGTTTAAGGGTTAAGGTTAGAGCTATGGCTCTGTTTTGTTTTAAGGCTAGGGGTAGGATTAGGGCTAGTTTTAAGATTGATCTTAGGGTTAGCACTAGTGTAAGTGTGAGATTTAGGCTTAGGCTAAGGGTTATGGATAGTAGTATTGTTATAGCTAGATTTTGTCTTAGGGTTAAGGTTAAATTTAGAGTTAGGTTTAGATGTAGGTTTTGAGATAAGGCTAAGCATAGGGCTAGGGTAGTTCTACGTTTAGGGCTAGGTGTATGGTTATGGTAAGGGATAGGTTTAGAATTAGGTATAGAGCTAGTGTGAGAGTTAGAGTTAGTCTTAGGGCTAGGGTTAGGGTTAGGAATAGGGCTAAATTAGGGCTTGGATTAGGGCTAGGGTTAGTGTTAGGTTTAGGCCTAGGTTTAGGTTTAGGGTAAGGGATGGGAATATAGCTAGTTTTAGGACTACGGTGAGATTTAGGGTTAAGGTTTGGATTAACATTAGGGTTAGGTTTATGATTAAGGCGAGGTTCATGGCTAAGATTTTGGCCAAGTTTAGTATTAAGGTTAGGGCTAGGATTAGAGCTAGGGCTAATGTCAGGTCTAGGGTAGGTTTAGGGATAGTTTTAGGGTTAGGTTTATGTCTAGGTCTATTTTAAAGGTTTGGTTTCTTTCTAGGGTCAGGTTTAGAGCTATGGGTATTATTAGAGTCAGGGTCAAGTTTAGGGTTAGGATTAGGTTAAAGTTTAGGTTTAGGGCTCAAATTAGTCTTATCTTTAGGAACTGGGTAATGACACAGTAAGGTTTAGTGTTCAGGTTAGGTGTAGATTAATGGATAGGTTTAAGGCTAGTGCTAGGATTAGGGTCCCGCCTAGTTTTGGCATAAGGATTATAGTTATCTTAGGGTAATGAATAGGGTTAGAGCTTGGGTTAGGGCTAGGGTTATGGTTAGGATTAGGTTTAGGGTTAGGCTTAGGGTTATAGTTAGGGCTAGGGTTTTTGTTAGGGTTAGCTTTAGGCTTTAAGTTAAAGTAGGGCTTAGATTAGGGCTAGGTTTTGTGATAGGTTAGGGCTATGGCTAATGTAAGAACTAGTGTAATGATTAAGACTAGTTTATGGTTAATATTAGGGTTAGGTGTAGTTTTAGGGTTAGTTTTTGGGTTAGGGTGAAGTTTAGAGCTAGGGTTAGTGTTAGTGTCAAGGACAATGTTCAGGTAGGGTAATGGTTAGGGTTAAAGCCAGAATTAGGACTAGGTTTAGGTCTAGAGTTAGGGTTAGATTTTGGGTTAGGTTAAGGGTTATTGTTAAGGCAAGGTCTAGTTTGTCTTTAGGTCTAAAGCTATAGTTATGGCTAGATTTAGGATTAGGTTTAGGTCTAGGGCTAGTGTTAGCGTTAGGTTTAGGTATAAGGTTACCAGTAGGGCTAGTGTTAGGGTTCGGTTTAGGGTTATGTTTTGATTTAGACATAAAATTATTATTAGGGTCAGAATAATGGTCAGGGATAGGGTTAGGGTTTGGGTTATGGTTAGATCTAGAATGAAGGCTAGGGTTAGGACTAGTTATAGAGTTAGGTTTTGGTTAGTCTAAGGATTAGTTCTAAGAATATGGTTAGCATTAGGGTGAAGGTTTGACTTAGGGTAAGGGATAGGGTTAGAGCTAAGTTTAGGACTAGCGTTAGGTTTAGGTTTAGGGTTAAAGCTCATGTTACAGCTTGGATTAGGGCTAGTTTTTTATTAGGGTTAGGTCTAATGTTATAGTTTTGACTATTGTAAGAAATAGGGTTACTATTAGGGTTAGTTTTAGGGTTAAGTTTAGGGCTAGGTCTAGTGTTAGGGTTAGGTTTAAGGTTAGGGTTATGTTTAGAGCTAGGTTTCATGTTTGGATATGAGTCAGGGTCATAGTTAGGTTTAGGGTTAGGGTTAGGTTTCAAATTAGGGCTAGGGTTAGGGATGGTGTAGGGTGATGATATTGTCTAGGGTAAGGGTTAGTGTTAGGGGTATGGTTTGTTTTGTTTTAGGAATAGGGGTAGGTTTGGAGCTAATTTTAGGATTAGCATTAGGGTTGGAGCTATTTTTAGGATTAGGTTGAGGCATCAGGTTAGGGTTAGTTTTAAAGATAGGATTTCAATCTAGAGTTAATGCTAGGGCTAAGGATAGTGCAAGGGTTATGACTACAGTTAGGGTTACAGTAAGGGATAGGGATAGACGTAGGGATATGTCTTGTGTGAAAATTATAGTTAGTCTTAATTCTAGGGTTCAGGTTAGGGTTATGAATAGGGCTATATTAGGGCTAGGATTAGGGCTAGGTTTAATGTTAGGGTTAGGGCTAGAGTTAGGATTATGATTAGGGCTAGAGCTAGGGTTAGGATTAGGGTAAGGGTTAGGGTTTAAGCTAGAGTTAGGGCTAGGGGGAGTGTTAGGTTTAGTGTTAGAACTAGGTTAGTGTTATTGTAATGGTTATGGTTAGGGTTGGGGTTAGGTCTAGGGTTTTCATAGGATTAGGGTTAGTTCTAGAGTAATGTATTGAATTACATGTAAGATTAGGTTTAGGGTTAAGTTTAGGTTATGATTAAATTTAGGTTTAGGTATAGGTTTAGTTTTGATTCATGGGAATGTTTAGGGTTAAGTTTATGGCAATGGTTAGGTTAAGGGTTAGGTCGAGGGTTAGGTTTATGATTATGGTTAGAAATAGGTTTCGGTTTAGGGCTATGGCTATTATTAGGGTTAGGGTTAGGTTTAGGGTAAGGGTAATATTAGGGTTAGAGCTAGGGTTAGTACTAGGGTTAAGGTTAGGATTAAGGCTAGGGTTAGGTTTATGTTTATGAATAGGGCTAGGGTTATATTTAGGCTAAGGGTTAGACTTTGAGCTAGGGTTATGTCTAAGGTGAGGGTTAAATTTAGGGCTACATTTAGGATTATGGTTCTGCTTAGGGTACGTTTAGGCCTCAGATTAGGGTTAGGTTTTGTGTTAGATTTAGGCTCAGGGTTAAGGCTATGTGTAAAGTAAGATCTAGGGTTCTGATTAGAGCTAGTTTAAGGGTTAGGGTTATGGCTATGTCTAGTGTTAGGTTTAGGTTTTGGATTAGGTTCAGGTTTAGAGCTAGTTTTAGTGGTTCTGGTTAGGGTGAGTGTTCAGGTTAAAGTTAGGTTTAGGGTGAAAGCCAGAATTAGGACTAGGATTAGGTCTAGGGATAGGGTTAGTGTTTGATTTTAGTTAAGGATTATGTTAGGGCTAGGGCTCAGGTGTCTTTTAGACATAGGTCTAGAGTTATGACTATATTTAGGATTAGGCTTAGGTCTAGGGCTTCTGTTAGGGTTAGGTTTAAGTATAAGTTTACTTGTAGGGCTAGTTTTAGGGTTTGGTTTAGGGTTAGGGTAAGATTTAGACTGAGGGTTTGTGTTAGGGTAAGGATTTGAGTTAGGGTTAGAGCTAGAATGAGCTCTAGGGATAAGACTAGTAATAGGGTGAGGTTTTGGATTAGGCTATGGATTAGTATTAGGACTAAGATTAGCATTATGTATATGGTTTGGTTTAAAGTAAGTGATAGAGTTAGAGCTAGGGTTAGGGCTAGGTTTAGGGTTAGGGTTAGGGCTAGGGCTATGTTTAGGTTTAGGTTTACTTCTAGGGTTAGGGATCAGATTAAGGCTGTTTTTTTTTTTTTGTTTGTTTGTTTTTTGTTTGTTTTTTTTTTTCCGTTACGTTTAGTGCTAGGGTTTGGGCTATGACTAATATAAGAACTGAGGTTATCATTAGAGTTAGTATTTGGTCTAGATCTAGTGTTAGTGCTATCTTTAGGGTTAGTGTGATATTTAGAATTAAGGTTATTGTTAGAATATAAGTCAGGTTAAGGATTAATTTTAGGGCTCAGACATGAATTAGAGCTAGAAGTTTATGGCTAGGTTTAGGGTTAGGGTTTGTTTTAGGTTAACATTTAGTGTTAGGACAATGGCTGGGTTTTGTTTAATGGATAAGGCTAGGGTTACTGCTAGTTTTAGGATTAGCGATAGTGTTAGTTCTAGTGGTAGGTTGAGGATTAGGCTTAGAGTTAGAGTCAAATGTAGAGTTATGGTTAGGCTTAGGGTTAGGGTTTGATGTAGGTTAACATTTAGGGTTGGGGCAATGGCTCGGTTTTGTTTAAGGGATAAGACTAGGGTTATGGCTAGTTTTAGGATTAGCAATAGTGTTAGGTCTAGTTGTAGGTTGAGGATTAGGCTTAAGGTTAGGGTCAAATGTAGAGTTATGGTTAGATCTAGGGTAGGGTCTACGGCTAGGGTTTGGGCTAATGTTTGGGCTTGTGTTAGATTTATTGTAATGGATAGGGTTACAACTAGAAATAGGGCTAGCGGGAGAGTTAGAGTTAGTCTTAGGCCAAGATTATGGGTAGAGTTAGTGTTAGAGCTAAATTAGAGCTAGAATTAGTGCTACTGTTAGTGTTAGGGTTAGGTATATGGTTAGGGCTAGAGATATGGTTAGTGTTAGGGTTAGGGTTAGTGATAGGGTTAGGGGAAAGGATGGGGTTATACCTAAGTTATATTCTAACAATAATGTTAATTCTAAATATCACACCAACCCTAAAGATAGCGCTAACACTAGATCTAGACCAAGTTCAGGTCTAGGCGAGGGTTAAAAATAGAGATAGGGCAAGAGTTAGGGTTTGGATTAGGATTAAGGCTAGGTATAGGCCTAAGTTGAGGACTAGTGATTGTGTTAGGGTTAGGGCTAGGATTAGGGCTGGGGATAATGTCAGGTTTTTGGCTATGGTTAATTTTAGGGTTATGTTATTGTTAGGTCCAGTGTAAGGGTTAGGTTTAGGTTAAGGGTCAAGATTAAAGATAGGTGTATTAAGTTCGAGTAGGGTTTAGTTTAGGTTAAGAATTAGAAATAGGGTTATGGTTTGGGTTATGGTAATTGATAGGATTAGGTTCAGGGTTCAGGTTAGGTTTAGAGTACTGAATAGGGTTAGCAATAGCGTTAGGCCTAGGGTTAGCATTTGGGTTAGGCTTATCTTTAGTGTAATGGATAGGGTAAGAGCTAAGGTTAGGGCTAGGGTTAAGGTTAGAATTAGGACTACTGTTAGGTTTAGGCCTAGGGTTCATGTCAGGGTTAGGTTTGGGGTAACTTTTAGTGTTTGAGCTAGGATTAGGGCTAGTGTGAGGGTTAGGATTAGAGTCAGTGGTAATTTTAGGGTTTAGTTTAGGGTTATGTTTAGATTAAGGTTAGAGTTTGAGCTAAAATTAGGGTTAAGGCGAGGGTTTGGGTTATGGTTAGGTCTAGGCTTATGGTTACAGTTACAATAAGGGCTAAGTTTAGGGCTAGGATAAGGGCTACGTTTTTGTGAGATTTATGGCTAGCATTAGGGCTATGGGTAATGTAAGAGCTAGGGATATGGTTATGGCTCATTTTAGGGTTAGGGTTATGGATAAGTCTAGTGTTCTAGTTAGGTTTTGGGTTAGGACAAGATTTAGAGCTAGGGTTTGTTTTAGGGTAACGGTCATTGTTCGGGTTAGGGTTTGGTTTAGGCTGAGGGCCAGATTTAGGACTACCTTTGGTTCTAGGGATAGAGTTAGTCTTTACGTTAGGTTAACAGTTATTTTTAGGGCTAGTGCTAGGTTTTTGCTTAGGGCTAAGGCTAGATTTATGACTCTATTTAGGATTAGGTTTGGTCTAGTGCTAGTGTTACTGTTAGTTTTATGTATAGGTCTACCAGTAGGGTTAGGGTTAGGGTTTGCTTTAGGGTTAGTGTCAGGTTTTGACCTAGGGTTAGTGTTGGGGTCAGAATAAGGGTCAGTTTAGAGTCAGGATTAGAGCTAGAATAAGGGCTAGGGTTAGGAATAGTAATAGAGATAGGGTTTGAGGTAGGCTAAGGATTATGGTTAGGACTAGGTTAGAATTAGGGTGAGGGTTTGGCTTAGGGTGAGGGATAGGTTGAGAGGTAGAGTTAGGGTTGGGTTAGGGTTAGGGTTAGATTTAGGGTTATACCTAGGTTTAGGTCTCAGAATAGAGCAAGGATTTGTGTTAGCATTAGGGCTACTGTTAATTAAAAACTAGGATTCTGATTAGGGCTAGTTCTAGAGTTAGATTTAGGGCAATGTTTAGAGCTAGGTTTACTGTTAGGGTCCGAGTAAGGGTCAGGGTTACTTCTAGGTTTAGGTTTAGGACTCAAATTAAGGATATGTTTAGGGCTAGTTGTAGGGTTAGCATTTGGTTTAGGTAAAGGGTTAGGGTTATGGTTATGGTTTGATTTTGTTTTAGGGCTAGGGTACTGTTTGGGCTAGTTTTCCAATTAGCATTAGGGTAATAGCTAGTGTTAGAGTGATCTTTAGGCTTAAGGTTAAGGGTTAGGTCTAGGGTGAAGGTTAGGGCTAGAGTTGGGGCTAGGGATTGGGTTAGGTTTTGGGTTATGGTAACTGATAGGTTTAGAACTAGGGATAGGGCTAGGGTGAGAGAGTTAGTCTTAGGAATAGGGATAGGGTTAGGTTTACTGATAGGGCTAAATTAGGGCTAGGAATAGTGCTAGGGTTAGTGTTAGATTTAGGCCTTGGTTTAGGGCTAGGGATAGGGTTAGCATTGGGGTTAGGGTAAGGTATGATGTTACAGCTATGTTTAGTGCTATGACAAGGGATAAAATTAGGGCTAGGGCCAGAGTTAAAATTAGGTTTAGGATTAAGTCTAGGCTTAGAACTAGGATTAGGTCTATGTATAGGGCTAATGTTAGATTAAGGTTAGTCTCGGATTAAGGATAGGGCTGTGGCTCAGTTTTGTTTTAGAACTAGGCCTAGGTTTAGGGCTAGTTTTATGATTAGTGATAGTGTTAGGGCTAGTGCTAGGGTGAAGTCTAGGCTTAGATTCATTGTTATGGTTAGATCTAGGTTTAGCGCTATGGCTAATATTAAGGCTAAGGTTAGGGCTACTGTTAGGTTTATGGTAATGGATAGGGTTAGAACTAGAAATAGGGCTAGGGCGAGAGTTTGAGTTAGTCTTTGAGCTAGGGTTAGGGGTAGGTTTACTGTTAGGGCTGAATTAGGGCTAGAATTAGCACTAGGGTTAGTATTAGGATTAGGCCTAGCATTAGGGTTAGTGTTAGTGTTAGGGTTAGGATTAGGTTTAGGGTAAGGGATAGAGTTATAGCTAGGTTTAGGGCTAAGGTGAGGGTTAGAATTAGGGTTTGGAGTAAGTTTAAGTTTTGGGTTAGGATTAAGTATAGGTTCAGGGTTAAGCTGAAGGTTTGTTTTAGGTCTAGAGCTAGGATTAGGGCTGGGACTAATGTCAGGTCTAGGTTCATGATTAGTGTTAGTTTTAGTATTAGGTAATGGCTATGTCTATTATAAGGTTTAGGTTTAGGGTAGGGGTCAGGTTTGGAGCTAGGTGTATTTTTAGCTTCAGGGTCCCTGTAGGGTTTGCTTTAGGTTAAGATTTAGGGTTAATGCTTGAATTAGCAGTAGGTTAGGGTTAGGGTTAAGGTAATGGATAGAATTAGGTTTATAGTTCCTGTTAGGTTTAGAGTAAAGGATAGGGTTAGTGTTAGCAATAGGGTTATCATTAGGCCTAGGGATAGCATTTGGGTTAGGCTTAACTTTAGGGTAATGTATAGGGTTAGAGCTAAGATTAGGGCTAGGCTTAAGGTTAGGTTTAGGGTTAGGGTTAGGGTTAGGCCTAGGGTTAATGTTAGGGTTAGGTTTAGGGTAAGTGTAGGCATTTGAGCTAGGGTTAGGCCTAGGGCAAGAGTTAGGGTTTGAGTCAGGGCTAGTGTTAGGTTTAGTGTTAAGGTTATATTTGGACTAAGGATTAGAGTTTAAGCTAGGGTTAGGTCTAGGGTGTGCGTTAGTATTAGGGTTAGGTCTAAGGTTAAAGTTAGGGTTATGATTAGGGCTAGGTTTGGGGCTAGGTTAAGGGCTAATTTTTTTGTGATGTTTAGGGTTAACGTTAGGGCTATGGGTAATGTAAGAGCTAGGGGTATGGTTATGGCTAGTGTTAGTGTCAGGTTTATGGATAAGTCTAGTGTTAGGGTTAGGTTTTGGTTTAGGATAAGGTTTACAGGTAGGGTTTCTATTAGATTAAGTGTCATCATTGGGTTAGGTTAGTTTTATGGTTAGGGCCACAATTAGGACTAGCGTTTGGTCTAGTGATATGTTTAGTCTTTACATTAGGTTAAGGGTTCTTGCTAGAGCTAGTGCTACATTTTTGTTTAGGGCTAAGGCTAGATTTATGACTCTATTTAGGATTAGGTTTGGTCTAGTGCTAGTGTTAACATTAGGTTTAAGTATAGGTTTACCAGTAGGGGTAGTGTTAGAGTTCGATTTAGGGTTAGGGTCAGGATTAGATCTAGGGGTGGTGTTAGGGTCAGAATAAGGGTCAGGGTTAGGATTAGGGTTAAAGCTATAATGAGGGCTAGGTTTAGGACTATTAATAGAGTTAGAGTTTGGGGTAGGCTAAAGATTAAGATTAGGACTAGAGTAGCATTAGCGTGAGGGTATGGCTTAGAGTAAGGAATGGGTTAGAGGTACGGTTAGGGTTAAGGTTAGAATCAGGGCTCGGATTAGGGCTAGAATTTGTGTTAGCATTAGGGCTACAGCTAATGAAAGAACTAGTTTTCTGATTAGGGCTAGTTATAGGGTTAGCATTATGGCAATGTTTAGAGCCAGGGGTATTGTTATGGTCCAACTCAGGGTCAGGGTTATTGCTATGGTTAGGGTTAGGACTCAAAATAGGGCTAAGTTTAAGGATAGGTGTAAGGTTTGTGTTTGGTTTAGGTTAAGCTTTAGGGTTAGGATTGTGGCTTGGTTTTGTTTTAGGGCTAGGGTAGGGTTAGGGCTATTTTTCCAATTAGCATTAGGTTTAGGGCTAGTGTTAGGGTGAGGTTTGGGCTTAGGGTTAGTGTTTACAACCACTTTTAGGGCTAGGTTAATGGTCAGAGTTAGGGTTCGGGCTAGGGATAAGGCTAGGTTTTGGGTTGTGGTAAGGGATAGGTTTTGTACTTTGGATAGGGCTAGGGCGAGATTAGAGTTAGTCTTAGGGCTAGGGATAAAATTAGGTTTAGGATTAGGGTTAAATTAGAGCTAGGATTAGCCCTAGGGTTAGTGTTATGTCTTGGACTAGAGTTAGGGCTAGGGTTAGGGTTATTGTTAGGGTGAGGGTAAGGTATGAGGTTACAGCTATATTTTGGGCTAAGGCATGGGATAAAATTAGGGTTAGGGCTCCGGTTAAGGTTAGGACTAGGATTAAGGCTAGGCTTAGGGCTTAGATGAGGGGTAGGTTTTGTGTTAGGGTTAGGGCTAGGATTAGGTCTAGGGGTAATGTCAGTTCTACAGTTATGGTTACGGAGAGTTTTAGGTTTATGTTTATGACCAGGTCTATTGTAAGGGTTATGTTTAGCATTAGGGTCAGTTTTATAGCTAGTGGTATTATTAGGGTCAGAGTCAGGGTTAGGGTATGTGTTAGGTTAAGGTTTATGGTTAGATCTAAATTAGCATTAGGGTAGTGTAGTGGATATGGTTAGGTTTCAGGTTCAGGTTAGATTTAGTATAATGAACAGGGTTAGGGTAAGGCATAGGGTTAGAGTTAGGCCTAGAGATAGAATTTGGTTAAAGATATGGTTCAGGTAATGGACAGGACGAGAGCTACAGTTAGGAATAGGATTATGGTTAGGTTAGGGCTATGGTTAGAGTTAGGCCTGTGGTTAGAATTTGGTTAGGGATATGTTTAGGGTAATGGATAAAATTATATCTAGGTTGAGAGCTAGCGTTACGTTTAGGAATAGGGCTATGGTTCGGTTTAGGTTTCGGGTTTGGACAAGGTTAAGGTTTAGGGTTAGGTTTAAGTTAAGTGTTAGGGCTAGGGATAGGGTTAGGTCTATGATTAAAACTAGGGTTAGGGCTTGAATTAGGGCTAGGTTTTGGGTTAGGTTAAGGCTAGTGTAGGACTAGGCCAATGTAATAACTAGGGTTATGATTAAGGCTAGTATTAGGATTAGCATTAGGACTAGGTCTAGTGTTTATATTAGGTTGAGGTTTAGGGGGATGATTAGAGATAAGGTTAGTGTTAGGGTCAGAGTCAGGATCAGTGTTAATTTTAGGATTAGGAATAGGACTCAAATTAGGGTGAGGGTTAAAGCTAGGTGTAGGGTTAGAATTTGTGTTAGGGTTAGGGTAAGAATTAGGAATAGCTCTAATGTCAAATCTAGGGTTACATTTAGGTTAGGGTTAGGATTGGGGCTGTGGCTCAGTTTTGTTTTAGAGCTAGGGCTAGGGTTAAGGGCTAGTTTTAGGATTAGCAATAGTGTTAGGCCTAGTAGTAAGGTGAGGTTAAATCTTATATTAATTATGGTTAGATCTAGGTTTAGGGCTAGGGGTATGTTTAGGGCTAAAATTAGGACTTGTGTTACGGTTATGATAACAGATAGGGTTAGAACTAGAAATAGGGCTAAGATGAGAGTTAGAGTTAGTCTTAGGGCTAGGGTTAGGAGTGGGTTTAAGGTTAGGGCTAAATTAGGGATAGGATTAGTGCTAGGGTTAGTGTTAGGGTTAGCACTAGGGTTAGAGTTAGTGTTAATGTTAGAGATAGAGTTAGCTTTAGGGAAAAGGAATGGGGATATAGCTAGGTTTAGGGATACGGCGAGAGTAGAATTAGGGTTATGGCTAGGTTAGGGTTTGGGTTATGATTAAGGCCACCTTTAGGGCTAGGTTTGAGTGTTTGTGTTAGGGCTAGGGCTAGAATTAGGGATAGGGCTAATGTCAGGTCTAGGGTTTTGTTTAGGAATAGTTTTAGTGTTAGGTTATTGCTAGGTGTAGTGTAAGGATTAGGTTTATGTTAAGGGTCAGTTTTAGAGTTGGGTGTATTATTAGGGTCAGGGTTGGGTAGGGTTTGGTTTAGTTTATGGTTTAGAGTTAAGGGTTGAATTAGTGTTAGGGTTAGGGTTAGAAGTAGTGTAATGGATAGGGTTAGGTTTGGGGTTCAAGTTAAATTTAGAGTAATGAATAGGGTTAGTATTAGTGATAGGGTTAAATTAAGGCCTAGGGTTAGCATTTGAGTTAGGATTATCTTTAGGTTAATGGATAAGGTTAGAGGTAAGTTTAGTGCTAGGGTTAAGGTTAGGATTAGAAGTAGGGTTAGATTTAGGCCTAGCATTAGTGTCAGGGTTAGGTTTAGGGTAAGTGTTAGGATATGAGCTGGGTTAGGTCTAAGGCAAAGTTTAGGGTTAGAGTAAGGGCTAGGGTTACAGTTAGGGTTATGATTAGGGCTAGGGTATGGCTAGGTTTGTGTGGTGTTTATGGATAGCATTAGGGCTATCAGTTAGGATTAGTGTTAGAGTTAGAGTTAGGACCAGAATTAGGACTAGTGTTGGGTGTAGGGATAGGGTTAGTCTTTGGATTAGGTTAAGGGTTATTTTCAGGGCTAGTGCAAAGTTTTTGTTTAGGTCTAGGGGTAGATTTATGACTTTATTTAGGATTAGGTTTGGTATAGTGCTAGTGTTACTGTTTAGGTACAGATTTACTGGTAGGTGTAGGGGTAGGGTCCGGTTTAGGGTTAGTGTGAGGTTTAGTTCTAGGGTTAGTGTTAAAGTCAGAATAAGGGTCAGGGTTTGAGTTAGAGTTACAACTAGAATGAAAGCTAGAGTTAGGACTAGTAATAGAGTTGCTGATTGGGGTAGGCTAAGGATTAGAGTTAAGACTATTTAACTTTGGGTGAGGATTTGGCTTAGGGAAAGGAATGGGTTTACTAGTAGTATTAGTGTTAGGGATAGCTTTAGGGCTAGGGTTAGGTTTAGGGTTACTCTTAGGGTTAAACCTAGGTTTAGAGCTTGGATTAGCACTAGGATTTGTGTTAGCTTCAGGGCTATGGCTAATGATAAAACTTGGTTTCTTTTTAGGGCTAGTTCTAGGGCTAGTGTTAGTGCAATGTATAGAGCTAGGGTTAGTGTTAGGATCTGAGTCAGGGTCAGGGTTACTCCTAGGGTAAGGTTTAGCACTCAAATTATGGCAAGGTTTAGGGCTAGGTTTAGGGTTAGTGTTTGGTTTAGGTTAAGGGTTAGGGTTAGGTTTATTGCTCAGTTTTGTTTTATGGTTAGGTTAGGATTAGAGCTGGTTTCCCAATTAGCATTAAGGACAAGGCTAATGTTAGGGTGAGTTTTAGGCTTAAGGTTAAGGTTATATTAACGTTTAGGGCTAGGGCAAAGTTTAGGGCTAAAGTTGGGGCTAGGGATAGGGCTAGAGTTTGGATTATGGTAAGGGAGAGGTTTAGAACTAGGGATAGGGCTAGAGTGAGAAAGTTATTCTTAGGGCTAGGGATAGGGTTAGTTTCAGAGTTAGGGCTAGGATTAGTGCTAGGATTAGTGTTAGGTTTAGGCCTAGTTTTAGTGCTAGTGTTAGGGTAAGGTATGATGTTACAGCTACATTTTGGGCTAGGTCAAGGGATAAAATTAGTGATAGGGCTAGGGTTAAGGTTATAGTTAGGATTAAGGCTAGGCTTAGTGCTAGGATTAGGGCTATGATTTGTGTTAGGTTTAGGGCTAGGATTATGGCTTGGGCTAATGTCAGGTCTAGGGTTATGGTTAGGGATTGTTTTAGGGTTAGGTTTATAGCCAAATTTATTATAAGTGTTAGGTTGAGTGATAGGGTCAGCTTTGCAGCTAGAGTATTATTAGGGTTAGAATCAGGGTTAGAGTATGTGTTATGTTAAGGATTAGGGTTAGGGCTCAAATTAGCATTAGGGTTAGTGTAAGGGTTAGGGTAATGGATATGGTTATATGTAGGGTTCAGTTTAGGTTTAGGGTAATGGACAGCCTAAGGGTTAGGGATAGTGTTTAGGTTAGGCCTAAGGATAGAATTCAGTTAGCATTATGGTTAGGGTAAAGGATAGGATTAGAGCTACATATAGGGCTAGGTTTATTGATAGGTTAGAACTATAGTTATTTTTAGGCATAGGGTTAGAATTCAGTTAAGGATATGGTTAGGGTAATAAATAAGATTAGAGCTAGGGTTAGCACTAGGGTTATGGTTAGGATTAGGGCCATGGTTCAGGTTAGTTCAATGATTAATTTTTGGGTTAGGTTTAGGTTAAGTTAGAGGGCTACGGTTAGGGTTAGGAATGAGATTAGAGCTAGGTTTTGTTTTAGGTTAGGGATAAGGTAGGACTATGTCTATTGTAAGAACTAGAGTTGTAGGGTTAGGTTTTGGTTAGGGTTAAGGTAAAAATTAGGGATAGGGCTAATGTCAAGTCTAGCATTACCGTTAGGCTAGGGTTAGGGTTAGGGCTATGGTTCAGTTTTGTTTTAGAGCTAGGTCTAGGGGAGGGCTAGTTTTAGGATTAGCAATAGTGTTAGGGCTAGTGGTAGAAGGTGATTTAGGCTTAGATTTATTGTTATGGTTAGATCTAGATTTAGGGCTAGGGCCTGCATTAGGATTAAGGTTAGGGCTAGTTTTAGGGTTACCATAATGGATAGGGTTAAAACTAGAAATAGGACTGGAGTGCGAATAGAGTTATTGTTTGGGCTACAGTTAGGGGTAGGTTTAGGGTTAGGGCTAAATTAGGGCTAGGATTCACACTAGGGTTAAAGTTAGGGTTAGCTCTAGGGTTAGGGCTAGGTTTATGGTTAGTGTTAATGTTAAGGTTAGGGTTAGATTTAGAGGAATGGATGGGGTTATAGATAGGTTTAGAGCTAGGGTTCGGGTTAGAATTTGATTTAGGGCTAGGATTAGGTTTCGGGTTAGTATTAAGGCCAAGTTTAGTGCCAGGATGAGTGTATGTGCCAGGGCTAGGGCTAATGTCATGTCTAGGTTCAAAGTAAGTGGTAGTTTTATGGTTAGGTTATGGCTAGGTGTAGTGTAAGGGTTAGGTTTAGGGTAAGGTTCAGGTTTAGAGCTATGGGTTTTATTAGGGTCAGGGTCCATTTATGGTTTGGTTTAGGTTAAGATTTAGGGTTATTGCTTGCATTAGCATTAGGGTTCAGTTTAGGATCAGGGTAATGGATACGGTTAGTTTTAGGGCTGATGTCAGAATAATGGATAGAATTATTGTTAGCAATAGGGTTAGTGTTAGGCCTAGGGTTAGCATTTGGTTTAGGCTTACCTTTAGGGTAATGGATAGGGCTAGAGCTAAGGTTATGGCTAGAGTGAAGGTTAAGATTATGGCTCCAGTTAGGGTTAGGCCTAGGATTAGTGTCAGGGTTAGGTTTAGGGTAAGTATTAGTGTTTGAGCTAGGGTTAGGTCTAGGGCGAGGCTTAGGGTTAGAGTCAGGGCTACTGTTAGGGTTAGGGTTAATGTTATGATTAGGGAAAGGGTTAGAGTTTGAGCTAGGTTTATGACTAGTTCGAGGGTTAGGGTTAGTGTTAGGTCTAGGGTTAAGGTTAGGGTTACAATTAGGGCTAGGTTTAGGGATAGATAAGGGCTAGGTTTGTGTGATGTTTATGGCTAGCATTAGGATTTAGTAATGTAAGAGCTCGGGTTATGGTTATGGCTTGTTTTAGGGTTAGGGTTATGGATATGTCTAGTGTTAGGTTTAGGTTTTGTGTTAGGGTAAAGTTTAGAGCTAGGGTTTGTGTTAGGGTAAGCATCAGTGTTTGGGTTAGGGTTAGGGCCAGAATTAGGAATAGCGTTGGGTCTAGGGATAGTGTTAGTCTTTGTGTTAGGTTAATGGTTATTGTTAGGGCTAGTTCAAGGTTTGTGTTTAGGGCTAGGACTAGATTTATGTATGACTCTATTTAGGATTAGGTTTGGTCTAGTGCTAGTGTTACTGATAGGTTTAAGTATAGGTTTACCGGTAGGGGTAGAGTTAGGGTCTGGTTTAAGTTTAGTGTCAGGTTTAGATCTAGGCTTAGTGTTAGGGTCAGGATAAGGGTTAGTATTTGGGTTAGGGCTAGAGCTAGAATGAGTCCTAGGGTTACAACTAGTAATAGAGTTAGGGTTTGGGATATGCTAAAGATTAGTGTTAGGACTAGGGTAGCATTAGGGTGAGGGTTAGGCTTAGGGAAAGGGATAGGATTAGAGGTAGGGTTAGGATTAGGGATAGGGTTAGGGATAGGATAAGTGTTAGGTTTAGGCTTAGTATTAGAGTTAAATCTAGGTTTAGGGCTCAGATTAGCACTAGTATATGTGTTAGCATTAGGGCTACAGCTAATGAAAGAACTCAGTTTCTGATTAGGGGTACTTCTTGGTTTAGCATTAAGACAATGTTTAGAGCTAGAGTTAGTATTAGGATCTGAGTCAGGGTCAGGGTTACTCCTAGGGTTAGGTTTAGCACTCAAATTATGGCAAGGTTTAGGGCTAGGCTTAGGGTTAGTGTTTGGTTTATGTTAAGTGCTAGGGTTAGGTTTATGGCTCAGTTTTGTTTTAGGGCTTGTTTAGGGTTACTGCTAGTTTTCCAATTAGCATTAGTGACAGGGCTAGTGTTAGGGTGAGATTTGGGCTTAATTTCTGGGTTTCATCCAGATTTAGGCGTAGAGCATATATTAGGGCTAAATTTGGGGCTAGGGATAAGGCTAGGTTTTGGGTTATGGTAAGGGATAGGTTTAGAACTAGGGATAGGGATTGGGCGAGAGTTAGATTTAATCATAGGCATAGAGACAGGGTTAGGTTAGTTTTAGGCCTAAATTAGGGCTAGGATTAGTGCTAGGATTAGTGTTAGGTTTAGGCCTAGGTTTAGGGCTAGGGTTAACATTAGCATTAGTGTTATGGTAAGGTATTGAAGTTACAGCTATGTTTAGTGTTAGGACAAGGGATAAAATTAGGAATAGGGCTAGGGTTAAGATCAGGGTAAGGATTAAGGCTCGGTTTAAAATTAGGATTAGGGCTAGGGATAGTGCTAATGTTAGGTCTAGGGTTAAGGTTAGGTAGGGTTAGGGATAGGGCTATGGCTCAGTTTTGTTTTAGAACTAGGCCTAGTGTTAGGACTAGTTTTATTGTTAGCGATAGTATTAGGGCTAATGGTAGGGTGAAGTTTAGGCTTAGATTTTTTGTTATGGTTAGATCTAGTTTTAGGACTATTGCTAGGTTTAAGGCTAAGTTTAGGGCTAGTGTTAGGTTTATGGTATCATATAGGTAAGAACTAGAGATAAGGCTAGGTTGAGAGTTCAAGTCAGTCTTTGGGCTAAGGTTAGGGGTAGGTTTAGGGTTAGGGCTGAATTAAGTCTAGGATTAGCGCTAGGGTTAATGTTAGGTTTAGGCCTAGGGTTAGAGTTAGTGTTAGGGTTAGGGTTAGGATTAGGTTTAGGGGAAGGGATAGGGTTATAGCTAGCTTTAGGCTAGGGCAATGGTTAGAATTAGGGTTAGGACTAATGTTAGGGTTTGGGTTAGGATTAAGACTAGGTTTAGGGCTAGGCTGAGGGTTTGTGTTAGGGCTACGGCTAGGATTAGTGCTAGGGCTAATGTCAAGTCTAGGTTTATAGTTACTATTAGTTTTAGTGTTAGGTTATGGCTATGTCTATTGTAAGGTTTAGGTGTAGTGTAAGGGTCAATGTTAGAGCCAGGTGTATTATTAGTGTCAGGGTCAGTGTAGGGTTTGGTTTAGGTTAAGATTTAGGGTTTATGCTTGAATTAGTGGTGGGTTCAGGTTAGGGTTTGGGTAATGGATAGAATTAGGTTTATGGTTCTGGTTAGGTTTAGAGTAGTGGAAAAGATTAGTGTTAATGATAGGGTTATCATTAGGCCTAGGGTTAGCATTTTGGTTAGGTAATTCTTTAGGGTAATGAATAGGGTTAGAGCTAAGGTCAGGGCTAGGGTTAAGGTTAGGCTTAGGGTTAGGGTTAGGCCTAGGGTTAATGATAGGGTTAGGGTTAGGGTAAGTGTAGGCAATTGAGCTACGGCTAGAGCTAGGTTGCAAGTTAGATTTTGAGTCAAGGCTAGTGTTAGTTTTAGGGTTAGGGTTATCTTTAGGGTGAGGACTAGAGTTTGAGCTAGGGTTAGGGCTAGGTCGAGGGTTACCATTAGGGTTAGGTCTAAGGTTATGGTTAGGGTTATGATTAGGTCTAGGTTTAGGGCTAGGTTAACGTATAGGTTTTGTGTGATGTTTATGGCTAACATTGGGGCTTGGTTAATGTAAGAGCGAGGGATATGGTTATGGCTAGTATTGCAGTAAGGGTAATGGATAAGTCTAGTGTTAGAATTAGGTTTTGGTTTAGGATAAGGTTTAGAGCTAGGGTTTTTATTAGATTAGGGTCATTGTGAGGTTAGGGTTAGTTTTATGTTTAGAGCCACAATTATGACTAGCATTTGGTCTAGTGAGATGTTTAGTCTTTAAGTTAGGTTAAGGGTTATTGTTAGGGCTAGTGATAGGTTTTTGTTTAAGGCTAGGGCTAGATTTATGATTCTATTTAAAATTATGTTTGTCTAGTGCTAATATTACTGTTAGGTTTAGGTATAGGTTTACCAGTAGAGGTAGTGTTAGGGTTCGGTTTAGGGTTAGGGTCAGGTTTAGATCTAGGGTTAGTGTTAGGGTCAGAATAAGGGTCAGGTTTAGGGTTGGTGTTAGGACTCGTAATAGAGTTAGTATTTGGGGAAGGCTAAGAATTGTGGTTAGGCTTAGGGTAGAGTGAAGATTTGGCTTATGGTAAGGAATAGGTTTAGAGGTAGGTCTAGGGATAGGGTAAGGGTTAGAGTTAGTGTTAGTGTTAAGGTTAGAGTTAAGGTTAGGGGCTGGGGATGTGGCTCAAGCGGTAGCGCACTCGCCTGGCATGTGTGTGGCCTGGGTTCGATCCTCAGCACCACATACAAACAAAGATATTGTGTCCATCGAAAACTAAAAAATAAATATTAAATCTCTCTCTCTCTCTGTCTCTCTGTCTCTCTGTCTCTCTCTCTCTCTCTCTCTCTCTCTCTCTCTCTCTCTCTCTCTCCTCTCTCTCTCTTTAAAAATAGTTAAGGTGAGGGTTAGCATTAGTGTTTGGTTTTGGGTTATATTTAGGTTAAGGGTTAGTGTTACTGTTAGGGATAGGGTTAGTGTTAGGTTTAGAGTTAGGATTAGGTGAGTGTTAGGGTTAGGTTTAGGGTCAGGGTTAGGGTTACTATTAGGGTTAGGGTTAGGGTTAGGACAGGCTTAGGTTTAGGATTAGGTTAGGGTTTGTGTTAGGACTAAGGTTAGGGTTAGAATTAGGGTTACGTTTAGGATTTGAAGAGGGTTAGGGTTAAGGTCAGGGTTAGTGTTCAGGTTAGTGTTATGGTTAGGGTAAGGTTTAGGATTAGGGTTAGTGTTAGGGTTAAAGTTAGATTTAGGTTTATTGTTAGGGTTAAGTTTAGGGTTAGGATTAGTGTGAGGGTTAAGGTTAGTTTAGGGTGATGGTTACTGTTAAGGTTAGTTTTAGGGTTTTGGTTAGGGTTAGGGTTTGGGTTAGGATTAGGGTTAAAGTTAAGATTAGGGTTACATTTAGGGTTAAGGTTACAGTTAAGTTTAGGTTTACATTTAGGGTTAGGGTTAGGTTTAGGTTTATGCTTAGGGTTAGGATTAGTGTTAGGTTTAGGGTTAGTGTTTGTGATAGGGTTAGGGTTAAGGTTAGGGTTCAGGTTAGGGATTAGGGTTGGTTTTAGTGTTAGGGTTAGAGTTAGGTTTAGGTTAATGTTAGGGTTAATGTAAGGTTTAGGGTTAAGTTTTGTGTTAGGGTTAGGGTTCGGGTTAGTGTTGGGGTCAGATTTAGCATTAGGATTAGGGTTAGGTTTAGTGTTATGGTTAGGGTTATGGTTAGAGGTAATTTTAGTGTACTGTTAGAGTTAGGGTTAGGTTTAGGGTTAGTGTTAGGTTTAGCCTTGTGTTAGGGTTATTGTTAGTTATAGAGTTATGGTTGGGGATAGGATGTGTGCTAGTTTCTACGGTTAAAGTTAGTGTTAGGGTTAGTGTTATGGTTAGGGTTAGGCAAGGGTAATAGTTAGGTTTATGTTAGGGTTAGGGTTAGGGTTTGTTTTAGAGCTAGGGTTAAAGTTAGGGTTTGTATTAGGGTTATTGTTAGGATGTGTATTAGTGTTAGGGTTCATGGTAAGGTTAGGTTTGGGGTTAGTGTTAGGGTAAGGTGTAGGTTTACAGATAAGGTTTGGGTCACTGTAACAGTTAGGATTACGGTTTCGGTTAGGATTAGTGTATGGATTAGTGTTACAGTTAGGTTTATGGTTAGTGTTAGGGTTAGGTGTAGATTTAGTGTTAAGGTTAGGGTTGGGTTTATGTTGAAGTTTAGTGTTAGTGTTAGGGTTAGGTTTAGGTTTAGTGATAGGGTAAGGGTTAGAGTTAGGTTTACGGTTAGTGTTCTGGTTAGTGTTCTGGTTAGTGTTTGGTTAGGGTTATCTTTTAGGTTAGGGTTAGGGTTACTGTTAGAATTAGGTATAAGTTTAGGAATATGATTAGGGTTAGTATTAGTGTTAGGGTTAAGGTTAGGGTTAGCGTTAGTGTTTGGGTTAGGGTTACAGTTATGTTTAGGGTTACTGTTAGGTTTAGGATTAGGGTTAGTGCTAGGTTTAGGGTTAGGGTTAGGTGAGTGTTAGGGTTAGGGTAACGGTTACGGTTAGGGTTAGTGTTAGGGTTAGGGTTAAGGTTAGGGATGAGGTTAGGTTTAGGTTTAGGTCAGGGTTTCTGTTAGGGTTAGTGTTAAGGTTAGGGTTACAGTTAGGATTAGGGTTAGGTTTAGGGTTAGGGTAATGTTAAGTGTTAGGGTTAGGGTTATTGTTTGTGTTAGGGTAAGGATTAGTGTTAGGGTTAGGGTTAGATTTAGGGTTAGAGTTACTGTTATGGAAAGGGTTAGGGTTTGTATTAGGGTTAGAGTTAGGGTTAGGGTTACGAATAGGATTATCTTTAGGTTAAAGATAGGGTTAGGGTTAGTGTTAGGGTTAAGGTTAGGGTTAGGGGCAATGTAAAAGGGTTAGGGTTAGGGTTAGTGTTGGTGTTAGAGTTACGATTGGTGTTAAAGTTATTTTTAGGGTTAGGTTTAGGATTATGTTTATTGTTATGGTTAGCATTTTTTTAGGTTTAGGGTTAGTGTTATGGTTAGCATAAGGAATAGAGTTAAGGTTAGGATTAGTGTTAGCATTAGAATTAGGGTTAGGGTTAGTTTTAATGTTTGGGTTGTGGTTTAGTTTAGGTTCAATGATCTGGTTAGTGTTAGGTGTATGGTTAGGTTAGGGTTAGCATTAGTATTCAGGTTAGGGTTAGCGTTATGGTAAGGTTTACGGTTGATGTTAGTGTTAGGGTTAGGATTAAGTTTAGTTTTAGTGCTAGGGTTAGGGTTATGCTTAGGTTTATGGTTAGTGTTAGGTTTACTGTTAGGGTTTGTGTTATGGGTAGGGTTTGGGTTAGGTTTAGGTTTACAGTTAAGATTAGGGTTACCGTTGGGGTTAAGTTTAGTATTATTGTTAGGGTTAGGGTTAGTGTTAGCGATAGGTTTAGGGTTAGGGTTAGTGTTTGTGATAGGGTTAATTTTAGGGTTAGGTTTCAGGTTAGAGTTAGGGTTAGTTTCAGAGTTAGGGTTAGGTTTGTTTTTAGGGTTACTGTTAGTATTAATTTAGTGTTTGTGATAGGGATAGGGTTAAGGTTATTGTTAGGATTATGTTTAAGATAAGAGTTAGAATTAGGGCTAGGCTTAGGGTTATGGTTCGTGTTAGGATTAGTGTTAGGTTTAGAATTAGAGTTAGGGTAACGGTTAGTTATAGGGTTAGGGTTGGGGTTGGGGTTAGGGTTACTCTTAGGGTTAGTTTCAGTGTTAGTTTTAGGGTAAGTGTTAGAGTTAGGGTGAGGTAAGCATTAGAGTTAAAGTTAGGTTAGTGTTATGGTTTGGGTTTGATTAGGGTTTGTGTTAGCGTTAGCATTAGGGTTAGGGTTTGTGTTAGGGTTCGGGTTAGGGTGTGGGTTAGTGTTAGTGTTATGGTGAGGGTTAGGTTTAGGCTTCATGTTAGAGTTTCGGTTAGGGTTAGTTTTAGGGTTAGTTGTAGGTTTATGGTTAGGATTAGGATTAGTATTATAGTTAGAATTAGGGTTAGGTTTAGGTTTAGTGCTTGGGTTAGTGTTAGAGTTAGGTTGAGGCTTAGTGTTAGTGTTAGGGTTAGAGTAAGTGTTAGGTTTAGGGTTACGTGGTGGTGACATTTACTGTTAGTGTTATTATTAGTATTAGGGTTCATGAGAGTGTTAGGGTTAGGGTTAGTGTAAGGGTTAGATTTAGGTTTTGGGTTATTGTAAGGGTTAGTGTTAGTGTTAGGATTAGGGATAGTTGTTAAATTTAGGGATAAGTTTAGGGTTAGTTTTAGGTTTAGGTCTGGGGTTAGGGTTAGGATTTGGGTTCATGTTAGGGACAGGAGAAGGGTTATGGTTAGGGTTAGTTTTAGAGTTCGGGTTTGGATTATGGATAGGTTTAGGGTTAATGTAAGTGTTATGGTTAGGGTTAGTGTTATGGTTAGGGTTAGGGTTTGTGTTAGTGTTAGGGATAGGGTTAGTGTTAGGGTTAGGTTTAGGTTTAGGGTTAGTTTTAATGTTAGGGTTAGGGTTAGGGAGAGTGTTAGGGTTAGTGATAGGTTTAGGGTTAGGCTATGGTTAGGGTTAGTGTTAGTGTTACATTTAGGGTTTGGGTTAGTTTTAGGGTTTGTTTTAGACTTAGGTTTAGGGTTATATTTAGGGTTAGTTTTAGGATTAGGGTTTGTGTTAAGGTTCGGGTTAGGTTTCGGATTAGTTTTAGAGTTTGGGTTCGGGTTAAGTTTAGTGTTAGGATTGTGTGGGTTTGAGGGATATGGTGTGTATTAGGGTAAGATTTAGGTTAGGGTTTGTGTTAGGGTAGGGATAGGGTAAGTGTTGGGTTAGGGTTAGGATTTGGGGTAGAGTGAGGTTTAGGGTTAGGTTTCAGTTTAGTTTTATGTTTATTTGGAGGTTAGGGTTAGTGTTAGGGTTAGGGTTAGGATTAGTGTTAAGATTAGGGATAGTGTTAGGGTTAGGGTTTAGATTAGTGTTAAGGTTAGGGTTTGTGTTATCATAAGGTTTAGGGTGTGGGTTGGGGTAGGGTTAGGTTCAGTGTTAGTGTTAATGTTAGGTTTAGGGTTAGGGATAGTTTTAGGGTTAGGGATAGTTTTAGGGTTAGAATTAGGGTTAGGATTAGTGTTATGGTTAGGTTTAGGATTATGGTTTGGTTTAATGTTGTGTTAGGGTTATGTTTATGGTAAAGGTTAGCTTTTGGGTTAGGGTTAGTGTTAGAGTTTAGGTTAGGGTTAAGATTTGTTTTAGAATTAGGGTTAGGGTTTGGGTTAGGGTTAGTGTTAAGGTAAGAATTATGGTTTTTGTTAGGTTAAGGGTTAGGTTTAGGTTTTGTGTTAGGGTTAGAATAAAAATTAGGGTTTTGTTTATGATAAGAAAAAGGGTTAGAGTGAGGCATAGGTTTAGGGTTAGGTTTAGTTTTAGAATTTAGAGTAGTTTAAATATAGTGTTAGGGTTAGGGTAGTGTTAGTGTTAGGGTTAAAGTAAGGGTTAGGGATAGGGTTAGTGTTAGTTTTAGGGTTATACATAGGGTTGGGGATAGAGTTAGTGTTAGTTTTAAAGTTAGATATAGGGTTAGGGTTAGTGATAGTGTTAGTGTTGGGGTTAGGGTTAGTGTTAGGATTAGGGTTAGTGTTAGTGTTAGGGTTAGTGTTAGGTTTACTGGTAGGCTTAGGGTTATTATAAGAGTTTTGGTTAGTGTAAGTTTCACGGTTAGTGTTATGGTTATGGTTAGGTTTCGGTTTAGCTTTAGTGTTAGTGTTAGGGTTAGGGATAGTGTAAGGGTTACGTATAGGTTTAGGGTTACTTTTAGGTTTAGGGTTAGAATTAGGGTTAGGGTTAGTGTTATAGTTTGGTTTAGGGTTATGGTAAGGTTGAGTGTTGTGTTAGGGTAATGATAATGGTTAAGGTTAGTTTTTGGGTTAGGGTTAGGTTTAGAGTTTAGGTTAGGGTTAAGATTTGTTTTAGAATTAGGGTTAGGGTTTGTTAGGGTTAGTGTTAAGGTTAGTGTTAGGGTAAGGATTATGGTTTGTGTTAGGGTAAGGGTTAGGTTTAGGTTTTGTGTGAGGGTTAGAGTAAAAATTAGGGTTTTGTTTATGATAAGACAGAGGGGTACAGTGAGGCCTAGGTTTAGGGTTAGGTTTAGGGTTAATTTTAGAATTTAGAGTAGTTTAAGTATAGTGTTAGGGTTAGTGTTAGTGTTAGGGTTAAATAAGGGTTAGGGATAAGGTTAGTGTTAGTTTAGGGTTATACATAGGGTTAGGGATAGGGTTAGTGTTATTTTTATGGTTAGACATAGGGTTAGGGTTAGTGATATGGTTAGTGTTGGGGTTAGGGTTAGTGACAGGGTTAGTGTTGGTGTTGGTGTTAGGGTTAGTGTTAGGATTAGGTTTAAGGTTTGTGTTAGGGTTAGTGTTAGGTTTAGGGCTAGGCTCAGGGTTAGTGTAAGAGTTAGGGTTAGTGTAAGTTTCACGATTAGTGTTAGGGTTATGGTTAGGTTTAGGGTTAGCTTTAGTGTTAGTGTTAGTGTTAGGTTTAGGGATAGTGTTAGGGTTATACATAGGTTTAGGGATACTTTATTTTAAGGGTTAGAATTAGGGTTAGGTTTAGTGTTGGGTTAGGGTTATGTTTATGGTTAAGGTTAGTTTTTGGGTTAGGGTTAGGGTTAGCGTTTAGGTTAAAGTTAAGGTTTGTTTTAGAATTAGGGTTAGGGCTTCAGTTAGGGTTGGTGTTAAGGTGAGTGTTAGGGTAAGAATTATGGTTAGGGTAAGGGTTAGGTTTAGGTTTTGTGTGAGGGTTAGAGTAAAAATTAGGGTTTTGTTTATGATAAGAAAAAGGGTTAGAGTGAGGCGTAGGGTTAGGTTTATGGTTAGTTTTAGAATTTAGGGTAGTTTAAGTATAGTGTTAGTGTTAGGGTTAGTGTTAGGGTTAGGGTTAAATGAAGGGTTAGGGATAGGGTTAGTATTAGTTTTAGGGTTATATATAGGGTTAGGGATAGGGTTAGTGTTAGTTTTAAGGTTAGACATAGGGTTAGTGTTAGTGATAGTGTTAGTGTTGGTGTTAGGTTTAGTTTTAGGATTAGGGTTAGTGTTAGTGTTAGGTTTAGGGCTAGGCTTAGGGTTAGTGTAAGTTTCACGATTAGTGTTCGGGTTATGGTTAGGTTTAGGGTTAGCTTTAGTGTTGGTGTTAGGGTTAGGGTTAGGGACAGTTTTAGGTTTAGAGGTAGGTATAGGTTTAGGGCTAGGGTTATAGTCAGGGTTAGTATTACAGTTAGTGTTAGGGTAAGGGTTATGGTTCATTTTAGGGTTAGGGTTACAGTTAGGTTTAGGGTTAGTTCTATGGTTAGGGTTAAGGTTTGAGTTAGGGTTACGGTTGGTTTTTGAGTTACAGTTAGGGTTAGGGTTAGGGTTAGTGTTAGGATTAGTGTTCATGTGAGGGATATGGCTTGGATTAGTGTAAGGGTTAGGATTAGGGTTTGTGATAGGGTTAAGGATATGGTTAGAATTAGGGTTTTGGTTAGGATCGGGTTAGAGTGAGGCTTAGGTTAAATTTAGGATTAGTTTTAGGGTTTCTTGTATGTTAGGGTGAGTGTTTGGGTTTGGGTTAGGATTAGTGTTAGGTTAGTGCCAGTGTTAGGGATAGGGTTAATGTTAGGGTTAGGGTTAGGTTTTGGTTTAGGGTTAGGGTGAGGGTGAGGTTTAGGGTTAGGGTAAGTGTTAGGGTTAGGGTTACGGTTACAGATAGAGGTAGTGTTAGGGATAGAATTAGTTTTATGGTTAGTGTTAGGGTTTGTGTTAGGGTGAGGGTTTGGTTTAGGGTTATGTTTATGGTTACGGTTAGGATTCAAGGTAGGGTTAAGTTTACAGTTAGGGTTAGGGTTCGTGTTAATATTACAGTTAATTTTAGGGTTAAGGTTTGTTTTAGATATTTGTTTTGAGTTAGTGCTATGTTTAGTGTTAGTGTTAAATTTAGGGTTAGGATTAATGCTTTTGTTAGGGTTAGTTTTAGGTTTAGTTTTAGTGTTAGGATTAGGGTAAGGGATAGGGTGAGGTTTAGGGTTAGTATTAAGCATTCGGGTTAGGGTTAGCGTTAGTGTGAGGGTTATTATTAGGTTTAGGTTGGTGTAAGGATTAAGGTTAGAGTTAGGGTTACGGTTTAGGGTTAGGGTTGTAGTTAAGGTTAGTATTAGGATAATGCTTACGGTTAAGGTTAAAGTTAGTTTTGGGTTAGAATTTGGGTTAGGGTTAGGTTAAGTGGTAGGATAAGCTTTAGGGTTCATGTTAGGGTTAGGTTTATGGTTAGGATTATGGTTAGGATTAGTATTAGGGTTATGGTTAGGGTTAGGGATAGTGATAAGGTTAGGAAGAGTTGTAGGGCTAGGGTTAGTGTTAGGGTTAGGTTTAGGTTTAGTGTTATGGTTAGGATTAGGGTTAGTGCTTGGTTTAGGGTTAGGGTTAGGGTAATATTTAGGGTTAGGCTTATGTTTAGGTTTAAGATTAGGTTTACTTTTAGGGTTTGGTTTAGGGTTAGTGTTAGAGTTAGGTTAGGGTTAGTTTTAGGCTTAGTGTTAGGGTTTTTGTTAGGGTATGGTTTACAGTTTGGATTAGGGTTAGGATTAGGGTTAGGGTTAATGTTAGTGTTAATGTTAGGGTTAGGGTTAGGGTTAGTGTTAGGGTTAGAGTTAGGTTTAGGGTTAGGGTTAGGTTTAGGGTTAGGATTAGGGTTAGAATTAGAGTATTGTAAGGGTTAGGTTTAGGGTTAGTGTTAGAGTTAGGGATAGAATTAGGGTTAGTGTTAGGGTTAGCATTAATATTCATGTTAGGATTAGGGTTAGAGTGAGTGTTAGGGTTAGGGTTAGATTTAGGGTTGGGTTAGTTTCAATGTTTGGCTTAGTGTTAGGTTTAGGGTTATGGATAGTGTTAGGGTTAGTAATAGGTTTAGGGTTAGTGTTAGTGATAGAGTTAGGGTTGGGGTTAGGGTTAGTGTTTGGGTTATGGTTAGGATTAATGTTATTGTGAGTGTTAGTGTTAGGGATAGGGTTAAAGTTAGTGTTAGGGTAAGAATTAGGGTTAGGATTAAGGTTACAGATAGAGTTAGTGTTAGTTTTATGTTAGGATTAGGGTTAGAGTTAGTTTCAGGGTTAGTGTTAGTGTTTATGTTAGGGTGAGGTTTAGGTTTAGGGTTAGGGTTATGGTTATGGTTATGATTCAGATTAGGTTTAGTGTTGGGGTACTGTTATGTTTGGGTTAGTGTTAGGGTTAAGGTTTGTGTTAGGGTTAGATTTAGGGTTAGGTTTAGGGATAAGATTATTGTTAGTTTTATCGTTAGATTTAGTTTAAGATTAGTTTTAGGTTTAGTGTTAGGTTTAGGGTTAGGGTAAGGTTTAGGTTAGGTTTAGGGTTATGATTAGCGTGTGGGATTGTGTAAGGGTTAGGGTTAGTGTTAGGGAGAGGGTGACGTTTAGGGTTAGGGTTAGGATTAGGGTTTGTGTTAGGGTTAGTGCTAGGGTTAGGGTTACGGTTTGTGTTAGGGTTGGGATAGGATTAGGGTAAAAGTTAGGCTTAGGTTTAGAGTTAGTATTAGCATTAGGGCAAGAGGTTAGGTTTAGGGTTAGTGTTAAATTGTGCATTAGAGTTACTGTTATGGTGAGGTTTAGGGTTAGGGATAGGGTTAGTGTTAGGGTTTGGGTTAAAGTTAATGTTATTGTTAAGGTAGGGGTTAGGTAAGTGATACCAATAGGGTTATGGTTATGGTTATGGTTAGGGTTAGGGATAGGTTTATGATTATGGTTAGAGTTAGGGTTAGGTTTAGTGTTATGGTTAGGATTAGTGTTAGGTTTAGGGTTAGTGAAAGTTTTAGTATTAGGGTTAGGGTTAGTGTTAGAAATAAGGTTAATGTTAGGGTTAGGGTTAGTTTTAGGCTTAGGATTAGGTTTAGGGTTAATTAGGGTTAGGGTTATGGTTAGTGTTAAGGTTAGGGTTAAGGTTTCTGTTAGGGTCAGAATTAGGGTTAGGATTTCAGTTCAGATTGGTTTGGTTAGTGTTATGGTTTGGGTTAGGCTTAGTGTTTTATTTAGGGTTAGGGTTAGGGTTAGTATTAGGATTAGTATTTGTGTTAGGTTTAGTGTTAGGGTTAGGCTTAGGGTTAGTGATAGAGTAATGGTTAAAATTAGGGTTAGTTTTAGGGTTAGGGTAAGGTTAGGTTTAGAATTATTTTATTTAAGGGTTATGGTTGTGGTTAGTGTTTGTGTTAGGGTTAGGGTTAGGGTTAGAGTTATGGTGATGGTTCAGAATAGGGTTAGGTTTAAGTTTAGTTTTAGGGTTAGGTTTAGGTACAGTGTTAAGGTTAGTGTTTGGTTTATGGTTAGTGGTAGGTTTAGGGTTAGGATTTAGGTTAGAAACAGGGTTAGTGTAATGATTAGGATTAATGTTAGAGGTAGGTTCTTTTTTAGGTTTAGGTTTATGGTTAGTCTTAGGTTTAGGGTTAGTGTAGGTTTAAGGTTAGGGTTAGCTAAGTGATAGAGTTAGGGTTAGGGTTCTCATTGGGTTTCATTTTAGGGTTATGGATAGGGTTAGTATTAGGGTTAGGGTTAGGATTAGGTTTATGGTTGGTGTTGATGTTAGGGTTAGGGTTAGTATTAATGTTAGTAATAGGATTCACGTTAGGTTTAGTGTTAGGATTAGGGTTAGTGTTTCTGCTAGTGTTAGTTATAGGGATATGGATAGGGTTAGGTTTAGTGTTAGGGTTAGTGTTAGTGTTAGGGTTATGGTTACTCTTAGGTGTAGTGTTAGGTTTAGAGATAGGTTTAGGGTTAGTGTTAGGGTTAGGGTATGGTTAGTGTTACGGTTAGGATTAGGGTTATAGTTAGGGTTTGTGTTAGGGTTAGGGTTAGTTTTAGCTTTAGTTTTATGGTTAGTGTTAGGATTAGTTTTAGAATTTGGTAATGTCAGGGTTAGGGTTTGGTTAGGTTTATGGTTATGGTTGTGTAAGTGTTTGCATTAGGCTTAGAGTTATGGTTAGGTTTAGGGTTAGGTGTAGGGTTAGGGTTAGGATTAGGGTTTGGGATAGGGTTATGGTTAAAGTTAGGTTTAGTGTTAGTGTTAGGGTTAGGGTTAGGGTTAGTTTTCGGGTTAGGTTATATTTAGGGTTATGATTAGGATTAGGTTATATTTAAGCTTATGTTTAGGGTAAGTGTTAAATTTTGTGTTAGATTTACTGTTATGGTGAGGTTTAGGGTTAGGTTTTTGGGTTAGTGTTATGGTTTGGGTCAGAGTTAGTGTTAGTGTTAGGTTTAGGGTTAGGGTTTGTGTTAAGGTTAGTTTCAAGGTAAGTGTAAGGTTAGGTTTAGGGGTAGGATTAAGGTTAGTGTTAGGGTTAGTGTTAGTGTTAAATTTTGCATTAGAGTTAGTGTTAGGTTTAGTGTCAGGGTTAAGTTTAGATTTAGTGTTAATGTTAGTGTTAGGGTTAGAGCTAAGTTTAGTGTTTTTGTTAAGGTTAGGTTTAGGGTTAGGTTTAGGTTTAGGTTTAGGGTTAGTGTTAAGATTAGGTTTAGGGTTCGTGTTATGTTAGGATTAGCATGAGTGTTAAGTTTAGGGTTAGGTTTAGGTTTAGTGTTAGTGTTTGTTTTAGGGATAGGGTTAGTGTTAAGGGGAGTGTTAGAGTTAGGAATAGGTTTAGAAATAGTGTTAGGGTTAGGGTTAAGTTTAAGTTTAGTGTCATTTTTAGGGTTAGTGTTAGGTTAAGGATTAGGGTTAGGGTTAGTGTGAAGTTTAGTTTTGGGGTTAGGTTTAGGGTTAGTTTTATATTAAGGGTTTGAGTTAGGGTTAAGATTAGTGTTAGGTGTAGTGTTAGGGTTAGGGTTAGGGTTGTTGTAGGATTAGGGTTAGGGTTAAGTTTTTTGATAGGGTTAGGGTTAGGGTAAGTGTTAGTTATAAAAATAGGATTAGGGTTAGATATAGGGTTAGGGTTAGGGTTAGGTTTAGTGTGAGGGTTATGTTTAGTGTTAGGTTTAGGTTTAATGTTAGGGTTAAGGTTAGGAATAGTAATTGGGTTAGGGTTGAGGTTAGGTTTAGTGTTAGGTTTAGAGTTAGGCTTAGAGTAAGATTTAGTGTTAGTTTTAGGGTTAGGGTTAGGGTTAGCATTAGGTTTAGTGTTAGGTTTAGATTTAAGGTTTGTGTTAGAGTTAGGGTAAAGGTTAGGTTTAGAATTAGAGTAGAGTTAGGCTTTGGTTTAGGGTTGGGGTTAGAGTTAGGGTTATTGTTAGGGTAAGGTTTAGGGTTAGGTTTAGTGTTAAAGTAAGGTTTATGGTTAAGGTTAGTGTTAATTTTAGGGATAGGGTTAGTGTTAGGGTTAAAGTTAGGGTGATGTTTAGTGTCAGGGTTAGGTTTAGGGTTAGGGTTAGGTTTTGTGTTAGTGTTAGGGTCAGGGTTAGCATTAGGTTTTGTGTTAGGTTTAGGGTTAGGTTAGGTTAAAATTTACAGTTAAAATTATGGTTAGGGTTAGGGTTATGGTTAGTTTCAGGCTTAAGGTTAGGGTTAGCATTTGTGTTAGGGTCTGGGTTAGTGTTAATATTAGGTTAAGTGTTAAGGTTAAGGTTAGGGTTCGGTTTAGTGGTATGGTTTGTGTTTGGGTTTGTGACAGGTTAGTGGTTAGGTTTAGTGTTTGGGATTATGTTTAGTATTAGATTTAGGGTTGGGGTTAGGGTTAAATTTAGTGTTAGGGTTAGCATTAGGGTTAGATTTAGGGTTATTGTTAGGGTTACCTTTAGGGTTAGGTTTAGTGTTATGGTTAGTGTTAGGTTTCGTTTTAGTGTTTGGGTTAGGGTTACAGTTAGGATTAGTTTTAAGTTTAGAGTTAGTGTTTTTTTAGGTTTAGGATTAAAGGAAGGCTTATGGTTTGTGATAGTTTTAGGGTTAGGATTAGGGTTAGGGTTGCAATTAGGATTTGGATAGACTTAGGATTAAGTTTAGTGTTAAGGTTATTGTTTGGTTTTGTGTTAGGGTTAAGGTTAGGTTTAGTATTAGGTTAGGTTTACGGGTAGGATTAGGGTTATGTTAGGATTAGTGTTAGTGTTAGTGTGTGTTTTAAGGTTAGTGTTATGGTTAGTGTTAGGGTTAGGGTTAAGTTTGGGTTAGGGTTAGTGTTAGGGTTGGGTTTGTGTTAGGGTTAGGGTTAGGGTTATTGTTAGTTTTAGGATTAGAGTTAGGGTGAGGGTTATTGTTATGTTTAGGGTTATGTTTAAGGATAGGGTTAGTGTTAGGATTAGCGTCAGGGTTAGGTTTAGGCTTAGTGTTACGGTTAGAATTAGGGTTAGTATTAGTGTTAGTTTTACGATTAGTGTTATGCTTAGTGTTATTGTTAGGGTTAGGTTTCTGATTAGGGTTAAGTTTGGTTTTAGGATTAGTGTTATTGTTAGGGTTAGGGTTAGGTTTAATGTTCGGGTTAGGGTAAGGTTTAGGGTTCTGGTAAGGTTTAGGGTTAAGTTTAGTGTTAGGTTTAGGGTTAAATTTAGGGTTAACAATAGTGTTAGGCTTAGTGTTAGGGTAGGTTTGAGGGTTAGGGTTATGGTAAGGGTTAAGGTATGTTAAGGGTTAGGTTAAGGTTTATGTTTAGGATTTGTTTTGGGGTTAGGTTTAGGGTTAGGGTGAGTGTTACAAATAAGATTAGGGTTAGAGTTAAGGTTACTGTTAAGGTTAGGGTAAGTGTTAGGGTTACGGTTAGGGTTACTGTTAGTTTTAGGTTTAAGTTTAGGTTAGGTTTATGGTTTGTGTTGGGGTAATTGTGAATGTTAGTGTTAGGGTTAGTGTTAGGTTTATGGTTACATTTACAGTTAGGGTCATTGATAGGTTGAGGTTTGGAGTAAGGGTTGGTGTTATGGTTAGATTTAGGGTTAGGGATAGGGTTAGTTTGTGGTTAGGGTTAGGGTTATGTTATGTTTAGAATTATGGTTTGGGTTAGGGTTTGTCTTAGGTTTAGAGTTAGTTTTAGGATTAGGGTTAGGGTTAGGTTTAGTGTTATGATTAGGATGAGGGTTTGTGTTAGGGTTTGGATTATGGTTAGGATTAGCATTAGAGTTAAATTTAGGGTTAGGGTCAGTGTTAGGGTTAAGTTTCCGATTAGGGTTTTTGTTAGATTTTCTGTTAGGTTTAAGGTTAGTGTTAGGGTTGGGTTAGGGTTAGGGTTAGTGTTAGGGTTAACATTATGTTTAGGAAAAGGGTTAATGTTAGGGTTAGCCTTAATATTTGAGTTAGGGTTAGGGTTAAAGTTTGTGTTAGGGTTAGGGTTAGGGTGAGGGTCAGTATTAGTGTTAGGGTTATGTTTAGAGTTAGGTTAGTGTTAGGATTAGGGTTAGGGTTAGGTTTAGGGTTATGGTAAGTTTTAGGTTAGGTTTACATTTAGGATAGGGTTAGGATTAGAGTTAGTGTTAGTGTTATATTTTGCATTAGGGTTAATGTTAGGGTTAGTGTTAGTATTATGGTTATGTTCAGATTAGGGTTAGTTTTATGTTTAGGGTAAAGGTTTGTGTTTAGGTTTGTGTTAGGTTTAGGATTTGGTTTAGGATTGGTGTTAGGGTTAGGGTTAGAGTTTGGGTTAGGATATTGTTTGGGTTAGGGTAAGGGTTCATGTTAGGCTTAGGGTTAGGGTTAAATTTAGGGTTCACAATAGTGTTAGGGTTAGGGATAGGTTTAGGGTTAGTGTTAGTGTTAGCGTAGGGTTAGTGCTATGTTTATGGTTAGGCTTAAGGATAGGGTTAGTTTTAGTGTTAGTGTTAGGGTTAGGTATAGGGTTAGTGGTAGGGTTAGCATTCGGGTTAGGTTTAGGGTTACCATTAGGGTTAATTTTAGGATTATGGTTAGTTACAGGGTTATGGTTATGGTTAGAGTTAGGTTTAGTGTTAGGTTTGGGTCTTGAGTTAGCATTTGGGTTAAGGTTACAGTTAGGCTTGTGATATTTTTAGGGTTATGTTCAGGTTAGGTTTAGGGTAATGGATAGTTTAGGTTTAGGGATAGTTTTAGGGTCAGGCTGAGGATTAGCATTAGGGTTAGGGTTAGGGTAATTGATAGGGTTAGAGCTAGGGTTATGGTTAGAGTCAGGACAGGTTAGTGTTAGGTTTAGGTTTAGTGCAAGGATTAAAGTTAGGGTTAGTTATAGGGTAAGGGTTAGGGCAATGTTTAGGGTTTGAGTTAGGGTTAAACCTAGAGTTGGGTCTTGGATTAGGGCTAGGTTTTGGGTTACGTTAGGGCTCTTCTTAGGGATATGGCTAATGTAAGAACTACGGTTACAATTAGGGCTAGTTTGGGAGTTACATTTAGTACTGAGTCTAGTTTTAGGATTAGGTTTAGGTTTAGGGTGATGTTTTTAACTAGAGTTAGTGTTAGGGTCAGAGTCAGAATCACAATTAATTTTATGGTTAGGGATAGGACTCAAATTAGGGGTAGGCTTAGAAGTAGATATAGGGTTAGGATTTGGTTCAGGTTAAGGTTTCGGGTTAGTCCTGTGGCTGAGTTTTGTTTTAGGACTAAAGCTAATGTTAAGGTAACTTTTATGATTAGCATTAGTGTTATTGCTACTGATAGGGTGAGTTTAGGCTTAGGAGTAGATTTAGAGTTATGGTTTATTCTAGGGTTAGCACTATGGCTAGTGTTAGAGCTAAGATTAGGGCTAGCATTTTGGTTATGGTAAAGGATAGTGTTAGATCTAGGAATAGAGCTATGGCAAGAGTTTGATTTAGTCTGAGGTAAATAGTTTGGGTTAGGATTAAGACTAAATTAGGGCTTGAAATAGGTCTAGGATTAGTGTTAGGCTTAGGCCTAGGAATAGGGCTATTTTTATGGTTAGGTTTAGGGATAGGTTTAGGGGAAGGGCTGCCTGTTTGATTTCCACCTCCATTTCCATTTACCCATAGGTGTCAAAATGAAGTGAAACCATAAAATACAAAGTGTTCATGATCGTGAACCATTGAATTGAGAAGAACATACCTTGGGAGCATACTAAGGCTAGATAAAAGATGACTCATTCCCAGAATCAAAGAAATTTGAACCAAACTTACTCTCATCCTAACATTACCTCTAACCCTATCCCTAGCCGTAACCCTAAACCTAATGTTAATTCTAACCTGATTAGTGAACCATTGATTCTAGAATTCCCGCCCTTGGGGAGCCTTGTGGGACAAGCTAAGTGGTGAATCCTAAGCAACATCAAACAAATCTGAACAAATAATTATGGGAGGTATTTCAGTACATGGCTATTTTCCTGTTTTCTCATAAAGGGCTCTCAGATTAAGTTGTTTTTGCATGCTTAAGCATAGGCCTACTTTTATAAGGAACATACCAGAGTCCCTATAGAAAACTGATGGAGTGTGTGAAGTTTCTAACAGCTAGCACAAACCCTGTTTGATTTTCAACTCCATTAACTTTTCCATATAGGTCAAAATGAAGAATTTTGAATAAAACTATCTGTAACCCTAACACTAGCTCTAACCCTAGCTCTTCCCCTAACCCTAACTTTTTTATGAAGCCTTTGACAGTAGTATTTCCAAACTTGGGCAGCCTAGGGGAGGAAGCTAGGGGATGAATGCTGCACCGTATCAAAGAAATCTGTCCAAAAAGTTGATGGAGTATATAAGTACATGCATATTTCTCTGTTATCTCCTCTTGGATAAAGTTGTTTTTACATGCTTCAGCTTAGGCCTGCTGTCACAGGAACAATCCAGAGATTGCTCACAGAGAATTGATGAAGTTTAAAGTTTCAAGCAGCTAGCACCAATGCTGTTTGATTTCCAGCTCCATTTCCATTTACCTGTATAGGACAAAATGAACTGAAACTTTAAAATACAAACTGTTCCTTACAGTGAACCATTGAACCTAGGAGGACCAAACTTGTGGGGTATAGGAAAGATAGAAGAAAAATGAATCCTGCCCAGTATCAAAGAAATTTGAACAAAACTAACTCTAATCCTAATACTAGCTCTAACACTAGCCCTAACATCCTTTACACAAACCCTAACCTGTTTAAAAAACTGTTGATCCTAGAAGTCCCAAACGTGGGGAGCCTAGGGGGCTAAGATCTCAAATGAATCCTATGAAATATCAAAGAAATATGATCAAATAATTGAGGTGGTATTTCAGTTCATGCATATTTCTCTGTTTTCTGCTAAAGGGCTCTCGGATGAAGTTGATTTTGCCATCTTCATCTTAGGGCTATTTTCATAAGGAAAAAATCAGAGAGTTCCCACAGAGAACTGATTCAACATTTGAAGTTTCAAGCAGCTAGCACCAACCCATTTGATTTCAACCTCCATTTTTATTTACCTATATAGGTCAAAATGAAGTGAAATATTAAAATACAGAGTGTCCCTGTTAGCGAACCATTGAAATGAGAAGGCCCAAACCTGAGGAGCATATTAAGGCTAGGTAATAGATGACTCCTTCCAAGTATCAAAGAAATTGGTACAAAACTTACTCTCACCCTAACATTACATCTATCCCTAGCCCTAATCACAAGCCTAACACTAACTCTAAACTAATTAGAGAACCATTGATCCTAGAAGTCCCACACCATAAACCTAACCCTAACAGTAACCCTACCCATAGACCTAACCCTAGTGAGAATTCTGGCTTTAACCATAAAGCTAACTCTAACCTGTTCACTGACCCTTACCCTAACATTAACTCTAGCTCTAAACATCATGCTAACACTAACCCTAACCCTAACACTTGACCTAGCCATAACACTAACCAAAAAACTGGTCCTAATCATAATCCTAGTTCGTACATTATCTGTAGCCCTAACACTAGCCCTAACCTAACCCAAAACCTGGCCCTAATCTGAGTGCTAACTCTAGCTTTAACCCTAACACTAACCCTAGCCATAAGCCAGTCCCCAACCCTTCCCCAACCCTAGCTCTTATTCTATTTTTTTACCTTAAGCCAAACCCTAAACCTAATGCTAACCTCAGTCCTAAACTTAATCCATAGCCTACCCCAAAACCTAGCCCTATTACTAGTCCTAACCCTAGCCCTCATTCTAGCTCTAACCATAACCCAAACCCCAATCCTAACCCTGAAACTCATTCTGACCATAACATAGGTCTAAACCTGACCCTAACCCGAACCCAAACCCTAACATTAGTACTACCAGTAATCCTATACCTAAACCTAAACCTAACACTACTAGACCCAAACCAAATCCTAAATCTAGCCATAATTCTAGCCCTAGACGTGAATAACAACCTTGCCCTAGCCCCAACAATCACCCTTAACATAACCCAAACACTAACTCTACTTCTATACCTAAGCCTAGTCATAATTCTGGCACTAACCCCAACACTCATGCTAACCTGAACACTGACTCTGACCTTAACAAAATCCTAGCTCAAATGCTTACCCTAACTCAAAACCTAATCCTAACACTACACCTAGCCATAACCCTAACCTTAAAACTAGCCCTAATCATAACCTTAGCTCATAATTACCCGTGGCCCTAAAACTACGCCTAAAATAACACAAAACCTAGCCCTAATCCAAGGCCTAAACCTAGCCTTAAGTTTAACCCTAAACTAACCCTAGCCCTAACCCTGACCCTAACCCTCCCCTTAGAGCTAACCCTAGCTCAAAGCCTAACCTTTACCCTAAACATAACCTTAGCAGTATCCCAAACCCTAACATCACCCTAGCGCTAATCCTAAACTTAACCATAGCCCTAACCATAGCTCTAATTCTATACACTACCCTAACCCTAGCCCTAATCCTAACCATAACCCTAGCCCTAAGCCTAACTCTAATCCTATCCATTACTCTAACCATAATCCTCACCCTAATTCTAACCCTAGGCTTAACCCTAACCCTATCACAATCCCTAAGCCTATCCATTACGCTAAAACTAAACTGTACCCTAATCCTAAGTCTATTAATTACCCTAACCCTAACTCTACCCCTAATGCTAATTAAAGCCTAAACCTAAACCTTAACATAAACTGAACCATAAGCCATACCCTGACCTTAATAGTACATCTAGCTCTTAACTTTACCCTTACCCTAAATCTAACCCTTACACTAGACTTAACCATTAACATAATCCTAAATCTATCCCTAGTCATAACCTTAGACTTAACCCTAGAAACTTACCCTAACACAAACCCTAGCTCTAAACCTTATCCTTACTGAAATACTAACCCTAACACTAGAAAAACCCTAAATCTACCCATATCCATAACCATAGCTCTTACATTACCCATACATCTAACACTAGCCCTAAACCTCACAAAAAACCTAGCCCTAATCCTAGCCCTAAACCTAGACCTAGGTGTAACCCTAACCCTATCTTTAGCACTAACCTTAACCCTAAAACTGGCCCTGGCCCTAACATTACTCAAACTCTAATCCTTTCCGTAAACATAACAATAGCCTTAACCCTCAACATAACTATAAACCTAACCCTAATCCTAACTGTAACCATAGCACAAATCCTAGCACAAACTCTATTCATTATCTTAAGCATAACCCTAAACCTAATGCTAACCCAAGCCATAACCCTAACCGTAACCCTGATTCTAAACCTAACCTTCAACCTAGCCCTGACCCTAGCTCAAACCCTAAAACTTCTGCTAAACCTAACATGAACACTAACATTAGGCCTATATCTAAACCTAGCCAAAATCCTAAGGTTAACACAAGCCCTAACACTAGCACTAAACCTATCCTTTACCCTAAAAATAATATTAACCCAAATGCTAAACCAGGGCCTAACCCTAAACCTATCGCCAACACTAACCCTATCTTTTACTCTAAACCTAACCTAAACTCTGAACCAAACACTATCCATTGCATTAACCCAAACCCTAATGCTAATTTGAGCCCTAACCCTAAACATTATTCTAAACCAAACCCTAAACCGGACTCTGACCATAATAATACACCTAGATCTAAACCTGACCTTTACCCTAAACCTAACTTTCCACTAGACCTAGCCATAATCCTAAAGTTAACACTATTCCTAACCGTAACCCTAGACCTGATATTAGCCCTAGCCCTAATTCTACCTCTAACCCTAACACAAACCCTAGCCCTAGGTTTAAATCTAGACTTAATCCTAACCCAAACACTCACCCTATTCTTATACCTAAATTTAAACTTCGCCCTAGTCCTGAACCTAGCCATAACCTCATCCCTTCCTTTAAAACTAACCATAACTCTAACACTAAAACTAACCCCAATTCTAGTCCTAACCATTAGCCTAACCCTAACACTAAACCTAGTGCTTATCTAGCCCTAATTTAGCCCTAACCCTAAGCAAATACCTAACTCTAGCCCTAAGGATAATTCTAAATCTCAACCTAGCCCTATTTCTATTTCTAAACCTGTCCATTGCCATAACCCTAACACTAGCCCTAACCTTAGCCCTAACCCTAGACCTAACCATAATTCTAAATCTAACCCTAACCTTAAGCCTAAACCTCACCCTACCACTAGCTGAACACTATCGCTAATCATAAAACAAACCCTAACACTAGCCCTAGCCCTAAAACCAAATAGCGCCATTACCCTAACCCTAAACCTAATCTAAACCAAACCCTTACCCTATAACTAGCCATAACCATAGCTCAAATTCGAGTCCTAGGACTAAAACTAACCCTTACCCTGACTCATATCCAAACACTAATCCTAGCTCTATATATCACCCTAATCATAAAGCAAATGTTAACACCATTCCTAGCCCAAATCCTCACCCTAAAACTAACCCTAATAATAACCATAGTTCTTACATTAGCCATAGTCCTAACCCTAGCCCTAACCCCCCAAAATAGCCCTAATCTGAGCCCTAAATCTAGATATAACCCTAACCTTAATGCTAGCACTAAACCTAACCCTAACCCTAGCTCTAAGCCTAGCTGTAACCCTATCCCTTATCCTAAGCCAAACCCTATCCAAAATGCTAACCTTAGTCCTAATCGTAACCCTTAGCCTAAATCAAACAATAACCCTATTACTAGTCCAAATGCTAGCTCTAAATCTACCTCTAAACCTAACCCTAATCTTCACCCTCATTCTGACCATAACATTAATTATAGGTCTAAATCTGACCCTAACCCTATACTGAACCCTGAAACTATCCCTACAAGAAAACTTTTACCTAAACCTAACCCTAACACTACCCGTAGACCTAAACCTAATTCTAAATCTAGTGATAACTCTAGCCCTAGACCTAAACAAAAACTTAGTCCTAGCCCTAATAACCCAAACCTAAATCAAACAATAAAACTACGCCTAAACCTAACCCTACTCCTGATTCTTTCTTTCAGCCTAACTCTAATCTGAACACTGACCCTGACACTAACACTAAACCTAGCTCTAAAACTGACTCTAAACCAAAATCTAAACCTAACACTATACCTAGCCATAACCCTAACCTAAAACTAGCCCTAATTAGAACCCGAGATCTTACACTACCCATAGCATTAACCCTAGACCTAAACTTAACACAAAACCTAGCCCTAATCCAAAGACTAACCTATCGTAAATATAACCCTAACCCTAAACCTAGCCCTAACGCTAATCCTAACCCTCACCTTAGACCTAAACGTAGTTCAAAGCCTAAACGTTGGCCTAAACATAACCCTAGCCTTATCCCTAACAATAACCCTAACCTTAGCCCTAACCCTAAACCTATCCCTAACACAATACATTAACTTTATGATAACCCTATTCCTAATGCTAACCCTAGGACTAACCCTAACCCTATTGCAAACCCTAAATCTCTCCATTACTCTAAACCTACACTGAACCCTAAGCCTAACCCTATTTATTACCTTAATCCTAACTCTAAACCTAATGCTCATTTGAGCCCAATCCCTAAATCTTAACCTAATACAAACCGTAAACCTGACGCTGAACCTAAAATACCCCTAGCTCTAAAACTGACCCTTTCCCTAAACTTAACACTTACACTAGATTAAGACATAGACCTAATCCTAAATCTACTCCTAACTGTAACACTAGACCTGACATTATCCCTAGCCCTAATTCTAGACCTAAGCCTACAACAAACTCTAGCCCTCATCCTAGCCCTCATCCTAGCCTTTTTCATAACTGTAACCCTAACCCTATCCCTAATCCTAATTCTAACCCTCACTCTACCTCTAAACCTAGCTATAACACATCCCTTACCCTAAACTTAACCCTAAACCTAGCCCTAATGCTAGGCCTAATCTGAACACTAACCCTAGTTCTAATCCTTGCCCTGATTTAGCCCTATCCCTAAAACTAACGATAACCGTAGCCCTAAGACTAGCTCTAATTTTTGCCCTAGCCTTATCCCTAGTTCTATCCCTATCATTTACCATAACCCTAAACCTAGCCCTAACCCTTACCCTATCCTCACTATAGCTCTAACCCTATTCCAAACATTAATGTTAACCCTGACCATTATTTTGACCCTAACACTAACCCTAGGTCTAAATCTGGCCCTAAACCTAGACCAAACCCTAACACTAGCTTTAGACATAAACCAAATCCTAAATCTAGCCTTAACTCTAGCCCTAGACCTAAACAAAAACCTATCCCTAGCCATTAAAGTAATTCTTAACCTAACAAAATCACTAACCTTACCCCTAGACCAAAACCTAGTTCTAATTATGGATGTAACCCTAAATCTAACTCTAACCCAATCACTGACCCTGCCTTTAAGAGTAAACCTACCTCCAAACCTGACCCTAACCAAAAATCTAAACCTAGCACTAGACCTAGCCAAAATCCTAACCCTAAAACTAGCCCTAATCATAATGCAGCTCTTACATTACGCACAGCACTAACCCTAGTCCTAAATCTAACACAAAACCTAGAGTTAATCCTAGGACTAAGCACAACCCTAACCCTAACCCTAACCTAACACTTGATTAGTTCTAACTCTAGCTCAAAGCCTAACCCTTATCCTAAAAATAAACCTACACCTATCTCTAAATATACCTCTAACACTAGCCCTAATCCTAAACTTAAGCCTAACCCTAAACCTAGCCCTAAAAATACCCATTAACCTAAAACTAACCTAAACATATTGATAACCCTAGGCCTAACCATAACGCTAAAACCAGAAAACTAACACTAGACCTATCCCTAAATCTCACACTTGCCATAGACCTAACTCTAGATTGATCCCTAACTCTTACCATAAACTTAAACATAACCATAGCCCTAACACTAAACCTAAACCTCAATGTAACACTAACAGTAACACTATGCCTACATCTAACCATATTCATTACTCTAACCCTAACACTACCCCTAATGATGATGCTAGCCCTAATCAAACCCTAACCCTAACCCTACTCTAATCTTATCCCTAGACCTAACTCTAAACCTAACCCTCGCCCTAGCCCTAACCCTAGCTCAAAACCTAAACTTTATGCTAAACATAACCCTAACACTAACCCTAGTTCTAACCCTAATCCTAACACTAACTCAAGACCTATTTCTGACCATAACCCTAGCCCTAAACTTAGCTCTAACCCTATCCATTATCCTAACCATTACCCTACCCTAATTCTAACCCTAGGCCTAACACTAACCCTGTCCCTAAACCTAACCCTATCAATTACTGTAAACCTAACTAAAACCCTAAACAAATACCTATCATTATCGTAACCCTGACCATAATGCTTATTTGAGCCCTAACCCTAAACCCTAATCTCAACCAAACTCTAACCTGATACTAACCCTAATAATTCCCCAAGCTCTAAACCTGACACTTAACCCTAAACCTAACCCTTATACTAGACCTAGCCATAAATCTAATCCTAAAACTGTCCTCTCCTCTACAGAAACCCCATACCTGACATTATCCCTAGCCCTAATCCTAGCCCTAACCCTAACAAAAACCCCAGCCCTTATCCTAGCCCTAATCCTAGCCCTAACCCTAACAAAAACCCCAGCACTTATCCTAGCCCTAAACCTAGATTAATCCTAACCCTAACGCTAAACCTAGCTCTAATCCCAATTTTAACCCTAGCACTAATCTTAGCCCTAATTTTACCCTATCTTTAAACATAACCCTAACCCTAGATCTAAGAATAAATCTAACTCTCACACTAGCCCTATCACAATTTCTAACCCTATCCCTTAACATAACCCTAACCCTAGCCCTAAACTTAGTCCTAATCCCTGCCCTATCCATAGACCAAGCACTAACCTTAGATCATAATCTATCTCTAAATCTAAACTAATCCAAAGCCTAAGCCTAACCCTAACACTAGCCCTAACCCTAATACTAATCTTAAAACTATCCCTAATCATAGCCCTAGCCCTAAAACAAAACCGAGCCATAAGCTGTATCCCTAACCCATAAACTAAACTAAACCATAACCAAACACCTACCCCTAACCCTAGCCATAATTTTAGTTTTAAGCCAAACCTTATATCTAACCCCGACACTGACTCTGACACTAACACTAATCCGAGCTCTAAACATCACCCTAATACTAACACTAAACCTAACACAAAACCGAGCCCTAATTTTAACCCTAAAATTAGCCCTAACCATAACCCTTATACTTACATTAGCCATAATCCTAACCCTATCAAAAACTTAACACAAATCCTAGCCCTAATCAGAGCCCTAACCCGAGCCTTAACCCTAACCCTAATGCTAACACTAGCCCTAGCCCTAATCATAACCATAACCCTAGCCCTAACCCTATACATTACCATAACAATAACCCTAACCCTAATGCTAACCCAAGCCTAAAACTAACCCCTATCTCTGGTCATATAAATATCTATTTCCCTAAATCTAACATGAACCCTAATTCAAAGCCAATCATTACACAAACCCTAACCCTATGCTAATTCAATCCATAATTTTAAGCCTTATCCTATTCCAAACCCTAACCTAGACCTTCACCTTAATAATACCCCTAGCCCTAAACCTGACTGTAACCCTAAACCAAAACCTTACACTAGACATACCCATAATCCTAACCCTATAGCTATCATTAAACATAATTCTAGACTTGAAATTAGCCATAATCCTAATCCTAGCTCTAAACCTAAAACAAACCCTAGCCCTCATCCTAGCCCTAAATCTAGCTTTATTCATAACCCTAATCCTAACCCTAATTTTAAACATCACCCTACCTCTAAAACTAACCTAGCTTACCCTAAACTAAATCCTAAATCTAACCCTAATTCTATGCTTAAACTGAACATTAACCATAGACCTAATCCTAGCCCTAATTTAGCCTATTCCAAACCCTAACCCTAACCTTATCCCTAAGACTAACAATAATTCTCACACTAGCCCTATCATTAGTTCTAATCCTAGCCCTTACAATAACCCTAACCCTAGTCCTAACCCTTGCCCATTCCTTTGTCCTAGCCCCAACCCTAAGCCTAAGCCTCAAGCAAACACTAAACCTAATCCTAACGCTAATCATAAAACTAGTCCTAACCCTACCACTAGCAGTAAAACAAAACTGAGAAATAGCCCTAACCCCAAACCAAATTTAAACCAAACCCTAACACTACACCTAGACCTAATCATAGCCTTAATTCGAGTCCTAACCCTAACCTTAAAAGTATACCTGACTTTGAATCATATGCTAAACTCACCCTAGCTTCAAACACCATCCTAAACTTAAACCAAAACTTAACAGCAACCCTAGCCCTTATTTGAGTCCTAACCCTAACCCTGACTCTGAGTGATATCCTAAAACGAACCCTAGCTCTAAATATCACCTTAAACTTAAACTTAACCCTAACACTAAAACTATACCTAATCCTAAGCCTAATCCTAAAACTAACCCTAATTGTAACCCTAGTTCTTATATTAGTGATTGCCCTAACCATAGTCCTAACCCTAACACAAAACTAGCCCTAATTCGAACCCTAAAACTAATTTTAACCCTATCCCTACCCTAACCCTAGCTCTAAACCTATCCCGTACCCTAAATGAAACCCTAACACTAGTGGTAAACCTAGACATCTCCCTAATCCTTAGGCTAACCAAAATTCTAACCCTATTAATAGTCCTGACCCTAGCCCTCATTCTAGCTCTAATCCTATCCTAAACCCTTTTGCTAACCCTAACCTTTCTTCTGACCCTAACACAAACCCTAGATCTAAAACTGACACTAAACCTAGAGCAAACCCTAACACTGGCCATACCACTAACTTATACCTAATCCTAAACCTAACCATAGCCCTAAGACTAACTCTAACTTTCACACTATCCCTATCCCTAGTTATATGCCTGTCCATTACCATAACCCTCACCCTAGCCCTAACCCTTTCCCTATCCTTAGTCCTGACCCTAAACCTAGATCTATCCCTAACTCAAAACCTAACACTAAGCCTAAGCTTAAGCCAAACACTAAAACTAGCCCTGACCCTAATGCTAATGGTAAAACTAGACCTAACCCTTACCTTAGCAGTAAAACAACCTGAGCAATAGCCCTAACCATAAACCTTAACTTAAAACAAACCCTAACACTACACCTAGTCCTAACCATAGCCTTAATTTGAGTCCTAAACCTAACCTTAAATGTAACACCAACCTTAAATGTAACCCCGACCTTAACTCATATCCTAACACTCACCCTAGCTCTAAACACCCTACTAACCTTAAACTGAAACCTAAAAGTAAACCTATTCCTAATTTGAGCCCTAACCCTAACTCTGACCCTGAATCATTTCCTAACAATAAACTTAGCTCTAAATATCATCCTAACTTTAAACCTAACCCTAACACTACCTCTAACCCTAACCCTAAAACTAACCCTCATTGTAACCCTAGTTATTACATTAGCCATTGCCCTATCATTAGCCCTATCTCTAACCCAAAACTTACCCTAATCTGAGCCCTAAACCAAGATTTATCCCTAACCCTAACTCTAGCCCTAACCCTAGCTCTAAGGCTAACCCTTACCCTATGAATAACCCTAACCCTAATGGTAGCCCTAGACCTATGCCAAATCCTAGGATAACCAAAATCCTAACCTTATTAATCATCCTGACCCTAGCCCTCATTCTAGCTCTAATCCTATCCCAAATCCGAATGCTAACCCTGACTCTTATTCTGAACCTAACAGAAACCCTAGTTCTAATCCTGACCCTAAAACTAGACTAAAACCTAACACTAGCCCTGGACCTAAACCTAGTCCTAAATCTAGCCTTATCTCTAGCCCTAAACCTAAACATAAACCTAGTCCTAGGCCTTACAATAACCCTTATCCTAACACAAACACTAACCCTACCCCTAGACCTAAACCTACACCTAATTCTCTCAGTAATCCTAACTTAAACTCTCACCCAAACACTGACTCTGCCTTTAACATTAAACCTAATTCTAAACCTGACCCTAGCTGAAAATCTAAACCTAACACTAGATCTTGACATAACCCTAATCCTAAAACTAGCCCTAATCATAATCTTAGCTCTTAAATTACCCACAGCTTTAACCCTATGCCTAAACCTAATGCAAAACCTAGAGCTAATCCTAGGCCTTAACCTAGCCCTAAACATAACCCTAACCCAAACCTAACCCTCACCTTAGTCCTAACCCTAGCTCAAAACCTAACCCTTAATATAAACATAAACTTAGAACTATCCCTGAATCTAACCCTAAACCTAGTCTTAACCCTATCCTTAACCCTAACCCTAAACCTAGCTCTAAACCTACCCATTACCATAACCCTAACCCTAAACTTAATAGTAACCCTAGCCTTAAACTTAACCACAATCCTAACCCTAAAGAGAAAACTAACCCTAGACCTAACCCTAAACTAATACTCGCTGTAGCCGTAACCATACATCAAACCCTAACCCTTTTCATAAACCTAAAAATAACCTTAGACCTAACCCTTACCCTAAATATAAATCTAGCCCTGTCCCTTACCCTAAAGCTACATCTAACCATATTTATTACCCTAACCCTAACCGTAAATTTAATTATAATCATGCCCTTAACCCTAACTGTAACCCTAAACCTACTGTAATCCTATCCCTAAAAATAACCCTGAACCTAACCCTTGCTCTAAACCTAATCATAGCTCAGAACATAACTCTTACAATAAACATAACAATAACATTAACCCTAGTTCTAACCCATACCTTGACACTAACTCAAGGCCTAATCCTAACCATTAGTCTAGCTATAAACTTAGCTCTAACTGTATCCATTACCCTAATGGTAACGCATGCCCTAATGCTAATCGAGGCCTAACCCTATCTCAAGACCTAATCCTAACCATAACCCTAGCCCTAACCTTAACTCTAACTGTATCCATTACCCTAAACATAACCCTTTCCCTAATGCTAACCCTAGGCCTAACCCTAAACCTATCACTAACCCCAACCCTATCAATTACCCTAAACCTAACCTGAACCCTAAAAATAACCCTATCATTACCCTAACTGTAACTCTAAAGCTAATTTGTGCCATAAACCTAAACTCAAACATAAAAGAAATCCTAAACATGACCCTGACCCTAATAATTCACCTAGCTCTAATCTGACCCTTAAACTAAACCTAATCCTTACATTAGACCTAGCTGGAACCTAACTCTAAAACTATCCATAACCATAACCCTAGACCTGACAGTAGCCCTAGATATAATCCTAGCCCTAACCTGAACAAAAACCCTAGCCCATAGTAGCACTAAACATAGCCTTAATCATAACCCTAACCTTAAACCTAGGCCTAACTTAAAACCAACCCTATCCCTAAACTTTGACCTAACTTACCCTATCCCTAACGCTAACACTAATCCTTGCCCTAAAACTAAGTCTAACTCTCTCCCTAGCCCTAAAACTAGTTCTAACCCTATCCCTTACTGGAACTCTAAACCTAGCCCTAACTGTAGGGCTAACCCAAGTCATTTTCTAGGCCTAGCCCTAACCCTAGATCTAACCCTAACTCTAAATCTAAGCCTAATGCAAAGCCTAAGCATAAACCTAACACTAACCCTAACCCTAACTCTAACACTACTCTTAAACTAGCCCTAACTCTAGCCCTATCCCTAATACAAAACCGAGCCATATACCTAACACAAAACCTAAACCTAAACCAAACCCTATCCCTAAACCTAGCCCTAAACCTAGCCCTAATTCTAGTTTTAAGCAGAACCCTAAAACTAACCCTAACCCTGATTCTGACCCTAACACTAACCCTAGCTTTAAACATCACCCTAAACATAACCCTACAAATAACACTAGACCTAGCCCTAACCATAACCCTAAGCCTAAAACTAGCCCTAATTGCAACCCTAGTACTTACATTAGCCATAACGCTAACCCTAGCCATAACTTAACCCAAAACCTAGCCTAATCTGAGCCCTAAACCAAGCTTTAACCTTAACCCTAACCATAACCCAAAACCTAGCACTAATAATAACCATAAACTTAGATCTAACCCTAGCTCTAACCCTGTCCATTACCCTAACTATAATCCTAACACTAATGCTAACCCTAGGCCTAAACCTAGGGTTATCCTAATACTAACCCTATCCATTACAGTAAACCTAACTTGAAACCTAAACCTAATTATATCATTATAGTATTATAGTATCCCATTATAGTATTATAGTATACCTAATACTAACCCTATCTATTACAGTAAATGTAACTTGAAACCTAAACCTAATTATATCATTATGCTAATCCTAAACCTATTCTAATTCGAGCCCTAAATTTAACCTTAACCTATCCCAAACACTAATCACGACCCTGACACAAACAGTACCCTTAGCTCTATACCTGAACCTAACCCTAAACCTAACCCTTACACTACATCTAACCTAATCCTAAACTTGCTTTAACAGTAAAGCTGGACTTGAAATTAGCCCTAGACGTAATCCTAGCCCTAAACCTAGCCTTAATCCTAACCCGAACCATAACCCGAGGTTTAAACCTAATTCTAACCCTCGACCTAGCCCTACACCTAGATATAACCCCATCTCTTTCCCTAAACCTAACCATAACCTTAAACGTAACAATAATCTTAAACTTAACCATAACCCTTGCCCTAACCCTAGTCCTAACCCTAACACTAAGCCTAGCACTAACCCTAACTTAGTCCTATCTTAACCCTAAAACTAGCCTTAAGACTAACTATAACTCTTGCCCTATCCCTATCCCTAGTTCTATCCTTAGCCCTAACCCAACACTGGATCTAAACCTTACTTGAAATTTAAACCTAACTCTAAATTTAACCCTAAGCAAAATCTTAAACCAAACCCTAACACTAGCCCTAACAATAATAATAATCCTAAAACTCGCCTTACCCCTAGCCCTATTCTTAAAACCAAGCCATAACCCTAACACTAACCCTTAACCTAAATCAAACCATAAACCTACACTTAGCCCTAACCCTAACTCTAAATATAACCTTGACCCTGACACTGATCCTAACACTAATCCTAGATCTAAACATCACCCCAGCCTTAAATAACCCTAACACTAGACATAGCCTTAACCCTAACAGTAAAACTAGCCCTTATTGTAACCCTAGTTCAGATATTAGTCATTGTCATAACCCTAGCTCTAACCCTCACACAAATCCTACCCAAAATTCTAGTCTTAAACCTAGCTTAAACCCTAATCCTAACCCTAACACTAGCCCTAACCCTAACCCTAACCCTAGCTCTAACCCTATCCCTTACCCTAAGCCAAACCATAAACAAAATGCTAACCCTAGTCCTAACCCTAATCCTAAGCCTAAATTAAACATTAACAGTATTACTAGTCCTAAACCTAGCCCTCATTCTAGTTCTAACCCTAACCCTGACCCTTATCTTGATACTAACATTAACTCTAGGTCTAAATCTGACCCTAACCCATAATCAAACCCTAACACTAGCCCTACTGGTAAGCCTATTCCTATACCTGAAACTAACACTTGATCTAGACACCAAACTAATCCTAATATAGCTATATTCTAGCCCTATACCTAAATAAAATCCTAGTTCTAGCCCTAAAAATAAAACTTAACTTAAACTAAACACTTAACCTTACATCTAGAAATAACACCAGTCCTAATTCTGGCTCTAACCCTAACCCTAATCCTATCCGGAACACTGACCCTGTCCCTAACATTAACCTATCTCTAAACCTGACCCTAACCCAAAACCTAGTCCTAACACTAGACCTAGCCATAACCCTAACCCTAATATTAGGCTTAAACATAACTCTAGCCCTAACCCTATTTTAACCTTAATCTTAACACTAAGAGTAGCCCTAACCCTAACCATAATCCTAACCCTAGCCCAAAACCTAACACAAAACCTAGCCTAGGCCTACACTTAGCCCTAAGAATAACCCTAATCCTAACCCTAGCCCTAACTCTAACCCTAACACTAACAGTTGCCTTAGACCTAACCTTAGCTCAAAGCCAAACCCTTACCCTAAACACTACCCTAGCCCTATCCTAAACCATAACCCTAATCCTAACTCTTGTCCTAACCTTAATCCTAGCTCAAACTTTAGTTCTAACCCTGTCAATTACCCTAAACCTAATCCTAACCCTAATTATAACCCTATCCCTAACACTAAACCTAACCCTATCCATAAATGTATCCCAAGACCTAACCATAAACCTAAACCTCACCATAGCCCTAACCCTAGCAGAATCATTAAGCCTTAAACTAAACCTAATCCTAAGACTAGCCCTAATCCATACCCTAACCCTAACCCTAACCCTAAATCTAACATTATCCATTACCCTAAACGTAACCCTAAATGTAATGAAAACTCTAGCCATAATCTGAACCCTAAACCAAACCCTAACCATAAATATATCCCTAGACCTGAACATAAACCTAACCCTCACACTAGCCATTACCCTAGCTCAAACAGTAACCCTTACCCTAACCTAACCATAACCCTAGCCCTAAACCTAACACTAATCTTAAACCAAACCCTAGCCCTAACCCTAAACCTAACTCTAATTTTAGACTTCATCCAAAATATAACCCAGCCCTAACCCTAGCTCTAAATCTATCTATTATACTAAACATAATCCTGACCTAATGCTAACATTAACCCTATTGCTAAACCTAACCCATCCATTACCCTAAACCTTAGCTGAGACCTAATCCTAACCCTATCCATTATCCTAACCCTAAGCATAAACATAACACTAATTCAAGCCATAGAACCTAAACTTTGACTGAAACCAAATGCTAACCCTGACCCTAAACCTAATAATACCCCTAACTCTAAACCTGATCCTTACCCTAAATATAGCTCTGACACTATACCTAGTCATAACATAACCCTAAAACTATTCTTAATCATAATCCTAGACTTGACATTAGCCCTAGCCCTAGTTCTATCCCTGAACTTAACAAAAACCCTACCCTAAACCTAGACTTAATTCTAACCTAAACACTAACCCTAGCCTAATCCTAATTCTAACCCTCTTCCTAGCCCTAAAACTAGCTATAACTCACCCATTCCCCTAAACTTAATCCTAACCCCAATGCTAATCCTAAACCTAGCCCTACCCCTAGGCCTAACCCTAACACTAAACACTACCCTAACCTAACCATAACCCTAGCCCTAAACCTAACACTAATCGTAAACCAAACCCTAAACCTAGCCCTAATCCTAGCCCTATTTTAGCTTTAACCCTAACCCTAACCCTAAGCCTAGTTCTTAATCTAAATCTAACTCTCGTCCAAGCCATTTCCCTAGTTCTATCCCTATCCCTTACTGTAACACTAACCCTAGCCCTAAATCTAATGTTGGATCTAACCCAAACTCTAAATCTAACCCTAACCCCATGCCTAAACCTCACCCTAACACTAGCCCTAACCCTAACACTAATTCAAAATCTAGCCCTAACCCTAGCCCTAGCCCTAAAACAAAACTGAGCCATAGCCTTAAACCTAACCCTAACCCTAACCCATAGAAGTCAAGATGAAGTGAAACCTTAAAACACAATCTGTTTCTGACAATGAACCTTGAACTGAGAAGGCCTCCTGGGAAACATATTAATGCTAGGTAAAAGATGAATCCTGACAGGTATCAAAGAAATTTGAACAAAACTAACTCTAACACAAACATTAGTTCAACCCTAGCCCTAACCATAATCCTAAGACTAAGCCATTCCTATTTATAGAGCTTGATAATAAAAGTCTCAAACTTGGGGTGCCTAGTAGGGCAAGGTAATAGATGAATCCTTAACAGTATCAAAAATTCTGACTAATAATTGGGAAAGTGTTTCAGTACATGCCTATTTCTCATGTTTTCTCCTAAACTGTTTTTTCTTGCTTCAGCTTAAGGTACTTTCACAAGGAACAAACCAGAGCATGCCCCCAGCGAAGTGATTGAGTGTGTGAAGTTTCATGCAGCTAGCACCAACCCTGTTTGATTTCCAGCTCCATTTCCATTCACACCTATAGGCCATAATGTAGTGCAAACTAAAAATTCAAACTGATCCTGACACTGAACCATTGAACCTTGAGGGCCCAAACTTGGGAAGCCTACTAAGGTTTTTCAAAGATGAATCCTGTACAGTATCAAAGTAATCTGACCAAAAAAAATTTTTTTTGAAGCTCTTTCAGTACATGTGTATTTTGCTTGCTACAAAAGCACTAAGAGATAAAGTTGTTTCTTTCTACTTCAGCTTAGGGATACTTCACAGGAAACAAACCAGAGGATGCTCACTGAGAACTGATTGAGTGTGAGAAAATTCAAGCAGCTAGCACAAACACTGTTTGATTTCCAGCTTCATTTTCATTCACCCCTACAGGGCAAAAAGAAGAGAAACATAAAAATTGAAACTATTCATGAGACAAAAACCTTTTACTAGGAGGCCCAAACATTTGGAGTATAGTCAAAGTAGGAAAAAGGTGAATCCTTCCCAGTACCATTGAAATTAAAAAAAAAAAAAAAAAAAAAAAAAAAAAAAAAAAAAAACTTACTCTAACCCTAACACCAGGTCTAAACCTAGTCTTAACACTAAGTCTAACCCTAAACCTAATCAGTTTAGAGAACCTTTGATCATAGAAGTTTTGAAATTGTAGAGTCTAGTGGGACAAGCTTACAGATGAATCATGGGCAGTTTCAAAGAAATCTGAGAAAATAATTGGGGGAGCTATTTCAGTACATCCATATTTACCTGTTTTTTCCTAAAGTTTTCTCAGATAAATTTGTATTGCATGATTCAGCTTATTATTGATTTCACAAGGAACAAACCAGAGAGTGCCCACAGAGAATTGATTGAGTGTGTGAAGTTTCAAGCAGTTAGCACCAACCTTGTTTGATTTACAGCTCCATGTCCATTCACCCATGTAAGTCAAAATGAAGTGAATCCGTAAAATACAAATTGTTCCTGTCAGCAAAGAATTGAACCAAGAAGGCTGAAACCTGGGGAATATAGTAAGGCTAGGTAAAAATGTATCCTGCCCAGTATCAAACAAATTTGAACAAGACAATCTCTAACCCTAACACTAGATCTAACTCTAACCATACCTGTTTAGAGAACCTGAGATCATAGAATTCTCAAATTTGAGGAGCCTAGTGGGAAAAGCTAGCAGATTAATCCTACCCAGTATCAAAGAAATCTGACCAAAAGATTGGGGAAGTAGTTAAGTACATGCATATTTTCCTGTTGTCTCCTAAAATGCTCTTGCATAGTGTTGTTTTTGCATGCTTCATCTTTGGAATACTTTCACAAGGATAAAACCAGAGCATCCTCACAGCGAACTGATTGAGTGCGTGAAGTTTCAAGCAGCTAGCAAAAATGCTATTTGATTTCCAGCTCCATTTCCATGTACCCATATTGGTCAAAATGAAGTGAAACCTTAAAATAAAAACTGAAATACTGACAGCAAACTAGTGAACCTAGAAGGTCCAAACATGAGTAACACAGTAAGGCTAGGTAAAAGATAAATCCTGCCTAGTATCAAAGAAATTTGAACAAAACTACTGTAAACTTAACACTAGATCTATCCTTAATCCTAACCCTACAGCTCACCCTAGCTGGTGTAGAGAACCTTTGATCATAGAAGTCCCAAACTAAGGGAGCCTAGTGGGGCCAGCTAACAGATGAATCCTGCACAATATCAAAGAAATCTGAGCAAATATTTTGGGGAAGTGTTTCAGGTCATGCATATTTCCTTGATTTCTCCAAAAGTGCTCTGGGATAAAATTGCTTTACATGTTTCAGCTGAGAACAACATTCACAAGGAAAAAAAACCAGAGAGTGCCCACAGAGAACTGATTTAGTGTGTGCAGTTTCAAGCAGCTAGCACCAACCCTGTTTTATTTCAGGCTCTATTTCTCTTCAACAAAATAGTTCAAAATAAGGTGAAACCTTTAAATAAAAACTGTTCCTGACAGCGAACCACTGAACCAAGAAGGCCCAAACCAGGGAACATTGTGAGGCTAGGTAAAAGATGAATCCTGCTTAGTATCAAAGATACACGAACAAAACTGACGCTAACGCTAACACTAGGTTTAAACCTAGCCCTCACCCTAACCCTAATCTGTTTAGAGAACATTTTATCATAGAAGTCCCAAATTAAGGGAGCATAGTGGGGCAGGCTAGCAGATGAATCTCATGCAGTATCAAAAACCTGACCAAATAATTTGGGGAGGTAGTTAAGTACATGTATATTTCCCTGTTGTCTCCAACAATACTTTTGTATAAACATGTTTTTGCATGCTTCAGCTTTGGGAAGCTTTCACAAGGATAAAACCAGAGTACCCACATAGAACTGTATGAGTGTGTAAACTTTTAAGCAGCAAGCACCTAATATGTTTGATTTCAAGTTCCATTTCCATTTACCCATATAGGTCAAAATGAAGGAAACCTTAAAATACAAACTATTCCTGACAGGAAACCATTGAAGGAATAAGGCACAAACCTGGGGAAAATAGTAAGACTAGGTAAAAGACGAATTATGCCAAGTATCAAATGAATATGAACAAAACTCACTCTAACTCTAACACTAGATCTAACCCAACCCTAACCTAATTCTAGCCTATTTAGAGTACCTATGATCATAGAAGTCCAAAAATTGGGGAGCCTAGTGGCACAACTTAACAGATGAATCTTGTGCAGTATTAAAGAAATTTGATGAAAAATTGGGAGAGGTATTTTAATACATTCATATTTCCTTGTTTTTTTCTTAAAGTGCTCATGGATAAATTGTTTTTCATGCTTCAGCTTAAGGAACTTTCACCAAAATAAATAAATAAATAAATAAAGAATGCCCACAGAGAGCTGATTGAGTTTGGGAAGTCATGCAGCTAGCAGCAACCCTGTTTGATTTTCAGCTCCATTGCATTCAAACCTATTGGCCATAATGAAGTGAAACCTAAAAATTCAAACTGTTCCTGGCCCTGAACCGTTGATCCTTGAATGCCCAAACTTGGGGAGCCTACTAATGGTAGGTCAAGAATGAATCCTGTACAGAATCAGATTAACCCAACCAAAAAATTTTGAAGCTCTTTCAGTACATGGGTATTCTGCTTGCTCCTAAAGTACTCAGAGATAAAGCTGTTACTTTCTACTTCATCTTAGGGCTACTTCCATGGAAAACACCAGATTATGCTCACTGAAAATTGATGAACTGTATAAAGTTTCAAGCAGCTAGCCCAAACCCTGTTTGATTTCCAGCTTCATTTCCATTCACCCCTACAGGACAAAAAGAAGAGAAACATGAAAATTGGAACTTCTCCTGAAGGCAAACCCTTTATGTAGGAGGCCCAAACATTTGGAGTATAGTCAAAATAGGAAAAAGATGAATCCTACACAGTATCATAGAAATTTGAAAAAAAAAAATTAAAAAAAATAACTCTTACCTTAACACTAGCTCTAATCCTAGTCCTAACACTAACCCTAACACTAAACTTAACTGGTTTACAGTCCCTTTGATCCTAGAAGTCCTACACTTATGGAGCCAAGTTGTGTAGACTAATAGATGACTCTTTCACAATATCAAAGAAATCTGACCAAATAATTGGGGAGGAATTCAGTACTTGCATATTTCCCTGTTTTCTCCTAAAGTGCTCTCACATAAAGTTGCCTTGCATGTTTCAGCTTAGGGCTACTTTTACAAGGAATAAACCAGAGAATGCCCATAGAAAACTGATTGATTGATGTTTGAAGTAGCTAGCATCAACCCTGTTGGATTTCCAGTTCCATTTCCATTTACACACATAGGTCAAAATGAAATGAAAACTTAAAATACAAACTGTTCAGGAGAGCAAACTCTTAACCCAAGAGGCCCAAACCTAAATATTATAGTAAGGCTAGGAAAAAGTTGAATCCTGCCCAGTATCAAAGAAATTTGAACTAAACTAAATCTAACAAAACACTAGGTGTAAACCTAGCCCTAACCTAATACTAAATCTAATCTAACCTGTTTAGAAAAGCATTGATCAAAGTAGTCCCCAAATAAAGGAGCCCAGTGGGGCAAGATAACAGATGAATCCTGTGCAGTACCAAAGAAATCTGACCAAATAATTGGGGGACGTATTTCAGTACATACATATTTCCCTGTTTTCTTCTAATGTGCTCTTGGATAAATTATATTTTCAGGCTTCACTTTAAGGGTCTTTCAAAAGGAATAACCAGAGAGTGTACACAGAGAGATGATTGAGTGTGTGAAGTTTCAAGCAGCTAGTACTCTCTGTTTGATTTCCAGCTCCATTTTCATTCACGTCTATAGGCCATAATAAAGTGAAACCTAAAAATTCAAACTGTTCCTGACAGTGAACTGGCAAACCTCGAAAACCCAAACTTGGGGATCCTACTAAGACTACGAAAAGGATGAATCCTGTACAATATCAAAGTAATCCATGCAAAAAAAAATATATTGAAGCTTGCTCCTAAAGTGCTCACAGATAAAGATGTTGCTTTCTAATTCAGCTTTGGGCTACTACCACAAGAAAAAATTAGAAAATGTGCACTGAGAACTGATTGAGTGTGTGAAATTTCAAGCAGGTATCACAAACCCTGTTTGAGTCCAACTCCATTTCCATTCACCCCTGTAGGGCAAAATGAAGTGAAACATGAAAATTAAAAATACTCCTGAGAGCAAATCCTTTTACTAGGAGGCCCAAACATGGGAGCACACTAAGAACAGGAAAAAAATAAATCCTTCCCAGTATCCAAAAAGTTGAATAAAACTAACTCTAACCCTAATACTAGTTCTAACCCTAACTCTAACCATAACCCTAAGCCTAACCTGTTAAGAGAACCTTTGATCACAAAAGTTTTAAACTTGAGGAGACTAGTGTGACAAGCTTACATATGAATCCTGCACAGTATCAAAGAAGTCTGACCAAATAATTGGGGGAGGTATTTCAATACATGCATATTGCCATGTTTTCTCCTGAAGTGCTCTTGAATAAACTTGATTAGCATGCTTCAGCTTATCACTACTATTAAAGGACAAAACCAGAGAGTGTCCACAGACAACTGATTGAGTATGTGAAGTTTCAACCACCTAGCACCAACCCTCTGATTTCCAGCTCCATTCTCATTTACCCATATAGGTCAAAATGAAGTGAGACATTAAAAACAAACTATTCCCAAAGCGAACCATTGAAGTGAGAAGGCCCCAAAATGGGGCACATAGTAAGGCTAGGTAAAAGATAAATCTTCCCAGTATCAAAGAAATTTGAACAAAACAAACTCTATCTCTAACACTAGCTCTAAAGCTAGCCCTAACCCTAACCCTAACACTAACCCTTACCTGTTTAGAGAACCATTGATCCTAGAAGTGCCAACCTTGGGGAGCCTAGCGGAGTAAGCTAAGATATGAATACTCTGCAGTATCAAAGAAATCTGATCAAATTTTTGGGAGACTTATTTCAGTACATACATGTTTCTCTGTTTTCTCCTTAAGGGCTCTCGGATACAGTTTCTTTTGAGTGCTTCATCTTAGCCCTATCTTCAAAAGAAAGAAACCAGAGAGTTCCCACTGAGAACTGATTGTGTGAAGTTTCAAGCACCTCCTGCCAACCTTGTTTGGTTTCCAGCTCAATTTTCATTCACATCAATAAGCCATAATGAAGGGAAACCTTAAAATACAAACTGTTCCTGACAGTGAACCATTGAACTAACAAAGCCCAAACCTGTGGAGCATAGTAAGGCCAAGTGAAATATGAATCCTGCCCAGTATCATAGAAATTTGAAGAAAACTAGGAATGCATGGGTGCTCTCAGTGCAGATGGAAGGCTGGGCTGTGCAGTTTCCCTGAGCTCAGACAGCAGTCTCAGCCACACAGGCACTCTCTGCACAGACAGAAGGCAACACAGAACACAGCGGCTTTACCTGCGGGTCACCAGACCGAGCTCTGGACACGGCAAAAGGTCACTCCAGATCCACCCACCTCACCAAATACCATACATGTGTAATAGATGGAAACCTTCTTGCAAAACCTTACTCACCATCTATCAGTGCGCCTGGCTACTAGCTTGCTTCTGCAGCTTATCAGGTAACCAGTTTCCAACTCCCCTACCTACAGCTGTGATAACTCAAGATTTTTCTCACAAGCTTTTGGGGGATGTAGCTATCAATGCGTAACAGCAACTGTACAGGCGCCTGGTTTCCAATTAAGAGACTAAGAGTAGGGAGGCTCCAGATAGAAGCTCAAACCCTCTCACCCTAGCTACCTCCACCATCCTGAGTACAGAGACTCAAGCTAGGAATAGACAACTTCATCTACTGCAAGAAAAGAACACAGATTCTGAGAGACATTTTTTTCTTTCTTACATTTCTTTTCTTGTTCTTCTCATCCATTCTCCTCTACCTTTTGTTCTCTTGTCTTCACAACCTCAACATATGTGAAACCAAGAACTTTCCATGAAATTGGAATTTAAGAACTGAATCTCTAGAATTGTATAATATAGAGGAATTGCATAGGCCTCACCTCACCACCTCTTTATTTGCTCTTATTTTCTTTCTCCCTTTCTTTCTTTCTTTTTTATTTTTATTTTTTTCTTTTTTCTTTCTTTCTCTATTTCTCTAACAGCCTCCTAAGTTTTACTATTTATACAAAGGGTAATTTTATGGATACAAATAAGGAGTTTGAATTTATACTTTCTTCCATAAATTCCCCCTGTCTATTTATTAGAGTTCTCTTCCAATGTTGCTAAGTTAGATTAATCACATACCCTGATTCCTTTCCCCCTTAACCTAGCATCCTACCCCTTACCCTCAGTTCTCTATACACCACCAGAAATGGTATGCCTTTTATGAAACTAATGACTATATTCTAAATAATAATTGAAGCCAACTTCTGTAGACACAGAGTCTAAATATAAATGTATTTATAATGGTTAATCTTAGGCTTCGGGTTAGGGTTAGATTTAGAGTTAGGTTTTGATCTATGGTTAGGGCTAGGGCTAAGGATAGGGCAAGGGTTAGGAAGAAAGTTTGGGTTAGGTTTAGGATTAGGTAAGGGATAGTGTTAGAACTAGTTATAGGGCTAGTATGAGAGTTCGAGTTAGTCTTAGGGCTATGATTAGGGTTAGGGTTAGGGTTAGGGATGGGGCTAAATTAGGGCTAGTGTTAGTGTTAGGTTTATGCCTTGGGTTAGGGTTACAGTTAGGATTATGTTTAGGGTATAGTATTGTGTTGTAGCTAGGTGGAGGCCTAGGGCAAAAGTTAGTATGAGGGTTAGGGCCCGGGTTATTGTTAGGGTTATATTTAAAGCTAGGTTTAGGGCTAGGATGAGGTCTAATGCTTGTGTTAGGGTAAGGGCTAGTATTAGGGCTAGGGCTAATATCAGGTCTAGGATTCCAGTTAGGGATAGCTTTAGTGTTAGGTTTATTGCTTGGTCCACTGTAGGTGTTAGGTTTATACTAAGGGTCACTTTTAGAGCTAGGTTTATTATTAGGGTCAGGATCAAGGTGAGAATTTGGGTTAGGTTAGGGTTTAGGTTTAGGGCTTGAATTATCATTAAGGTTTCGGGATAAGGTAATAAAAGGGTTAGGTTTAGGGTTTACCTATGGTTTAGTGTAATGGGAATAGGGTTAGGTTTAGGCCTAGAGCTAGCATAAGTGTTATCATTAGGGTAATGGATAGGGTAAGACCTAAGTTTGGCGGTAGGGTTATATATAGGATTAGGGCTTTTGTTAGGGTTAGGGTTAGGGTTTAGCTGTGGTTTAGTGTAATGGATAGGTTTAGGGTTAGGACTAGGGTTAGCATAATGTGTTATCAGTAGGGTAATTGTTAGGGTTAGACCTAAGATTAGGGGTACGGTTATGTATAGGATTAGGGCTTTTGTTTGGTTTAGGGTTAGATTTACGTTTAAGGTCAAAACTCGGTTTAGTGGCTGGGGATGTGGCTCAAGAAGTAGCGTGCTCACCTGGCATGTGCAGGGTGCTGGGTTCCATCCTCAGTACCACATACCAATAAAATAAAGATGTTGTGTCCACTGAAAACCTAAAAAAAATGAATATTAAAAAAAAAACTAGATTAAGGAACTTGGATTAAGGCTAGGTTTTGGATTAGGTTAGGGCTAGGGTTAAGGCTATGGCTAATGTACAAAGTAGCGTTATGATTAGAGCTAGTGATAAGGTCAGGGTTAGGGCTATGTCTAGTGTTAGGTTTAAGTTTATGGTTATGATGGTATTTACAGTGAGGTTTAATGTTAGCGTCAAATTCAGGGTCTGGATTAGTTTTCAGGTTAGGGTTAGGACTAGAATTAGAGATAGGATTAGGGCTAGGTATAGGATTAGTGTTTGGTCTAGGTTAAGTATTAGATTTAGAATTATGATTTGGTTTTGTTTTAGGGCTGGGGGTAGAGTTAGGGTTAGTTTTAGGATTAATGTTAGGATTAGGGCTAGTGTTAGTGTGAGGTTTAGGTTTAAGTTTAGGGTTAGATTTAGAGTTAGTTTAGATCTAGGCTTTGAGCTTGGGCTAAGGATAGGGCTAGAATTAGGGCGAAGTTTAGGGCTAGGTTTAGGGTGATGGTAAGGGATAGGGTTAGAACTAGGTATAAGGGTAGGGCGAGAGTTTGAGTTAGTCTTAGGACTAGGGTTAGGGTTGGGTTAGGGATAGGTCTAAATTAGGGCTCGGATTAGGACTAGGGTTACTGTTAGGGTTAGGCCTAGGTGTAGGGCTAGGGTTATTGTTATTGTTAGGGTTAAGGTTAGGGTTAGGTTTAAGTTAAGGATGGGATTATAGATACTTTTAGGAGTAGGGTGAGGATTAGAATTAGGGTTATGGTTAGGTTAGGTTTATAATTAAGGCAAGGTTTATTGCTAGGATGTGGTCTAAGGTCTGTGTTAGGATTAGGACTAGGATTAGAGCTAGGGCTAATGTCAGGTCTAGGGTTACAGTTAGGGAGAGTTTAGGGTTAGGTTTATAACTACGTCTATTGTAAGGGTCAGATTTCTTGTTAGGGTCAGGTTTAGAGCTATGGGTATTATTAGGGTCAGGGTCAGGGTTAGGGTTTTTATTAGATTAAGGTTTAGGGTTAAGGCTCGAGTTATCATTACAGTTAGGGATAGATTAATAATAGTTTTAGGTTTAGAGTTCCGGTTAGTTGTAGGGTAATGGATAGGGTTAGGGTTAGAGATAGGATTAGGGTTCAGCCTAGGGTTAGCAGAAGCATTATGGTTATAACTAAGGTAATTGATAAGATTAGAGCTAGTGATAGGGCTAGTGTTATGCTTAGGGTTACTTCTAGGGTTAGGCTGAGGTTTAGGGTTAGGGCTAAGGTTAGGGTTATGGTTAGCTTTAGGGTTAAAGCTAGGGTAGGGCTTGGGTTAGGGCTAGGTTTTTCAATAGGTTAGGGCTATGACAAATGTAAGAACTTTGTTATGATTAGGGCTAGTTTTAGCGTTAATGTTAGAGCTAAGTATAGTTTTAGGGTTAGGTTTAGGGTTAGGGTGATGGTTAGAACCAGAGTTAGTGTTATTATCAGGGTCAGTGTTCATTTTAGGGTTAATGTTAATGGGAAACCCAGAATTAGGACTAGGGTTAAGACTAGGGGAAGGGTTAGTGTTTGGCTTTAGGCTAAGTGTTATTATTAGGGCTAGGGCCAGGTTTTCCTTTAGGTCTTTGCTAGAGTTATGGATAGATTAGGATTAGGTTTAGGTCTAGGGCTCTTGTTAGGGTTAGGTTTAGGTATAAGGTTATCAGTAGGGCTAGTGTTAGAGTTTGGATTAGGGTTAGGTACAGTTTTAGACCTATGATTAGTGTTAGGTCAGAATAAGGGTCAGGGTTAGGATTAGGGTTTGGGTTATGGTTAGAGCTAGAATAAGAACTAGGGTTAGGACTACTAATACTGTTAGAGTTTGGGTTAGGTTAAGGATTAGGGTTAGGATTAGGATTAGCATTAGGTTTAGGGTTTGGCATAGGGTAAGGGATAGGATTAGTACTAGGGTTATGGATAGGGTTAGGGTTAAAGCTTGGTTTAGGGCTCAGATTAGGGCTAGTTTTTGTGTTAGGGTTATGGCTAGGCTTAGAGCAATAGCTAATGTAAGAACTAGGGTTTTAAGGTTAGTTTTAAGGTTATGGTTAGGGGTTATACCTCTAGTGTTAGAATTAGGTTTAAATTTACGGTAAAATTTAGAGATAGTGTTAGTGTTAGGTTACTTATAGTGAGGGTCAGGTTTAATGTTAGGGTTAGGTTTAGGACTCAGATTAAGGATAGGGTTACTATAAGGGTTCAGTTTAAGGTTAGGGTGGTGTTTAGAGCTAAGGTGAGTGTTAGGATATGTGTCAGAGTTAGAGTTAGTATTAAGGTTAAGATTAGGACTCAAATTAGGGCTAGGGTTAGGTCTAGGTGTAGTGTTAAGTTTTGGTTTAAATTAGGGTTTAGGGTTAGGGCTACTGTCAGGTTTTGTTTTACTTCAAGTGTTAGGGTTAGGGATAGTGTGATTAGCATTAGGGATAGGGCTAGTGTTAATGTTAGGCTTAGGCTTAGGGTTATGGTTAGATTTAGAGTTAGGGTTAGATCTAGTGTTAGGAATAAAGATAAGGATTAGGCAATGGTTATGGCTAGGTTTAGGGCTAGGGTTAGGATTACGGTAATGGATAGGGTTAGATGTAGGGATAGGGCTAGTGTGAGAGTTAGAGTTAGTCTTAGTGCTAGGGTTAGGGTTAGGGTTATGGATAGGTTTAAATTAGGGCTAGAATAAGGGCTAGGGTTAGTGTTCACCTTAGGCTTAGAGTTAGGGTTAGTGTTATGGTTAACTTTAGGGTAATGAATGGCATTATAGCTAGGTTTAGAGATAGGTTGAGGGTTAGAATTAGGGTTAGGGCTATGGTTAAGGTTAGGGTTATGATCAAGGCTATGGTTTATTTCAGGATTAGGTCTAGGGCCAATATAAGATCTAGAGTTATCGTTATAGATAGTTTTAGGGTTAGGTTTATGGCTACATGTAATGTAAGGATTAGGTTTAGGTTAGGGTCAGGTTTAGAGCTAGGTGTATTATTAGGGTAAAAGTCTGGGTTAGAAGTTTGGGATAGGTTAAGGTTTAATGTTAGGGCTCAAATTAGCATTATGGTTAGTGTTTGTGTAATGATAGGGTGATGTTTAGGGTTTAGGTTTGGTTTAGAATAATGTGTAGGTTTAGGATTAGGGATAGGGTTAGGTTTAGGGATAGGGTTATGGTTAGGGCAATGGATTTGGTTAGAGCTAGGGTTAGGGCTAGGTTTATGGTTTTGAATAGGGCTATCCTTAGGATTAAGGTTAGGGTTAAAACTCGAGTTAGGGCTTGGATTATGGCTAGGTTTGGGGTTAAGTTAGTGCTAGGGTTAGGGGTAAGGCTAATGTAAGAACCAGGGTTACAATTAGGGTTAAATTTAGTGTTAGGGTTAGTGGTAGGTCTAGGGTTAGGTTTAGGGTTAGGATTAGGGTGATGTTTAGACTAGGGTTAGTATTATGGTCAGAGTCAGTGTCAGCGTTAGTTCTAGTTTTCAGCTTAAAACTAGAATTAGTGCTAAGGTTAGGGTTAGGGTTAGGGTTTGATTTAGGTTAAAGGTTATGTTTAGGGCTATAGCTCAGTTTTGTTTTAGGGCTAGTGTTAACGTTAGACTTAGAGTTAAGGTTAGGGTTAGGGTTACACTTAGGGTTAGGGTTTGATTTAGATTTAAAATTAGATCTACATTAGGGCTAGAGCTAATGATAGGGCTAGGGTTAGGGGTAGGGTTAGGAATAGGACTAAATTAGGGCTAAGATTAGGGCTAGGGTTAGTTCTTGGGTTAAGCCTAAAGATAGGTTTAGGGTTAGGATTAAGGCTAGGTTTAGGGCTAGGATAAGGGCTGGGGTTTGTGTTAGGTTTAGGGCTAGGATTAGGGCTATGGCTAATGTCAGGTCTAAGCTTATGGTTGGGGATAGTTTTAGGATTAGGGTTATGGATAGCTCTAGTGTAAGGGTTAGGTTTAGTGTTAAAATCATCTTTAGAGCTAGGAGATTTATTAGGGTTAGGGTCAGTGTTAGAGTTTGTTTGAGGTTAGGTTTTAGGGTTAGGTCTTGAATTAGCACTAGGTTGTGGGATAGGGTAATGATAGGGTTTTGCTTAGAGTTCACATAGTTTTAGGGTAATTGATAGGGTTAGGGTTAGTGATAGGGTTAAGGTTATGCCTAGGGTTTGCATTAGGTTAAGGGTTATATTTAGTATAATGGATAGAATTAGAGCTAAGTTTAGGGCTAGGTTTATGGTTAGGAATAAGTCTTGAATTAGGGTTAGGGTTTGAATTAAAACAAGTGTTAGGCTTAGGTTTATATTTAGCATAAAGGTTAGGTTTTGAACTAGGTTTAATGCTAGGGTGAGGGTTAGGTTTAAGGTTACTTCTAGGGATAATATTATAGTACTCATAGGGTTAGGGTTAGGATTAGGGCTAGTGACATCATTAGGGATAGGGTTAGGGTTAGGGTAGTGTATACAGTTAGATGTAGATTTAGGGCTATGTTTAATGTTAGTTGAGGTTTAGGCTTAGAGTTATGTCTATGTTTATGTTTAAGTTTATACTAAGGGTTAGGGTTTGAGTTATGGTTAGATCTATTGCAAGTATGAGGCTTTAGATTAGGTCTAGGGTTAGTTTTCCACTTAGATTTAGGGTTAGTATTAAGCCTAGGATTATCAATAAGGTTCGGTTTAGGTTTAGAGTAATTGATAAGTTTACAGCTAGGTTTAGGGCTAGGGTTAAGGTTAGGATTAGGGCTAAGGTTAGGGTTAGATTGAGGGATAGGTGTAGGTTTAGGTTTACAGTAATGTTTAGGCTTTGATCTAGGATTAGGACTAAGGCAAAGGTTTGGTTAGGGTTAGGGCTAGGGTTAGGTTTAGGGTTATGCTTAAGGCTTGATTTAGGCCTAGGATTAACTCTAGGTTTTGTGTTAGGTTTAGGCCTGGTTAGGTCTATGGGTAATATAAGAGCAAGGCTTATGTTGAGGGATAATTGTAGGGTTAGGGTTATGGCTAGGTCTAGTGTTAGGTTTAGATTTTTGAGTAGGGTCAGATTTAGAGATAGGTTTACTCTAAAGGCAGAGTCAGTATTTGAGTTAGAGTTAGTGTTAGGGTTACAGCAAGAAATTAGACTATGTTTAGGTCTAGGGTTAGGGTTAGTGTTTGAGTTATGTTTAGGATTATTGTTAGGGCTAGTGCTAGGTTTATGTTTAGGTCTAGGGCTAGAGTTAAGGCCAGATTTAGGATTTGGTTTAGGTCTAGGGCTAGTGTTAGCGTTTGGTCTAGGGTTAGGGTCAGTTTTAGACCTAGGGTTAGTGTTAGGGTCAGAATAAGAGTCAGGGTTAGCGTTAGGGTTTGGGATAGGGTTAGAGCTAGAATGAGGGCTAGGGTAGGACTATTAATAGGGTTAGGGTTTTGGTTAGCCTAAGGATTAGAAAACGATCTAGGTTTACCATTAGGGTTAGGGTTTTTCTTAGGTTAAGGGAGAGCCTTAGAGCTAGGGTTAATGCTAGAGTTAGGGTTAGGTTTAGGGTTAAATATTGGTTTGGAGCTCGGATTACAGCTAGTTTTTGTGTTAGGGTTAGGGGTAGATTTGGGCATTGGCTAATGTAAGAGCCAGGGTTACAATTAGGGTTAATTTTAGGGTTAGGAATAGGGATAGGTCTAGTGTTACGTTTAGGTTTAAGGTTAGGGTAATATTTAGAGCTAGGGTTATTGTTAGGATATGAGTCAGCATCAACGTTAGTTTTAGGGTTAGGGTTAGGACTCAAATAAGGTCTAGGGTTACTGTTAGGGTTTGGTTTAAGGTGAGGGCTAGGGTGACTGTTAGGATATCTGTCAGGGTCAGGGTTAGCTTTAAGGTTAGAGTTATGACTTAAATTAGGGCTAGGGTTACTGTTAGGGTTTGGTTTAAATTTAGGGTGGTCTTTAGAGCTAGGGTCAGTGTTAGGATATGAGTCGGAGTCAGGTTAAGTTCTCAGGTTAGGGTTAGGACTCTAATTAGGGTTAGGGTTAAGTCTAGGTGTAGTGTTAGTGTTTGGTTTTAGTTAAGGTTTAGGGTTAGGGCTGTTGCTCAGTTTTGTTTTACCTAGGTTTAGGGTTTGGGCTAGTTATAAGATTAGCATTAGGGTTACGGCTAGTGTTAATGTTAGGCTTAGGCTTTGGTTTAGGGTTAGATTTGGATTGAGCTTTAGATCTAGGATTAGGGCTAGGTTTAACTATAGGGCAATGGTTAGGGCTAGGGTTATGGTTATGGTAACAGATATGATTAAAACTAGGGCTAGGGTGAGAGTTAGAGTTAATCTTAGGCCTAGGGTTTTGGTTGGTTTTAGGGATAGTGCATAGTTAGGGTTAGGATTAGGGCTAGGGCTAGTGTTCAGTTTAGGCCTAGTGTTAGGGCTAGGGTTATAGTTAATTTTAGGGTAAGGTATGGTTTTATATCTAGGTTTAGACATAGGGTGAGGGTTAGAATTAGAATTAGGGTTATGATTAAGGCTAGGTTAAGGGATAGGATGAAGGGCTAGGGTTTGTTTTAGGGTTAGGTCTAGAATTAGGCTAGGCCTAACGTCAGGTCTAGTGTTACAGTTTGGTGTTGATTTAGGGTTACGTTTGTGTCTAGGTCTAGTGTAAGTGTTAGGCTTAGTGTACGTGGTCAGGTTTAGAGATAGGTGTATTTTTAGCGTCAAGATAAGCATTGGGGTTTGTTTTATGTTAAGGTTTAGGGATAGTGCTCAAATGAGTTAGGGTTAGGGTAAATGATTGGGTTAGGTTTAGGTTTCAGGGTAGGTTTAGGGCAATGGAGAGCTTTAGGGTTAGCAAAAAGGTTAGAGTTATGCCTAGGGTAAGTATTAGGATTAGGGTTATCATAAGGATAATATATAGGTTTAGATCTATGTTTAGGGCTTAGGTAAGGTTAGGATTAGGGCTAGAGTTAGGTTAGGTTGTTGGTTAGGGTTAATAACCCTAGCTTATGGTTAGGGTTAAGGTTATATTTAGGGTAAAGTTTAGGTTATGAGCTAGGGTTAGGTCTAGGATGAGTGGTAGGTTTAGTGTTATGGTCGGGGTTTGGTTTTGGGTTAGGGCTAGGTTTTTCATTAGGGTTAGGATTAGGTTTAGGGTAATAGATTAGGTTAGATGTAAGTTAGATGTAAGCTTTATGGTTAAGGTTAGGTTTAGGTTTAAGTTTAGTTTTAGGGCTAGGTTTACTGTTGGTTTTAGGGTAAGTTGGTTTTAGGGTTTGAGTTAGGGCTAAAGCTATGACAAGATTTAGGTTTAGAGTTAGGTCTAGGGTTAGGTTTATGGTTTGAGTTAGGGTTTCAGTTAGGGTTAAGGAGGGATAGGTTTTTCATTAAGGTTAGGGTTAGGGTTATGGTAATTTCTAGGATTAGAGCTAGTGTTAGGTCTAGGTTTAAGGTTAGGATTAAGGCTATGGTTAGGGTTATGGTTAGGGATAATGCTAGGTTTATGTTTAGGCTAAGGGTTAGGCTTTTAGCTAGGGTTAGGACTAAGGTGAGGGTTAGGGTTAGGTTTAGGACTAGGGGTATGTTTAGGGTGAGGGTTAGGCTTAGGGTAGGTTTAGGCCTCGATTAGGGTTAGGGTTATTTAAGTTTTGTGTTACGTTTAGGCCTAGGGTTAGTGCTATGTGTAATGTAAATTCTAGGATTCCGATTAGAGCTAGTTTAAGGGTTAAGGTTACAGCTTAGTCTAGTGTTAGGTTTAGGTTTTGGGTTAGGGTCAGGTTTAGAGCTAGGTTTAATGTTAGTGTCAGGGCTAGTGTTCAGGTTAAAGTTAGGGTTAGGGTGAAACCAGAATAAGACTAGGGTTAGGTCTAGTGGTAGGGTTAGTGTCTGGTTTAGGATAAGAGTTATTGTTAGGGCTAGCACTAAGTTTTTGTTTAGGTCAAGGGCTAGAGTAATAGCTAGATTTAGGATTAGGTTTAGGTCTGGGGCTAGTGTTAGGTTTAGGATTACATATAAGTTTACTTGTAGAGCTAGTTTTAGCTTTCGGTTTTGGTTTAGGGTCAGGTTTAGACCTATAATTTGTATTAGGTTCAGAATAAGGGAGAAGGTTAGGGTGAGGTTTTGGATTAGGGTTTGATCTGGAATGAGGGCTAGTGTTAGGACTAGTAATAGCGTTATTGTTTGGGTTTGGCTAAGTATTAGAATTAGGACTAAAGTTGTATTATGAATAGGGTTTGGCTTAGGGTAATGGATAGGATTAGAGCTAGGGTTAGGGCTAGGATTAGGGTTAGGTTAAGGGCTAGTTTTAGGGATAGGGTTAGGGTTAAATCTAGTGTTAGTGCTCGGATTAGGGCTGTTTTTGTGTTAGAGTTAGGGCTAGGTTTTGCCTAAGGCAAATGTAAGAACTAGGGTTACGATTAGGGTCAGTTTGAAGGTTAGGGTTTCGGCTAGGTCTAGTTTTAGCATTAGTTTTAGGGTTAGGGTGATATCTAGAGCTAGGGTTTGTGTTTGGATATGGATCAGGGTGAGGGTTAGTTTTAGGCCTTGGACTCGAATTAGAGCTCGGGTTATGGCTAGTTGTGGGTTAGTGTTTGGTTTAGAGCAATGGCTTTGTTTTGTTTTAGGACTAGGGCTTGGATTAAGGCTTGTTTTAGGATTAGCAATATTGTTAGAGCTAATGGTAGAATGAGGTTTAGGCTTACGATTCAGGTTAGATTTAGAGTTATGGTTAGATCTAGGGCTAGGGCTATGGCTAAGATTAGGGCTCAGGTTAGGGCTATTTTGAGGTTTATGGTAACAAATCATGTTATAGTTAGAAATATGGTTAGGGTGTGAGTTACAGTTAGTCTTAGGGCTATGTTTAGGGGTAGGTTAAGGTTAGGATTCAAATAGGGCTAGGATTAGCACTATGATTAATGTTAGGGTTAGGCCTATGGTTAGGGCTAGTATTAGTTTTAGTTTTAGGGGAAGGGATTGGGTTATATAGCTAGGTTCAGTGCTAGGATGAGGGTTATATTTTTGGCTAGGGTAGGGTGAGGGTTTGGGTTTGGATTAAGTCTAGGTTTATGGCGAGGATGAGGGCTAGAGATTGTGTTAGGGTTAGGGCTAGGATTAGCGATAGGGATAATGTCATGTCTAGGGTTATGGTTAGGTCTAGGGTTAGGGATAGGTTTATGGTTAGGTCTAGTGTAAGGGTTATGTTTAGTGTAGGGGTCTGGTATAGAGCTAGGTTATTATTAGGGTCAGAGTATGTGTTAGGGTCTGGTTTGGGTTAATGTTTAAGGTTATTGCTCAAATACAGCATTACAGTTAGGGTTAGGGTTAGGGCTATAGTAATGGATAGAGTTAGGTTTACAGTTCAGGTTAGGTTTAGAGTAATGTATAGGGTTATTGATAGGGATAGGGTTAGGGTTAGGCCTAGGGTTAGCATTTTGTTTAGGCTTATGTTTAGAGTAATTAATTGGTTTATTGCTAGTGTTGGGGCTTAAGTTAAGGTTGAGATTAGGGCTAGGGTTTGTGTTACTCCTAGGGTTAGTTTTAGGGTTCGGTTTAGGGTAAGTGTTAGGTATCGAGCTAGGGTTAGGGCTAGGGTGAGGTTAAGGGTTAGAATTGGTGCTATGATTTGGGTTAGGGATAGGGTTCGGGCTAGGGATAGGGCTAGGGTTAGAATTAGGGTTAGGGTTATGTTTAAGGTAATGGATAAAATTAGAGCTTGGATTTAGGATATGGTTACACTTAGGATTAGGTATAGTGTTAGGGTTAATGTTAGATCTGGAGTTATGCTTAGAGTAAGGGTGAGAGTTTGAGCTAGAGTTAGGGCTAGTGCAAGCATTAAGTTTAGTGCTTGTGCTAGGGTTAGGGTTAAGGTTATGCTTAGGTCTATGTTTAGGGCTTGTATTAGGGCTAGGTTTTGTGTGAGGTTTATGGCTACGTTAGGGCTATGGGTAATGTAAGAGCTAGGATTATGTTTATGGCTAGTTTTTTGGGTTAGGGTTATAGATATGTCTAGTGTTACTTTTAAGTTTTGGGTTAGGATAAGGTTTAGAGCTAGGGTTTGTGTTAGGGTAAGCATCAGTGTTCGTGTTAGTATTGGGTTTACTTTTAGGGCCAGAATTAGAACTAGCATTAGGTCTAGGGCTAGGGTTACCCTTTGCATTAGGTTAATGGTTATTTTTGGGCTAGGGCTCATTTTCTGTTTAGGACCAGGACTAGAGTTATGGCTATATTTAGGATTAAGTTTAGGTCTAGTGTTAGTGTTATGGTTAGTTTTAGGTATAGGTTTATTGGTAGGGCTAGTGTTAGGTTTCGGTTTAGTATTAAGGTCAGGCTTTTACCTAGGGTTAGTGTTAGGGTCAGAATAAGGGTAAGGTTTAGGCTTAGGCTACAGGTTAGGGTTCGAGATAGAATTAGGGCTAGGGTTATGACTAGTAAGAGAGTTATGGTTTGGGGTAAGCTAAGGATTAGGGTTAGAGCTAGGGTAGCATTAGGGTGAGAGTTTGGCTTAGGGTAAGGAATAGGTTTAGAGCTAGGGTTTTGGTTAATGTTAGGGTTAGGATTAGGGTTAAAGCTAGTGTTGGGGCTCAGATTAGTGCTATGTTTTGTGTTAGAGTTAGGGCTGTGGCTAATGTAAGAACTATCTTTACGGTTAGGGATAGTTTTAGGGATAGGATTAGGGCTAGGTCTCTTGTTTGGGTTAGGTTTAGGGTTAGGGTGATGTTTAGAGGTAGGGCTAGTTTTAGGGTTATAGTCAGGGTCAGTGTTAGTTGTAAGCATAGGGTTAGGACTAGGTGTAGCATTAGGATTTGGTTTAGGTTAAGGGTTAGGATTAGGGATATAGCTCAGTTTTGTTTCTGGGCTATGGCTAGAATTAGGGCTAGTTTTCAAATTAGAATTAGGGTTAGGGCTAGTGTTAGAGTGAGATTTAGGTTTAGAGTTAGGGTTAGATTTAGAGTTAGGGTTACTTCTAGGTTTAGGACTATGGCTAGGGTTAGGAAATTGTTAGGGCTAGTGATAGGGTTAGGCAATAGATAAGGTTGGTACTAGATATATGTCTAGGGCTAGAGTTAGGGTTAGTCTTAGGGTTTGGGTTAGAGTTAGGGTTACAGTTAGCAATAAATTAAGGCTAGGATTAGAACTATGGTTAGTGTTAGGATTAGGCCTAGGGTTAGGTCTACGATTTGTGTTAGTGATAGTGTTAGGGTTAGGGTTAGGGGAATGGATGTGGTTATACCTTGGTTCAGAACTAAGGTGAGGGCTGAAATTAGGGTTTGTGCTAGGGTTAGGATTCTGGTTATGATTAAGGCTAGTTTTAAAGCTAGGTATAGGGCTCGGGTTTGTGTTAGGTTTAGGGCAAGAATTAGATAGAGTGCTAATATCAGGTCTAGGGTTACGGATAGGGATACTGTTAGGGTTAGATTTATGGCTTGGTCTACTTTAAGGGTTATTTTTTGGGTAAGGTTCAGGTTTAGAGCTAAGTGTGTTATTGTAGAGTCAGTGTCTTGCTCAGAGTTTGGGTTAGATTTTGGTTTAGTTTTAGGGTTCAAATTAGCATTAGGTTTAGGGTTATGGTTAGAGTTAGAATAGTTGATAGGGTTAGGTTTAGTGTTAAGGTTTGGTTTAGGTCAGGATAAGGTTAGTGTAAGCGATAGGTTTAGGGTTAGGCCTAAATGGATAGGTTTAGATTTAGGTTTAGCACTAGGGTTAGTGTAAGGTTTATCATAACCGTTAGTGTTTGAGCTAAGATTAGGATTATGGAAAGGGTTACATTTACAGTTAGCTCTAGGGTTAAGTTTACAGTTAGGGTTAGTGTAGGTTTAGGGTTAGGACTAGGGTTAAGTTTACAGTTAGAGTTAGAGAGAACACTAGCCTCATGACGTTTATATTTAGGGTTAGGGTAATGGGTGTTCCCATGACGTTTATATTTAGGGTTAGGGTAATGGGTGGGGTTAGAGATATGTTTGGGTTAGGCTTACGTTGAGGGTAATGGATAGATTTATGTCTATGGTTTTGCTTAGGATTAGGGCTAGGGTTAGGGTTATGGTTAGGTTTAGGTTAAATGTTAGGTTTTGTGCTATGGTTAGAGCTAGGATAACAGTTAGGTTTAGTGTCAAGTCTAGGTTTAGGATTAGGGTTAAGTTTAGGGCTAGGGTTAGCATTAGAGTTAAGGTTATGTTTAGTTAGGGTAATGGATAGGGTTAGAGCTAGAGTTAGGTCTAGGATTATTAAAAATAAGTCTAGGGTTAGGTTTAAGGTTAGGTCCAGTTTTCAGGCTAGTGTTAGGTTTAGTGTAATGGTTAGGGCTAAGGTTAGGGTTAGGGTTATAATGAGGAGTAGGGCTCAGTTTAGGGCTAGGTTTTGGGTTAGGTTAGGGCTAAGATTAGGGCTATGGCTAATGTAAGAACTAGAGTTATGATTAGGGCTACTTTTAGGGTTACAGTTAGGGCAAGTTCTAGTTTTAGGGTTAGGTATACTTTTATGGTGATGTTAGAGCTAGTGTTAGTGTAAGATCAGAGTCAGGCTCAAGGTTAGTTTCAGGGTTAGGTTAGGACTGGAATTTGGGCTAACGTTAGGGCTAGGAGTAGGATTAGGTTTTGGTCTAGGTTAAGGGTTAGGGCTAGGTCTATGGCTCAGTTTTGTTTTAGGGTTTGAACTAGATTAGGGCTAGTTTTAGGATTAGTGTTAATGTTAGGGCTAGTGTTAGTGAGAGGTTTAGGCTTAGGGTTAGGGTTGGACTTAGAGTTATGGTTATTTCTAGGGTTAGGGCTAGGGCTAGTGTTAGGGCTAAGGTTAGGGCAAGTGTTAGTGTTATGGTAAGGGATAGGTTTATATCTAGGAATAGGGCTAGGGTGAGAGTTAGAGTTAGTCTTAGTGCTAGTGTTAGGGTTAGGGCTAAATCAGGGCTAGGATCAAGTCTAGGATTAGTGTAAGGGTTAAGTCTAGAGTTAGAGTTAGGGTTAGATTTGGGGGATGGGATGGGGTTTTAGCAAGGTTCAGAACTAGGGCAAGGGATAAATTTAGGGATAGGGCTAGAGTTAGGGTTCTGGTTAGGATCAAGGCTAGGAATAGGGCTAGGATGAGGGCTAGCATTTGTGTTAGGGTTATGGCAAGAATTAGGGCTAGGGCTAATATCAGGTCTAGGGTTATGATTAGGGATAGTTTTAGGGTAAGATTTATGGCTAGGTCTAGTGTCAGAGTTAGGTTTAGGGTGAGGTTCAAGTTGAGAGCTAGTGGTATTGTAATATTCAGAGTCAGGTTTTGGGTTTGGGTTAGGTTGAGGTTTGGGGTTATGGCTAAAATTAGCATTAGATTTGAGTTAGGGTTTTGGTAATGGATAAGGTTAGGTAAAGGCTTCAGGTTTGGTTTAGGGCTCAGGTTAGATTAAGGGTAATGAATACGGTTAGGGTTAGGCCTAGGGTTAGCATTAGGTTTATGGTTATCATTAGGGTAATGGATTGGTTTAGAGCTAGGGTTAGAGTTAGGGTTAGGGTTAGGGTTAAGGCTAAGTTTGGTTTTAGGATATTGGTTAGGGTATGAGCTAGGGTTGGTGCTAAGGATAGGGTTAGGTTTAGGATTAGGTCTAGGATTAGGATTAGGGTTACTATTAGGGTTAAGGTAATGGACAGGTTTATATGTTGGGTTAGGTTGAGGGTTATGTGTAAATTTAGGACTAGTATTAGTGTTAAGTTTAGCATAATTGTTAGAGTTTGAGCTAGGGTTAGGACTATGCCAGGGGTTAAGTTCATGTTTAGGTCTAGGTTTAGGTTTACAGTTAGGGTTAGAGTAGGTTTAGAGTTAGGGCCAAGGTTATCATGACGTTTATGGTTAGAGTTAGGGTAATGGGTAGCATTAGAGCTAAGGTTCTTTTCTAGTTTTAAGTGTAGGATTAGGGCTAGGGTTAGGGTTAGGGTTAGGCTTATCATTTTCCTACAGTTAGGTTAAGGGTAAGGGTCAGGATATAAATAAGTGTTAGGGCTAGGTTGAGGCTTTAGGTTAGAAACATGGCTAGGGATAGAGATAAGTTTAGGGTTAGGGTTAGGGTTAGGGCTAGTTTTAGCCTTAGGTTTAGGGTTATTGTTAGGGTAATGGATAGAGTTAGATCTAGGGTTTGGGCTATGGTTACGATGAGGATTAGGACTAGGATTGGGGTTAGGTTTTGGGCTAGGGTTATGTTTAGGGTAAGGGCTAGGTTTTGATCTAATGTTAGTGATAGGGCTAGGTCGAGGATTAGGTTCAGCCTTAGGTCTAGCGACAGGATTATGGTAGGTTTAGGGTTAGGGTTAAGTTTAGGGTTAGGGTTATTATTAGGGTTAGGATAAGGGTTAGGGTAATGGACATGGTTAGATGTAGGTTTGGGTTTAGGTTTATGGTTAGATTTAGTTTTAGGGTTAATGTTAAGGCTACGGTTATGTTTAGGTTTATAGTATGGATTAGGTTTTGAGCTAGGGTTAGGAATAGGTTTAGTCTTTGCGTTAATTTAAGGGTTATTGTTCAGGCTAAGGCTAGGTTTTTGTTTAGGTCTCGAGCTAGAGTTATGTCTAGATTTAGGATTAGTTTTAATTCTAGGGCTAGTGATAGGGTCTGGTTTAGGTATAAGTTTATTGGTAGGGCTAGTGTTATGTTTTGGTCTAGCGTTTGGGTCAGGTTTAGACCTAGGTTAGTGTTATGGCAAGAATAAGGCTCAGGGTTAGGGTTATGGTTTGGGAGAGGGTTAGAGCTAGAATGAGGGCTAGGGTTAGGAGTATTAATATGGTGAAAGTTTTGATAAGGCTGAGGATTAAGGATAGGTCTAGGGTTAGCATTATGGTTAGGGTTTTGCTTAGGGTTAGGTATAGGGTTAGAGCTACTGTTAGGGGTAGGGTTAGGGTTAGGGTTATGGTTAAAGCTAGGTGTAGGACTTGTATTATGGCTAGTTTTTGTGTTAGTGTTAGGGCTAGGGTTATGGCAACAGGTAATGTAAGAACCAGGGTTACGATTAGGGTTAGCTTTAGGATTAGGGGTAGTTCTAGTGTTAGTGTTAGATTTAAGTTTAGGTTGATATTTAGAGATGGAGTTATTTCTATGATAGAAGTCAGGGTCAGGGTTAGTTTTAGGGTTTGAGTTAGGACTCGAATTAGGGGTAGGTTTACTGTTAGGTTTCGGTTTAAGGTTAGCATCATGTTTAGAGCTAGTGTGAGTGTTAGGATATGAGTCAGGGTCAGGATTAGTTTTAAGGTTAGGGTTAGGACTCAATTAGGGCTTGGATTAGTTCTTGTAGTAGTTTAGGGTTTGGTTTAAGTTAAGGTTTAGGGTTAGGTCTATTGCTCGTTTTTGTTTTAATCCTAGGGTTAGAGTTAGGGCTAGTTTTTCAATTAGTATTAGTGTTAGGGCTAGTATTAGTGTTAGGCTTATACTTAGAGTTAGGGTTACATTTATAATTAGGTTAGATCTAGGATTAGGCTAGGTTTAAGGATATGGCAAGTTTTGGGGCTAGGTTTAGAGTTATGGTAAGGGATAGGTTTAGAACTAGGGATATGGCTAGTGTCAGAGTTAGAGTTAGTGATAGGGTTCAATTATAGTTAGGGTTTGGGATAGGGTTAAATTAGGGCTAGAATTAGGGTTAGGATGAGTGTTCAGCTTAGGCCTAGCTATAGGGATAGGTTTAGGTTTAAGTTTAGGATAAAGAATGGCGTTATCGCTAGGTTTAGACATATTGTGAGGGTTAGAATTAGGGTTAGGGCTAGGGTTGGGGTTAGGATTATGATTAAGGCTAGGTTTAGGTCTAGGATGAGTTCTAGTGTTTGTATTAGATTCAGGGCTAGGATTAGTGCTAGGGCTAATATCAGTTCTAGGGTTATGATTAAAGATAGTTTTAGCATTAGGCTTATGGCTACTTCTAGTATAAGGATTAGGTTTAGGGTAAGGGTCAGGTTTAGAGCTCGGGAATTATTAGGATTAGGATTTGGCTTAGGTAAGGATTTAGGTTTATGGCTCAAATTAGCATTAGGGTTAGGGTTAGGGGTATAGTTAGGGTTTGTTTTAAGGTTCAGGTTTGGTTTAGGATAATTTATACAGTTACCGTTAGTGATAGGGCTAGGGTTAGGCTTAGGGTTAGCATTAGGATAAGGGTTACGGTAAGGGTAATTGATAAGATTAGAGCTAAGGTTAGAACTAGAGTTATGGTTAGGAATATTCCTTGAGTTAGGGTTAGAGTTTGTGTTAGAACTAGGGTTAGGGTAAAGTTTAGGGTTATGTTTAGTATAAAGTTTAGGTTTTAAGCTAGAGTTAGGGCTAGGTTTACAGTTAGGTCTAGGGATAGGATTACGGTAGGTTTAGGGTTAGGGTTAGAGTTAGAGCTAGGGTTATCATTAACGTTAGGTTTAGGGTTAAGGTAACAGATAGGGTTAGGTTAGGTTTAGATTTGGTTTAGAGTTAGAATTAGTGATAGGGTTAGGATTAGAGCTGTGGTTATGTTTAGGTTTATTGTTAGATTTATATTTTGATCTAGAGTTGGTGCTGTGCTGAGTTTAATTTTAGGCTTATGTCCATGGTTAGTTTTCTAGTTATGATTTGAGCTAGTTTTAGAGTTAGGTTTAGGGCTTGGTCTAGAATTAGGTTTAGGTTTTGGTTAGTTTCAGGTTTAGTGTTAAATCCAGGATCAGTTTTTGAGTTAGAGTTAAAGTTAGGGTTAAAGCCAGAATTAGGACTAGGTTTCGTTCTAGGGGTAGAGTTAGTGTTTGGGTTAGGTAAAGGGTTTTTTTAGGGCTTGGGCTAGGATTGTGTTTAGGTCTAGAGCTAGAGTTGAGGCTAGATTTAGGATTAGGTTTAGGTCTAGAGGTAGTGGTAAGGTTAGGTTTAGGTATAAGGTTACATGTAGGTCTTATGTTAGGGTTTGGTTTAGGTTTAGGGTCAGGTTTAGACCTAGTATTTATGTTATGGTCAGAATAAGGATCAGGGTTGGGTTAGGTTTTGGGATAGCATTAGAGCTAGAATGAGATCTAGGATTAGGACTATTAATAGGGTTAGGATTTGGTTAGCCTAATGATTAGGGATAGGTCTAGTGTTACCATTAGGGTTAAGGTTTTGCTCAGGGTAAGGCATAGGTTTAGGGCTAGGGTTAGGTTTATGGTTAGGGTTAAAGCTAGGTTTAGGGCTCAGATTAGGGTTAGTTTTTGTGAGAGGTATAAGTCTAGGGTTAGGGCAACGGCTAATAAAAGAACCTGGGTTAAAATTAGGCTTAGGGGTAGGGGTAGGTAAAGTGTTAGGGTTAGGTTTAAGATTAGGGTGATATTTATAGCTAGGGCGTTAGGATATCAGTCAGGTCAGGGTTAGTTTTAGGGTTAGGGTTAGGACTCGAATTAGGGCTAGGTTTAGTGTTAGAGTTCAGTTTAAGTTTAGGGTGGTGTTTAGAGCTAGAATGAGTGTTAGGATATAAGTCAAGTTCAGGGTTATTTTTAAGGTTATGATTAGGACTCGAATTAGGGCTAGGATTAGATCTAGGTGTAGTGCTAGTGTTTGTTTTAAGTTAAGGTTAGTGTTAGGCCTGTTGCTCAGTTTTGTTTTTGTGCTAGAGTTACGATTAGGGCTAGTTTTATGATTAGCTTTAGGGTTAGGGCTAGGGTTATGGTTAGGGTTAGGATTAAGGCTAGATTTAAGGGTAGGATTAGGGCTAGGTTTTGTGTTAGGTTTAGGGCAAGAATTAGGGTTATGACTAATGTCAGGTCTAGGTATATAGTTAGTGATATTTTTATTCTTAGGTTTATGGCTAGGTCAAATTAAAATGTTACGTTTAGGGAAAGGGTCAGATTAAGAGCTGGGGTGTTATTAGGGTCAGAGTCAGGCTTTGGGTTTGGGTTAGGTTAAGGTTTAGGGTTAAGGCTTAAATTAGCATTAAGGTTAGAATTAGGGATATGTTAATGGATAGGATTAGGTTTAGGGTTCAGGTTAGGTTTAAGGTAATGGATATGGTTAGGGTTTGTGATAGGTTTCAATTTAGGCCTAGTGTTAGCATTAGGGTTATGGTTATAATTAGGGTAATTTATAGGGTTATACCTAGGGTTAGGGCTAGGATAATGGTTAGGATTAGGGCTAGAGTTAGTGTTAGCGTCAGGGTTAGGGCGAGGGTTACACTTAGGATTAGGTTTAGGGTATTGTTTAGGGTTTGAACTATGATTTTTTGCTATGACTAAAGTTAATTTAGGGTTTGGTCTAGGGTTATAATCATGGGTAGTGTTACAGTTAGGGCTAAGTTTATCATTAGGGTTAGGGTAATAGGTTTAGATGTCAAGTTAAAGAGGGTTAGGTTGAGGTTAGCGTTAGATTTAGGTTTAGTGTTATGGTTAGTATTTGAGCTAGCTTAGATTTAGGGTTAAGGTTAGGTTCACTGTTAGTTCTAGTGTTAGGTTTATGTTTAAGGTTAGGGTAGGTTTAGCTTTAGGTCTAGTGTTATCATTTGTGTTAAGTTTAGGGTTAGGGTGTTGTGTAGGGTTCAAACTAGGGTTAGGTCTAGGGTTAGGGCTAGGATTAGGGCTGGGTTAGTATTAGGGTTAGGCCTTGGTTTAGTGTTATGTTTAGGTTAAGTGTAAGCGTTAGTCATTGAGCTACATTTAGGCCTAGCACGAGGATTAGGGTTAGAGTCTGGGCTAGGGTAGGATTAGAGTTAGGTTTAGGGCTATAGTAAGAATTATTTTTAGGGCTTTTGTGAGAGTAATTGATAGAGTTAGAGCTAGGGTTTAAGCTATGGTTACAGTTAGGATTAGGGCTAGAGTTAGGATGAAGTTTAGGGTTTGGGCTAGGGTTATGTTTAGGGTAAGGTTTAGGGTTTGAGCTAGTGTTAGGGCTAGAATGAGGGTTAGGGTTAGGGTTAGGGATAGATTTAGGGTTAGGGTTATGCTTAGGGTTCGGTTTAGGGGTGTAATTAGGGCTAGGTTTTGTGTGAGGTTTAGGGCTAGTGTTAGGTTTATGGGTAATGTAAGAGCGAGAGTTACGGTTATGGCTAGATTCAGAGTTTGTCTAGTGTTATGATTAGTTTTTGGGTTAGGATAAGGTTTAGAGCTAGAGTTTTTGTTAGGGTAAGTGTCAGGGTTCAGGTTAGGATTAGGTTTAGGGTTAGGTCCAGAATGAGGAATAAGGTTAGGTGGTGGAGTAGAGTTCGAGTTTGGTTTAGGTTAAGGGATATTGTTAGAGCTAAGGCTAGGGTTATGGCTATATTTAGGATTAGGTTTAGGTCTAGGGCTAGTGTTTGTGTTAGGTTTAGGTTTAGGGCTACTGGGAGGGCTACTGTTAGGTTTCGGATAAGGGTTAGTTTCAGGTTTAAACCTAGATTTAGAGTTAGGGTCAGAATAAGGGTCAGCATTAGGTTTAGGGTTTGGGTTAAGTTTGGTGCTAGAATGACGGCTGGGTTTAGGTCTAGTAATAGAGTTCGGGTTTGGGGTAGGCATAGAATTAGGTTTAGGACTAGGGTAGCAATAGGTTGAGGGGTTGACTAAGTGTAAGAAATAGGGTTAGAGCAAGGTTTAGGACTAGGGATAGGGTTAAGTTTAGGGCCAGGGTTAAGGTTAGGGTTAAAGCTAGGGTTAGGCCTTGGATTAGGGCTAGGTTTTGTGTTAGGTTTAGGGCTATGGCTAATTTAAGAACTGGCATTACGATTAGTGCTAGTTTTAGGGTTAGGTTTAGGTTGAGGTCTAGTGTTAGGATTAGGTTTAGAGTTAGGGTGATGTGTAGAGCTAGGTTAGTGTTAAGGTAAGAGTCAGGGTTAGTATTAGTTCTCTGGTTAGAGTTAGGACTCGAATTAGGGCTAGGGTTAGGGCTAGGTTTAGGATTAGGGTTTGGTTTAGGTTAAGATTTAGGGTCAGTTCTATGGCTTGGTTTTACTTGAGGGCTAGGGCTAGGGTTAGGGTGAGTTTTCCAATTAGCATTAGTGTTAGAGCTAGTGTTAGGGTGAGGTTTAGGCTGATGGTTAGGGTTAGATTTAGAGTTAGGTTTAGATCTAGGTTTAGGGCTACATAGAATGTTAGGGCTAGGATTTGAGTTATCAAAAGTGATAGGGTTAGAAGTAGGTATAGGGATAGGGTGAGAGTTAGAATTACTCTTACTATTAGGGTTAGATTAAGGGTTAGAATTAGGGCTTAACTAGGGCTAGGGTTAGAGATAGGGTTAGTATTAAAGCTGAGCCTAGGTTTATGGCTAGGGTTATGGTTATGTTTATGGATAGGTATAATATTATAGCTAGCTTTAGAACTAGGGCAAGGGTAAAAATTAGGGTTAGGTCTATGGTTAGGGTGAGGTTTAAGATTAAAGCTAAGATTAGGGCTAGAGTTTGTTTTAGGGTTAGGGCTTCATTAGGGCTAGGGCTAATATCAGGTCTTGTGTTATGGTTATAGATAGTTTTAGGGTTAAAATTATTAAGGTTAGGATTAGGTTTATGGATATGGTTAGGTTTAGGGTTCAGGTTAGGTTTAGTGTTAGGAGTAGGTTTAGGGTTATCCTAGGGTTAGCATTAGGGTTAGGATTAGGTTTAGAGTAAATGATAGGGTTACAGCTCCGGTTAGGGCTAAGTTTATGGTTAGGATTAAGGCTAGGGTTAGGGTTAGGTTTTGGGTCATGTCAAGAGTTAGGGTTAGGCTTAGGTTTAGGGTAAGGTTTAAGGCTTGAATTAGGGTTATATTTAGGGTTAATGGTAGTTTTAGAGCTCTGATTAGGGATAAGTTTTGGGTTATATTAAGACTAGGTTTAGAGCTACAGCCAATGTAAGAACTTGGGTTACAATTAGAACTAGTTTTAGTGTTAGGGTTAGGGCTAGGTCTAGGTTTAGGTTTAGGTTTAATTTTTGAATGATGTTTAGAGCTACAGTCAGTGTTATGGTCAGAGTTAGGGTCAGAGTTTGTTTTAGGGTTAGGGTAAGACTCCAATTAGAGCTAGTTTTAGGGTTAGGTGTAGGCTTAGGGTTTGGTTTATGTTAAAGGTTAGGGTTAGGGTTATGGCTCGGTTGTTTTGTAAGGCTAGGGCTAGGGTAGGCTAGTTTTAGGATTAGCATTAGTGTTATGGCTTGTGTTAGAGTTTTAGCTTAGGGTTAGGTTTAGATTTAGAGTTAGGGTTAGATATAGGATTAGGACTAGAGTTAGTGTTAGGGCTAATGTAAAGGCAGGTGATAGGATTATGGTAAGGGATAGGTTAGCAATAGAAATCGTAGTAAGGCAAGAGTTAGAGTTAGTCTTAGGGCTAGGGTGAGGTTAGGTTTAGGGCTAAATTAGGGCTAGGATTAGGTCTAGCGTTTTTGTTAGGATTAAGCCTAGTTTTAGGCTTAGGTTTAGGTTTACAGATAGGATTAGGTTTAGGGGAAGGGATGGGGTTAGAGCTAGTTTTAGTTCTAGGTCGAAGGTTAGGATTTGGTTAGGGCTAGTTTTATAGTTTGGTCTAGTAACAAAACTAGGTTTAGGGCTAGGATGAGGGCTAGGGTTTGTTTTAGGGTTATGGGACAAATTAGGGCTAGGGCTAGTGTCAGGTCTAGGCTTACGTTAGGGATAGATTGAGGGTTAGATTTATGGTTAGATCTAGTGTAAGGGTTCAGTTTAGGGTAAGGGTCAGGTTTCGAGCTAGGGGTATTATTAGGGTTAGAATTAGGTTTCGGGTTTAGTTTAAGTTAGGGTTTAGGTCTAAAGCTTGAATTAGCATTAGGGTTTGTTTAGGGTAATTTGGGTTCATGTTAGATGTAGGGTAATTGATAGGGTTAGAGTTAGCAAAATGGTTAGGGTTAGGCCTAGGGTTAGCCTTAGGGTTAGCCTTAGGTTTATGGTTGTGCTTAGGATAATGGATAGGGTTGGGGCTAGGGTTATGTTTTGTATTAGGGCTAGAATTGGGGTTAGGCATAGGGTTAGGGTTAGGTTTAGTTTAGGATATTGTTTAGAGTTTATGCTAGGGTTAGTGCTAGGTCAAGAGTTAGGTTTAGGGATAGGTCTAGGTTATAGTTATGATTAGGGTCAAAGTTAGTGTTAAGGTTAGGGCTAGGGTTATCATTAGGTTTAGAGTATTGGATAGGTTTTGATGTTGTGTTAGGTTTAGGGTTAGGATTAGGTTTTGGCTTAAGTTTAGGATTAGGGATAAGCTTAGGGTTAGGTTTAGGGTAATGGTTAGGGTTTGAATGAGGGTTAGCTCTATAGCAAGAGTTGGGTTTATTGTTATGTCTAAGGTTAGAGTTAGGGTTAGGTTAATGGGTAGTGTTAGAGTTAAGGTTAGGGCTAGGGTTATCATTAAGGTTAGGGTTAGAGTTGGAGTAATATGTAGGCTTAGATCTAGGGTTAGGGCTAGGGTTAAGTTTACGAATAGGGCTAGGGTTATGGTTAGGTTTAGGTTTAGGCTATGGGTTAGTGTTAGGTTAAGTTTAAGGGTTAGTGATTTAGCTAGTGTTTGGACTAGGATGAGGATTAGGTTAGAGTCAGTTTGAGGGTTAGGGCTAGGGTTAGCATTAGGGTTAGGGTTACGGTTAGGTTAATGGATAGAGTTAGAGGTAGGTTTTGGCCTATGGTGATGGCTAGTTTCAGGGTTAGTGATATGGTTAGGTCTAGTGTTAGGGTTATGTATTTTGTTAGGATAAGGTTTAGAGCTAGGGTTTGTGTTAGGGTAAGGGTCAGTGTTTGGTTTAGGGTTAGGTTTATTGTTAGGGCCAGCATTAAGACTAGGTGTAGTGTTAGTGTTTGGGTTAGGTTAAGGTTATTATTAGGGCTAGGACCACGTTTTTTTAGGGCTAGGCATAAAGTTATCACTAGACTAAGGATTAAGTGTAGGTTTAGGTCTAGTGTTAGGGTAAGGTTTAGTTATAGGGTTACAGGTATGCCAATGTTAGGGGTCAGTATAGGGTTAGGGTCAGGTTTAGTCCCATGTTCAATGTTAGGATCAGAATAAGGGTAAGTGCCACAGTCTGCCTGGGCACAACATAACGGAGCCACCACAAAGCCCTGTAGGTTCAAACAGCAACTCTTTATTCCCGAACTCTCCCGGACACTCTACACACACTTCCCGGGAATACACTCCCTCCACCGAGCTCTGTGTGCCCATTCTCTCTGAACCCCTGTGAGAACTGAAAGGGAACTCCAAAGTAGCTGGCGCCTGAGGCAGCAGGATCCGCCCTAATTCCTGAGCCACCCTATTCTCAACAGTATCCACCCTAATCCCAGAGCTGCCCTATTCCTGGAGCAGGGTCACCTTTCAACCATTCCCTCTGGCAAAATGCCAGGAGTCATTCCAACTTAACTGTGGCTCTCAACATCTCCCCCCTTCTGTTTAATTAAACAACAAGCATGTGGCTTAGGGACTGTGATCTCTTAGGTTGTCCAATACTACATATGGTCTTTACGCCCTCATCAGATGAGCTGACCTCAAGGTGTCAGCCTCCTGTCTTAGGTTGGTGCCATTGCAATTGGATCTTACCCTTCATTGACTACTGGTCCAGCATACAGCCATACTTGTGGATAGGCCTTTGCACTAGTGGGGAAGGATGAGTTTCTTTTTGTCACCTCCATTGGCCCCCAAATTTGGCCTTTGCACAAGTGGCAGGGTGAGTTTCTTTGTCTCAACTATGTTAGCCCCCAAATGTGGCCTTGCACCAGTGGGAGGTGAGTTTTTTTTTGCCTCACCTCTGTTGGCCCCCAAATTTGGCCTTGGTGCCAGTGGGGGGTGAGTTTCTTTGCCTCACCTCTGTTGGCCCCCAAATTTGAGACCATCACAAGCAGAAGGGAGGAGGATGCAAAATGTCATGGCAACAAGCCAAATGACGGCTCTCTTTGGAAAAATTGTACCACCGATGACACCATCAGCAAAGAGACCCCAGCACTACCACAATTCGCTGCACCAACAGATAGTTCACAATGCATGCAAGTGATACACAGTCCAGACAAGTTCTGCAAGCAGTTTAAAGCAGAGGAATCCATTAATATGTCCATTTCCTCCCAAAGTAAATTGACTTCTTGAATGAACATCACTTGTTGAGTTATTATTCATTGATACATCAGTTTATACAGTTTACTGTGATAGCTATCAAAGAAGCTGTAGTTTGGTTTTATCTTTGTCTTCACCGGCACTGGAATGAAAATAGGAATTCTGGCAATGATGTCTAAGAAATATTATGTAACATTCCAGCAGGCACTAAAAGAAAGCAATTTTCTAAACAATTTACATAATCCTGAACAGAATTATTAAATATAATGAAAAGGAAAGGTAAAAGTAAACAAACAGATCTGTTAAACTCCTTTTTTGTTCACATATTAAAACAATCCTCAACAGCTGTTTTCCCAAATTAAATTAAACCATTTAAATCACGTGAATAAAAAAATATTCAGATCCATTTTTTTCATGAGCACTCCTCATATATATGGACATACACACATACAGACATACAACACAAAACAGAAGTGTGCACACATATCACTATACATACAACACATAACATAATAGTAAAGGCCTTGTATCTTTTCACAGGTGAAATCTCCATTGCAATGTTTAAAAACTCCACAGTCAAAAAATAGAACTGATCAGAAAAAACATTAACCTAGGTCTGTATCAGCTCAAAAAATAAAATAAAACTTCACAATGTGGGAAAAGGCAATAATAAGATAGATATTGAAAAAAGCATCCTGGTTACCACCTGGGTTTGACTCTTCTTTTGATATCTCATCCTTCTTCCTGTAACTTGCATATGGGTCTGAATGTATTCCCACAAGTAAGCCCCAAGGTTACTAACATTTGAAATAGGCCTTAATGGTGTTCATTATTCATCAGCCTCCAGGTGTGGGAGAATCACTGTCACAGATGTAAGAATAGCTATACTGGAGTTATGAATAACAACTGTTATGGATTTGAGCCAAATCATCTTCTATTTGGTCTGTAGAAATCACTTTAATTAATCTCTCTGGAATCAAAATCAGCTGCTGTTCTCCCTCGGGAAACACACAAACAGACCCCTGACTCCAGACAATCACTGGGTCAGGACCTTTCCATTGTCCTGTTAGAATACCCTTCCAAAGTACCTTGGGCTTATGTACATTTTTTGGACACATATTCCTTTCCGCAGAACTAAGCCCTGATGAATCCAAATTTAAAATGTTTAGAGTAAAAAGGGTTATTTTAAGTTTATCTTTGGGGGATATATACCCCTTTCCAATTCCCTCTTTTTGCTTTAATAAGTACATTTTAGTAGTTTGATGAGCTCTTTCAACTATGCCTTGTCCCTGTGGATTGTACGGGATTCCTGTTAAGTAAAACATTAACTGATTTTTCTTCAGGGATGATGTTCCAAAATATCCTATATGCATCCTTTCGAAATTTAAAGATCCTTTTAAATTCAAGTCTTCCAAAAGCATTTTGCCTTAGTTTTTAGAATTACTTTAGTCCTTTTAATTTTTTGATGTGGTTTTAAACCAATTTCCTTCTAGTTTAATGTTTTCTAAATTGGCTCTTGTCTATAAATTTTAACACCCTCATCTGAGACTTCTAATGTCTGCATCACCAGAAATTAAAGTTGATGGGCTTTTTGAAAAAAATTACTACTAATCTCCTTACTAATAATCTCCTTGTTCTTCTATTTTATCCAATATTTGACTTTAAACTTCTCTCTTCTACCTTTTTTTTTTATGTTGAATGTCTGTATCTAACAGTTGTCTTAGCTTTTTGCATTTTTTATCTTAAATACCTTTATTTGATATTTTTAACCACTTTTTAATCTTGTTTCTGTCTTCTAGATTTCTTCTAAGGTTTGTACATTCACTGTTAGTTGCTTTTTTTCCTCCTAGTTGTTTTTATTTTACTTCCTATTTTGTGAGTTTAAAATTCTTGTCTTCCTACATCTTTTCTATCTTCCTACATCTTCCCTACTTTTTTTTTTACATTTCTGTACTTCTGTCTTTAAATTTTCCACTTCAACTTTTTAATCTTCTTTATCCAAATATCTTTTGTCCTATTATCTTCCCATTTTCATGTTTTTTTAAGCAATGCTTTTAAGATTAACTAGGCTTTGAATGATACAATCTTTCCTCCACCATGAAGACATCTTAACCACCTTTAATTTAACCTTTTAAAGCCTTTTGAAACTTACTTAGACATTTTAAAACTTTTTACTTTATCACACAAAGATTATCTCATCTAGAAACATTTCTTTTTACTTCAACCTTCCATATTAAAATATATTTCCACATCTTGAATCTTTTTATATCTCTTTTGTAACCATTAACACTTTTTTTAAAAAAATCACATTCTGAAACGACCCTTATAAAATTTCTAAATTTAGACAAATTACTCCACTTTAATAAGATGAAATATTTTCATGTTATTTTTATGGTACTATAATACTATAATTGAAACCCAACTGAAACTTCTTATACTCTTTCTATATAAATTACACCTGATAGAATCTTAACTCTTAGTAACCTTTTTTTCCAGCAAAATCACAGACACAAAGCAATATTAAACTTTTTTTCCATTTACCAATTTATGAAAACACACATAATGTTTAAATATATTACCTTATGGAACTTAATAAGTAATGAGTACTTGATTTTATGTTTAGTGGTTGATGTTTCAACACTTTAGCTTTGTAAATTAATCAGATATCTGTAAAAACCAAGATCTTAGACAAGTGTAGTAAACAGAACTAGCAATCTCTTTCTTGTTGAAGAAAAATCCTTCTACTGGATACCATGATGGTTTCATTGTGATACTTTCAACAACTCCTCTTTAAAAAGCCATGGGCTACATTTTTGTATTGTATCAACATATGCCCTAACTGTTCTTGGTGTTACTGGGGTGCCTCCTTCCTCTAACAATTTCTCTTCCTCGGGGCAAACAACTTCTAACCTTAAGCCAACCATTTTCCAAAGTTTGTGGGAGAAAGTTCTAGGGACAAGCAACTTGAAATAAAAACAAAATAAATCAAAACAATAACACATTGTTTTTTGAAATGGTCACCCATTCTTTCGCTGTCCTTCAGGGGCGAGCAATTTCACTTACCTCCAAGCTTCAGGCATTCCCCATACGGGCCACCAATTACCGCATTCTGTCTTGGCACAAAATAACCGAGCCACCACAAAGCTTTGTAGTTTCAAACAGCAACTCTTTAGTCCCGAGCTCTCCCCGGCACTCTACACACACTTCTTGGGAAAACTAATGCCGCAGTCTGGCTGGGCACAAAATCGAGCTGCCACAAAGCCTTGTAGGCTCAAACAGCATTTCTTTATTCCCAAACTCTCCCCAGCACTCTACACACACTTCCTGGGAATACACTCCCTCCACGGGCTACGCACGCCCATTCTCTCAGAACCTCCGTGAGAACTTAACAGGAACTCCAAAGTAGCTGGCACCAGAGGTAGTAGGATCCACCCTAATCCCAGATCAGGGTCACCTTTCAACCATACCCTCTGGCAAAATGTCAGGTGTCATTCCGTCTTAACTGTGGCTCTCAACAAGTAAGGGCTAGGGTTAGGGTTTTGGATAGTGATAGAGCTAGATTGAGGATTAGGGTTAGGACTAGTAATAGAGTTAGGTTTTGGGTTAGGCTGAGAATTAGGTTTAGAACTAGGGTAGCTTTAGGGTTAGAGTTTGGCTTAGGGAAAGGGATAGGGTTAGTGCTAGTGTTAGGGCTAAGTTTAGGGTTAGGTTTAGGGTTAGGGTTAAAGCTAGGGTTAGAGCTTGGATTAGGGCTAGGCTAGGTTTTGTGTTAGCTTTAGGACTACAGCTAATGTAAGAACTAGGGTTAAAATTAGGGCCAATTTTAGGGTTAGTGTAACTTCAAGGATTAGTGTTTGCTTAGGTTTAGGGTTAGGGTTATGTTTAAAGTAATGGATAGTTTAGGATTTGTGAAAGTGTTAGGGTTAGGCCAAGGGTTAGCATTAGGTTTAGGATTAGAATTAAGGTTAGGATAATGGATAGGGTTAAGGCTAGGGTTAGGGCTAGGGTTATGGTTGGTGTTAGTGTTAGGGTTAGTGTTAGGTTTGGTGTTAGTTCAAGGATTGATGTTAGGGTTATGTTTAGGTTAAGGGCAAGGACTTTGTTTAGATTTAGAGTTAGGGTTAAAACTAGGGTTGGGGCTCACATTAAGGCTAGATTTTGGGTAACATTAGGGCAAGTGTTAGGGATACAGCTAATGTAAGAACTAGCATTATGATTAAGGCTAATTTTAGGGTTACGGTTAGGGATAAGTCTATTTTATGGTTAGGTTTAATTTCAGGGTGATGTTTTGAGCTAAGGTTAGTGTTAGGTTCAGAGTCAGTGTCAGGGTTAGTTTGACGGTTGGGTATAGGATTCAAATTAGGGGTAGGCTTAAGGCTAGATGAAGGGTTAGGATTTGGTTTAGGTTAAGTTTTAGGGTTAGTGCTATGGCTCCTTATATATTAGGGCTAAGGATAAAGTTAGTGGTAGTTCTACAATTAATTTTAGTGTTATTGCTAGTGATAGGGTGAGTTTAGGCTTAGGGGTACATTTAGAGTTATGGTTACTTCTAGGTTTAGGGCTATGGCTAGGTTTAGAGCTAAGGTTAGGTCTAGTGTTTGGGTTATGGTAAGGGATAGGGTTAGTACTAGGAATAGAGCTAGGGCAATCATAAGAGTTAGTCTTAAGGCTAGTAATATGTCTAGAATTGATGTTAAGGTTAGTCCTAGGGTTAGGGCTATGTTTAGGATTAGGTAAAGAGTTAGGTTTTGGGCAAGGAATGGGGTTATAGCTAGGTTTAGAGCTAGGGCAATGATTAGAATTAGGTTTAGGTCTTGGGTTAGGTTTGTGATAGAATTAAGGCTAGATTTGGGGTTACGATGAGGGCTAGGGTTTGTGTTAGGATTAGGGAAAGTTTTAGGGATAGAAATAATGTCAGGTTTAGGCATATGGCTAGGGATACTTATAGGGTTATGTTCATGGCTAGGTCTAATGTTAGGTTAAGTTAAGGCTCAGGTTAAGAGTAAGGTATATTTTTAGGGTCAGGGTCAGGTTTCAGGTTTGTGTTAGGTTAATAATTAGGGTTAGGGCTCAAAATAGCTTTAGGGTTAGAATTAGGGTTAGGTTTTTGGATAGGTATAGGTTGAGGATTCAGGTTAAGGTTAGGGTAATTGGTAGGGTTAGGGTGAGTGATAGGATTTGGGTCAAGCCTAGGGTTAGTATTTGGGTTAGGGTTATTGTTAGGATAATGAATAACATTAGAGCTAGGATTAGGGCTAGAGTTTTGGATAAGATAAGGGCTAGAGTTAGAGTTAGGGTTAGGCTAGGGCTAGGGTTAGGGTTTGGGTTCATTTTAGGGTACAGGTTAGGTTTTGAACTATGGTTGGTGCTAGGGTGAGGGTTAGGTTTTTGATTATTTCTATGGTTACATTTATGGTTAAGGTTAGGTTTTTAGTATTAGGTTTAGGGCTAAGGTTATCTTTAGAGTTTTGTTACTGGATAGGGTTAGATGTCAGTTTAGGGTTAGGGGTAGTGTTAGGTTTAGGGTTAGAGTTAAGGTTAGGGCTAAGGTTAGTGTTAGAGTAAGGGTTAGGGTTTTATCTAGGGTTAAGGCTACAATGAGGGTAAGATTTAGGATTAGGTCTAGGATTAGGTTTACATTTAGGATTAGAGCTAGGGTTATCATTAGGGTTAAGGTTCGGTTTAGGGTAATGGATAATATGAGAGATAGTATTAGGGCTAGTGTTAAAATTATTATTAGGGCTAGGATGAGGATTAGGTTTAGGGATAGGGTTAGGGTTACGTTTAGGGTTCAGTTTTGGGTTTTATCTAGGGTTAGGTTAAAGTGAGGGTTAGTGTTAGCGTGAGTGTTAGACTTAGGGTAAGGAATATGTTTAGGTTAGGGTTAGTATTACACTTTGGGATTAATTTAGGCCTAGAATTAGGGCTAGGTTTTGTGTTAGGTTTAGAGCTAGTTTTAGTGCTATGGTAATGTAAGGGTTGTGTTTACAGTTATGGCTAGGTCTAGTGTTAGGTTTAGGTTTTGGTTAGGGTATGGTTTCATAGCTAGGGTTAGTGTTAGTGTCAGGTTCTGTGTTTGGATTAGGGTTAGGGTTAGGGCAATAGCCAGAATTAGGATTGGTTAGGTCTATAGTTAAAGTTAATGTTTGGCTTAGGTTAAGGGTTATCTTTAGTGCTAGGGCTAGTTTTTTGCTTAGGTCTTGGTTAAAGATATGACTACATTGAGGATTAGGTTTAATCTAGGGCTAGTGTTAGGGTTAGGTTTAGATATAGGGTTATGGGTAGAGCTAGTGTTAGGGTTTGGTTTAGGTTCAGGGTCAGAATAAGGGTCAGGGTTAGTGTTAGGATTTGGGTTATGGTTAAAACAAGAATGAGGGCTAGGTTTAGGACTAACATAGGGTTAGGGTTTGGGTTAGACTAAGAATTAGCATAAGGACTAGGATTAGCATTAGGTTTGGGGTTTGGCTAGGGTAAAGGATAACGTTAGAGCTAAAGTTAGAGCTAAAGTTCTGGGTAGAGTTAGGACTAGTGTTAGGGTTAGGGTTAGGGTGAAAGCTAGGGTTATGTCTCAGATTTGGGCTAGGTTTGGGTTAGCATTACATTTAAGGTTACAGCTAATGTATTATTTAGGGTTATGGTTAGAACTGGTTTTAGAATTAGGGTTAGGGCTAGGTCTAGTGTTAGGGTAAAGTTTAGGTTTAGGGTGATGTTTAGAAGTACGGTTAGTATAAATGTCAGAGACAGGTTCAGGGGTAGTTTTAGGGTTAAGATTAGGACTCGAATTATGGCTAGGCTTAGGACTAGATGTATGGTTAGGGTTTGGTTGAGGTAAAAGTTTAGGGTTAGTGTTATGGCTCAGATTTGTTTTAGGGATAAGCCTATGGTTATGGCTAGTTTTAGGATTAGCATTAGGGTTAGGGATAGTGTTAGGGTTAGGTTTAGGTGTAGAATTTGGGTTAGATTTAGAGTTAGATTTAGATCTAGGGTTAGGACCAGGTGTAAGGTTAGGGCTAGGGTTATTCTAGGCTTAGGGCTAGGAATAAGGTTACGGTAAGTGATAGTGTTAGAATTAGGGCTAGGGCTATGGTGAGAGTTATAGTTAGTCTTAAAGTAGGGTTAGGTTTAGGTTTAGGATTAGGGCTAGGGTTAGTGTTAGGGTTACTCTTAGGGTTAAGGTTAGTGCTAGGATTAGTGTTAGGGTTAGGGTTTGTGTTATGTTTAGGGTAAGCAATGGGGTTATAACTAGGCTTAGGGCTAGGGAAAGGGTTAGAATTAGGGTTAGGTTATGATTAAAGTTAGGTTTTGGGCTAGGATGAGAGCTAGGGTTCGTGTTAGTGTTAGGGCTAGGATTAGGGTTAGGGCTAAAGTCAGGTCTTGGGTTACATTTAGGGATAGGTTTCGGGTTATGTTTATGATTAGGTCTAGTGTAAGGGTTAGATTTAGGTTTAGGGTCAATTTACAGCTATGTGTATTATTAGGGTCAGTGTACGGCTTAAGGTTTGGTTTAAGTTAAGGTTTAGGTTTAGGGCTCAAATTAGCATTAGGGTTAGAGTTAGGGTTAGGGTAATGAATAGGCTTAGGATTAGGCTTCAGGTTATTTTTTGGGTTATGGATAGGTTTAGGGATTGCAATAGGGTTAGTGTTAAGCCTAGGGTTAGCATTAGGGTTAGAATTATGATTATGGTAATTGATAGAATTAGAGCTAGGGTTAGGGCTAGCATTATCATTAGGATTAGGGCTAGGTTTACGTAGTGGATATAATTAGAGCTATGGTTAGGACTATGGTTAAGGTTGGGATTAGGGCAAGTGTTAGGTTATGGTTTTGGATAGGGCTAGGTTTATGTTAAGGGTAAAGGTTAGGCTTTGAGCAAGGGTTAGGTCTAAAGTGAGGCTTAGAATCAAGGTTAGAGCTAGGGTTATGTTTATGGTTACACTTAGGGTTATGTTCAGGCCTAGGATTAGGGGTATGTTTTGTGTTAGTTTAGGCCTAGGGTTAGGGCCATGGATAATTTAAGAGCTAAGGTTATGATTAGGGCTAGTTTTAGGGTTAAGGTTATGGCTCGCTCTAGTGTTATGGTTAGGTTTTGGGGTTAGGGTGAGCTTTGGAGCTAGGATTATGTTAGGGTCAGGGTCAGTGTTAGGTTACAGTTAGAGTTGGGGTTATTGCCAGAATTAAGACTAGGGTTAGGACTAGGGGTAGGGTTAGTATTTGAGTTAGGTTAAGGGTTATTGTTAGGGCTAGGGCTAGATTGTTGTTCATCTCTAGGGCTAGAGATATGGCTAGATTTAGGATTAGATTTAGGTCTAGGGCTAGTGTTAGGTTTAGGTTTAAGTATAGGATTACCAGTTAGGTTTAAGTATAGGATTAGGGTTCAGTTTCAGGTTAGGGTAAGGGTTAGACCTATGGTCAGTGTTAGGGTCAGAATAATTGTCAAGGTTAGGGTTTGGGTTTGCATAGGGTTAGAGATAGAATGAAGGTGAGAGTTAGGACTAGTGATATGGTTAGGGTTTGTGTTAGGCTATGGATTAGGGTTAGGACTAGGGTTAGCATTAGGTTTAAGGTTTAGCTTAAGGTAAAGCATAGGGTAAGAGCTAGGATTAAAGCTAGGGTATGGGTTAGGGCTAGTTTTAGGTTTAGGGTTAAAACTAGGGTTAGCGCTCAGATTAAGGATAGGTTTGGGCTTAGGTTGGGGCTAATGTTAGGCCTACAACTAATGTATAAACCAGGGGTATGATTAGGGCTACAATTTGGGAAAGTGTTATGGCTGGGTCAAGTTTTAGGGTTAGGGTTAGTGTTAGCATGATGTTTAGAGCTAGGGTTAATGTTAGGTTCAGGGTCACTGTTTGAGTTATAGTTAGGGTTAGGGTTAAACCCAGAATTATCACTAGAGTTAGGTCTAGGAGTAGGGTTAGTGTTTGTGTTAGGTTAAGATTTATCATTAGGGCTAGGGCTAGGTTTTTGTTTATGTCTAGGGATAGAGATATGGCTAGATTTAGAATTAGGTTTAGGTCTAGAGATAGTGTTAGGGTTAGGCTTAGGAATAGATTTATTTATAGTGCTAGTTTTAGGGTTTAGTATAGGGTTAGGATTGGGTTTAGGCCTACCATTACCATTAGGATCAGAATAAGTGGCAGGTTTGAGTTATGGTTAGAGCTAGAATGAAGGCTATGGTTAGCACTGGTAATAGGGTTAGGTTTTGGGTTAAGCTAAGGATTAGGACTAGGCCTAGGATTAGCATTTGGGTTAGAGTTAGCTTAGGGTAAGGGATAGGATCAGAGCTAAGGTTAGGGATATATTTAGGGTTAGGTTTAGGGCTAGTGTTAGGTTTAGGTTTAGGGTTAAAGCTAGGGTTAGGTCTTACATTAAGGCTAAGTTTTAGTTAGAGTTAGGGCTACGTTTAGAATTAGGGCCAATGTATTGACTAGGGTTTCAATTTGGGCTATTTATAGGATTAGGTTTAGGAATAGGTCTAGTGGTAGGATTAGGTATAACATTAGAGTGATGTTTAGAGCTAGGGTTAGTGTTAGGTTCAAATTCAAGGTAAGAGTAGATTTAGGGTTAGGATTTGGACTCAAATTAGGGTTAGGGTTAGGGCTAGGTATAGGGTTAGGTTTTGGTTTAGCTGAAGTTTTAAAGTTAGGGCTATGGCTCATTTTTGTTTTAGGGCTCAGGCTATGGTTAGGGCTAGTTTTATGCTTGGCATTAGGTTTAGGGCTAGTGTTAGGTTTAGCTTTAGGCTTAGGGTTAAAGTTAGGTTTTCATTTAGGATTAAATCTAGGGTTAGTTCTAGGTCTTAGGATAGGGCTACTGTTAGGTCTTGGTTTATGGCTAGGATTAGGGTTATTGTAAGGAATAGGGTTAGAACTAGGAATAGGGCTAGGGTGAGAGTGAGAGTTAGTTTTATGGCTAAGCTTAGTGTTTGGTTAGGTATAGGGCTTAATTAGGGCTGGTAATAGGGCTATGTTTATGGTTATGTTTAGGCCTAGGTTTAGTTTTAGGCTTATGGTAAGTTTTAGTGTAAGCAATCAGTTTAGAGCTAGGGCTAGGTCTATGGTGAAGGTTATAATTAGGGTAAGGGCTAGGGTTTCATTCGAGTTATGATTAAGGCTAGTTTTAGGGCTAGGATGAGGGCTAGGGTTTGTGTTAGGGTTAGGACTAGGATTAGTCTTATGACAAATGTCAGATATAGGGTTACGGTTAGGTATAATTTTAGTTAAGTTTATGGCTATGTTTAGTGTGTTAGGTTTAGGGTAAGGGTCAAGTTTAGAGCTAGGGGTATTATTAGGGTCATGGTCGGGTTTAGGGTTTTGTTTAGGTTAGGGTTTAGGGTTAGGGCTGGAATTAGCATTAGGTTTTGGGTTAGGGTAATGATAGAGTTTGGTTTATGGTTCAGGTTAGATTTAACATAATGGATAGGGTTACAATTAGGCATGGGGTGAGATTTAGGCCTAGGGTTAGCATTATAATTAGGGTTATATTTATGGTAATTGATAGGGTTAGAGCTAAATTTAGGGCTAGGGTTATTGATAGGTTTAGGGCTAGGGTTAGGGTTAGTGTTATGGGTTTGGTTTATGTTAAGGTTGGGGCTAGAATTATGACTAGGGCAAATGTCAGGTCTAGGGTTATGGTTAGGGATAGTTTTAGGGTTAGGTTTATGGCTAGGTCTAGTATAAAGGTTAGGTTTAGGGGTTGGGTCAAAGTTAGAGCTAGGTATATTATCATGGGAAGGGTCAGAGTTAGGGTTTGGGATAGGTTAAGGTTTAGGGTTAGGGCTCGAATTAGCATTAGGTTTAGGGTTAGGGTAATGATAGGGTTAGGTTTAGGGTTCAGGTTAGGTTTAGGTTAATGAAATAGGTTAGGGTTAGGAATAAGTATAGGGTTAGGCCTAGGGTTACCATTGGAGTTATGGTTATGGATAGGGTAATGGATAGGGTTAGCGCTAGTGATAGGGATATGGTAATGGTTAGAATTCTGGCTCATGTTAGGGTAAGGCTAGCTTCTGGGTTAGGGTTAGGTTTAGGGTTCGGGTTAAAGCTAGAGTTAAAGCTCAGCTTAGGGCTTGGTTTGGGGTTTGGTTAGGGCTAGGGTTAGGGCTATGTCTAATGTATGAACTAGTGTTACAATTAGTGCTAGTTTTAGGGTTAGAGATAGTTTTAGGGCTAGGTCTGGTGTTACTGTTAGGTTTAGGGTTAGGGTGATGTTTAGAGCAAGGGTTATTGTTAGGGTCACTGTCAGAGTCAGGGTTAGTTTTAGGGTTAGGTTTAGAACTCAAATTATGGCTAAAGTTAGTACTAGGTGTACGGTTAGTGTTTGGTTTAGGTTAAGGGTTAGGAATATAGGTTTGTTTTGTATTAGGGCTAGGGCTAAGGTGACACCTAGATTATGGATTAGCATCAGGGTTAGGGCTTGTGTTAGATTGAGGTTTGGTCTTAGAGTTACGGTTAGATTTAGATTTAGGGTTAGATCTAGGGTTAGGGCTAGGGCTAGGGCTAAGGTTACGGCGAGGGTTATGGTTATGGTAGCAAATATGTTTAGAACTAGGGATACGGCTAGGATGAGAATTAGAGTTAGTCTTAGTAGTAGTCTTAGGTTTAGGGTTAAGGTTAGGGATAAATTAGGGCTAGGATTAGGGCTAGGGTTAGGGCTAAATTAGTGCTAGGATTTGGGCTAGGGTTAGTGATTAATTAGGGCTAGGATTAGGGCTATATTTAGAGATAGGTTTAGGGCTAAATTAGGACTAGGATTTGGGCTACAGTTAGGGTTAGGGCTAAATTAGGGCTAGTATTAAGGCTAGGGTTAGTGTTGGGGTAAGACCCAGGGGTTGGGCTAGAGTTAGGGTTAGCATTGTTGTTAGTATTAAGTATAGGGGAATGGGTGTGATTATAGCTAGCTTTATGTATAGGGTGAGTGTTAGAATTAGGATTAGGCCTAGGGTTATGTTTCAGTTTAGGATCAAGGCTAGCTTTATGGCTAGGTTAAGGGCTAGGGTTTCTTTTAGGGTTATGGCTAGGACCAGGTCTAGGGCTAATATCTGGTCTACGGTTAATGTTAAAGATAGTTTTAGGGTTAGGTTATGTCTAGGTCTAATGTAAGAGTTAGATTTAGGTTAAAGGTCTGGTTTAGCACTATGGTTATTATTAGGGTCAGGGTCAGGGTCAGGGTTAGCATTCGATTTAGCTAAACATTTAGGGTTAGGGCTCAAATTAGCATTAGGGTTAGGTTTAGGGTAACCATAATGGATAAGGTTTAATTTAGGTTTCAGTTAAGGTTTAGGGTAATTATGAGTTAGGTTTAGCGATAGGGTTAGGGTTAGCATTAGGGTTAGGATTATGTTTAGTGTAATGGATAGGTTTATAGCCAGGGATATGGCTAGGTTATGGTTTGGATTAAGTCTAGGATTAGGGCTAAGTTTAGGGATAGGGCTAGGGTGTGATTTATGGTAAGTTTTAGGGTTAGGGTAAGTGTTAGGTTTAGGGCTAGGGTTATGTTTAGGTTAGGGTAAGGGTTAGTGTTTGAGCTAGGGTTAGGACTATGGTGAAGGTTGGGTTTAGGTTTAGGCCTAGGTTTACATTTATGGTTAGAGTTCAGTTTAGTGCTAGGGATAGAGTTTTAATTAGGGGTAGGGTAAGGGTTAGGGTAATGGGTGTTGTTAGAGCTAAAGTTCAGGCTAGGTTTAACATTCATATTAGGGTTAAGGTTAGGGTTAGGTTTTAGGATAGAGTTAAGGTTATGTTTAGTGTGTAGGTTAGGCTTTGAGCTAGGGTTAGGTCTAAGCCGAGGCTTATGTTAGGGCTATGTTTAGGGCTAGGGTTATGCTTAGAGCACAATTTAGGCCTAGGATTAGGGCTAGGTTTAGTGTTAGGGTTAGGGCTAGAGTTGGCATTATGTTTAAGGCTAGAGCTAGTTTTAGGTTATGGTTAGGGCTAGGGGGAGTGTTAGATTTAGTGTTATGTCTGGGTTAGGGTTATAGTTATGGTTAGAGTTAGGTTTGGGGTTAGGGCTAGGGTTTTCATAGGGTTAGGGTTAGTTTTAGAGTAATGTGTTGGATTAGAGGTAAGATTAGGTTTATGGTTAAGTTTAGGTTATGGTTAAATTTAGGTTTAGGGATAGGTTTAGTTTTGATTTATGGTAAGGGCTACATTTAAGTTTATGGCAAAGTTTAGGTTAAGGGTTAGGTCAAGTTTTAGGTTTATGATTAGGGTTAGGGATAGGGTTAGGTTTAGGACTGTGGTTATTATTGTGGTTAGGGGTACAGTTAGGGTAATGTTAGAGTTAGAGCCAGTGTTAGTACTAGGGTTAAGTTTAGGATTAGGTCTAAGGTTAAGTTTAGGTTTAGGAATAGGGATAAAACTATGTTTAGGCTAAGGGTTAGACTTTGAGCTAGGGTTATGTGTAAGGCAAGGGTTAGGGTTAGGGCTACATTTAGGAATATGGTTATGCATAGGTTAGGTTTAGGCCTCAGTTTAGGGCTAGGTTTTGTGTTAGGTTTAGGACCAGGGTTAAGGCTATATGTAATGTAAGATATTGAGTTCTGATTAGAGCTAGTTTTAGGGTTAGAGTTATGGCTATGTCTAGTGTTAGGTTTAGGTTTGGGGTTAGGTTCAGGTTTACAGCTAGGTTTAGTGATAGTGTTAGAGTCAGTGTTCAGGTAAGAGTTAGGTTTAAGGTAAAAGGCAGAATTAGGACTAGAGTTAGTTCTAGGGATAGGGTTAGTGTTTCCTTTAGGTTAAGGATTATGTTAGGGCTAGGAATCAGGGTTTTTTAGGTCTAGGTCTAGAGTTATGGCTATATTTAGGATTAGGTTTAGTTCTAGGGCTAGTATAAGGGTTAGGTTTAGGTATAAGTTTACTCATAGGGATGGTTTTAGGTTTGGTTCAGGGTTAGGGTAAGTTTTAGCCTGAGAGTTTGTGTTAGGGTAAGGATTTGAGTTAGGGTTAGAGCTAGAATGAGGGCTAGATTTAGGACTAGTAATAGGGTTATGGTTTGTATTAGGCTATGGATTAGTATTAGGACTAAGGTTAGCATTATGGATAAGGTTTGGCTTAGGGTAAGTGATAGAGTTAGAGCTAGGCATAGGGCTAGGTTTAGGGCTGAGGTTAGGTTTAGGTTTACTTCTAGGGTTAGGGATCAGGTTAGGGCTAGTTTTTCTGTTAAGTTTAGGGCTACAGTTAGGGCTATGGCTAATGTAAGATCTAAGATTATGATTAGAGTTGGTATTTGGTCTAGATCTATTCTTAGTGTTATCTTTAGGGTTAGTGTGATATTTAGAATTAAGGTTCATATTAGAATATAAGTCAGGGTCAGGGTCAATTTTAGGACTAGGAAATGAATTAGAGCTAGAAGGTTATGGAGAGGCTTAGGGTTAGGGTTTGGTTTAGGTTAACATTTAGGGTTAGGACAATGGCTCAGTTTTGTTTAAGGGATAAGGCTAGGGTTATGGCTAGTTTTAGGATTAGTGATAGTGTTAGGTCTAGTGGTAGGTTGAGGATTAGGCTTAGGGTTGGGTTCATAATTAGAGTTATTGTTAGATCTAGGATAGGGTCTAGGGCTAGGATTCAGGCTAAGGTTAGGGCTTGTGTTAGGTTTATTGTAATGGATAGGGTTAGAACTAGAAATATGGCTGGGGAGAGTTAGAGTTAGACTTAAGCCAAGGTTAGGGGTAGAGTTAGGGTTAGGGCTAAATTAGGGCTAGGATTAATGCTACGGTTAGTGTTAGGGTTAGGCCTATGGTTAGGGCTAGAGATATGGTTAGTGTTAGGGTTAGGGTTAGTGATAGTGTTAAGCGAAAGGATGGGGTTATACCTAAGTTCAGGTTTAGGGCGAGGGTTAAAATTAGAGTTAGGGCTAGAGTTAGGGTTTGGGTTAGGATTAAGGCTAGGTATAGGCTAAGATGAGAACTAGTGTTGTGTCAGGGTTATGGCTAGGATTAGGGCTGGGGCTAATGTCAGGTTTGGGTTTATGGTATGGTTAGTTTTAGGGTTAGGTTATGGCTAATTCTAGTGTATGGTTTAGGTTTAGGTTAAGGGTCAGGTTTAAAGCTAGGTGTATTATTAGAGTCAGGATTCGAGTAGGGTTTTCTTTAGGTTAAGATTCAGGGTAAAGGCTTGAATTAGCATTAGGGATAGGATTAGGTTCTGGGTTAGGGTAATTGATAGGGTTAGTTTCAGGGTTCAGGTTAGGTTTAGAGTAATGAATAGGGTTAGTGTTAGCAATAGTGTTAGCGTTAGGCCTAGGGTTAGTATTGGGGCTAGGTTTATCTTTAAGGTATTGGATAGGGTTAGAGCTAAGGTTAGGGCTAGGGTTAAGGTTAAAATTTGGACTAGGGTTAGGGTCAGGGTTAGGGAAATTGATAGGCTTAGGTTTAGGGTTCAGGTTAGGTTTAGAGAAATAAATAGTGTTAGCAATAGTGTTTTAGGGCTAGGGCAATAGTGTTAGCATTAGTCCTAGGGTTAGCATTTGGGTAAGGCTTAACTTTAGTGTAATGAATAGGGTTAGAGCTAAGGTTAGGGCTAGAGTTAAGGTTAGAATTAGGACTAGGTTTAGGGTAGGGCCTAGGGTTTATGTCAGGGTTAGGTTGGGGGTAAGTGTTAGCGTTTGAGCTAGGATTAGGGCTAGCATGAGGGTTAGGTTTAGAGTCAGCACTAATGTTAAGGTTAGGTTTAGGGTTCTGTTTAGATTAAGATTAGAGTTTGAGCTAGAATTAGTGTTAGGGCGAGGGTTTGGGTTACAGTATAGGCTTATGGTTATGGTTAGAGTAAGGGCTAAGTTTAGGTCTAGAATAAGGGCTACGTTTGTGTGAGGTTTATGGCTATCATTAGGGCTATGGGCAATGTAAGAGCTAGGGTTATGGTTATGGCTAGTTTTAGGGTTAGGGTTATGGATAAGTCTAGTGTTCTAGTTAAGTTTTGGGTTAGGGTAAGATTTACAGCTAAGGATTGTTTTAGGGTAACGGTAATTTTTCAGGTTAGGGTTTGGTTTAGGGTGAGGTACAGATTTAGGATTAGCTTTGGGTCTAGGGATAGAGTTAGTCTTTACTTTAGGTTAAGGGTTATTGTTAGGGTTAGTGCTAGGTTTGTGCTTAAAACTAAGGCTAGATTTATGACTCTATTTAGGATTAGGTTTGGTCTAGTGCTAGTGTTACTGTTAGGTGTAGGTATATGTTTAATGGTAGGGGAAGAGTTAGGGTCTGGTTTAGGGTTAGTGTCAGGTTTAGATCTAGGGTTAGTGTTAGGGTTAGAATAAGGGTCAGGTTTTGGATTAAGGCTAGAGCTAGAATGGGGCCGAGGATTAGAACTAGTAAAAGAGTTATGGTTTGGGATAGGCCAAGGATTAGTGTTAGGACTAGTAAAGCATTAGGGTGAGGGTTTGGCTTAGGGTAATGGATAAAATTAGAGACAGGATTAGGAATAGGGATAGGGTTAGGGTTAGGGTTACTGTTAGGATTAGGTTTATGGTAAGGGTTGCGGTTTGAGTTAATGTTAGGGCTAGAGTTAAGGTTAGGAAAAGTGTTAGTGTTTGGATTAGGATTATAATTATGTTTAGGATTAGTGTTAGGTTTAGGGTTATTGTAAGTGTTAGGTTTAATTTTAGGATTAGGTGAGTGTTTAGGGTAAGGTTTAGGGTTAGGGATAGTGTTAGGATTCAGGTTAGGGTTAGAGACAGGGTTAGGTTTAGGGATAGGGTTATGATTATGGTTAGGGTTAGTGTTAGGGTTAGGGTTAGCATTAGGGTTAGTGTAAGGTTTAGTGTTAGGATTTGTGTTAGGGTTAGGGTTTGGTTTAGGCTTAGGGTTAATGTTAAGTTTAAGGTTACACTTAGGGTAAGGTTTAGTATTGGGGTTAGAGGTAGGGTAAGTGTTAGGGTTAGTGTTCGGTTTAGGGTTAGTGTTTGTGATAGGGATAGGTTTAGGCTTAGGGTTCAGGTTAGGGTTAGGGTTAATTTTAGAGTTAGGGTTAGGGTTGGCTTTAGGGGTAATGTTAAATTTACTGTTAGGTTTAGTGTTAGGTTAGGGTTACTGTTTGTGTTAGGGTTAGGGTTAAGGTTATCATTAGGATTACGGTTAAATTAAAGTTAGAATTAGGGTTAGGGTTATGGTTATGGTTAGGGATTGTGTTAGGTTTAGGTTTTGGTTTAGGGTTAGTTATTGTGTTTAGGTTGGGGTTAGAGTTAGTGTTAGGGATAGGGTTAGGTTTAGTGTTAGGGTTAGGGTTAGGTTTAGGATTAGGTTTAGGTAGGGGTTAGGGTTAAGGTTAGGGTTATGGTTTGTGTTAGGTTTAGGGTTAGGTTAAGGGTTTATCTTAGGGTTAGAGTTAGGGTGGGGGATAGTGTTAGGGTTACGGTTAGGATTAGGTTTAGGGTTTGTGTTAGGGTTAGGGTTAGCTTTAGAGTTAGGGTTAGGTGTAGGTTTATGTTTAGGGATAGGGTTAGTTTTACAGTTAGGTTTAGGTTTAGGGTTAGGATTACTCTTTGGGTTAGTATTAGAGTTAGGTTTAGGTTAATGTTAGAGTTAGGTTTAGAGTAAGTGTTAGGGTTAAATTTATGTTTATGGTGAGGTTTAGTGTTAGTTTAGTGTTAGTGTTAGGGTTAGTGTTAGTGTTAGTGATAGGGTTAGGGTTAGGTTAGGGTTAGTGTTAGGGTTAGTGTTAGGGTTAGGTTTAGGTTTAGTGTTAAGGTAAGGATTTGTTTTAGGATAGTTTTAGGGTTAGGGTAAAGATCAGGGTTAGGGTTAGTGTTAAGATTAGGGTTGGTGTTAGGGTTAGGCTTCATTGTAGGGTTAGGGTTAGCGTTAGTGATAAGATCAGTATTAGGGTTAGGATAAAATGTTAGGTTTAGGGTTAGGGTAGTGTTAGTGTTAGGTTTAGGTATAGTTTTAGGGTTAGGTTTAGGGTTAGGTTTAGGGATAGTGTTAGGGTTAGGGTTGGTTTCGTGTAAGGGTTAGGGTTTGGGTTAGTGATAAATTAAAGTTAGTGTTAGGGTTAGTATTAGTGTTAGGTTTATGGTTAGGGTTTGTGTTAGGTTGAGAATTAGTGTTAGTTTTAGGATTATTTTGAGGGTTATGGTGAGGGTTAGGTTTAGAATTATGGTTTAAGTTAATGTTAGGAATAGTGTTTGGGTAAGGGTTAGTTTGGGTTTAGGCTTAGTGTTAGGGTTAGGGTTAATGTTAGGTTTAGGGTTAGGGTAAGGGTGAGTTTTAAGTTATGTTACAGTTAGGGTTAGGATTATGGTTAAGGTAAAGATTAAGTTTAGGGTTAGGTTTAGTGTTAGGGTTAGGTTTAGTGTTAGGGTTAGTATTAGGTACTGTTAGGTTTATGGTTAGGGTTAGTGTTAGGGATAGGATTATGTTTAGGTTTATGTTTAGTGTTAAGTTTAGCGTTAGGGTTAGTGTTAGGGTCAGATTTATGTTTCATGTAAAGGTTAGGGTTAGGGTTACAGTTAGTGTTAGGTTAGTGTTAGGTTTTGGGTTAGTTTAAGGGTTAGGGTTAGGGTTAGTGTTGTGGTTAGGGTTTGTGGTATCGTTAGAATTAGGATAGTGATAGGGTTAGCGTTAGGTTTAAGGATACATTTTGTGTTCGTGTTTGGGTTAGGGTAGGAATATTATTAGGGTTAGTTATAGGTTTAGGGTTATTTTAAGGGTTAGGGCTAGGGTTAGCATTAGGGTTAGGGTTAGTGTTACAATTAGGGTTAATGTTATGAATAGGATTCGTGTTAGGTTTAGAGTTAGGGTTATGGTTAGGGTTATTTTTAGGGTTATTGTTCAGGTTAGGGTTAGGTGAGATTTAGATGTAGGGTTAGGTTTAGGATTAGTGTTAACTTAGTGTTTGGTTTAAGGATATGGTTTTTGTTAGGGTAAGGGTTAGGGTTAGGATTTTTGTTAGGTTTACGGATAGGGTAAGGTTTATGTTTATGGTTAGTGTTAGGGTTAGAGTGAGGCTTATGTTTAGGTTTAGGCTTAGGTTTAGGGTTATGAATAGGTTAGGGTTAGTGTTAGAGTTAGGGTTACGGTAAAGTTTAGAGTGAGTGTTAGGTTTCGGATTAGAGTTTTGGTTAGGGTTAGTGATAGCGTTGAAGTTGGGGTTATGGTCAGTGTTAGGAGTAGGGTTAGGTTTAGCATTAGGGTTAGTGTTAGGGTTAGGTTTAGTGTGTGGTTTAGGGTTTGTGTTAGAGGTATGGTTTGGGATAGTGTTAGGTTTACATTAGGCTTAGGGTTAGGGTTAGGTTTAGGTTTATTGTTAGGGTTATGGTTAGGTTTATGGTTAGTCTTAGGGTTAGAGTTAGGTTTAGGGTTTGTGTTAGGGTTAGGTTTAATGTTAGGGTTTGTGGTAGAGTTACGATTAGGGTTAAGGTTCGTTGTAGGGTTAGGGTTAGGTTTAGTGTTAAGTTTAGTTTTAGTTTTAGGGTTAATTTGGGGGGTTAGTGTTAGAATTAGTTTTAGGTTAGAATTCAGGTTCGTGTTAGGGTTAGGATTAAGGTTACTGTTAGGGTTAGGGTTAAATTTAGTGTTAGGCTTAATATTAGTGTTAGGTTTATGTTTAGGGTTAGGATTAGGAATAGTGTTAGCATTAGAGATAGGTTTAGGTTTAGTGTTTGGATTATGGTTAAAGGTAGGCTTAATGTTAAGTTTAGGGTTAGGTTTAGGGTTATCGTTATGGTTAGTATTAGGGTTAGAATTAGTGTTAGTGTTAGTGTTAGTGTTAGGGTTAATTTTAGGGTTAGGGTTAGTGTTAGGGTTAGGTTTAGTGTTAATGTTAGTGTAGGGATAGTGTTAAGTTTAGTATACGTTTAGAGTTAGGTTTAGACTTAGGGTAAATGATAGGGTTAGGTTTAGAGTTATTGTTAATGTTAGCGTTAGGGTTAGGGCTAGGTAAGGGTTAGTGTTTGGGTTACATTAGGGTTAGGTAAGGGTTAGGGTTATGGTTAGGTCAAAGTAGGGCTAGGGTTAGGTTTAGGGTTAGGTTTAGGGTTAGTGTTAGGGTTAGGTTTAGGTTTAGTTTTAGTGTTAGGGTTAGGGTTAGTTTAAGGTTAGTGTTAGTGTTAGGGTTAGGGTTAGTGTTACGGTTTGTGTTATGTTTAGGATAAGACTTTGTGTTAGGTTTACGTTTAGGGTTTGTATTAGGCTTAGTGTTAGTGTTACATTTAGGGTTAGGGTTACGTTCAGAATTAGTGTTTGTGTAAGGGTTAGAGTTAGGTTTAGGGTTAGTGTTAAGGTTAGGGTTAGGTTTAGGGTTCAGGTTAGATTAGGTTTAGGGTAGGGTTAAGGGTGAGTTTTAAAGTTAAGTTTAGTGTTAGGGTTAGGATTGTGCTTGGGATTAGGGTTAAGTTTAGCATTAGAGTTAGGGTTAATTTTAGGTTTATGGTTAGGGTTAGTGATAGGATTAGTTCAGGTTTATGGTTATGATTAGTGTTAGGGTTAGGGTTAGGTTTAGGGTTAGGGTTAGTGTTGGTGTTCAGGTTAGGGTTAGGGTTAGGGTTACAGTTTGGTTTAGTATTAGGTTTAGGTTTAGTTTTCATGAAAGTGTTAGGGTTATGGTTAGTTTTAATTTTAGGGTTAAGCTCAGGGTTAGGGTTAGGTTTAGGTTTAGGGTTAGTGTTAGGATTAGGGTAGGGTTTAGGGTTAGTGTAATGGTTATTGTTAGGGTTAGTATTAGGGTTAGTGTTAGGGTTTGCATTAGTGTTAGTGTTAGGGTTAGTGTTAGGTTTATTTTGAGGTTTATGGTTAGTGTTAGTATAAGGGTTAGGATTAGGGTTAGTGTTAGGGTTTGTGTTAGGTTTAGGATTCGGCTTTGTGTTAGGGTTACATGTAGGATTAGTGTTATGCTTATTGTTAGCTTTACAGTTAGGGTTAGGGTTAAGATTAGGATTAGTGTTTGGGTAAGGGTTAGAGTTAGGTTTAGGGTTAATTTTAGGGTTATGTTTAGGTTTTGTGTTAGGGTTAGGTTTAAATTTAGGGTTAAGTTTAGGGTAAGTTTTAAAACTAGTGTTACGATTTGGGTTAGGGTTAGTTTTACGGCTATGGTAAGGATTAGGTTTTGGGATAGGGTTAGGGTTAGGATTAATTTTAGGTTAGTTTTTGGGTTATGGATAGGGTTAGTGTTAGGGTAGGGCTAATATTACTGTTAGGTTTTTTGTTAGCATTAGAGTTATGTTAAGGTTAAGGATATGGTTCATGTTAGGGTTAAGATTAGGTATAATGTTAGGTTTAAGTTAGGGTTAGGGTTAGGGTTACTTTTAGTTTTAGGTTTAGGTTTAGGATGAGAGTTAGGGTTAGGTTTCAGATTAAGGTAAAGTTTATTGTTAGCTTTAGGGTTAATATTTGGCTTAGGTAAGGGTTAGGGTTAGGGTTAGGGTTTTGTTTTGGATTAGGGTTAGGTTTAGGATTAGTGTTATGGTTAATTTTACATTTAGTGTTAGAATTAGGGTTAGTGATAGGGTTAGTTCTGGTTTAGGGTTATGGTTAGTGTTAGGGGTAGGGTTAGGTTTAGGGTTAGGGTTAGTGTTTGGGTTAGGTTTAGGTTTAGGTGTAAGGTTAGTGTTATTGTTAGGGTTAGGTTTAGGGTTAGGGTTATGTTTAGGTTTAGTGTTAGGTTTAGGTTTCATGTGTTATCATTATGGTTAATGTTAGTTTTAGGGTTAAGGTTAGGGTTATTGTTAGTGTTAGTGTTATGGTTAGTTTTAGGATTAGTGTTAGGGTTTGTGTTAGGTTTAGGATTCGGCTTTGTGTTAGTGTTAGTGTTAGTGTTATGGTTAGTTTTAGGGTTTGTGTTAGGTTTAGGATTCGGCTTTGGGTTATGGTTACATGTAGGATTAGTGTTAGGCTTAGCATTAGTGTTACAGTTATGGTTAGGTTTATGTTTAGGAATAGTGTTTGGATAAGGGTTATAGTTAGGTTTAGGGTTAGTGTTAGGGCAATGGTTAGGTTTTGTGATAGGGTTAGGTTTAAGTTTAGGGTTAAGTTTAGGGTAAGTTTTAAAGTTAGGGTTAGGATTAGGGTTAGGGTTAGTGTTACCTCTATGGTAAGGATTAGGTTTTGGGATAGATTTAGGGTTAAGATTAGTGTTAGTTTAGTTTTAGGGTTACGGTTAGGGTTAGTGTTAGGGTAGGGCTAATATTACTGTTAAGTTTTTTGTTAGGGTTAGGGTTAGGTTAAGGTTAAGGATATGGTTCATGTTAGGGTTAAGATTAGGTATAATGTTAGGTTTAGGTTAGGGTTAGGGTTAGGGTAAAGGTTACTTTTAGTTTTAGGGTTAGGGTTAGGATGAGAGTTAGGGTTGTTTTGGGTTAAGGTAAGGGTTATTGTTAGCTTTACGTTTAATATTATGCTTAGGTAAGGGTTAGGGTTATGGTTAGGGATAGGGTTGTGTTTTGGATTAGGGTTAGGCTTAGCATTAGTGTTATGGTTAATTTTAGGTTTAGTGTTAGGATTAGGGTTAGTAATAGTGTTAGTTCTAGTTTAGGGTTTTGGTTAGTGTTAGGGGTAGGGTTAGGTTTAGGGTTAGGGTTAGTGTTAGGGTTAGGATTAGGTTTAGGTTTAGGATTAAGTTTACGATTATGTTTAGTGTTAGGTTTAGGTTTTGTGTGTTATCATTATGGTTAGTGTTAGTTTTAGGGTTAAGTTTAGGGTTAGTGTTAGATTTAGGGTTAGTGTTATGGTTAGTGTTAGGGTTAGGGTTACGTATAGTGTTAGTGTAAGGGTTATTGTGAGGGTTAGTATTAGGGTTAGTGCTAGGTTTAGGTTTAGGTTTAGGTTTAGAGTTAGTGTTAGTGTTAGGGTTAGGATTAGGGATAGTGTTAGGGTTAGAGATAGGTTCTCGCATTAGTGTTAGTGTGAGGCCTAGTGTTAGGGGTAGAGTTAGTGTTAGGGTTTTATTTAGGGTTAGTTTTAGGTTTAGGGTTAGGGTTATGGTGAGCTTTAGGGTTAGTGTAAGGGTTAGGCTTAGGGGTAGTTTTAGTGTTATGTATAGGTTTGTGTTTGTTGTTAGGATTAGGGTTAGTCTTAGGGATAGGATTAGGTTTTGGGTTAGCTTTAGTATTAGTGTTAGGGTTAGCGTTAGAAATAGTGTTACTGTTAGGGTTAGGTTTAGGGTTAGGGCTAGGGTTAGGTTTAGTGTTATGGTTAGGATTAGGCTTAGTGTTAGGGTTAGATTTAGAGTTTGGATTAGGGTTATGTTTAGGGTTAGTTTTAGTGTTGGGGTAGGGTTTGGGTTAAGTTTAGGGTTAATTTTAGAGTTAGGTTTAAGGTTAGGGTTAGTGTTGATATTAGTGTTAGGTTTAGGTATATATTTTGTGTTAGGGTAAGGGTTAAGTTTGGGGTTTTTGTTAGGGTTAGTGATAGGTTTAGGGTTAGGGTTAGGATTAGAGATAGAATGAGGTTTAGGATTAGGTTTAGCGTTAGTTATAGGGTTACAGGTAAGATAGGTTTCGTGTTAGTGTTATGTTTAGTTTTAGCATTATAGTTAGGGTTAGGGTTTCGTTAGGGTTAGTTTAGTGTGAGGGTTAGTGTTAGGGTTATGTTTAGTGTATGTGTTAGTGTTAGTGTTAGCGTTAAATTTAGGGATAGTGTTAGGGTTAGGGATCTGTTTAGGGTTATTTTTAGTATTAGGGTTAGAGCTAGAGTTAATGTTAGGGTAGGGTTGGGGTTTGGTTAATGTTAAGGTTATAGTGAAGCTTAGTTTTGGTGTTAGGGTTAGAATTACTGTGTGGGTTAGGGTTAAGGTTAGTTTCAGAATTAGCAATAGTTTTAGGGTTATGTTTACTGTTAGGTTAATGTTGGGGTTAGGGTTTAGGTTTGTGTTAGCTTTAGGGTAAGTGTTTGTGTTGGGGTTATGATTAGGGTTATCATTAGGTTTATGATAATGGTTAGGATTAGGGTTAGATTTAGTTTTAGGTTTAGGGTCACTTAGGGTTTGGGTTAGGATTAGGGTTAGTGTTAGGATTAGGGTAAATTTTAGGGTTAAAATTAGTGTTAGGGTCACAGGTCCGCCTACCTTGCAGGGGGTGAGGGGGCGGCTCTGCCCTTATATGGGGTAAAAATGGGAGTTCATAACCCACTTGAATCAAAGTGTGAAATATGATATGTCAAGAACTATGTAATGTTTTGAACAACCAAAAATAAAAAAATTAAAAAAAAAATAGTGTTAGGTTTGGGTTATGGTTTGATTGAAATTGGGGATAGGGTTATATATATGGTTCGTGTTAGGATGACAGTTAAGGTTTCTGTTAGGTTTAGTATAGGGCTACGTTTAGGGTAGGATTAGTGTTTGGGTTTGGCTTATATTTAGAGTTAGGGTGAGGGATAGTGTTAGTATTAGGATTAGGGTTAATGTTAGTGTTATGGTTAGGATTAGAGTTAGGGTTAGGTACAGAGTTTTGGTTAGGGTTAGTGTTAGGTTTAGAGTTAGGGATAGGGTGAGGCTTAGAGTAGGTTTCAGATGAGGGTTAGGTTTAGGTTTGGGATAAGGGTTGTGGTTAGGTTTAGGGTTAGGGTTAGGTTAATGTTAGTGTTTAGTTTAGGGTTAGAGTTAGGGTTATGATTAGGGATAGTGTTAGGAAGAGGGTTAGTGTTAGGGTTGTGTTCGGGTTAGGATTAAGATAAGGTTTCATGTTAGGGATAGGGTTAGGCTTAGGGTAAGTTTTTGGTATAGGATGAGGTTTAGAGTAAGGGTTAGGGTTATGGTTAGTGGTAGTGTTAGGATAGTTAGGGTTAGGGTTAGGGTTAGGATTAGGGTTAGGTTTACCTTTAGAATTAGGTTAACTCTTAGTGTTAGGGTTATGTTTAGGGTTAGGATAGGGTTAGGTTTAGGGTTACAGTTCGTGTTATGGTTAGGGTTAGTGTTAGGGATAGTGTTAAATTTAGGGTTAGGGTTAGGTTTAGTGTTAGTGTTTGGGTTTGGGTTGTAGTTAGGTTTAGGGTTAGTGTTAGTGTTTGAATTAGAGTTAGTTAGGTTTAGCGTTAAGTTGATGAAGCGGGTTGGGGTTAGGGTATGTGTTATGGTTAAGTAAAGGGTTAGCATTAGGGTTAGTTTTAGAGTTAGGATTAGGGTTATGGTTAGGGTTAGTTTTAGTGTTAGTGTTAGAGTTAGGGTTACAGATCAGGTTAGTGTTAGGTTAGTTATAGAATTAGTGATAGGTTAGAGTTATGGTTAGTGTTAGGTTATTGTTAGGGTAAGAATTATGGTTTGTGTTTGGGTAAGGTTTACATTTAGTTTTTCTGTAAGGTTAAGGTTAAAAGATAGGTTTAGTGTTATGGTTAGGGTTAGTGTTACATATAGGGTATTGTTAGTTTTAGGATTAGTGTTTGGGTTAGTGTTATACTTAGTTTCAGTGTTAGTGTTAGGTTAGAGTTAGTGTGATTGTTAAAGTTAGGGTTATGTTTAGGAAGAGGGTTAGAGTGTTAGGGTTAGGTTAAGTGTTAGTGTTAGGGATAGGGTTAGGGTTAGTATTAGTATTAGGTTTAGGGTTAGGTTTAGGTTTAGTGTTAGGGTTAGGGTTAGTTTTTGTGTTAGGATTATGGTTCATCTAAGGGTAAGGGTTATGGTTAGGGTTAGATTTAGTGTTAGTTTTAGGGTTAGAGTTATGTACAGTGTTAGGGTTATGGATAGGTTTAGGGTTAGTGTTAGGCTTAGAGTTAGTGTTAGTTTTATTGTTAGGGTTAGAGTTAGGGTTAGGGTAAGTTTAAGGGTTAGGTTTTGGGTTAGAGTTATTTTTAGGGGAAGTGCTAGTGTTATTCTAAGTTTTAGGGTTAGTGTTAGGTTTAGGGTCAGGCTTAGGGTTATGATTATGGTTAGTTTTAGAGTTAGGTACTGTGTTATTTTTAGGTTTAGGATTAGTATTAGTATTAGGGTTAGGATTAGGTATAAGTTTATTGTTATGGTTAGCATAAGGTTGAGGGTTAGAGTTAGGGTTAGTCTAGAGTTAGAGTTTAGGGTTACAGTTAGGTTTAGGGTTAGTGTTAGTTGGGTTAGGGTTAAGTTTAGTGTTAGGATTATTGTTAGGATATAGGTTAGGGTTAGGGTTAGGTTAGGGTAAGGGTTAGGTTCGGATTAGGGCTATGGTTACAGTCCATGTTAGTCTAGTGTTAGTGTTAGTGTTAAGTATAGGTTTAGGGTTGCGATTAGAATTTGGGTTATTGTTAGGGTTACAGTTAGGTTGAGAATTAGTGTTTGGGTTGGGTTACAGTAAGGTTTAGTGTTAGTGTTAAGTTTAGGGTTAGAAACAGTTTTTTGGTTTAGGGTTAGATTTTGGGTGAGATTTAGTGTTAGGGTTAGGTTTAGGTTAGGGTTTGCCTTAGGGTTAGTTTTAGGGTTAGGATTAGGGTTGGGTTTAATGTGAGGTTTATTGTTATGGTTAGGGTTAGGTTTAGCAATAGGGTTCGTGTTAGAGTTAATATTAGGGTTAGTGTTAGTTTCAGGTATAGTGTAAGTGTTAGGGTTAATGATAAAGTTAAAGTAAATCTTAGGGTTAGGGTTAGGGTTAGCGTTACGGTTACAGTTAGGATAAGGTTTAATGTTAGGTTTCATGGTAGGATTAGGGTTAGGGTTAGTTTTATGTTTAGGATAAAGGATAGGGTTAGTGATAGGGTTAGGGTTAGGGTTAGGTTTATAGTTAGTGTTAGGTTAGGGTTAAATTCAGGACTAGGTTAAGGTTAGGGTTATGGTTAGAGTTAGGGTTTGTGTTACGGTTAGGGTTAGTGTTGGGGTTAGTGTTATGGTAAGCATTAAAGTTAGTGTTAGAATTACTTTCAGGGTTAGGGTTAGGTTAAGGTTTAAGAATAGGTTTAAGGTTAGGGTTAGAATTCATGTTAGGGTAAAATTGGGGTTAGGGATTGTGTTAGGGTTAGTGTTAGGGTTAATTGTAGGGTGAGAGTTAGGGTTTGTGTTAGGGTTACCATTAGGTTTATGTTTAGAGTTACGGTTACGGGTTGGATTAGTGTTAGGGTTAGTGTTAGTGTTAGGGTAGGTTTGGGTTAGGACTAGGGTTAATGTTAGTGTTAGAGTTAAGGTTAGGGTTAGGTTTAGGTTTAGTGTAAGGGTTAGGATTAAAGTTAGAGTTAGGGTTATGTTAGGGTTAGGGTTAGGGTTTGTGTTAGGTTTAGGGTTAGTGTTAGTGTTAGTGTTAGGTTTAGGGTTTGGGTTAGGTTTAGGCTTAGTATTTGGGTTAGGGTTAGTATTTGTTAGGATTATTGTTTGGATTAGGGTTATACTTAGGTTTAGGGTGAGTGTTAGTGTTAGTGTTAGGGTTAGATTTAGAGTTAGGGTAAGAGTGAGGGTTAGGTTTATGGTTAGGGTTAGGGTTATTGTTAGGGTTAGGATTAGGATTAGCGTTAGGTTTAAAGTTTGAGTTAGGGTTATTGTTAGGGTTAGGGTTAGAATTAGAGTTTCTGTTAGGATTAGGGTTAGGGTTGGATTTAGGTTTAGTGTTAGGGTTAGGGTTAGGTTTTGGTTGAGGGTCAGGCTTAGAGGTTTGGTGAAGTTTAGGGTTCGGGTTAAAGTTACGGGTAGAGTTAGTTTTAGGGTAAGAATTAGGGCTGGATGTAGGTTTACTGTTAGGTTTATGGTTAGGTTTGTCTTACTGTTCTGGTAAGAGTTATGGTGAGGCTTACGGTTATGGTTAGTGTTAAGTTTTGGGATAGGGTTAGGGTAAGGTTTAGGTTAGGATAAGGGTTAAGTTAGGATTAGATTTAGAGTTAGTGTTCATGTTAGGGTTAATGTAAGGGTTAGTGTTAGGTTTAGGTTTAGGTTTAGGGTTAGGTTACGGTTAGAGTCAGGGTGAGGTTTAGGTTTAATCTTAGTTTTTGGGTTAGGGTTATAGATAAGTTTAGGGTTAGTATTAGGATTAAGGTTAGAGTTAATATTTGGCTTAGAGTTAGGGTTATGGTGAGAATTAGGTTTAGGGCTATTGTTAGTGTTAGGGTTAGGGTTAGCCTTAGGGTTATGGTTAGGGTTAGTGTCAGTGTTAGGCATAGTGTTATAGTTAGGTTTAGATTTATGATAACAATTAGTGTTAGACTTAGGGTTAGGGTTAGAGTTAGTTTTTGGTTTAGATTTAAAGTTAGGGTTAATGGAATGTTTAGTGTTGGGGTTAGAATTAAGGTTAGTGTTAGAGTTAGTTTTAGGGTTAGAGTTTTGGTTCGTGTTAGGGTTAAATTTAGGGTTAGTGTTATGGTTAGGATAAGGGTTACAGTTTGTGTTAGGGTTTGGGTTAGGGTTAGAGTTAGTGTTACGGTTATGGTTAGGGTTAGGGTAGAGTTAGTGTTAGGGTTAGGATTAGTGATAAGGTTAGGTTTAGGTTTAGGGTTAGTGTTAGTTTAGGGTTAGGGTTAGGGTTTGGTTAAGGTTTGTGTTATGCTTAGGGTTTGGGTTGGTATTAAGATTAGGATTAGTGTTAGGGTTAGTTTTAGGGTTAGGATTAAAGTGAGTGTTAGGGTTAGGGTTATGTTTAGGTTAAGGTTTAGGGTTATGTTTAGAATTAGTGTTAGTGAAAAGTTAGGGTTAGGGTTAGTGTTAGGATTAGGGTTAGGGTTATTGTTAGGATTAGGGTTAGGGTTATTGTTAGGATTAGGGTTAGGGTTATTGTTAGGGTTAAGTTAGGGTTTGTGTTAGGGTTACTGATAGGTTACGTATAGGTTTTCAGTTACAGTTAGGATTAGGTTTAGGGTTAGGAATAGGTTTAGGGTAGAATAGGGTTAGAGTTAGTGTCAAAGTTATTGTTATTGTTAGCATTAAGGTTAGGCTTAGGTTTAGTGTTAGGGTTACGTTTAGGGTTAGGTTAGGGTTAGGGTTAGGATTAGGTTTGGGGTTAGATTTAGGCTTAGGGCTAGTGTTAGGTTTAGGTTTAGTGTTTAGGTTAGGGTTAGGGTTAGGGTAAGGGTTAGGGTTAGGGTAAGGGTTAGCATTAGTGTTTGGTTTACTGTTATAATGAGGTTTAGGGTTAGTGTTAATTTTAGTGTTAGGGTTAGTGTTAGGTTTAGGGATAGGGTTATGGTGAGGGTTATGTTTAGGTTTTTTGTTAGGGTTCGGATTATGTTTAGGGTCAGGGTTATGGTTAAAGTTATTGTTAGTGTTAGTGATAGGGTTAGGGTAGACTTAGGGTTAGGTTTTCTGTTAGGGTTAGTGATAGGGTTATGTTTACGCTTTGTGTTAGGGCTGAAGTTATCGTTTGGTTGAGGTTTAGGCTTAGTGGTGTGGTTAGGTTTAGGGTTCATGTTAGGGTTATGCAGAGGGTTAGTGTTAGTGTTAGTGTTAAGATTTGGGTTTGGTTAGATAAGTGTTAGTCTTATGGTTAGGTAAAAGTTAGGTTTATGGTTTCAATTAGGGTGGTTGGTAGGTTTAGAATTAGTGTTAGGGTTAGTGTTAGGGTGAGGGTTAGGGTTAGGTTTTGTGTTAGGGTTATGGTTATTTTTATGGTTAGGGTTACGGTTATAATTAGTGTTAGATTTCGGGTTAGGGTTAGAAATAGGATTATGTTAGGGTTAGGGTTAGGGGTTGGGGAGAGTTACGGTTAGGTTAGGATTAGTGTTAGTGCTAGAGTTAGTGTTAGGGTTAGGGCTAGTATTAGGGTTACTTTTAGTGTTTGGGTTAGGGTTATAGTTAAGTTTAGTTTTAGTGTTAGGTTTAGGGTTAGGGTTAGTGTTAGGTTTAGGGTGAGGGTTCTGGTTACACTTAGGGTTATTTTTAGGTTTATGGTTAGGGTTAGGGTTAGTGTTAGGGTTAGTGTTAGGTTTAGGGTTAGGTTTAAGTTTAAGCTTCATGTTAGGGTTAGGGTTGGGGTTAGGGTAAGTGTGAGGGTTAGGATTAGGGTTACAGTTAGAGTTAGTGTTATAATTAGGGTTAGGGTTGGTTTTAAGGTTAGGGATAAGGTTAGTTTTAGGGATAGTGTTAGGGTTTGTTATAAGGATAGGGTTAGTGTTTGTTTTAGGGTTATATTTAGTTTTAGGTAAGAGTGAGGGTTAGAGTTAGATTACGGTCAGGATTATGGTTGGTTTTGGGTTTGTTTTACTGTTAGAGATAGAGTTAATGTTAATGATTGTGTTAGGGTTAGGGTTATGATTAGTGTTAGTGTTAAGGTTAGGGTTGGGTTGATGGTTAGTGTTAGTGTTAGGGTTAGGGTTTGGGTTAGGGTTGGGCTTAGTGGAATGATTAGGGTTAGTGTTAGGTTTAGTGTTATGGTTATGGTTATGGTTAGATTTAGTGTTCGGGTTAGGGTAACATTTAGGTTTAGAGTAAGGGTTAGGGTTAGATTTAGTTTTAGGTTTAGGGTGAGGATTATGTTTAGGGTTAGTGTAAGGATTAGTGTTTGGGTTAAGTTTAGGGTTAGGTTTAGTGTTAGTGTTGGGAGTATGCTAGTGTTAGGGTTTGCAGTAAGGTTCGTGTTAAGGTTCGGTTTAGGTTTAGTGTTAGTCTTAGGGTTAGGGATAGGGTTAGTGTTAGGATTAGGGTTATGGTTCATCTTTGTGTAAGCGTTAGGCTTAGTTTAATGTATAGGGTTAGGGTTAAAGTTACAATTAGTGTTAGTGTTAGGGTTAGGGTAAGGGTTAGGGTTAGGGTTCATGTTAGGTTTAGGAATAGGTATGGGTTTGTGTTAGGGTTAGAGTTGTGGTTAGGGTAAAGTTTAGTGTTAGGTTTAGCGTTACAGTTTGGCTTAGTGTTAGGGTATGGGTTAAATTTGGGGTTAGGCTTAGGGTTAGGTTAGTTTTAGGGTTAAGTTTAGAATTGGAGTTAGGATTAGGGTTAGGGTTAGTGTTAGCGTTAGTGTTATGGCTAGGATTATGTTAGGGTAATGGTTATTTTTAGTGTTAAATTTTGTGTTAGATATAGGGTTAGGTTTAATGTTAGGGTAGGGTAAAAATTAGGGTTAGTTTTAGCATTAGGATTAGGATTATGTTTAGGGTTAGTTTTAGGGTTACTTTAATGTTTAGGATTAGTGGTAGGTTTAGTGTTTAGAATCAGGTTTCATGTTAAGGTTAGGGTTAGGGTGAGTGTTATGGTTAAGGATATGGTTAGGGTTAGGGTTAGGGTTAGTGTTTGTTTTAGGGTTATGGTTATGTTTATTTATACTGTTAGGGTTAGGGATAGGTTTAAAGTTTGTATTATGGTTACAGTTAGGTTTAGGGTTAGTGTTAGTTATGGTTATGGTTAGGGTTAGGGTTAAGGTTAGTTATAGGGTTAAGTTTAAGGTTAAGGTTAGTGTTAGGGTAAGGGTTAGGGTTTGGTTAATATTAGTGTTAGATTTATGTTTAGGCTCTGAGTTACGATTAGTGTTAGAGTTATTCTTAGGGCTAGGTTTACAGTTAGGATTTGCTTAGGGTTAGGGATAATGTTAGTGTTAAATTTTGTGTTAAAGTTAGTGTTAGGGTTAGTGTTAGGATTAGGTTTAGGGTTAGGGTTAGTGTTAGAATTAGGATTAGGGTTAGGGTTAGAGTTACTTTTACGGTTAGGGTTAGGGTTAATTTTAGGTTTACTATTAGGGTTAAGGTGAGGGTTAGGATTAGGATTAGGGTTAGTGTCAGTGTTCAAATTAGGGTTTGTGTTAGGATTCACATTAGGGTGAGTGTTAGGTTAGGTTTAGGGTTAGGGTTCGGTTTGTGTTAGGGTTAGGTTTAGGGTTAATTATAGTGTTAGGGTTAAGGATAGGTTAGAGTTAGTGTTAGTGTTAGGGTTTGGGTTAGTTTTATGGTTAGTGTTAGGGATAGGTTTATGGTTAGTATCAGTGTTAGTGTTATTGTTAGGTTATTGTTAGGGTAAGGGTTAGGGTTGAGGTTAGAGTTAGGGTTACAGATAAGATTAGTGTTATAATTAGAGTTAGAATTAGGGTTAGGTTTTGTGTTAGGATTATAATTAGTTTTAGAGTTAGAGTTAATGTTTGTATTAGGGTTAGGGGTATAGTTAGGGTGAGTGCTAATGTTAGGTTTAGGATTATGTTTATGGATAAGGTTAATGTTAGGTTTGGCGTTATGTTTAGGGTTAAAATTAGTGATAGGATTAGGTTTGGGTTAGGTTTATTGTTAGGGTTAGGGATAGGGTTAGTGTTACCATTGGTGTTAGTGTTAGGGTTAGTGTTAGGGTTAATGTTAGGGTTAGGGTTAGACTTAGTGTTCGTGTTAGAGTTAGGGTTGTGTTTTGGATTAGAGTTAGTGTTAGGTTTAGGGTTAGGGTTAGTTTTAGAGTTAGGGTTAGTGTTAAGTTTACGGTTGGTGTTAGGGTTAAGTTTATGGTTAGGGTTAGTGTTAGGGTTAGATTTGGTGTTCATGTTAGGGGTAGTGTTACGGTGAGTGTAATGGTTAGGGTTAGGTTTACGGTGAGTGTTACGGTTAGGATAGGGTTAGGGTGAGGGATAGGTTTAGGGTTAAGTTTAGTGTTAGTGTTTGTGTTAGGGTTATGGTTAGTGTTTATTATACTCTTAGGGTTAGGAAAAAGTTTACAGTTAGTTTTTGGTTTAGGGCTATGTTTAAGGTTAGTGTTATAATTAGTGTTAGGGATAGGGTTAAGATTAGTGATAGGGTTAATTTTAGGGTTAAGGTTAATTTGAGGTAAGGGTTAGGTTTAGGGTTAGGGTAAGGGTTAGGGTTAGGATTAGAGATAGTTTTATGTTTAGGGTTAGTGTTAGGTATAGGTAAGGTTTAGGGTTAAGGTTAGGGTTAGTGTTAGTGTTAGAGTTTGTGTTAGGCTTCGGGTTAGGGTGAATGTTAGTATTAGGGTTAGGGTTTGGTTTGTGTTAGGGTTAGGGTTAGGGTTAATCATACTTTTATTGTTAGGGATAGGTTTAGAGTTAGTGTTAGGGTTAGGTTTAGGTTTAGGGTTATGTATATGGATAGGATTACTTTTAGAATTAGTGTTAGGATAGGATTAGTGTAAGTGTTAGGGTTATGGTTAAGGTTACTGTTAATGTTAGGCTTAGGTTTAGGTTTAGGGTTAGGGATTGTGTTAGGTTTAGGGTTAGTGTTAGGTTTAGGGTTACGTTCAAGTTTAGGGTAAGTGGTAGGCTTAGGTTTGGAGTTAGGTTTAGGTTTAGGGTTAGGGTTAGGGTTATTGCTAGGGTTATGGTTATGGTTATGGTTTGTTTTAGGGTTAGTGTTAGGTTAGGATTGGGATTACGTTTAGGATTAGCTTTAGTGTTAGGGTTAGGGTTATTGTTATGCTTAAGGTTATGGTTAGGGTTGGTGTTAGGGTTTGAGTAAGGTTCAGGGTTAGTGTTAGGGTTTTGTTAGGTTTAGGTTTATTGTTAGGGTTAGCATTAGAGTTAGGTTTGATGTTAAGAATACTGTTAGCCTTAGGGTTAGGGTTAGTGTTAGGGTTAGTGTTAAGGTTAGGGTTATGGTTAGGTTTAGTGTTAGGGTTTGGGTTACAGATACAGTTAGGGTTAATATTAGGGTTAGCTTTATGGTTAGGTTTAGGGTTACAGTAAGTGTTAGGTTAGGTTTAGATGTAGGATTAGGATTAGGATTCGGGTTAGTGTTAGTGTTAGTTTTGCATTAGGGTTAGTGTTTTGTTTATTGTTAGGGTTAGGGTTAGGGTTGGATTAGTGTTAGTGTTAGTGTTAGGGTTAGGGTTTGTGTTAGAGTTAGTGTTAGGGTTAGGATCAAATTTAGGATTAGTGTTAGGCCTAGGGTTAGGTTTAGAATTAGGGTTAGTGTTAGGGTTAGGGTTAGTTTTAGCTTTAGTTTTAGTGTTAGGGTTATCGTTAGGTTTAGGATTATTGTTATGCTTAGGGTTAGGGTTAGGTTTACATTTAGAATTATGGTTAGGTTTAGGATTACAGTTAGTTTTAGGGTTAGAGTTAGGGTGTTAAGGTTAGGGTTAGGTTAAGTTTAGTGGTTGTGTTAGGGTTTGGGTTAGTGTTATTATTAGGGTTAGGGTTAGGGTTTGATTTAAGTTATGGTTAGGGTTACGGTTTGTGTTAGAGTTAGAATTAGGGTTCATCTTGGGATTACGGTTAGGATTAGCATTAGGGTTAAGGTTACGGTTAGTGTTAGGGTTGAGGTTAAGTTTAGGGTTAGTGTTAGGATTTTGGTTAAGTTTAGGGTTATTGTTAGGGTTTTGTTAGGTTTAGCATTAGGGTTAGTGTTAGAGGTAGGGCTAGTGTTAGGGTTCATGATAGGGTTAGGGTTAGTGTTAGGGATAGGGTTACTGTTTGGGTTAGTTTTAGGGTTATGGTTATGGTTAGGGTTAGGTTTAGAGTTAGGTTTGGTGTTAGTTTTTGTGTTATGGTTAGGATTAGGGTTAGACTTACGGTTTGTGTTAGGTTTAGGGTTAAATTTAGGGTTAGGGTTACAATTAGGCTTAGGGTTAGGGTTAGGTTAGTATTATGGTTAGGGTTATGGTTAGGTTTTGCATTAGGGTTAGGGTTAGTGTTATTTTTAGGGTTATGTTTTGTGTTAGGTTTAAAGTTAAGTTTACTCTTATGTTAGGTTTACAGGTAGGATTAGTGTTTTGTTTAGAATTTTTGTTAGTGATAGTGTTTGCATAGGGTTAGTATTATGGATAGGGTTAGCGTTGGGTTAGGGTTATTTTTAGGGTTAGTGTTACAATTTGTGTTAGGGTTACTGTTAGGGTTATAGTTAGGTTTAAGATTAGTGTTCATGTAGGATTAGGGTTAGGGTTAGTGTTATGTTTAGAGTTAGGGATAGAGATAGGGTTAGTGTTAGGGTTAGCATTAGGGTTAGTTTTAGGTTTATTGTTAGGGTTAGTGTTAAGGTTAGGGTTAGGGTTGAGGTAAGGTAAGTGTAAGGGTTATAATTAGTGTTACTATGAGTGTTAGGTTTAGGTTTAGGATTAGAGTTAGCATTAGGTTTTGTGTTAGTTTTAGGATTAGGGTTAGGTTGGCATTTGGGGTTAGTGTTAGGGTGAGTTTTACTCTTAGGATTAGGGTTAGGGTTATTGTTAGGGTTAGAGTTCAGTTTTGGGTTATGGTTAGGGTTAGTGTTAGGTTTATTGTTTGGGTAAGTGTAGGGTTAGTGTTAGGGTTAATTTTAGTGTTAGGGTTTCGTTTAGGGTTAGTGTTAGGGTCAGTGTTAGGCTTAGGTTTAGTGATAGGGTTAGGTTTAGGCTTAGTATTAGGGTTAGGTTTAGGATTAGTGTTAGGGTTGATATAGGGTTAGGTTCGGGTAAGTGTTAGGTTTAGGGTTAGGATTACGGTTAGAGTTAGTTTTAGGGTTAGGGTTAGGGTTAGGGGTAGTCAGCGTTAGGGTTAGGTTTAGTGTTAGTGTTAGGATAAGGGTTTGTGTTAGGTTTAAATTTAGGGTTAGGGTTAGGGTTCGTGTTACAATTAGGATTTGGTCTAGAATAAGGGTTATGGTAATGGTTAGGGTTAGGTTTTGGCTAGGTTTAATGTTAGGTTTAGGGTTGTGTTAGGGTTAGATTTAAATCAGGTAAAGGGTTAGTGTTAAGGTTAGTTTTAGGTTTAGGTTTAAGGTTAGGTTAGGGTAAGGATTTTTGTTAGGGTTAGATTTAGGATTAGGTTTAGGGTTAGAGTTAGTTTTAAATTTAATTTTAGGGTTCGGTTTGGGTTAGGTTTAGGGTTAGGGATAGGTTAGGTTTAGGGTTAGGTGAGGGTTAGGATTATGGTTAGGTTTAAGGTTTGTGTTAGAGTGAGGGTTAGTATTAGGGTTGAGGTTCATGTTAGGGTTAGGGTTCGGGTTAGAGATATAGTTAGGATTAATTTAGGGCTTGTGTTACGGTTAGAGTAAGGGATAGGTTTAGTCCTTGTGTTAGGGGTAGGGGTAGGGTTAGGTTTAAGGTTATATATAGGAAAAGGGTTGGATTTAGGTTTAGGTTTAGGGTTAGGGTTAGTATTAAGGTGACAGTTACAGTTAGGGTCAGTGTTAGGATTAGGATTAGTGTGTTAGTGTTAGGTTTAAGGTTCGAGTTAGTTTTAGGGTAAGTGCTATGGTTAGATTTACGTTTAGGTTTAAGGTATGAATTAATTTCCAGGTTAGGGTTAGGGTTAGGTTAAAGTTTATGGTAAGGGTTTGTGTTGGGGTTAGGTTTAGTTTTAGGGTAAGTGTTAGGGTTAATATTACAGTTAAGGTTAGGGTTAGGTTTAGGATTAGAATTAGGGTTAGTGTTAGGTTTAGGGTAGTGTTATTTTTAGTGTTAGTGTTACGGTTAAATTTTGTGTTAGGGTTAGGTTTAGGATTAATATTAGGGATACGGTTATGGTTAGGATTATGATTAAGTTTAGGGTTAGTGTTAGTGTTTGGGTTTGCATTCGGGATAGTGTTAGGGTTAGTGTTAGAAATAGAGTTAGGGTTAGTGTTAGGCTTAGTGTTAGGTTTAGGGTTAGAGTTTGGATTCATGTTAGGGTTAGTTTTAGGGTTATGCTTAGGATTAGGGTTAGGGTAAGGTTATGGTAAGGGTTATTATTAGGGTTTAGTTTCAGGTTAGGGATAGGGTTAGTGTTAGTGTTAGGGTTAGGGTTTGTGTTAGGGTTAGGGTTAGGATTAGGGTTAGGATTACAGTTACAGTTAGGGTTAGGGTTAGGGTTAGTGTCAGTGTTACTGTTAGGTTTAGGGTTAGTGTTAGGGTAAGGGGTAGTGTTAGCATAGGTGTTAGGGTAATGGTTACGGTTAGGATTAGTTTTAGAGTTAGGGTAGGCGTTAGGGTTAAGGTTAGTGTTTGATTTAATGAGCGTTAGGGTTAGGGTTAGGGTTAGAGTTAGGGTTAGGTTAGTGATATGTTCAGGTTTATGGTTAGGGTTAGGCTTACTTATAGGTTATGGTTGGGGTTAGGGTTTGTGTTATTGTTATGGTTTGGGTTAGGGTTACTCTTAGTGTTATTGTTAGGGTACATGTTATTCTTAAGATTAGTTTAAGGTTAGTGTTAGGGTTTGTTTTAGGGTTACTATTAGGTTTAGGGTTAGGATTAGGGTGAGTGTTTGTGTTAGGGTCAGGATTAGGTTTACTTTTAGCATTAGGTTTCAGATTAGGGTTAGGGTTATGTTTAGTGTTAGGGTTAATGTTAAGATTAGTGTTAGTGTTAGAATTAGGGTTTGTGTTAGGAATAGGATTAGGATTAGGGTTAGGGTTAGGGTTAGGGTTAGGGTTCAGGTTCTGATTAGGGTTAGGGTTAGTGTTAGGGTTAGCGTTAGGGTTAGGTGTAGGGTTAGTGTTTTGTTAGGGTTAATGTTAGGGTTATGGTTAGAGTTTGGGTTAGGGTTATGGATATGGTTAGGATTAGGGTTAGGGTTAGTGTTAGGATTAGGTTAAGGTGTAGGTTTAGGGATAGGGTTAGGGTTAGGTTTAGTGTTAGGGTTAGATTTAGGATTAGGGTGAGTGTTAGGTTTAGCTCTTAAGTTATGTTTATATTTAGGGTTAATGTTAGAGTTAGTGTTAAGGTTTTCTTAGGGTTAGGGTTAGTGTTAAGGTTAGGGTTACAGTTAGGATTAAGGCGAGTGTTAGGGTTAGTGTTACAGTTAGTATTAGGAATATAGTTATGGTTATGGTTAGGGTTAGGTTTAGGGTTAGTGTTAGTGTTATGATTAGGATTAGGGTTAGGTTTAGTGTTAGTGTTAGTGTTAGGTTTTCCGTTAGGAATAGTATTAGGGTTAATGTTAGAATTAGGGTTAGTGTTAGTGTTATGGTTAGCGTTAGTGTTAGGTTTAGTGTTAGTGTTCCTGTTAGTGTTAGTATTAGGTTTAGGGTTAGGTTTATGCTTAATGTTAGGGTTACTGTTAGGGTTAGGATTAGTGTTAGTGTTAGGGTTAAAATTACGGAGATCTTAGGGTTAGGGTTGGGTTTAATGTTAGGGTTAGTGTTAGATTTAGGGCCCGGGTAAGTGTTTTAGTGTTCCTGTTAGAGTTAGTGTTAGGGATAATGTTAGGGTTAGAGATATTTATAAAGTTAGTATTAGGATTATGATTAGGGTTAGTGTTGTTGTTACTGTTAGGGTTATGGTTAGAGTTTGGGTGTGTGTTAGGGTTAGTGTTAGATTTAGGGATAGGGTAACTGTTAGTGATAGTGTTAGAGTTAGAGTTAGGCAAAATGTTAGGTTTGGGGACATTTTAAGGTTAGTGTTAGTATTACGATTAGGGTTAGGTTTGGTGTTACTGTTAGGCCTAGGGTTAAGGTTAGGGTTAGGGTTAGGGTTAGTGTTAAATTTAGGGATAGGGTAAGTGTTAATGTTAGTGTTAGAGTTAGGGATAATGTTAGGGTTAGGGATATTTTAAGGTTAGTGTTAGGATTGCAATTAGGGTTAGGTTTGGTGTTACTGTTAGGGTTAGGGTTAGTGCTAGGATTAGGGATATGGTTAGGGTTAGGGTTAGGATTAAGGTTATTTTAGCTATATGGTTAGTGTAAGTGCAAGGATTAGGGTTAAGTTTAGGGTTAGTTTAACAGTTAGGGTAAGGGTTAGGGTTAGGGTTAGTGTTAAGGTTAGTGTTAGGGTTAGAATATGTTTTGTGTTAGGTTTACAGTTAGGATAAAGGATTGTGTTAGGTTTAGGTTTAGGGTTAGGGTTAGGGTAATGTACAGAATTAGGTTTACATTTAGGATTACGGTTAGTTTTATGGTTAGTGTAAAGGTTAGGGTTAGGGTTAAGATTAGGGTTTATTTTCGTTTTAGGGTTGGGTTTTGGGGTTGTGATAGGATTAGGGTTACGGTTAGGTTTATGAATAAGATTAAGTTTAGATTTAGGGTTAGGGTTAGTGTTAGGTTTTTGGTTAGTTTTAGGGTTAGGGTTAGTGATAGTGTTAGGGTTGGGGATAGGGTTTGTGTTAGGGTTCAGGCTTGGGTTAGTGTTAGTGTTAGTCATAGGGTTAGGTTTAGGGTTAGGTAAGAGTTAGTGTTAGGGTTAGGTTACATTTGAGGTTATGTTTTGGGTTTGGGTTTGTTTTAGTTTTGGGGTTAGGGTTATGGTTAGGGTTAAGTTTAAGGTTATGTTAGGGTTAGGGTTAGGATTAGTGATAGGTTTAGTGTTAGGATAATGGTTATTGTTAGGGATAGAGTTATGGCTATGGTTAGATTTTGGGTTAGGGTTAGGTTACCATAACAGTTAGAGTTAGTGTTAGGGTTAAGGTTAGAATTTGAGTTAGGGTTAGAGTTAGGCTTAGGTTTATTTTAGGGTGAGGGTTAGGGTAAGTGTTTGTCTTAGGGTTAAATTTATTGTTAGGTTTAGGGTCAGTGCTATGGTTTGGGTTAGGTTTAGGGTAAGGGTTAGAATTAGGGTTAGGGTTAGGTAAGAGTGAAATTAGAGTTAGAGATAGGGTTAGGGTTAAATTAGGGTTAGGGTTACGTTAGGGTTTTGTGTTAGGTTTGGGGTTAGTATTATGGTTATGCTAATGGTTAGGGTTAGATTAGAGTTAAAGTTTTGGGTTAGGTTAGGGTTATGGTTAAAAAGGGTTTTGTTAGGTTTAGGGTAGTGTTATGGTTAGGTTTAGGTATAGGGTTAGTGTTAGGGTTAGAGTTAGCGGTAGGATTAGGGTTTGTGTTCTTGTTAGAGTTTGGGTTAGGTTTAAGTTTATGGTTAGGATTAGGATTAGAGTTAGCATTAGGGTTAGGTTTAGTATTAATGTTAGGGTTACGGTTAGGGTTAGTGTTAGGTTGAATGTTAGTGTGGGGGTTAGGGTTAAGGGTATTTTTAGGGTTAGGTTTTGGGTTTGGATTAAAGTTAGTGTTATGGCTAGGATGATTGTTAAGGTTAGAGTTAGGTTTAGTGTTACGGTTAGTGTTCGTGTTAGGGTTTAATTTAGGTTTAGTGTTAGGGATCATTTTATTTTAGGGTTATGATTAAGGTTAGTGTTATGGTTAGGAATAGGGTTAGTGTTTGAGTTAGGGTTAGGATTAGTGTCTGGGTTGTGTTAGGGAAAGTGTTCTGTTTTGGGTTAGGGTGATTGTTAGAGTTTTACGGTTAGGGTTAGGGTTAGATTTAGGTTTAGTATTAGGGTTATGGTTAGCATTAGGGTAAGGTTTAGGTATTGTGTTTGTGATAGGGTTGGGGATCTGGTTAGGTTTATGGTTACTGTTAGGATTCGGGTTAGGGTTAATTTTAGGTTTATGGTAAGGTTAGGGTAAGGGCTAGATTTAGGGTTTGTGTTAGGTTTAGATTTAGGTTAAGGTTTAGGGTTAGGGTTAGTGTTAAGGTTAGTTTTAGGGTTAGGGTTAGGATTAGTGTTAGGTTAGCATAAGGGTTGTGATATGGTTAGATTTAGGTTTAAGTTTAGGGTTACTGTTAGTGTTAGGGTTAGAGTTAGAGTTAAGTTTAATTTTAGTGTTAGGGTAGGGTTAGGTTTAGGTTAGGGATATATTAGGGTTAGGCTTAGAGATTGGATAGGGTTAGGGTTATGGTTAGGGTTAGGTTTTCTCTTAGGTTTAGGTTACATTTAGGATTAGGGTTAGGGTTAGTGTTAAGATTAATATTAGGTTTAGGGTTAGGTTTAGGGTTTGTGTTACAGTTAGGGTTAGGCTTAGTGTTAGAGTTAGAATTAGGGTTAAGATTATGGTTAGGGTTTGTTTTAGGGTTGGGGTTAGGATAAGGGTTAAGTTTTGTGTTACAATTACTGTTAGAGTTAGGTTTTGGCTTATGGTTAGCATTAGAGTTAAATATAAGGTTATGGTTTGGGTTAGTGTTATGGTTATGATTAGAGTTAGTGTTAGGTTTAGGATTAGGGTTAGGGTGAGTGTTATTGTTAGGGTTAGATTTATTGTTATGGTTAGGGTTCGAGTTTGGGTTAGGGTTAGGGTTAGTGTTGTGGTTAGGTTTAGTGTTAGTGGTAGAGTTAGGGTTAGGGTTACGGTTAGTGTTAGGGTTAAGTTTAAGATAAATGTTAGGTTTAGATTTAGGGTTAGGGTTAGTGTTAGGATAAGGGTTAGGGTTAGGGTTAGGTAAGGGTTAATGTTAAGGTTAGGTTAGGGTTAGGGTTGTGGTTTGAGTTATGATTTGTGTAAATGTTTGAGTTAGTATTAGGGTTTGTCTTAGGTTTAGGGTTAGGTTATAGGTTTGTGTTAGGGTTACTGTGATGTTTAGTGTTAGGTTTCACATTAAGGTTAGGGCTAGTTTTAGTGTTAAAGTTAAAGTAAGGTTAGTGTTTGGGTTATTGTTAAAGTTAGTGTTAAATTTAGGTTAGTGTTATGATTATGTTAGGGTTAGGGTTAGGTTAGATTAGTATTATTTAGGTAAGGTTAGGGTAAGGGTTATGGTTACTGTTAGAGTTAGTATTATTTAGGTAAGGTTAGGGTTAGGGGTAGGTTAGGGTCAGGGTTATGGTTTGGGTTAGGGTTTGTATTAGGGTTACAGTTAGGATTAGGGATAGGGTTAAAGTTAGGGTTATGGTTACATTTAGTGTTAGTGTTAGGGTTTGTGTTAGGTTTAGGTTTAGTGTTAGTGTAAGGGATAGGGTTAGGATTAGTGTTTGGTTTATGATTAAATTTAGGATTAGTGTTAGGGTTAGGGATAGGGTTAGTGTTATGGTTATGGTAGGTTTAGGTTAGAGTTAAGGTTTTGGTTAGGGTTTGGTATAGGGTTACATTTAAGATTCGTGTTAGGCTTAGGGTTAGGTTTAGGTTAGGGTCAGGGTTAAGTTTGGGTTCATATTAGGGTAGGGTTAGGGTTAATGTTAGGATTAGGTTTAGGGTTAGTTTTAGAGTTAGGGTTAGGGTTACAGTTAGGGTTAGGGTTAGTTATATGGTTAGGTTTAGGGTTAGTGTTAGTGTTAGGTTTAGAGTTATGATTAGGGTTTGGGCTAGGGTTAGGGTTAGGGTTAGTTTTAGGGTTCGGATTAGAGTTCATGTTAGCATTAGGGTAAGTGTTAGTGTTAGGGTAAGGGTTAGGGATTGGGTTAGTGTTAGGGTTAGTGTTAGTGTTTGGGTTAAGTTAGGATTTGGGTAGTCTTATGGTTAGGGTTAGTGTAAATTTAGGTTTAGGATTAGGGTTAGGTTAGGTTTAGGGTTATGGTTAAATTTATGGTTTATGTTAAGGTTAGTGTTAGTGTTAGGATTAGGGTTAGGGTTGCAGTTAGGATTAGGGTTTGTTAGTGTTAAGGATAGTGTTTGTGTTAGGGTTAGTGATAGGGTTAGGTTCAGCATGGGATAAGGTTTAGGTTTAGGTTTAGGGTTATAATTAAAGTAGTATTATGTTAGGGTTAGGGTTAGGGTAAGTGTTAGGGTTAGAGTTAGTTTTAGGATTAGAGTTATGTTAGGTTTAAGGTTAGAGATAGGGTTAGTGATAGGTTTAGTTCCAGCATTGGGGTTAGGTTTTGGTTTAGGGTTCATGTTAAGGATAGGATTATGGTTAGATTTAAATTATTGTTAGGGTTAGCTTTAGGGTTAGTGTTAGGTTTAGGTTTAGGTTTAGTGATATGGTTAATATTAGGGTTACAGTTAGGGTTAGCATTTGTGTTTGGTTTATCATTATAATTAAGTTTAGGGTTAGGATTAGGGTTAATGTCAGGTTTAGAGTTAGGTTTAGTTTTAATGTAAAGTTTAGGTTTAGGGATAGTATTAGGGTTTGGGTTAGTGTTAGTGTCAGGATTAGGGCTTGGTTTAGGTTTCAGGTTAGGGTTAGACTTGATGTTATTGTTAGGTTTAGGGTTACTGTTAGGGTTAGATAAGCGTTGGGATTAGAGTTAGGGTTAGAGTTATGGTTATGATTAGGTTTAGGGTTAGGGTTAAAATTATGGTTAACATTAGGTTCTGGGTTAGGTTTAGGTTTAGGTATGGTTATTTTAGGGTTAGGGTTAGAGTTCGTATTTGAGTTTGGGTTAGGGTTAGTGTAAGGTTTAGGGTTAGGGTTAGGATTAATTTTATGGTTAGAGTTAGTGTTTGGGTTAGGTTTAGGGTTAGGGTTATGGTTATAGTTAGGGTTAGGGTTAGGATTAGGTTTAGTGTTAGGTTAGTGTTAGTTTAGTGTTAGAGTTATGGTTAGGGTTAGGGTTTGTGTTACAGTTAGATTTAGGTTAGTGTTAGGGTTAGTGTTAGTGTTAGTGTTAAGGTTAAGTTTAGGTTAGAGATAGTGTTAGTGTTAGATTTAGGATTAAGGTAAGGTTTAGGGTTAGGGATAGGGTTATCATTAGAGTCAGCTTTACTGTTAGTTTTAGGGTTAGGGTGAGTGTTAGGCTTAGGTTTAGGGTTAGGGTTAAGGTTAGTGTTAGGTTTGGGGTTAATGTTATGGTTAGGGTTAGTGCCATGATTAGGATTAGGGTTAGGGTTTGGTTTAGGGTTACGATTAAGTTAGGCTTAGGTTTAGAGTTATTGTTAACATTAAGGTTAGGGTTAGGGTTGCGGTTAAGTTTCGTGTTAGGTTTAAGGTTAGGGTTAGGTTTACTTAGGGTTAGGGTTAGGATTATAGTTAGGGTTATAGTTAGTGTTATAGTTATTGTTAGGGTTAGGTTTAGGGTTACGGTTTTTTTAATGTTAGATTTAGGGTTAGGATTAGTATTAGGTTTAGATTTAGGGTTAAGGTTAGTATTAGTGTTAGTGTTAGGCTTAGTGTTAGCTTTAGGGTTAGGTTAGGTTAAGGGTTAGTGTTATCGTTAGTGTTAGGTTTGGGTTATCATTAGTGTTACGATTAGGATTAGGGTTCATGTTAAAATTAGGGTTAGGGTACGTGTTAGTGTTAGCATTAGGTTTAAGGTTAGGTTCACTGTTAGTGTAAGTGTTAGGGTTAGGTTTAGGAATAGTGTTAGGGTTTGGGATAGGTTTAAAGATAGTGTTAAGATTAGGGTTAAGTTAGGGTTAGTTTTACATTTAGGGTTAAGGTTAGGGTTAGTGTTATGGTTAGGTTTAAGGTTAAGTTTAGTTTAAATGTAAGGGTTACAGTTAGGTTTAGGGTTAGGTTTGGGTTAGTGTTAGGGTTAGTGTTAGGGTTGTGGTTAGGATTAGTGTTAGGGTTAGGATTAGGGTTTGTATTAGGTTCAGGGTTAGTTTTACATTTTGTGTTAGGTTTAGGCTTAGGGTTAGCATTACAGTTACTATTAGGGTTAGAATTAGTATAAGATTTAGGATTATTGTTAGGCTTAAGATAAGGGATGAGGTTGGTGTTAGGGTTAGGGTTAGGTTTAGGGTTAGTTTTAGTGTTATGTTTAGTGTTAGGGTTAGTGTTAGGTTTAAGGTTAGGTTTAATCTTAGGGTTTGAAATAGGGTTAGAGTTAGTTTTTGGGATAGTTTAGGTTTTTGGTTAGCTTTAGTGTTAATGTTAGGGTTAGGGATAGTGTTAAGGTTAGGAATAGGTTTAGTGTTAGGGCTAGGGTTTGGGTTAGGGTTAGTGTTATGTTTAGGATTAGAGTTAGTGTTAGGGTTAGTTTTAGATTTAGGATTAGGGTTATGTTTAAGGTTAGTTTTAGAATTAGGGTTACAGTTAGGGTTTGGGTTAGGTTTAGGGTTAGTTTTAGAGTTATGTTTAGGGTTAGGGTTAGTGTTAATATTAGTTTTAGGTTCAGAGATATGTTTTGTGTTAGGGTAAGCATTAGGTTTAGGGTTTCTGTTAGGGTTAGTTAAGGGTTAGGGTTAGGGTTATTGTTAGAATTAGAGTTAGAATGAGGCTTAGGATTAAGTTTAGGGTTAGTTTTAGGGTTATGGGTAGAATTGGGTTAGTGTTAGTGTTACAGTTAGTGTTAGGGTTAGGTTAGGATTTTTGTTAGGGTTAGGGTAAGTGGGAGGGTTAGGGTTAGGGTAAGGGCTAAAATTAGGGATAGTGTTAGGGTTAGAGATATATTTAGGGTTACTTTTAGGGTTAGGGTTAGAGCTATAATTGATGGTACGGTAGGGTTAGTGTTTTAGTAAAGTTAGAGTTAGGGTTAGGGTTAAGGTTAAGGTTAGTTTTTGGGTTAGGGTTAGGGTTCAGGTTTGGGTTAGGGTTAGTTTTAGAATTAGCAATAGGGTTAGGGTTAGGGTTAGTGTCAAGTTAGTGTTAGGTTAAGAATTATGGTTTGTGTTAGGATAAGGTTTAGGTTTTATGTAAGGGTTAGGGTTAAAATATAGGTTTGTGATAAGTTGTTAGGGTTGGTGTTACATTTAGGGTAATGGTTTTTTTTAAAATTAATGTTTGGCTTAGTGTTATACTTAGGATTAGCATTAGTGTTAGTGTTAAATTTATGGTTAGTGTTACAGTTAGGGCTATGGTTAGGAAGAGGGTTAGATTAAGGCATAGGGTAAGAGTTAGTTTTATGGTTATGGGTAGGATAGGTATAGTGTTAGGTTTAGCATTAGTGTTATTGTTAGTGTTAGGGTTAGAGTTAGGGTTAGGGTAAGTGTTATTGTTAGTTTTAGGGTTAGGGTTAGTAAGAGGGTTAGTATTGGGCTTAGGGTTAGTGTTAGATTAAGTTTAGGGATAGTGTTAGTGTTAGTTTTTGTGTTAGAGTGAGGGTTACTGTTAGGTTAGGTTTAGGGTTAGTGTTAGGTTATGTTAGGGTTATGTTTGGCTAAAGGGTTTCTATTAGGTTTATGGTTAGTGTTAGTGTTAGGGTAACATTATGTTTATTGTTAGTACTAAGGTTAGGTTAGCATTAGTGTTAGTGTTAAGGTTAGGTTTTGGGTTAGGTTTAGTGTTAGGGTTATGGTTAGTTTTAGGGTTAGTGTTATGGTTAGTGTTAGGGTTATGGTTAGTGTTAATGTTAGGTTTAGGGTTAGGGTTAGAGTTAGGTTTACGGTTATGGTCAGGATTCAGGTCAGGGTTAGGGTTAGGGTTAGTGTTAGGGTTAGGTTTAGGGTTAGGTTTAGTGTTAGTGTTACCTTTAGGGTTATGGTCAGGTTTAGGACTAGATTAGGGTTAGGATTAGACATCGATTTAGGGTTAGTGTAGGGTTAGAGTTAGGGTTAGTGTTATGTTATGGTTCGGGCTAGAATTACTTCTTGGGTTAGGATTAGGGTTAGGGTTATTGTAATTGTTAGGGTTAGGGTTAAGGTTAGGGTTAGTTTTACAATTACATTTAGGGTTATAGTTAGGGTTAGTTTTTGGGTTACTATTAGAGTTAGAGTTTGGGTTATGTTTAGGTTTAGTTTTAGAGTTAGGGTTAGAATTAGGGTTAGGGTTAGTGTTAGGGTAAGTATTAGTGTTAGAGTTATGATATGTGTTAGGGTAATTGTTATGTTTAGGGTTGGTGTTAGGGTGAAAGTTAGATTTAGATTTTGGGTTATGGTTAGTAAGAGGGTTAAAGTGAGGCTTAGGTTTAGGGTTAGTGTTAGTTGTGGTATTACAGGCAGGTTAGGGTTAGGGTTAGGGTAACTGTGTTAGTGTTACAGTGAAGGTTAGGGTTAGGGAAAGGGTTAGTGTTAGGTTTAGTGTTAGGGCTATGGTTGATGTTAGTTATAGGTATAGGGTTGGTTTAGGGTTAGTGATAGGATTAGGTTTAGGTTTAGTATTAGGTTTAGTGTTAGGGTTAAAATTAGGAAACTGTTAGGGTTAGTGTTATGTTAGGGTTTGGGTTATGTTTTGGGTTAGGGTTTGTGTTATGGTTACAGTCAGAGTTAGTGTTAGGGTTACCTTAGGCTTAGGCTTAGGCTTAGGGTTAGTGTTAATGTTAGGCTTAGGGTTAGGTTTAAGGATTGGTTTAGTGTTAGGGTTATTTTTAATTTTAGGGTTAGTGTTAGGGTTAGGGTTAGGTTTAGGGTTAGTGTTAGGGTTAAGTTTAGTGTTAGGTTTAGTGTTAGTTTTAGGGTTAGGGTTAGGGTTCGTGTTAGGCTTAGGGTTAGTGTTAGTGTTAGATTTATGTTTAGGTTCATAGTTAGTGTTAGTGTTACTTTTAAGGTTAGGGTTAGGGTTAGGATTAGTGTTTGGGTTAGTGTTAGAGTTAGGTTTAGGGATAATGTTACAATTAGTGTTAGGGTTAGTGTTAGGGTTAGGCTAAGGGTTAAGGTGAGGCTTAGGTTTAGTACTAGGATAGGGATGGGGTAAGTTTAGAGTTAGTGTTAGGGTTAGAGTTAGGTTTATGGTTTGTGTTTGGTTTAGGTTTAAGTTTAGGGTTAGGGTTACTGTTAGTGTTTGGGTTAAGTATCGGGTTAAGTTTAGTGTTAGAGTTAGGGAGAGTTTTAATGTTAGTATTATCATTAGGTTAAGGGTTAAATATTTCTTATTTTTAGGTTTAGGTTTAGGGTATGTTTAGTGTTAGGGATAGGTTTAGTGTTAGTGTTAGTGTTAGGGATAGGGTAATGTTTTGGGTTAGTGTTAGGTTTTGGTTAGGGTTAGGTTTAAGTAAAGGTTATGGTTAGGGTTAGTTTTGTGTTATGGTTATGGTTTCGGTTAGTGTTGGGGTTAGAATATCATTTAGTGTTAGGGTTAGTTTTAGAATTAGGGTTAGGTTTAATGTTAGGGTTAGTATTAGAATCAGTGTTAGCATAAGTTTTGGGGTTATGGTTATGGTTACAATTAGTGTTAGTTTTAGTATTAGGGTTAGGGTTAGTGTAAGTGTTAGGGTTAGTGTTATTGTTAGTATTAGTTTTAGGGTTAGGGATTGTGTTGGGGTTATGGTTAGTGTTATAGTTTAGGTTACAATAAGGTTTAGGATTAGGTTTAGAGTTAGGTTAGGGTTATGGTTAGGGTTAGGTTTAGTGTTAGGTTTGGGTTTAGAATTGGTAGTTTGTGTAAGGGTTAGTGTTAGGGTTAATTAGGGATAGGATTAGAGTTAGGGTTCTTGTTAGGGTTAGCATTCATTTTAGATTTAGGTTTAGGTATAGGGTTAAAGTTAGGATTAATGTTAGGATTAGGGTTGGTATAGGGTTAGCCTTACCATTTGGGTTAGGGTTATAATTATGTTTAGGGTTACTGTTAGTTTTAGTGTTAGGGTTAGTTATAGGTTTAGGGTTAGGGTTTGGGTGAAGCTTAGGGTTAGGGATAGGAATACAGTTGGGGTTAGGTATTCATTTTGGATTAGGGTTAGGGTTATTGTTAGGGTTAGTGTTAGAGTTAGGGTTAGGATTGGGATTAGTATTAGAATTAGTGTTAGGGTATATTAGGGTTTGTGTTAGGGTTAGGGTTAGGTGTAGGTTTATGGTTCGTGTTAGATATAGGGTTGGGGTTATGTTTATGGTTAGGTTTATTGTTAGGGTGGGGCTTGGGTTTAGTATTAGGGTTATGGTTAGTGTTAAAGTTCATGTTAGGGTTAGGTTTAGGATTATGGTTAGGGTTAGTGTTATGTTTAGGGTTAGGATTATGGTTATTCTTAGGGATAGGGTTAGTGTTAGTGTTAAGGTTAGGGTTAGGGTTAGGTTTAGCGTTAGTGTTTGTCTTTGGGATATAGTTAGTTTTAGGGTTAATGTTAGGGTTTGAATTAGGGTTAGTATTAGGTTTAGTGTTAGGATTAGAGAGTGGGTTAGTTTTAGGATTCGGGTCAGGGTTGGGTTAGGGTTAGGTTAGGTTTAGGTTTAGGGTTAGTATTTGGGTAAGGATTAGGTTTTGGTGTATTGAAAGGTTTAGGGTTACGGTTATGGTTAGGGTGATGTTTAGGTAAGGGTTAAGTTTAGGGTTAGGGTTACGATTAGGATCAGTGTTATGTTTAAATGTAGGGTTAAGGTTAGTTTTAGCGTTAGCGTTAGTTTTAGTATTAGTGTTAGCATTAAGGTTATTGTTTGTGATAGGTTTAGGATTAGTTTTAGGTTTTGTGTTAGAGTTAGGGTTATAGATAATTTTATGGTCTGTATTAGGATAGAGTGAGGCTTAGATTTAGTTTTAGGGTTACAATTAGGTTTAGGGTTAGTGTTAGGTTTAGTGTATATTTAAGGTTAAGGTTAGTATTAGGTTTAGGGTTTGGATTAGGGTTAGTGTTAGTATAGGGTTACGGTAGGGATAAGGGGTAGTGTTAAGATTTGGGTTTGAATTAGTGTTAGAGTTAAAGTTAGGGTTAGGGTTAGGGTTAGGGTTATGTAAGATTTTGGGTTAGGGTTAGGTTAGGATTAGGGTTATGGTTTGGGTTAGGGTTTTTGTCACGGTTTGGGTTATGGTTAGGATTAGTGTTACATTAGGGTTACGGTTAGGTTAGAGTTAGGATTAGGTTTATGTTTAATATTAGGTTATGGTTAGCTTTAGATTTAGTGTTATGTTTAGGGTAAGTGTTAGTTTAAGGTTTAGGGTTAAGTTTGGGTTTAGTGTTAGGTTTAGAGTTAGGATTAGGTTTCAAGTTAGTTTTAGGGTTATGGTTTGGAATAGGTTCGGGTTACTTTTGGGGTTAGAATTAGGATTAGGGTTATTATTATGGTTAGGTTTTGGGTTAAGTTCTGGGTTAGTTTTAGGATTATATTTAGGGTTATGATTAGGGTTAGTTTTTGGGTTAGAATTTGAGTTAGAGTTAGGGTTCAGGTTATGTTAAGGTTTAGTCTTAGAGTTAGGTTTAGTTTTAGGTTTAGGGTTAGTGTTAGGGTTAGTATTAGGGATTGAGTTATGATTTGTGTAAGGATAAGTGTTATGGTTAGGTTTTGTGTTAGGGTTAAATATAGATTTAGGTTTTCCATTATGCTTAATAAGAGGGTTAAATTGGGGCATAGGGTTAGCTTAGGGTTAGTTGTAGGGTCTACGGGTTGGTTAGGGTTAGTGTTAGGGATAGGGTTAGGGTTAGTGTTCATATTAGGGTTAAGGCTAGTGTTTGAGATAGGGTTAGTGTTTGGTTTATGATTAGGGCTAGGGTTAGGGTTAGTGATAGGGATAGGGTTGTGTTTAGGGTTAGTGATAGGATTTGGGTTAGGTTTAGTATTAGATTTAGTGTTTAGGTTAGGGTTAGGGTTAAAGTTAGGAAACGGTAGTGTTAGTTTTATGTTAGGGTTAGGGTTATGTTTTGGGTTAGGGTTTGTGTTAGGGTTACACATAGGCTTAGGGTTTTGGTTACTTTAGGCTTAGGTTTAAGGTTAGGGAGAGTGTTTGAGGTAGGGTTAATGTTAGAGTTAAAATAGGCATAAGGTTAGAGTTTGGGTTCGTGTTAGGTTTAGCATTCGTTTTAGGTTTAGGGTTAGGGTTAGGGTTAAAGTTAGGGTTTAGTGTTAGGGTTAGGGTAAGGTTTAGGATTAGGGTTATGTTTGGGTTAGTGTTATAGTTAATTTTAGTCTTACTCTTATTGTTAGGATTAGGGTTAGTTATAGGTTTAGGTTTAGAATTAGGGTGAGGCTTAGGGATAGGATTAGGGTTACAGTTAGGGTTAGATATAGGGATTGGATTAAGGTTAGCGTTATCATTAGGGTTTGTGTTAGAGTTAGGGTTAGGTTTAGGATTATTGTTACAATAAATTTTAGGGTAGGGTGAGGGTTAGGGTTTGTGTTAAGGTTAGGGTAAGGGTTATGGTTAGGGTGAGGGTTAAGATTAGAGTTTGGGTTACTGTTAGGGTTAGTATTAGAGTTAGGATTAGGGTTAGAATTAGGGTTAGGGTTAGTGTTATGTTAGGGTTAGGGTTAGTGGTAGGTAAAGATTTAAGTTTAGGGTTAGGTCTAGGGTTAATGTTAGGGTTAGGGTTAGCTTTAGGATTATGGTTATGGTTATGTTTGGGGTTAGATTAAGATTAGTGTTGGATTAGTTTTTGTGTTAGTGTTAGGGTTAGGGTTATAGTGAAGATTAGTGTAAGGGTTAGTTTCAGGTTAGGGTTTGTGTTTGTTTTAGGGTTTGGATAATGGTTAGATTTAGGTTTAGGTTTAGGGTGAGGTTTAGAGTTAGAGTTAGGGTTTTTGTTAGTGTTAGGTTATTTTTATGGTTAGGTTTAGTGTTAGGGTTAAAGTTAAAGTTAGTTTAGATTTAGTGTTAGGGTTAGAGTTAGGTTTAGGTTAGGGTTAGGGCTGAGTTAGTTTTCGTGTTTGTTTTAGGGTTAGGGTTAGTTTTAAGTGTATGGTTATGGTTAGGGTTAGTGATAGGTTTAGGGTTGAGGTTAGTGTTAGGGAAATTGTTAGTGTTACATTTAGCATAAGGGTTAAGTTTAGGGTTCTTGTTAAATGTGGGGTTAGGGTTAGTGTTAGATTTAGGGATAGTTTTAGGGTTAGTGCTAGTTTAGGGTTTGGGTTAGGGTTAGGTTAAGGTTAGGTTTAGGGTTAGAGTTAGCATTTGTGTTACAGTTATGGTTAGTGTTGGTGTTAGTGTTAGGGTTAGGGTTAAAGTTAGTGTTAGGATTAGGTTTAGGGTTAGGGTTAGGTTAAGGTTTACGATTAGGTTAAGGGTTATGGTTCAAATTCATGTTAGTGTAAAATTAGGGTTAGGTTTGTGTTAGGATTAGGTTAGGGTTAGTTGTAGGGTTATTGTTACGGTTTGTGTTTGTGTTATTGTTAGGGTTATGTTTAGAGTTATGGTTACGGTATCGATTAGGATTGGGTTTAGGGTTAGTGTTTGGGTAGGTTTGTGTTAGGGTTAGGGTTAAGGTTAGTGTTAGGATTAGGTTTAGGCTTAGGTTTATGGTTAGTGTTAGGGTTAGGGTTATTTTTAGTGTTAGGGTTTTGTTAGGGTTAGGGTTAGGGTTAGGTTTAGGTTTAGTGTTTGGGTTATGGTTAGAATTCGTGTTAGGGTTAGGGTTAGTGTTGTGTTAGTGTTAGTGTTTGAGTTAGGGTTATCCTTAGGTTTAGGGTATTAGTTTTAGGTTTAGGGTTAGTATTAGGTTTAGGTTTAGGGTTAGTGCAAGGTTTAATTTTAGAATTAGGGTTACGTTTCCTGTTAGGGTTAGTATTAGAGTTAGTTTTAGGGTTAGGTTTCAAGTTAGGGTTGTGGTTAGTGTTAGGGTTAGGTTTAGGGTTAGGGTTAGGGTTTCTGTTAGGATTAAAGTTAAGGTTAGATTTAGGGTTAGGGTTTGTGTGAGGGTTAGCTTAATGGTATGGTTAGGTTTATGGTTCGTGTTAGAATTATGGTAGAGTTAGTTTTAGGGTTAGTGTTTTAATTGGAATTACATTTAGGGTTAGGTAAGCATTAGCGTTAGGGTTAGGTTTGGGTTAAGATTATGGTTTGTGTTAGGGTTAGGGTGAGGGTTAGGTTTAGGTTTAGGGTTACTGTTAGGGTTAGGTTTGTGTTAGGGTTACACTTAGGGTTATGATTAAGGTTGTGTTTACCGTTAATGTTAAGTTTCGTGTTAAGTTTAGGGTTAGGTTTAGGTTATGGTAAGGGTTAGGGTTAGGGTAGAATTAGGTTTAGGGTTAGGGTTCATGTTTCAGTTAAGGTTAGGGTTTAGTGTTAGGTTTAAATTTAGAGTTGGGTTACGTTAGTGTTAGGGTTAGGGTTATGTTTAGCATTAGTATTTGGGTTAGGGTTATAGAAAGAATTAGGGTTAGTGTTAGGATTTGGGATAGGGTTAGTGTTTGGTTTAGCGTTAGAGTTAAGGTGAGGGTTAGGGTTATTGTTAGTGTTAGGTTTAGGGTTAGACTTAGGTTTAGGATTAGGATTAGTGTTAGGGTTAGGGTTATGGTTAAGTTTAGTGATAAGTTTTGGTTTAGTGTTAGAGTTAGTGTTAGGTTAGGGTTAGGGTTAGGTTTAGATTAAGGTTCGTGTTAGATTTAATGTTAGTGTTAGGTTTAGTGTTATGTTTAGGGTTAAGATTAGGGTTAGTATTAAGTTTAGGTTTTAGGGTTAGTGTTATAGTTAGGTTTAGGTTTAGTTTTAAAATTCGTGTTAGAATTAGTTTTAGGGTTAATTGTAGGTTTAGTGTTAAGGTTATGGTTAATGATATTGTTAGTGATGGGGATAGGGTTAGGGTTAGATTTAGGGTTAGGGTTAAGGTTCGTGTTGTGGTTAATTTTAGGGTTAGTGTTAGGGTTAGAATAAGGGTTTGTGTTCATGATAGGGTTAGGGTTAGATTTAGGGGTACAGTTAGGTTTAGGGTACGATTTGTGTTAGGTTAGGGTTAGGGTTAGGTTTAGGGTAGGATTAGTGTTAGGGTTAGGGTTATGGTTAAGTTTAGTGATAAGTTTTGGTTTAGTGTTAGAGTTAGTGTTAGGTTAGGGTTAGGGTTAGGTTTAGATTAAGGTTCGTGTTATTGTCAGGTTTGGGTTTTGTGTTACGGTTAGGATTAAAGTTAGGGTTAGTTTTAGAGTTAGGGTTAAAGTTAGTGTTAGGATTACGATTAGGCTTAGGTTAAGATTTAGGGTTAGGTTTAGGGTTATCGTTAAAATTAGTGTTGAGTAAAGTTAGGGTTAGGGTTAGTATTAGGATTAGTGTTACAGTTAGTGTTAGGGTTAGGTTTAGGGTTTGTGTTAGCTTTACCGATAGGTTTACCTATAGGTTTATGGTTACAGTTAGGATTTGGGTTAGGGTTAGGGATAGGTTTAGGGTAGGTTAGGGTTATGATTACTGTTAAAGTTATTGTTATGTTTAGGGTTATATTTAGGGTTATGTTTATTTTTAGGGTTAGGGTTACAGTTAGGGTTAGGTTAGGGTTAGGGTTAGGGTTTATGTTAGGTTTAGGCTTAGGGTTGGTTTTAGTTTTAAGTTTAGGTTTTGGTTTAAGATTAGGGTAATTGTTAGCATTTATGTTTGGTTTAGGTTAATAATGATGTTTAGGGTTAGTGTTAGTGTTAGGGTTATGGTTAGTGTTAAAATTGGGTTTTGTTAGATAAGTGTTAGTGTTAGGGTTAGGTAAAATTTAGGTTTATGGTTTGGGTTAGGGTTATTGTTAGGTTTAGGATTAGGGTTAGAGTTTTTGTTAGGGTTAGGGTCAGGGTTAGATATTGTGTTAGTGTTACAGTTGGTTTAATGGTTAGGGTTATGTTAATGGTTAGTGTTAGGGTTCGGGTTAAATTTAGGGATAGGATTATGTTATGTTTAGGGTTAGGCTTAGGCTTTCGGTTAGGTTAGGGTTAGGGTTAGGTTAGGGTTAGTGTTAGGGTTAAGGTTCATGTTAGGTTTAGGGTTAAGGTTAGTGTTAATGTTAAGTTTAGGTTTAGGGTTAGGTATGGGTTAGTCTTAGTGTTAGGTTTAGGGTTAGGATTAGTGTTACTATTAGTTTTGGGGTTAGGTTTATAGTTCAGTTTAGATTTAGTATTAGGGTTAAGGTTAGGGTTAGTGTTAGGTCTAGGTTTAGGGTTAGGGGTAGGTGTAGGGTTATTTTTAGGTTTATTGTTAGGGTTAGTGTTAGTATTAGGGTTAGAGTTAGGGTTAGGGTTAGAGTTAGGTTTAGGGTTAAGCTTTGTGTTAGGTTTAGGGTTAGGATTAAAGTAAGTGTGACTTTTAGGATTAGGGTTAAAGTTAGAGTTAGTGTTATGTTTAGGGTTAAGATTAGGGTTAGTATTAAGTTTAGGTTTTGGGAAAGGGTTAGTGTTTGTGTTATTCTTAGGGTTAAGTAAAAGGTGAGGGTTAGGGTTAGATTAGGGACAGGATTATGTTTGGGTTAGGGTTTGTGTTAGGGTTCGTGTTAGATTTAATGTTAGTGTTAGTGTTAGTATTAGCATTAGGGTTAGGATTAGTATTAGTGTTAAGGTTAGGGTTAGGTTAGGGTTACTGTTAGGGTTAGGGTTAGGGTTTGGTTTAGGGTTGGGCTTAGTTGAATGGTTAGGGTTAGTGTTAGGGTTAGTGTCATGGTTATGGTGAGGGTTAGGTTTAGTATTCGGGTCAGGGTAAGGTTTAGGTTTAGGGTAATGGTTAGGGTTCAGTTTAGTGTTAGGTTTAGGGTTAGGGTTAGGTTTAGGGTTAGTGTAAGGATTAGTGTTTGGGTTAAATTTAGGGTTAGGTTTAGTGTTAAAGTTAGGTTTAGTGTTAGTGTTAGGGTTTGCGTTAGGATTAGTGTTAAGGTTAGGGTTAGGTTTAGTGTTAGGTTTGGGTTAGGGTTAGTGTTAGTGTTAGGGTTAAGGTTAATGTTATGGTTATGGTTAAGGTTAGGGTTAGGTTTAGGTTTATGGTTCATCTTAGGGTTATGGTTAGGGTTATCGTAATGTGTACGTTTAGTTTTAACCTTAGAATTAGTATTAGTGTTAGGATTAGATTTAGGGATCTTGTTAGGTTTAGGAATAGGTATGGGTTAGTGTGAGGTTAGGGTTATGGATAGAGTTAAGGTTAGTGTTAGGGTTAGTGTTATGGTTAAGATTAGTGTTAGGGTATGGGTTAAGGTTAGGCTAAGCGTTAGGTTAGTTTTAGGGTTAAGGTTAGAATTTGATTTAGGGTTAGGTTTAGGATTAGTGGTAGAGTTAGGGTTATGGTTAGGATTATGTTAGGATTAGGATTAGTGTTAGTGTTAAATTTTGCATTAGGTTTAGGGTTAGGGTTAATGTTAGGGTTTGAGTTAGTGTTAGGTTTAGTTTTAGGGTGATGGTTAGGATTAAGTTTAGGGTTAGAGTTAGGGTTAAAGTAAGGGTTAGGATTAGCGTTAGAGTTAGTGTTAGGTTTAGAATTAGGGTTAATGTTAAGGTTAGGGTTACGGTGAGTGTTAGGGTTAAGGTAGGAATAGGGTGAGGGTTAGGGTTAGGGTTAGGTTTAGTGTTTGTGTTGCCTTTAGGGTTAGGGATAGGATTAATTATACTGTTAGGGTTAGGGATATGTTTAGAGTTAGTGTTACAGTTACAATTAGGTTTAGGATTAGTGTTATGGTTATGGTTAGGGTTACGGTTAAGGTTAGTGATCTGGTTAGGTTTAGGGTTAAGGTTAGGGTAAGGGTTAGGGTTAGGGTTAGTGTTAGTGTTAGGTTTAGGGTTTGAGTTATGATTAGGGTTAAAGTTATTGTTAGGGGTAGGGTTACAGTTAAAATTAGGTTAGGGTTAGGGTTAACGTTAGTGTTAAATTTTGTCTTAGGGTTAGTGTTAGAATTAGTTTTACGGTGAGGGTTAGTTTTAGAATAAGCGTTAGAATTAGGGTTAAGCTTAAGTTTAGGGTTAGTCTTAGTTTTAGGTTTAGGTTTAGGATTAAATTTAGGGTTACTGTTAGGGTTAAGGTAAGGGTTAGAATTAGGTTTAGGGTTAGTGATAGTGTTCGAATTAGGGTTTGTGTTAGGGTTCAGGTTCGGGTGAATGTTAGCGTTAGGGTTAGCTTTAGGGTTAGGTTTGTGTTAGGGTTAGGGTTAATTATAGTATTATATTTAGGGGTAGGTTAGAGTTAGTGTTAGGGTTAGGTATAGATTTAGAGTTAGTGTTAGGGTTAGGGTTATGGTTAAGGTTAGTCTTATGTTTAGGGATATGTTTAAGTTTATGGTTAGTGTTAGCCTTAGGATTATGGTTAGGTTTAGTGTTAGGGTAAGGGTTAGGTTTAGGGTCAGTGTTAGGGTTAGTGTTAGGGTTAGTGTTAGGTTTAGGGTTAGGTTTAGGGTTAGTGTTAGGGTTAGTGTCATTGTTAGGGTTAGTTAGGGTTAGAGTTATGGTTATGGTTAGGGTTAGGGTTTGTTTAAGGGTAAGGGTTAGGGTTAGTTTTAGGGTTACAGATAGCTTAGGGTTATATTTAGGGTTAGAATTAGGGTTAGGATTAGTTTTAGGATTATGATTAGGTTTAGGGTTACAGTTAATGTTAGTGTTAGGGTTAGGTTTAGAGTTAGGGTTAGTGTTAGAGTTATGGTTATCTTTAGGGTTATGGTTATTGTTAGGTTTGGTGTTATGATTAGGGTTAGAATTAATGATAGGAATAGAATTGGGGTTAGGTTTATTGTTAGAGTTAGGTTTAGGATTAGGGTTAGTGTTACGGTTGGTGTTAGTGTTAGGTTTAGGGGTAGGGTTAGTGTTATGTTTAGTGTTAGGATTAGGTTTATACTTAGGGTTCATGTTATACTTAGGGTTATGGTTTGCATTAGGGTTAGTGTTAGTGTTTGGGTTAGGGTTAGGTTTAGGGTTGGGTTCATTGTTTGTTTCAGGGTTAGTTTTAGGGTTAGTTTTAGGGATAGGGTTAGAGATAAGTGTAAGGTTCATGTTAGTGTTAAGTTTAAGTTTAGAGTTAATTTTAGGTATGAATTAGTGTTTCTGTTACTGTTAGGGTTATGGTGAGTGTTAGGATTGGGGTTAGGGTTAGGGTGAGAGATATTGTTAGAGTTAGGTTTAGTGTTAGTGTTTGTGTTAGGGTTAGGGTTAGTGTTCATTATACTGGTAGGTTTAGGGATAGTTTAGAGTTAATTTTAGGCTTAGTGTAGGTTTAGGTTTAGTGTTATGATTAGTGTTAGGTTTAAGACTAGTGTTAGTGTTAAGATTAGTGTTAGGTTTTTTGTTAAGATTACTGATAGGGTTAGGTTTAGGGTTAAGGTTAGTTTTAGAATAAAGGTTAGTGTTACGGTTAGGGTTAGGGTTAGGTTTAGGGTTTGAGTTGGGATTAGGGTTACGGTTATTGTTAGGGTTATAGTTACAGTTAGGATAGGATAGGGTTAGGGTTATAGTTAGTATTAAGTTTTGTGTTAGGGTTTGTTTTAGGGTTATTGTTAGGATTAGGTTTATGGTTAGGTTTAAGTTTAGGGTTAGGTTTAAGGTTAGTTTTAGGGTTAGGGTTAATGTTAAATTTAAGTTTAGTGTTAGGATTAAGGTAAGGGTTAGGATTAGGGTTAGGGTTCGGGTTAGTGTGAGTGTTAATGTTAGGGTTAGTGTTAGGGTTAAGTTTGTGTTAAGTTTAGGGTTAAGGTTAATTCTACTGTTAGGGTTAGAGATAGGATTAGAGTTAGTGTTAGGGTTAGGTTTATGGTTAAATTTAGGTTTAGGTTTATGGTTAGTGTTAGTGTTAAGATTAAGTTTAGGGTTAGTGTTAGTGTTAAGGTGTACTTTAGGGTTAGGTTAGGGTTAGTATTAGTGTTAAGGTTTGTGTTAGGGTTAATGCTAGTGTTAGCATTAGGTTTAGGATTAGTGATAGGGTTGGGTTAGGGTTAGTTTTAGTGTTAGGGTTAGGGTTCGTGTTAGGGTTATGGTAAGGATTAGTGTTAGTGTTAGAGTTTGTGTAAATGTTAGGTTTAGCAATAGAGTTAGGGTTAGAGAGACATTTAGTGTTAGTGTTAGGGTTAGGGTTAGACTTGTGTTTAGAGTTATGGTTACAGTTAGGGTTAGGGGTAGGGTTAGGGTTAAGGTTAGTGTTCAGTTTATGGTTAGGTTTTGTGTTAGGTTTAGGCTTAGGGTAAGTTTTAGATTAGGTTTATGGGTAGGATTAGGATTAAAATTAGGTTTAGTGTTAGTTTTAGGTATGCGTTAGGCTTTGGGTTATGGTTAGGGTTAGTATTAGGGTTAGGGTTGGTGTTAGGGTTAATATTAGGGTTAGCATTAGGTTTAGGATTAGTGATAGGGTTAGGATTTTTTAGTGTTAGGATTAGGGTTAAGGTACATGTTTCGTTTATGGTATGGGTTAGTGTTAGTGTTAGAGTTAGGGTGATGGTTAGGTTTAGCAATAGTGTTAGGCTTAGGGAGACATTTACTGTTAGTGTTAGGGTTTGGGTTAGGGTTAGTGTTATATGTAGAGCTAGGGTTGGTGATAGTGTTAGGGTTAGGGTTAGGTATAGGTTTAGAGGTAGGTTTAGTGGTCGGGTTAGGATTAGGATTAGTTTTAGGGTTAGTGATAGGGTTAGTGATAGGTTTGGGGTTAGTGTTGCATTTAGGATTATGGTTAGGGTTAGGCTTTGTCTTAGGGTTAATGTAATGATTAAGCTTAGTGTTAGGGTTAGTGTTTGGGTTAGGTTAAAATTTAGGGTTAGGTTAAAGGGTAGTTTTAGGTTTTTTTAGGTTTAGTTTTAGGGACAGGATTAGGGTTAGTGTCAGCATTAGTGTTGGGGTTATGGTTAGGGTTGTGGTTAGGGTTAGGGTTGGAATTTTTGGGGTTAGGGTTAGATTCAGAGTTAGTGTTATGCTTACAGTTAGGGTTAGGGTTAGATTTAGGGTTAGTGTTATGGTTACGGTTAGGGTTAGGGTTAGTGTTAGGGTTAGGGTCAGGTTTAGTGTTAGGGTACGGATTATGGTTAGGATTAGAGTTAGAGTTAAGGTTAGGATTTCAGGTATGTTTAGGATTTGGGTTAGGTTTAGGGCTAGGGTTACGGTTAAGATTAGGGTTTGGGTTAGGGCTATTGTTAGTGTTAAACTTTTTGTTAGAGTTAGTGTTAGGTTTAGTGTTCGGGTTAGGTTTATGGTTACCATTAGTGTTAGGGTTTGGGTTAGGTATAAGTTTAGGGTTAGTGTTAGGGTTAGGGTTATATTTATGGGTAGGGTTAGTTTTCGAGTTAGGGTTAGGGTTCATGTTAGGGTTAGGTTTAACGTGAGTGTTAGGGTTAGGGTTTACATTAGGATTAGTGTTAGGGTTGAGTTAGGGTTAGTGTTAGGGTTAGGGTTTGTGTTAGGGTTAGTGTTAGGGTTAGGGTTAAGTTTAAAATTAGAATTAGGGTTAGGGTTAGTATTTTATTTAGGGTTAGGTTTAAGGATAGTGTTAGTGTTATGGTTAGCATTAGGGTTAGGTTTAGGGTTAATGTTACAATTAGCATTAGGCTTAGGGTTAGGGTTTATTTTAGGTTTAGTGTTAAGGTTAGGGTTAGTGTTAGTGTTAGGTTTATGATTAGGGTTAGGTTGGTGTTACCGTTAGGCTTATTGTTAGTTTTAGGGTTACGTTTATTGTTCAGTTTAGTGTAAGGTTCAGGGTTAGGTAAGGTTTAGGGTTAGGTTTACTTTTAAGTTTAGAGTTAGGTTTAGGGTTAGTGTTAGGGTTTGCCTTTGGGTTAAAGTTAGGTTTAGCATTAGTGATAGGGTTATTGTTAGGCTTTGTGTTAGGTTTAGGGTTAGTGTTAGGGTTAGGGTTACATTTAGGATTAGGGTTAGTGTTAGGATTAGTGTTAAGGTTAGTGTTAGGGTTGGGTTAGGGTTAGTATTAGGTTTAGGATTAGGGTTTGTGTTAGGGTTAAGGTGAGGGTTAGTGTTAGTTTTAGGGTTACTGTTAGGATTAGTATTAGTGTTAAGGTTTGCATTAGGGTTAGTGTTAGGTTTAATTTTAGTGTTAGGTTTACTGTTATGGTTAAGTTTAGTGTTATTGATTGTGGTAGGTTTAGGTTTAGGGTTACATTTATGGTTAGTGTTAGGGTGGTTGTTCTGGTTCATCTAGGGTTAGGGTTAGAGTTAGTGTTAGTGTTAGAGTTAGGGTTAGTGTTAGGGGTAGGTTTAGTGTTATGGTTATTGTTAGAGTCAGGGATTGGGTTAGTGTTAGGCTCAGGAAAGGGTTTAGTGTAAGTGTTAGTGTTAGGGCTAGGTTTTGGTTTAGTGTAACAAATAGGGATATGGTTAGTGTTAGTATTAGAGTTACGGTTATGGTTAGGGTTAGTGTTATGGTAAGTGTTAGGATTTGGGTTATGTTAAATGTTAGGGTTAGTTTAAGAGTTTTAGTGTTAGGGTTAGGGTTAGATTTAGAGTTAGGTTTAGGTTAAGGGTTAGGGTTAGTTTTAGGGTAAGTGTTAGAGTTAGAGTTAGGGGTCTTTTTAGGGTTAGCTTTAGGTTTAGGGACAGGGTTCTGGATAGGATTTTGGTTAAAATTAGGATTAGGTTAGGGTTAGTGTAAGTGTTAGGGTTAGGGTTAGGGTTAGGGTTAGCCTTAGGATTAGGGTTAGTGTTAGGGTTAGTGTTAAAGTTAGGGTTAAGGTTGGGGTTCGGGTTCTGGTTCTGGTTAGGGTTAGGGTTAGTGTTAGTGTTAGATTTATGGTTAGGTTTAGGGTTATAATAATTGTTAGGTTAGGTTTAGAGGTAAGATAAGTGTTGCAGATAGGGTTACTGTTAGTGGTAGGTTTAGGTTTAGGTTTAGGATTAGGGTTAGGGTTACGGTTAGGGTTACATTTAAGTTTAGGGTCAGTGATTGGCTTAGGATTGGATTTAGGATCAGTGTTAGGACTAGGGTTAGTGTTAGGGTTTTAGTTAGGGTTAGTGTTAGTGTTAGGTTTAGGGTTAGTTAATGGTTAGGGTTATGATTAGGTTAAGTTTAGAATTATACTTTGTGTTACGGTTTGTCTGCAGTTTATGGTTGGTTTTAGGGTTAGGGTTAGGGCATGGTTAGGGTTAGGTTTAGTGTTATGTTTAGGCTTAGGGTTTGTGTTAGGGGTAGTGTTAGGTTAGGATTGAGATTACAGTTAGGATTAGAATTACTGTTAGGGTTAGGGTTAGTTTTAGGGTTAAGGATATGGTTCGAGTTGATGTTAAGGTTTGGGTTAGGTTTAGGGTTAGTGTTAGGTTTGAGTTCGTTTTAGGGTTAGTGTTAGTGTTAGCATTAGGGTTAGGTTTGGGGTTAGGGTTAGGGTTAGCCTTAGGGTTAGGGTTAGCCTTAGGATTAGGGTTAGTGTTAGGGCTAGTGTTGAAGTTAGTGTTAAGGTTGGGGTTGTGGTTCTGGTTCTGGTTAGGGTTAGGGTTAGTGTTAGTGTTAGATTTATGGTTAGGTTTAGGGTTACAATAATTGTTAGGTTAGGTTTAGAGGTAGGATAAGTGTTAGGATTATGGTTAGTGTTAGTGTTAGGTTTGCATTAGGGTTAGTGTTAGGGTTATTGTTAGTTATAGGCTTAGGGTTCATTTAGGGTTAGTGTTCAAGTTTGTGTTAGGGTTTGTCTTAGGGTTAGTGTTAGAGTTAGGGTTAGATTTAGGCTTAGTGTTAGTGTTAGGGTTAGGGTTAGGGTTCATGTTAGGGTTAGGGTTCATGTTAGTTTTAGGGTTAGTGTTAGGGTTAGGGGTAGATTTAGAAATTCTGTTAGGCTTAGGGATAGGTTTATGGTTAGTGTTAAGGTTAGGGTTAGGGTGCGAGTTAGTGATATGTTTAAGGTTAGATTTAGGGATAGTGTTAGTTTTAGGGTTAAACTTAGGATTAGGTTTAGATTTTGTGTTAGAGTTAGCATTATGGTTAGGTTTAGGGTTAGTTTTAGTGATAGTGTTAGGATTAGGTTTAGTATTAGTTTTAGGTTTATAGTTAGGTTTAGGTTAAATGTTAGGGTTAGTGTTATTGTTATTGTTAGTGTTAGTGTTAGGGTTAGGGTAAGACTTCGGTTTAGGTTAAAAATTAGGGTTAGGTTTAGTGATAGGTTTAGGGTTAGAGTTAGGTTTAGAGTTAGTGTTAGGTTTTGGGTTAAAGTTAGTGTTAGGATTAGGATTAGTGTTAGGGTTTGTGTCAGGATTAGGATTATTTTTATCTTTAGGGTTACTGTTAACATTAGAGTTAGGTTTAGGGTTAGTGTTAGGGTTAATATTGGGGTTAGGTTTAGGGTTAGGTTTAGTATTAGGGTTAGGGCTACAGTTTGTATTAGGTTTAGGGTTATTGTTAGTGTTAGTTTTAGGAGTAACTTTAGGATTAGTGTTAGTGTTATGATTAGTGTTACTGTTAGGGTTTGCATTAGGGTTAGTGTTACGGTTAGGGATCGTGTCAGATTTTCTGCTAGGTTTAGAGTGAGGGTTAGTGTTAGTGTTATGGTTAGTGTTAGGTTTAGGGTTAGTGTTAGGTTTAGAATTAATGTTAGGTTTAGGGTTAGGGTTAGGGTTAGCGTTAGTGTTAGAGTTAGGTTTAAGTTTCGTCATAGTGTTAGGGTAGAGATAGGATTATTGTTAGGGGTAATGTTAGGGTTAGTGTTAGGGTTAGGTTTAGGTATAGTGTTAGGTTTAGGAATATGTTTAGGGTTAGTTTTAGGATTAGTGTTAGTTTTAGGGTTAGTGTTATGGTTACGGTTAGGGTCAGGTTTCGGGTTAGTGTTAGGGTTTGGGTAAGGTTTAATGTTAGGTTTAGGGTTAGGGTTTGAGTTAGGGTTAGGTTTGGTTTAGGGATAGGGTTATGGTTACGGTTATGATTAGGTTTTAAGTTAGGGTTAGTGTTAGTGTAAACTTTATGTTAGAGTTAGTGTTAGGGGTAGTGTTAGGATTGGGTTTATGGTTATGGTTAGTGTTAGGATTAGGGTTAGGGATAATTTTATGGTTAGGATTAGGGTTAGGATTAAGGTTATGTCTAAGGTTAGGGTAAGCATAAGGTTTAGGGTTAGGGTTTATGTTAGGGTTAGTTTTAGCTTGAGTGTTATGGTTAAGTTTAGGTTTACGTTTGGTGTTAGTGTTTGAGTTAGGGTTAGGGTTATGATTTAGGATAGTGTTAGGGTTAGTGATAGGTTTAGAGATAGTGTTAGGGTTAGAATTATGGTTAGTGTTATGGTTAAGGTTAGGGTTGGGTTTAAGTTTAGTGTTAGTGTTAATTTTAGGGGTAAGTTTAGTGTTATTATAAGGGTTAGATATAGGGTTAGGGTTAGGATTAGTGTTGGGGAAAGGGTTAGGATTAAGGTTAGTTTTATAGTTAGGATTGGATTTAGGGTCAGGTTCAGTTATATGGTTAGGGTTAGGTTTTTTTAGGGTTAGGGTTAGGGTTTTTAAGTGTTAGGGTTAGGATTTAAGTTAAAGTTAGGGTTAGGGATAGTGTTAAGGTTACAGATAGGATTAGGGTTAGATTTAGGGTTTTGGTTAGTGTTAGGTTTTGTGTTAGTGTTAGGGTTAGGTTTAGTGTTAGGGTTAGGGTTAGTGTTAGGTTAGGTTTAAGGGTAGGATTTGTGTTAAGGTTAGGGTTAGTGTTATTGTTAGTGTTTGCATTAGGAACAGTGTTACAGTTAGTTTTAGGGTTAGGGTTAGGTTTGGGTTAGCATTAGTGTTAGGGTTTGTGTTAGGGTTAGTGTTAGGGTTATGGTTAGGTTTTAAATTAGGGTTAGTGTTAGGTTTAGTGTTTTATTTTGGGTTAGGGTTAAGGATAGGTTTAGTGTTAGGGTTAGCGTTAAGCTTAGGTTTATGATTATAGTTAGAGTTAGCGTTAGGCTAAGGGTTAGGGTTAGTTTTAGGTTTAGTGTTATGGTTTGGGTTAGTGTTATGGTTTGGGTTAGGGTTATTGTTAAAATTAGCAATAGTTTTAGTGTTAGGTTTGGGGTTAGTGTTAGGGTTAGTGTTGTGGCTACAGTTAGTTTTAGGGTTAGGGTTAGGGTTACCTTAATGTTTACAGTTAGTGTTAGAGTTAAGGTTATAATTTGATTTAGGGTTAGGTTTAGTGGTAGGGTTAGGCTTAGGCTTAGGCTTAGGGTTAGGTTAAGTTTAGGGTTAGGGTAAGTGTGGTAAGCCATTGTTATAGATCGTGGCCGCCATTAGAAGATGGCGCCAGCTTCCACTGTGGCCTGTGGTAAACAACTCCTTTTATGGAGAATTGACACGCAATCCCTTACCACCCTATGAGAGAGATCCACGTGGCGGCTTAGGATTGGGATGCGGGGGGCTTTATTAAGCTGTGCTTGGGTGTGTCGGGAGTGGGCGCTAGAAGATGATACATGACTCAAGGCCTGAATAAACTGTTGAAAGAAGAATCCTGTGTCGTGTTTCCCTGGCTGGCGAGGGGTCGCGACAATTGGTGTCCCGCACGGGGAATTAATATTCCTCGAACCCAGGATCCAGAACTTTCAGCAGTCAGGGTGGTGCACCAGTAAGTTCCCAGGTAAGTGGGAATCCACAAGTAAGTAGCGGGACACTCCTCTGTAGAAAAAGAGAGAGCGGGGATTTCACAGAACGGGACGCTCCTCTGTAGAAAAGGAGAGAGCGGGGATTTTTGTACTTTCACTTTCATTATATCTTTGGAGACATTATGGGTGCTACCTCTTCAAGCCCAATTTTGTTGGCCCTAGATGGGTTGCTACGTTCAAAAGGACTTAAGGTAAAGCAGAGTACTTTGCAAATGTTTTTTAGAGAAGCTGATATAGTGGCTCCTTGGTTTGCCTTTTCAGGGAGTCTTACGATTCCTAGCTGGGACAAATTAGGGAAAGATCTAGATTTCGCTCGTGAGCAAGGCACCTTAGAGGGTGGTGTTATACCACTTTGGAAGTTAGTTAGAGGATGTATAGTAGATAGTAAATGCCAAGAAGCTGTGAGTGAGGGTCAAGCTGTTCTTGAGCAACTACATGAGGAAATATCTGAAGGATCGCATAGTGAAGTGGCAGAGAGTATTAAGAGTAAGAGTAGTGAGAAGGCAAAAGAGCCTGAAAATAAAAATAGGAGAAGGCTCTACCCAGACTTGACCGAATTAAAAACGCCTGAGAACACAAGCGACTCAGAGAGTTCTGAGGACCTTGATATATTGCTACAACAACTATGCAAGATAAAAATGAAGAAGAAGAAAAAGGAGATACAGGGCACGCAGGCCTACTGTAAGAAGGGGAAGGGATCTAATATCAGTCAACAAAACTCTGAGGAGGAGGAGGTAGAATATCTAGAAGAAGATATGGTGCCAGTTGCCCCACCCCCGTATGTGGGGGGGGAGCCAAGGTTCCAGGAGATCTTTTCATGCACAAGTTTGGAGGACAGTTAATACCGATATGGGACTTGCATACCCTGTATTTCAGGACAATAACAGGGGAAGATATCATGAGCCTTTAGACTTTAAGATAATTAAAACCTTGGCAGAATCTGTCCACACTTATGGCATAGATGCCGCTTTTACCCTTACTCAGGTGGAGGGACTTACTAGATTTTGCATGACTCCCTCAGATTGAGCTAGTCTGGTGCGCGCTTGTGTCTCCCCAGGCAAATACTTGGACTGGAGAGCATTTATGCTAGAGGGCGCGGTAGAGCAGGCTGCACAAAATCATGCAGAGGGACGCCCCGCCTGGGATAAATATATGCTTTTGGGGCAGGGCAGATTTGCCAATCAACAAACGGGATATCCTCCTGAAGTATATGAACAGATTAATAACATTTGTATCCGTGCATGGAAATCACTACCAAATAGAGGAGAAGTGTCTGGCAATCTGACTAAAATAATTCAAGGCCCCACAGAACCTTTCTCAGACTTTGTTGCCAGGATGGTGGACGCCGCAGGAAAAATCTTTGGTGACCCTGATAGAGCAATGCCTTTGATTAAACAACTTGTCTTTGAACAATGTACTAAAGAATGTAAAGCAGCTATTACTCCTTATAAAAACAAAGGCATAGAGGCCTGGATGAAAGTCTGTAGAGAAATAGGTGGGCCGTTAACTAATGCAGGCCTTGCTGCTGCTGTCCTTCAATTATCACATAAATCCAGCCCTGTTGCCGGAAAGTGTTTTGGGTGCGGTCAAGGAGGACATTTTAAACGAGAATATCCTAACAAGAAGGGAACATCCAAAATTGAGCCCACCTCTGTTAGCCATCAACCGGGCTTATGCCCCAGATGTAAAAAGGGAAAGCATTGGGCTAATGAGTGTAGGTCCGTCAGAGATATACATGGTCAGCCTTTAAAAGACAGAAACATGTCAAAAACGGCCGGGGGGGGCCCCCGACCCCAGGGCCCGCAAATATATGGGGCAATGGAAAATGGGACAATGGAGAACGAGTCATGGCCGTCCCTGTGCCATCCCAAAATTCGCGGAGAGCCACTACAGGTGCCGCGGGATTGGACCTCTGTTCCACCTTCAGACTCGTATTAACACCTAAAATGGGAATTCAACTGGTGGAAACTGACTTTAAAGGACCTTTGCCACCTGGCACTGTGGGTTTGGTGATTGGGTGTGCCTCCTCTGTTCTACAAGGTCTTCACATTTTCCCTGGGATTATTAATCCGGATACGATGGGAGCAGTAAAGTTTATGGTGGAAGCTCCGAAAGGTATTGTATCCATTTCCCCAGGGGACCGGATTGCTCAATTGTTAGTTTTACCCAGTTTACATACCCATTTTCCTGCAGACTTTTTTTTGTGGACAAGTGATGAGATTGGAGCCACCGGAGGGAATTGTGTTTATTTGTCCTTGGATATGAGTGACCGTCCTATTTTAAAGCTAATTATAGAAGGAAAAACAATTTTAGGGCTACTAGATACTGGAGCAGATCGTAGTATAATTGCACAAAAGGACTGGTCAAAAGGGTGGCCGGTGCAGCTCTCAAATCAATCCCTAAGAGGTTTAGGATACGCTCAAGCTCCACAAGTCAGTTGTAGGCATTTATCATGGAAGGATTCTGAAGGGCATTCTGGCACTTTTCAACCATATGTGCTCGATCTCCCAATCTCTCTATGGGGACGTGATCTTATGAAGGACATGGGGTTTCAACTTAGTAATGAATATTCAACAGTTGCCCAAAAGATAATGCAGGACATGGGATATAGACCAGGTCTTGGATTAGGAAAAAATTTGCAGGGATGTAGACATCACTTAGAACCTCAACAAAAACTTAATAGACATGGGCTGGGTTTTTCTTAGGGGCCGCTGAGGATCAGGTGCCCATTACCTGGAATACAGGGGAGCTGGTGTGGGTTCCTCAGTGGCCGCTCCCCTCTGAAAAATTGACTGCAGCTTGTGCTTTAGTACAAGAACAATTAAAGTTGGGACATATAAAGCCCTCCATTTCTCCATGGAATACACCCATATTTATTATTAAAAAGAAGTCTGGAAAATGGCGGTTGTTACATGATCTACGGGCCATTAATGCTCAAATGCAGCCCATGGGACCCATTCAGAGAGGTTTGCCTCTGCTTTCAACAATTCCAAAAAATTGGCCAGTGATATGTATAGACATTAAAGATTGTTTCTTTTCCATTTCATTGCATTCTCAGGACTCCAAATGTTTTGCTTTTACTCTGCCTTCATGTAATCATGAGGAACCTGATCAAAGGTTTGAATGGGTGGTTTTGCCTCAAGGCATGGCCAATAGTCCTACAATGTGTCAAATGTTTGTAGGAGCGGCCATTGTTCCACTCAGACAAAAGTATCCATTGTTAAAGTGTATACATTATATGGATGATATATTGCTGGCAGCCAAAACCAACTATATGTTGGAAGCAGCCTACGCTGATTTGGTACATTTATTGCAATCAAAGGGCTTGCTTATTTCACCTGATAAAGTACAAACAGGAGGTTCTATTGATTATCTTGGTGCTAGTATCTCTTGTACAGCTATTACACCCCAAAAGGTAACTCTCAGGACTGATAATTTACGTACCTTAAATGATTTCCAAAAACTATTGGGTGACATAAATTGGATTAGGGGTTATTTACACATTCCCAATGCTGAATTAAAACCCTTGTATGATATTCTTAAAGTTGATTCAGATCTTACTTCCCCTCGACATCTTACTGAGGAAGCCAGGTCAGCATTGCTTAAGGTGGAAGAGGCTATACAACATGCTAGCCTTTGCCGGCTTCAAGAGGATAAGCCCCTTCAATTATGTGTGCTTGCCACTGTACAACAACCTACTGGAGTTTTGTGGCAAGATGGTCCTTTGTTGTGGATACATCCACGTATATCCCCTGGAAAATCACTTGAATATTATCCTGATGCACTTGCTTCTTTAGCTATGTTAGGGATACAACAAAGTATACAATTTTTTGGTTTTCCTCCAACGTCTGTGATTGTCCCTTATACATGTCAACAAATTCAAGTTTTGTGTGCTAACCTGGATAATTGGGCTATATTACGATGCTCTTTTCTAGGAGAGATAGATAATCACTATCCTTCACACCCTCTTATTACATTTGTTAAAGAACATCCTATCATTTTTCCTAAAATCACTTCTTCTACGCCTATCCCAGGAGCTGCAAATATCTTTACAGATGGATCTAAAACTGGTATTGGGGCTTATGTGATAAATGATCAACCTCCTATCCAACATCAGTTTGCTCCTGGGAATCCACAATGGGTGGAACTACAAATTGTCATAAAATTTTTGAACAATGTCCATTTCCTTTTAATTTGATCTCAGATTCTGTCTATGTAGTTCAAGCTTTAAAAGTGTTGGAAGCTGTAGGTCCCATACACACATCAGAAGTGATGTCTTCCCTTTTTCTACACCTTCAAAAATTGATTTGGAATCGCTCCGCCTGTTTTCACCCCCTGCATATTCGAGCCCACACAGGATTACCTGGTGCTCTTTCTGCTGGCAATGCCCAAGCTGATCTTGCTACTCGTCCTTCTTGGATGTTTCTTGTTTCCTCCTTAGATCAAGCTAGAAACTTTCATAGTAAATTTCATGTCAATGCACAAGCACTCCAAAAGCGCTTTGCTATCTCCCGTGCTGATGCTGGACAGATTGTGTTGGATTGTCCTAATTGTATTATTTTACATCACCCCCCTTCTGTGGGCATAAATCCTCGCGGTTTGTGGCCTTTAACTATATGGCAAATGGATGTTACTTATGTTCCCGACTTTGGCAAGCTTAAGTATGTCCATGTGTCTGTGGATACTTGTTCTGGCATTATCCATGCTTCTGCTTTGTCTGGTGAAAAGGCTGGAAATGTTATCACTCATTGCTTGGAAGCCTGGGCAGCATGGGGCTTACCACAGTCCATTAAAATGGACAATGGTCCAGCGTATACTGGACGACAATTTTCTTCCTTTTGCAGCCAGATGGGTATCCAGCTTGTCCATGGTTTACCTTACAATCCACAAGGTCAGGGTATTGTAGAGTGTGCTCATAAGACTTTAAAAGAGATGTTCATAAAACAAAAAGGGGGAATTGGCTTAGGCCACACCCCGAAAGAGCGCCTCTCCCTGGCTCTATTTACTATTAATTTCTTGAATTTGGACATCCAAGGGCGCTCTGCTGCGACTAGGCACTGTTCGCCCTCTGCCCCAAACTTTGGGCACGTTAAGTGGAAAGATGTACTTTCTGGACAATGGTATGGGTCTGATCCCGTGCTGGCATGGGCACGAGGTTCCATCTGTGTTTTCCCACAGGATCGGACGGAGCCGGTGTGGGTTCCAGAAAGCCTGACAAGAACAGTCCCGACATCAATCAACCAACAACAGGAGGCGCTACAACAATCTCATGATGAGGACCATCCTTCTACTGAGTGTCCTGGTTTTAATGCTGATATCGATGGTACAGGGGATATCAATGCAGTGGTGGGCGGTAGCTCGAACGTGGCCAATGCCGATGCCGGTTCATAGCAATTCTAGTGTTCTCCCCACTCTTTTTTCTACTTCATGTGAGATGTCTGCTCCTTGTGTTTCCCCTAGAGGGGACCAAGATCGGTCCTTCAATCTCTCCAGCATCAATCTCACAGGAGTTTTTTGCTTCAGTTTTTCCAAGGGTGATTGCATCCATTTAAAACTTAAGAACTTGACTAACTGGGAGGACCCATTGCAATATAGTCGGATCTTGCAGGGAGTTTTGGGTGCAGCGCTCCTACAAATTAGCTCAGGGAAAAACCAGGGCTTGGGAAACTTGACAAATATGTCTGAGCTTAATATTACCACTCTGGCCATTACTTCCCAGGTGTTGATTCTGTTGTCTCCTTCTAATCAGACCTCTAATGCCACTCATTTTAAGGCTTCTCCTTATTGCACTCCTGAGTGTGGCTTCCCCCCAACATTCACGCCTTGCCAAGATCATTCTTGGGAGAAACATCAGGTCGCTAAAGGTTTCTCTCTTTCCCCCTCTCTTAAAAGATACTTGTATAATTCTTCCAACAATAATTCCTCTATAGGAGCAGGTTGGTCTTGGTTTCAATGGTTGATTTCTAATGAAAAGGGAGCCACAGCTGATATTTCCACTTTGGCTCAATTACGAGGAGTCCAAAGTTGGCTGTTTAATGTTTCTGGCATTACCCAAGACTCGGAGCGAGGTAGGAGGCTTAAAATTTCTGCAAATAATTCACAATTATCTAATGCTACATTACCTTCCGCAGCAGTCTGTCTCCAATCTCCGTTCCTGTTTATTTTGGCTAATTTTACACCACAGGGGATACTTAATTGTTCTAATACTACCTGCTATTTGTCTGAGTGTTGGAATGGCTCCTGGACTACGGCAGTGGTTATGAAAGTTCCGACCTTTGTCCCGATTCCGGTTACTGCAGATCCAGAGTCTTTTCCTATTGTTGAACTGATTAGAGCCCGTAGAGATTTTGGAATTACGGCAGCTATAGTGACAGCTGTGGCGGTATTTGCTGTTGCAGCAGTTACAGCTGGAGTAGCCATGGCCAGCCAGGTACAAACTGCTGCCACTATTAATCAGGTTATTCAACAAACATCCACCATACTTGAATCTCAAGGTAGAATTAATCAACACATTTTATCTGGGATTCTGGCTGCTAATCAAAGGATAGATCTGCTTCAAGCTCAAGTTGAGGAGTTGTCTGATCTAGTACATTTGGGTTGTGTCGATCAACGTGCGCATTTATGTATAATGATTCCAGAAATGCCTCCTGCATCATCGGGGAGTATCTATCTGGAACCTGGTCCATGGAAGCAGAAAACTTGATCCAGTCTCAATTGACGCAGATTGCTATTTTGAATAGTACCCGTGTCGAACCAGTGACTTTGGGTCAATTCACCAGTTGGCTATCCTCTGCCTTTTCCTTCTTTAAGGAATGGGTGGGAGTGGGCATTTTTGGGGCAATGTGTTGCTTCGGTGTTGTACTTTGTTTGTGGCTTCTCTGTCGCCTTAAAATTCGCCATGCACAAGAAAAGGCTATGATTGTACAGGCTCTTGCGGCCTTAGAAAATGGCATTTCTCCACAAATCTGGCTTGCACATCTTAAACAGTGATTTCTGGGCATGGCCATTGCACCCCAAGTTAATTTCACATTGCACTGGGATTGACATGTCCTCTTCCTTATTCTCTCCAATGCTGAATAGCCCTTGCACTCTGCAGGTCTTGTTACCATTGCACGCAGATGGGTTTCAGGACTGTTCTTTCTTCTCGACTGCAGACTCTTTACCTTTCTCTGGGGCTTAGGGATTGTGTTGCCAACTTAAATTTTGTTATTATTACCAGGCTACCTGTGTTATCCTACTTCTCGCCGTCGTCACGATGCAGGATGCGAGGCAAAGCACTGCACTTGAGTGATCCCTCAACGGACCTCAAGGAAAGCATGTCCTATTGCATGCGGGTTTGACATCCACGCCCCGCCCTACGAAAAAAGGCCTCAGCTGATATGGGATCAGGTCTGGGGAAGGCGCCTCCTTAGGACTGAACCATACATTGCAGCCACTTCTGCACAGTGGGATAGGACCTCTACTTTCGCCTGCATTGTTATATAAAATAGAAGGGGGAACTGTGGTAAGCCATTGTTTTAGATCGTGGCCGCCATTAGAAGATGGCGCAGGCTTCCACTGTGGCCTGTGGTAAACAACTCCTTTTATGGAGAATTGACATGCAATCTCTTACCACCCTATGAGAGAGATCCACGTGGTGGCTTAGGATTGGGATGCGGGGGGCTTTATTAAGCTGTGCTTGGGTGTGTTGGGAGCGGACGCTAGAAGATGATACATGACTCAAGGCCTGAATAAACTGTTGAAAGAAGAATCCTGTGTCGTGTTTCCCTGGCTGGCGAGGGGTCGCGACAGGTAAGGGTTTGTGTTAGGGTCAGATTTAGGGTTATGTTTAGGGTTTGTGTAAGGGTTTTTGTTAGTTTTAGGGTTAAGGTAAGTTTTAAGTTTAGGGTTAGAATTAGGATTAGGTTTAGGGTTATGGTTAAATTAGAGTTAAGGTTAGTGTTAGGGTTAGGGTTAAGTGTTAGGGTTAGTGTTAGGCCTATTGTTAGTGTTAGGGTTAAGATTATGGTTCATCTTAGGGTTAGGGTTAGTGTTAGGGTTTGTGTTAGATTAAGGGATAGAGTAAGTGTTTGTGTTAGAGTTAGAGTCAGGGATAATGTTAGGGTTAGGGATATTTTTAAGTTTAGTATTAGAATTACGATTAGGGTTAGGGTTGTGTTAATGTTAAGGTTAGGATTAGGTTTAGGGTTTGTGTTAGGTTTAGGGATAGATTTACGTTTAGAATTAGTGTTAAGGTTAGTATTAGTGATAGGGTTAGTGTAAGGGTTAGGCTTAGTGTTAGGATTAGGTTTATTGTTAGGGATAGGTTTCGGGTTTTTTTTAAGGTTATGATTAGTGTTAGTGTTAGAGTTAGTGTTAGGTTTAGGGTTAAGTTTAGGTTTAGGTTTAAGGTTAGAGTTTGATTTAGGATAGTGTTAAGTTTAGGGTTAGGGTTAGGTTTAGGTTTTGTTCTACATTTAGGTTTAGTGTTAGAGTTAGTTTTAGATTTTAGTTAGTGTTAGGATTTGTGTTATGGTGAGGGTTATGGTTAGGTTTAGTGTTAGGGTAAGGGTTAGGATTAGGGTTAGTGTTAGGGTTAGTGTTAGATTTAGGGTAACTGTTAGGGTTAGGGTTAGGTGTATTTCTAGCATTACGGTTAGTTTTTAGATTAGAGTTATTGTTAATCTTAGGGTTAATTCTAGTGATTAGGGTTAGGGTTTGTGTTAGGGTTAGATTTAGAACAAGGCATAGAGATAGAGTTAGTGTTAGGGATAGGAATGGGGTTAGAGTTTAGTTTAGTATTAGTGTTATGTTTAGGGTTAGGGTTAGGTTAGGGTTAGGATTGTGGTTACTTTTAGGATTCCGGTTAGGGTTATGTTTAGCATTAGGTTAGGGTTAGAAGTAGGTTTAGGGTTTGTGTTAGGGTTTGATTTAGGGTTAGGGTTAGGTTTAGTGTTAGTGTTAGTATTAGGACTAGGGTTAGTCTTAAGATTAGTTTTAGGGTTAGGGTTAGGGTAGGATTAGAGTTTGGATAGGGTTAGTGTTAGTATTAATTTAGGGTTTTGTTATGGTTAGTGTTAGGATTTGTTTTAGGGTTAGGGTTAACATTAGGCTTAGTGTTTGTGTAACTGTTAGGGTAAAGGTTAGGGTTAGGGTTAGTGTTAGGGTAGTACTTGTGTTAGGGTTAAAGTTCAGGTTCGGTTTAGGGTTAGGGTTAGGTTTAGTGCTAGATTTAGGGTTAGTTTTAAGGTTAATGTTAGTGTTAGGGTTAGGGTTAGAGTTAGGGTAAGAATTATGATTAGGGTTAGGGTTATGGTTAGAGTTAGGTTTAGGTTTAGGGTTAGGGTTAGTTTTAATGTTAGTATTTGGGTTAGTGTTTGGGTTTGGGTTTGGTTTAGGTTTAGAGTTATTTTAAGTGTTAGGGTTAGTGTTACGCTTACAGTTTGAGTTTGTGTTAGTGTTAGGGTTAAGATTAGGGTTATTTTTAGGGTAGGGTTAAGGTGAGTTTTAGGATTAGTGATAGGGTTTGGTTTAGAGTTTGTGTTAGGTTTAGGGTTAGGCTTAGGTTTTCGGTCACAGGATTCGGATTAGGAATAGGGTTAGAGTTAGGTTAGAGTTAGGATTAGGGTTAGGGTTTGAGTTAGGGTTAGATTTCAGCTAAATGTTAGGGTATTGTTTAAGTTAGTGATAGGGTTATGTTTAGGTTTAGGGTTAAGGTTTGTTTTAGTGTTAGGTTTAGGTTTAGGTTGAAGTTAGGTCTAGGGTGAAGAATAGGTTACGGTTAGTGTTATGGGTAGGATTAAGGATAGGGTTTGTGTTAGAATTAATGTTAGGGTTAGGGTTTATGTTAGGTTTTGGGTTTGGGTTACTATTACATTTATGATTAGGGTTATGTTTAGGGTATGGTTTTGTGTTAGGGTTAGTGTTACAGTTAGGTTTAGTGTTAGAGTTAGTGTTAGGCTTTGGGTTAGGGTTAGGGTTAGGGTTTTTGTTAGGGTTCAGGTTAGGTTTCAGGTTAGGTTTAGGATTAGTAATAATTTTTGGTTTTGCCTATGGGTTAGTGTTAGGGTAAGGGTTAGCTTATGGTTAGGGTTAGTGTTAGGTTTAGGTTTTGTGTTAGGTTTAAATTCAGGTTTAGTGTTTTTGTTAGGGTTAGTGTTTGGGTTAGGTTTAGGGTTAGGTTTAAGGTTAGTTTTAGAATTAGGGTTAGGGTTTGGTTTAGGGTTCAGTTAGATTTAGGGTTAGGGATTTTTTTTTCCTTTCTTCTGCTTAGGGCTAATTCAAGAGGGAACAAATGATGCAGAGCTCACTGAGAACTAATTCATTGTGTCAATTTTCAACCATTTAGCAAAAACCATGTTTGATTTAGAATTGAAACTGCATGTGTCCCTATAGGGGGAAACAAAATAAAATTTAAAAATTCAAAGTCTTCCTGCAAATGAACGTTTCAACATAGAAGAATGCAATTTGAAGGGGTAAGTGCATCATGAGTTCTGATTATTCCTGCCATGTATCAACAATTTTGGCTGAATAAAGTAGCACTTGTCCAGTTACACTTGGACCCCCGACATTTGTTCTTCTAGTTTGAAGTGTTCGTTTGCAGGAATACTTTGAAATATTAGGTTACACTTCATTTCCCCCTGTAAGGATAGATGCAATTGGAACTCTAAATCAAACACGGTTTGTGCTAGCTGCTTGAAACTTGACATACTGAATTAGTTCTCAGTGCACTCTCTATACTTTGTTCCCTCTTGTAGTAGGCTTAAGCAGAGGCAAGAAAAAATCACTTTCATTTGAAAGTGTTTGCCAAGCTTCCAAAGAACTCCTGCAATCTCAGCAAATATTTTTTCACCCGATCTTGATGATACTTGGTGGTAAAGATCGGTACTCCAGTCCCACTTGGCCCCCCAATTTAGTTCTTGTAGGCTGAAAGGTTCCTTTGCAGGAACAGTTTGAATTTTTAGGTTTCACTTCGTCTTTCCCTATAAAGAGAGATGCATTTGGAACTCTAAATTAAACACGGTTTGTACTAGCTGCTTGAAACTTGACCCACTGAATTAGTTCTCAGTCCATGCTCTATGATTTGTTCCCTCTTGAAGTAGCCCGAGAAAGGGGAAGAGAAAAAAAAACAATTCTATTTGGAAGCATTTTCTAAGCTTCCAGAGAAATCTGAGTTTACTGAAATTCCAGCAAATATTTTTTTCATCCGATTTTTTGATACTTGCCCATAATGATTGGTACTCCAGGTGCACTTGCACACCCAAATTTAGATCTTCTAGGTTGAAACTTTCCTTTGCAGGAACACTTTGAAATTTTAGTTTTCAATTCGTTTTCCCCTATAGGGAGAGATGCAGTTAGATCTCTAAATCAAACACAGTTTGTGCTAGCTGCTTGAAACTTCACACACTCAATTAGTTGTCAGTGAACTCTATGCTTTGTTCCCTCTTGAAGTAGCCCTAAGCAGAGGCAAGGAAATATCACTTTTATTTGAAAACGTTTGCCAAGCTTCCACAGAACTTTGAGTTTTCTGCAATTCCAGCCAATATTTTTTCTCACGATCTTGTTGGTACATTGCAGAAATCATCGGTACTCCAGCTGCACTTGGCTCCCCAAATTTCGTTCTTCTAGATTAAAGTGTTCCTTTGCAGAAACACTTTGAATTTTTAGGTTTAACTTCATTTTCCCCAATAGGTATACTCCTAGTTAGAACTATAAAACAAACATGGTTTGTGCTAGCTTCTTTAAATTTCACACACTCAATTAGCTGTCAGTGCACTCTCTATGCTTTTTTCCCTCTTGCAGTAGCCTTAAGCAGAGGTAAGGAAAAATCACTTTCATTAGAAAGCATTTGCCAAGCTTCCACAGACACCCGAGTTTCCTGACATTCCAGCAAGTATTTTTTCGCCCCATCTTGCTGTACATTTTTAGAAATCATCTGTACTCCAGCCTCACTTGGCTCAAAAAATTTTGTTCTTTTAGATTAAAGCATTTGTTTGCAGGAACACTTTGAATTTTTAGGTTTCACTTCCTTTTCCCCAATAGGTATAAATCAAACAGGGTTTGTGCTAGCTGCTTGCAACTTGACACACTGAATTACTTCTCAATGAGTGCTCAATGATTTTTTTTCCCTCTTGAAGTAGCCCTAAGAAGAGGGAGGGAATAAACAATTTCATTTGAAAGCGTTTTCCAAGCTTCCACAGAATTCTGCGTTTCATGCAATTAAAGCTAACATTTTTTCTCCTGAACTTGTGGGAATGATGCAGAAATCATCTGTACTACAGCTGCACTTGGCTCCCCAAATTTTGTTCTTCTAGATTAAAGCATTCCTTTGCAGGAACACTTTGAATTTTTAGGTTTCACTTTATTTTCCCCAATAGGTATACTTCCAGTTGAAATTTTAAATCAAACATGCTTTGTGCTAGCTTCTTGAAACTTGACACACTCAATTAGTTGTCAGTGCACTCTCTATGCTTTGTTCCCTCTTCCAGTAACCTTAAGCAGAGACAAGGAAAAATAACTTTCATTTGAAAGAGTTTTCCAAGCTTCCACATAACTCTGAGTTTTCTGCAATTTCAGAAATATTTTTTCACCCGATTTTGTTGTTAGGTTGCAGAAATCATTGGCACTGCAGCCACACTGGGCTTCCCAAATTTTGTTCTTCTAGATTAAAGCGTTCATTTGCAGGAACACTTCGAATTTTTAGGTTTCACTTGCTTTTCCCCAATAGGCATATCCCAGTTGGAACTCTAAATCAAACATGGTTTTTGCTAGCTGCTTGAAACTTGACACACTGAATTAGTTCTCAGTGCGTGCTCTATGATTTGTTCCCTCTTGAAGTAGACAAAAGGAGAGGGAGGGAAGAAACAATTTCATTTGGAAGCGTTTTCCAAGCTTCCACAGAATTCCGAGTTTACTGAAATCCCAGCAAATATTTTTTTCACCCAATCTTTTTAATACTTGGCCATAATGATCGATACTCAAGTCGCACTTGGGAACCTAAATTTCGATCTTCTAGGTTGAAGCATTCCTTTGCAGGAACACTTTGAAATTTTAGGTTTCACTTCATTATCTGCTATAGGAATAGATGCAGTTGGAACTCTAAATGAAACATGGTTCATGCTAGCTGCTTGAAACTTGACACATTTAATTAGTTGACTGTGCACTTTCTATGCCTTGTTCCCTCTTGAATTAGACTTAAGGAGATGCAACGAAAAATCACTTTCATTTGAAAGCATTGCCAAGTTTCCTCAGAATTCCGAGTTTACTGAAATCCCAGCAAATATTGTTTTCACTCAATCTTTTTAATACTTGGCCATAATGATCGGTACCCCAGTCGCACTTGGGACGCCAAATTTTGATCTTCTAGGTTCAAGTGTTCCTTTTGAGGAACACTTTGAAACTTTAGTTTCACTTCGTTTTCCCCTATAGGGATAGATGCAGTTGGAACTCTAAATCAAACATGGTTTGTGCTAGCTGCTTCATACTTGACACACTCAATTAGTGTTCAGTGCACTCTCTTTGCTTTGTTCTATCTTGTGGTAGCCTTATGCATAGGCAAGGAAAAATCATTTTCATTTGAAAGCATTGCTAAGCTTCCTCAAATTTCCGAGTTTACTGAAATCACAGCAAATATTTTTTCTCCAGATCTTTTTGATACTTGGCCATAATGATCCATGCTCCAGTCGCACTTGGGCCCCTATGTTTCGATCTTCTATGTTGAAGCGTTCCTACGCAGGAACACTTTGAAATTTTAGGTTTCAATTCATTTTCCCCTATAGGCATAGATACAGTTGGAACTCTAAATCAAACACAGTTTGTGCTAGCTGCTTGAGACTTGACACACACAATCATTTTTCAGTGCACTCTCTATGTTTGTTCCCTCTAGAAGTAGCCATAAGCAGAGGCATGGAAAAGTCAGTTTCATTTGAAAGCCTTTGCAAATTGTCTATAGAACTTCGAGTTTCCTGCAATTCCAGCAAATATATTTTTTTTCCCGTTCTTGTTGGTACGTTGCAGAAATCATCAGTACTCCATCTGCACTTGGCTCCCCAAATTTCATTCTTCTAGATTAAAGCACTCCTTTTCAGGAACACTTTGAATTTTTAGGTTTCACTTCCTTTTCCCTAATAGGTATACTCAAATTTGGAACTCCAAATCAAACACGGTTTGTGCTAGCTTCTTGAAACTTGACACACTCAATTAGTTTTCAGTGCACTCTCTATGTTTCATTTCCTCTTGCAGTAGCCTTAAGCAGAGGCAAGGAAAAATCACTTTCATTTGAAAGTGTTGCCAAGCTTCCTCAGAATTTTGAGATTTCTGAAATCCGAGCAAATACTTTTTTCACCAGATCTTTGTAATACTTGGCCATAATGATCTGTACTCTAGTCACACTTGGGCCCCCATATTTCGATCTTCTAGGTTAAAGCGTTCCTATGCAGGAACAATTTGAAATTATAGGTTTCACTTCATTTTCCACTATAGGGATAGACGCATTTGGGACTCTGAATCAAATACAATTTGTGCTAGCTGCTTGAAACTTGACACACTCAATTAGTTGACAGTGCACTCTCTTTGCTTTGTTCCCTCTTAAAGTAGCCCTAAGCAGAGACAAGGAAGAATCACTTTCATTTGAAGGCGTTTGCCAGGCTTCCAGAGAATTCCGAGTTTCCTGCAATTCAGCAAGTATTTTTTCTCTGGATCTTGTTGGTATATTGCAGAAATCATCAGTATTCCAGCCATACTTAGCTTCCCAAATTTCGTTCTTCTAGATTAAAGCATTCCTTTGCAGGAACACTTTGAATTTTAGGTTTCACTTCCTTTTTCCCAGTAGGTATACTCCCAGTTGGAACTCTAAATCAAACACTGTTTTTGCTAGCTGCTTGAAACTTGACACACTGAATTAGTTGTCAGTGCATGCTCTATGATTTGTTCTCTCTTGAAGTAGGCTGAAGAAGAGGGAGGGAAGAAACAATTTTATTTGGAAGCATTTTACAAGCTTCCACAGAATTCTGAGATTTCTGAAATCCCAGCAAATATTTTTCCCACCTGATCTTTTTGATACTTGGCCATAATGATCGGAACTACAGTTGCACTTTGGCCCCCAAATTTTGATCTTCTAGGTTCAAGCGTTCCTGAGCAGGAACACTTTGAAATTTTAGGTTTCACTTCATTTTCCCCAGTAGGGATAGATGCATTTGGAACTCTAAATCAAACATGGTTTGTGGTAGCTGTTGAAACTTGACACAATCAATTAGTTTTCAGTTCACTCTCTGTGATTTTTTGCCACTTGCAGTAGCCTTAAGCAGAGACAAGGAACAATCGCTTCCAATTGAATGCGTTGTGAAGCTTCCTCAGAATTCCGAGATTTCTGAAATCCCAGAAAATACTTTTTTCACCAGATCTTTTTGATACGTCACCATAATGATCGGTACTCCAGTCGCACTTGGGCCCCCATATTTTGATCTTCCAGGTTAAAGCATTCCTATGCAGTAAGACATTGTAATTTTAGGTTTCACTTCGTTTTCCACTATAGGTGCAGTTGGAACTCTAAACCAAACACAGTTTGTGCTAGCTGCTTGAAACTTGACATACTCAAATAGTTGTCAGTGCACTCTCTATGCTTAGATCCCTCTTCAAGTAGCCCGAAGCAGAGGCAAGGAAAAGTCAATTTCATTTTAAAGTGTTTGCCAGGCTTTCACAGAACTCCGAATTTCCTGCAATTCCAACATATGTTTTTCTCTCGTGATCTTGCTGTTAGGTTGCAGATATAATCACTAATCCAGCCACACTTGGCTCCCCAAATTTTGTTCTTCTACATTAAAGTGTTCATTGGCAGGAATTCTGAATTTTTAGGTTTCACTACCTTCTCCCCAATAGGTATACACCCAGTTGGAACACAGTTTCTGCTAGCTGCCTGAAACTTCACACATTGAATTAGATCTCAGTGCATGCTCTATGATTTCTTCCCTCTTGAAGTAGCCCGAAGGAGAGGGAGGGAAGAAACAATTTCATTTGGAAGCGTTTTCCAAGCTTCCACAGAATTCCGACTTTTCTGAAATCCAAGCAAATATTTTTCTCACCTGATCTTTTTGATACTTGGCCATAATGATCGGTACTCCAGTCGCACTTGGGCCCCCAAATTCAATCTTATAGGTTCAAGCATTCCTGTGCAGGAACACTTTGAAATAATAGGTTTCACTTCATTTTCCCCTATAGGGATAGATGCATTTGGAACTCTATATCAAACATGGTTTGTGTTAGATGCTTGAAAATTGACACACTCAGTTAGTTTACCATGCACTCGCTATGCATTGTTCGCTCTTGAAGTAGCCTTAACCAGAGGCATGGAAAAGTCACTTTCATTTGAAAGCATTGCCACATTTCCTCAGAATTTCCAGTTTACTGAAATCTAAGCAAATATATATATATATATATATATATATATATATATATATATATATATATATATATATATATATATATTTTACCCGATCTTTTTAATACTTGGCCATAATGATCGGTATTCCAGTCTCACTTGGTTCCCCAAATTTCGAACTTCTAGGTAGAAGCAATGTTTTGGAGAAACACTTTGGAGTTTTAGGTTTCACATCTTTTTCCCCTGTAGGGATAGATGCAGTTAGATCTCTAAATCAAACATTGTTTGTGTTAGCTACTTGAAACTTGACACACTGAATTAATTACAAGTGCATTCTCTATGCTTTTTCCTCTTGAAGTAGCCTTAAGGAGAGACGAGGAATAATCACTTTCATTTGAAAGCATTTTCAAAGCTTCCACAGAAATCCGAGTTTACTGAAATCCCAGAAAAACTTTTCTTCACCTGAACTTTTTGATACTTGGACATAATGATTGGTACTCCAGTGGCATTTGGGCCCCCAAATTTTGATCTTCTAGGTTCAAGCGTTCCTTTGCAGGAACACTTTGAAATGTTAGGTTTCACTTCGTTTTCCCCTATAGGGATAGACACAGTTGGAACTCTAAATCAAACATGGTATGTGCTAGTTGGTTGAAACTTGACATACTCAATTGGTTGTCAGTGCACTCTCTATGCTTTGTTTACTCTTGGAGTAGCCTTAAGCAGAGGCAAAGAAAAATCACTTTCATTTGTAAGCATTGCCAAGCTTCCTAAGAATTCCAAGTTTACTAAAATCCCAGCAAATGTTTTTTTCACCCGATCTTTTTGATACTTGGCCATAATGATCAGTACTCCAGCTGCACTTGGCCCCCCACATTTCATTCTTCTAGATTAAAGGGTTCATTTGCAGGAACACTTTGAATTTTTAGGTTTCACTTTCTTTTCCCTAATATGTATATTCGCAGTTGGAAATCTAATTCAAACGTGGTTTCTGCTAACTGCTTGAAACTTGACACACTGAATTAGTTCTCAGTGAGCTCTCTATGATTTGTTACCTCTTGAAGTAGCCAGAAGGAGAGGGAGGGAAGAAGCAATTTCATTTGGAAGCATTTTTTAAGCTTCCACAGAATTCTGAGTTTACTGAAATCCCAGTAAATATTATTTTCACCCGAACTTTTTGATACTTGGACATAATGATCGGTACTCCAGTCACACTTGGACCCCAAATTTCGATCTTCTAGGTTGAAGCATTCCTTTGCAGGAACATTTTGAAATTTTAGGTTTCAATTCGTTTTCTTCTATAGGGATAGATGCAGTTGGAACTCTAAATTAAACACGGTCTGTGCTAGCTTCTTGAAACTTGACACTCAATTAGTTGTCAGTGCACTCTATGCTTTTCTCCCTCTTGCAGTAGCCTTAAGCAGAGGCAAGGAAAAATCACTTTCATTTGAAAGCATTTTCCAAGTTTTCACAGAACTCTGAGTTTCCTTCAATTCCATCAAATATTTTTTCCACTGGAAAATGCTGTTATGTTGCAGAAATCATCAGTACTTGAGCTGCAACTGGCTCCCCAAATTTTGTTCTTCTAGATTAAAGCATTCATTTCCAGGAACACTTTGAATTTTTAGGCTTCATTTCCTTTTCCACAATAGGTATACTCCCATTTGGAACTCTAAATCAAACATGGTTTGTGCCAGCTGCTTGAAATTTGATGCACTGAATTAGTTCTCAGTGAGCACTCTATGATTTTTTTCCCTCTTGAAGTAGCCAAAAGGAGAGGGAGGGAAGAAACTATTTCATTTGGAAGCATTTTCTAAGCTTCCACACAATTCTGAGTTTACTGAAATCTCAGAAAATACTATTTTCACCCGGACTTTTTGATAGTTGGCCATAATAATCTGTACTCTATTTGCAGTTGGGCCCAAATTTTGATCTTCTAAGTTGAAATGTTCCTTTGCAGGAACACTTTGAATTGTTACATTTCACATCGTTTTCCCCTCCAGGTATCCTCCAATTTGGAACTCTAAATGAAACAGGGTTTCTGCTAGCTGTTTGAAATTTGACACAATGAATTAGTTCTCAGAGTGCTCTCTATGCTTTGTTCCCTCTTGCAGTAGCCTTAAGCAGAGTTAAGGAAAAATCAATTTCACTTTAAAGTGTTTGCCAAGCTTCCACACAACTCTGAGTTTCCTGCAATCCCAGCAAATATTTTTTCACTGGATCTTGATGATACTTGGCAGTAAAGATCAGTACTTCAGTCCCACTTGGCCCCCTAAATTTAGTTCCTGTAGGATGAAGCATTTGTTTGCAGGAACACTTTTTATTTGTAGGTTTAATTTCGTTTTCTTCATTAGATATACTCCCAGTTGGAACTTTAAATCAAACATGGTATGTGCTTGTTGCTTGAATCTTGACACACCTAAATAGTTCTCAGTGACTGGTGTATGATTTGTTCTCTCCTGAAGTAGCCCAAAGAAGAGGGAGGAAAAAATAATTTCATTTCAAAGCGTTCTCCAAGCTTCCATAGAATTCCAAGTTTACTGCAATCCCTGCAAATATTATTTTCACCCAATATTTTTGATACTTGGCCATAATGATCGGAACTCCAGTCACACTTGGGCCTCCAAATTTCGATCTTCTAGGTTGAAGCATTCCTTTGCAGGAACACTTTGAAATTTTAGGTTTCACTTCATTTTCCCCTATAGGCATAGATGCAGTTGGAACTCTAAATCAAACATAGTCTGTGCTAGCTGCTTGAAACTAGACACACTCAATTAGTTGTCAGTGCACTCTATATGCTTTGTTCCCTCTTGAAGTAACCCTAAGCAAAGGCAAGGAAAAATCAGTTTCATTTAAAAGCGTTTGCCAAGCTTCCCCAGAACACCGAGTTTCCTGCAATCCCAGCAATTATTTTTTTTCATCCGAACATGATGACACTTGGCAGTAAAGATCTGTACTTCAGTCTAACTGGGACCCCAAAATGTAGTTCTTCTAGGTTAAAGCTTTTGATTGCAGGAAGAGTTTGAAATTTTAGGTTTCACTTCCTTTTCCCCAATAGGTATACTCCCAGTTGGAACTCTAAATCAAACAAAGTTTGTGCTAGCTGCTTGAAACTTAACATACTCAATTAGTTGTCAGCACAGTCTTGATTCTTTGTTCCCAATTTCAGTAGCCTTAAGCAGAGGCAAGGAAAAATCACTTTCATTTGAAAGCATTGCCAAGCTTCCTCAGAATTCCAAGTTTATTGAAATCCTAGCAAATATTTTTTTTTTTCACCAGATCTTTTTGATACTTGTCCATAATGATAGGTACTCAAATTGCACATGGGGCCCCATATTTCGATCTTCAAGGTTGAAGCCTTCATTTGCAGGAGCATTTTGAAATTTTAGGTTTCACTTTGTTTTCCCCTATAGGGATAAATTCAGTTGGAACTTTAAATCAAACATGGTTTGTGTTAGCTGCTTGAAACTTGATACTCTGAATTAGTTTTCAGTGCACTGTGTATGCTTTGTTCCCTCTTGACGTACCCTTAAGCAGAGTCAAGGAATAATCACTTTCCTTTGAAAGCCTTTTCCAAGCTTCTAAAAAACTCCGAGTTTCCTGAAATCCCAGTAAATATTTTTTCACCTGATCTGGTTGATACATTCCAGGATTCATCTGTATTTCAGCTGAACTTTGCTCTCTAAAATTCATACTTTTAGGTTAAAGCGTTTGTTTGCAGGAACACTTTGAATTTTTAGGTTTCACTTCATTTTCCCCTATAGGTATACTCTCAGGTGGAACTCTACATGAAACATGCTTTCTGCCAGCTGCTTGAAATTTGACACACTGAATTAGTTCTCAGAGCACTCTCTATGCTTTGCTCCCTCTGGTAGCCTTAAGCAGAGGCAAGGAAAAATCAGTTTCATTTGAAAGTGTTTTCCAAGCTTTCCCAGAACACAGAGTTTCCTACAGTCCAAGCAAATATCATTTCACCTGACCTTTATTACACATGGTGGTAAAGAAGTATTCTCCAGTCCCACTTTGCCCCCCAAGTTTAGTTATTCTAGGTTGAAGCATTCATTTGCAGGAACAGTTTGAATTTTTAGGTTTCACTTCGTTATTCCCAATAGGTATAATCCTAGATGGAACTGTAAATCAAACACTTTGTGCTAGCTTCTTGAAACTTGTCCCACTCAATTAGTTGCCAATGAACTTTCTATGCTTTTTTCCCTCTCTCAGTAGCCTTAAGCAGAGGCAAGGAAAAATCACTTTCATTTGAAAGCATTTGCCAAGCTTCCAGAGAACTAGGAGTTTACTGAAATCTCAGCAAATATTTTTTCACCCGATCTTCATGATACTTGGTGCTAAAGATTGGTATTCCTGGCCCACTTGTCCCCCCAAATTTAGTTCTCATAGGTTGAATCATTCGTTTGCAGGAACACTTTGAATTTTTAGGTTTCATTTCATTTTCACCATAGGTATACTCCCAGTTGGAACTCTAAATTAAACAAGGTTTGTGCTAGCTGCTTGCAACTTGAAACTTGACACATTGAATTAGTTCTCATTGTGGGTTATATGATTTTTTTCCTCTTGAATTAGCCTAACCTTAAACATAACCCTAGGCTTAAACACAAAACCTAGCCCAATTCCTAGCACTACTTTAGCTCTATCTCTAACCCTATCCTAACTCCAGCCCTAAGACTAACTCTAACTCTTGCCCAAGCCCTAGCCCTAGCCCTAGACCCAGTTCTATCCCTATCCACTACCGGAAACCTAACACTATCCCTAACACTTGCCCTAAAGTTAGTCCCAGCCCTAACACTAACTGTAAATTTAACCTTAATCCTTAGCCTAAGCCTAACACTAACACTAGCCCCAATCCTAATGATAATCATAAAACTAGCCCTAACCCTAAACCTAGCAGTAAACCAAACCGAGCAATAGCCCTAACCCTAAACCTTAACTTAACCAAAACAGTAACACTACACCTAGACCTAAACCTAGCCCTAATTAGAGTTCTAAGCCTCCCTTTAAAACTAATCTTGACCCTGACTCATATCCTAACACTCACCCTAGCTCTAAACACCTCCCTAAACTCAAACCGAACACTAACATTAACATTAGCCCTAATTCTAGTCTTAACACCAACCCTAAAACTAACCCAGATCCTGAATCCTATCTTAATAAGAATTGTAGCTATAAATTTTACCCTATCCTTAAACCTAACCTTAGCAATCAAACTACCCCTAACCCTAACCCTAAAACTAACCCTAATTGTAACCCTAGTTCTTACCTTAGCCATTGCCCTAATCCTAGCCCTAAATCTAACACAAAAATTAGCCCTAAACCTAGATTTAAGACTAACTCTAACCCTAACCATAGCCCTAACCCTAGATCTAAATCAATCACTTACCCTAAGTGAAACCCTAAACCTAAGAGTAACCCTAGACCTACCTCTAGTCCTTAGACTAACCAAAACCTTAACCCTATTAATAGTCCTAACCCTAGACCTGACTCTGAACCTAACACTCAGCCAAGCCCTAATCATAGCTCAGAACCTATCCCTTATGCTAAGCATAACCCTAAACCTAATCCTAGTTCTAACCCTCACCTTAACCCTAACACAAAACCTAATCCTAAACATAAGCCTAACCCTAAACTTAACTCTAACTGTATACATTACCCTAAAAATAACCCTTACCATAAGGGTAACACTAGGCTTAACCCTAACCCTATTGCTTTCCCCAAACCTATTAATTATCCTTAACCTACCCTGAACTCTAAACTTAACACAATCGTTACAGTAACACTAACCGTAATGCTAATTCAAGCCCTAACTTAACCTCAAACCTAAACCAAACCCTAACACTGTCCATGACCCTAATAATTCCCCTAGCTCTAAGCCTGAATCTTACTCTACCTAACCCTTACATTAGATCTAGCCACAAACCTAACCCTAAAACTATTCCTAACCTTAACCCTAGACCTATATTAATCCTAGCCTTAATCCTAGCCATAACACTAACACAAACCCTATCCCTTATCTAGCCCTGAACGTAGCCTTAATTATATCCCTAACCCAAACCCAAACCCTACACCTAACCGTAACACTAACCCTAGCACTAATCTTAGCCCTAATTTAGCCCTATCCCTAACCCTAAACCTAACTCTAGCCCAAAGACCAACTCTAACTCTCACCCTAACCCCAAACTTAGTTCTAATTCTCTCCCTTACTAGAACCCTAATCCTAGCCATAACCCTTGGTGTAACCCTAGCCCTATTCATAGCCCTGGCCATAACCCGAAATCAGACACTAATTCTAAATATAATCCTAAAATAAATCTAAACCTAAACCTAACACTAGCCCTAAAGCTAATGGTAATCCTAAAACTAGCTCTAACCCTAGCTCTAGCCCTAAAACACAACCAAATCATAGCCATAACTTTAAGAGTTAACCTAAACCAAAACCTAACCCTACACCTAGCCCTAACCATATCCCTAATTCTAGTCCTAACCCTAACCCGAAAACTAATCCTGACCCTGACACTGACCCTAACACTAACCCTGGTTCTAAACATCATCATCACAGTAAACCTCAACCTAACACTAGACCTAGCCCTAACCCTAAACCTATAACTAGTGCTAATCATAACCCTACTTCATACATTAGCCATAGCCTTAGCACTAGCCCTATCTTAACCCAAAACCTAGCCTTAATTCAAGTCCTAAACCTAGCTTTAACCCTAAAATTAAACCTAACCCTATCCCAAAACTAGCCTTAATTCTATACATAACCCTAGCCCCAAATTTAGGTCCAAACCAATCCATTACCGTAATAATAACCCTAACCCTTAAGCTAACCCTAGGCCTAACTCTATCCATATCCATTACACTTATCCAAACCTAAACTCTAAAACTAACCTTGTCATTACCCTAAACCTAAACCCTAAACTAAAAAAAACCCTAAGGCTGAACCTGACCCTAAAAGTAACCCTAGATATAAACCTGAATCTTACCCCAAACATAATCCTTACACTGGACCAAGACATAAACCTAACACTAAATCTACCCCTAAATATAACCCTAGACCTGACATTAGCCCTATCCCTAATATTATCCCTAAGCCTAACACAAACCCTAAACTCATCCTAGCCATAAACCTAGCCTTAATCATAACCCTAACTCTAACTCTAGCCCTAACCTTAATACTAACCCTTCTCCTAGCTCTAAACCTAGCCAAAACCACATCCCTTACACTAAACATAACCCTAACTCTAACCCTAATGCTTGTCATCACAATTGCCCTATTCTTAGCCCTAGCTTTAACACTAGATTGAAACCTAACTTTAAATCTAAAGTAACTCGATGCCTAAGTCTAAAACTAGCCATAACCCTCATGCTAATTTTAAAACTAGTTCTAACCCTTGCCCTAAAACTAACCCTAGCCGTAATTTAGCCCTATCCCTAACCCTAACCTTAGCCCTAAGAGTAACTCTAACTCTCACACTGGCCCTATCACTCGTTCTAATCCTATTCCTTCCCATAAACCTAACCCTATACCGAGTCATAATCCTAACCCTTGCCCTATCCTTAGCCTTAGCACTAACCTTAGATAAAAATCTAACTCTAAATTTAACCCTAAACAGAAGCCTAAGTCTAATTCTAAGACTAGCCCTAACCTAACACTAATCCTAAAAATTGCCCTAACCCTAACCCTAGCCCTGAAACCAAAATGATCCAAAGTTCTAACCCTAAACCTTAGCCTAAACCAAGACCTAACCCTACATCTAGCCCTAACTCCAGCCTTAATTGGAGTTTTAAGCCAAACCCTAAATCTAACCCTGACCCTCACTCTGACTGTAACACTAACGCGAGCTCTAAACATCACCCTAACCCTAAACCTTAACCTAACACTAAACCTAACACTAAAATTAGCCATAATTATAACCCTAGTACTTACATTAGCCATAACCCTAACACTAGCAATAACTTAACCCAAGACCAAGCCCTTATCATAACCATGACCCTAGGCCTAAGGTGATTTCTAACTCTATCCATTACCATTACCATAAACCTAAACCTAATTCTAATTCGAGCCCTAACTTTAAACCTTCACCTATCCCAAACTGTAACCCAGAACTTGACCGTAATAATACCCCTAGCTCTAAACCTGACACTAACCTAAACCTAACCCTTACACTAGACTTACCCATAATTGTAACCCTAAAACTATCCTTAACCATAATTCTGGACCTGAAATTAGCCCCAGCACTAATCCTAGTCCTAACCCTAAAAAAATACCCTAGCCCTCATCCTAGCCCTAAATCTAGCCTTAATCATAACCCTAACCCTAACCACAGCACTAACACTAATTATAACCCTCACTCTACCTCTAAACCTAGCTATAAAGCCATCACTTACCCCAAACTTTGCCTTAACTCTAAACCTAATCTTTAAACTCTAACTCTAAACCCTAAACTTAACCCTAACCCTAACCCTAGGCTTAAACTAAACACTAAATCTAGCCCTAATACTAGCCCTAATTGAGCCCTATCTCTAACCCTAACCCTAAACCTAGCCCTAAGACTAACTGTTGCCCTAGCCCTATCCCTAGTTCTAACCCTATCTCTTACTATAACCCTAAACTAGCCATAACCCTTGCCCTATCCTTAGTTCTAGCCATAACCCTAGATCTAACCCTAATTCCAAATTTAACCCTAACCCTTACAGTAACCCTAAGCCTAACTCTAACAGTAGCCCGAATCCTAACCCTAGGACTAAAACAAAACTGAGTATTAGCCCTAACCCTAAACCTTAACTTAAACCAAACCCTAACACTACAACTAGACCTAACCCTAGCTCTAATTCGAGTCCTAACCCTAACCTTTAAACCAACCCTGACCCTGACTCATATCCTAACACTCACCCTAGCTCTAAACACCACCCTCACATTAAGCTGAACTCTAACAGTAACCCTAGTCTTAATTTGAGTCCTAACTCTAAACCTAAAACTAAGCCTGACCCTGACTCCTATCCTAATATAAACCCTGGCTATAAATATCACCCTAATCTTCAACCTAACCCTAACACTAAACCTAACCCATACCCTGACACTAAAACTAATCCTAATAGTAACCCTAGTTCTTACATTAGCCATTACCCTAACCCTAGCTCTAAACCTAAAACAGAACCTAACCCTAACCCTCACCCTAAACCTAGGCCTAACGCAAAGCCTACTGCTAATCCTAGCCTTTATTTAATTCTATCGTAACCCTAAACCTAGCTACCAGACTAACTCTAACTCTTGCCCTAGCCCTAGCCCTAGCCCTAGTTCTATCCTTAGCCTTATTCCTAATCCTAGATCTAAGCCTAAGTCTAAATCTAAACCTAATTCTAAATTTAACTGTAACAATAAGCCTAAACCAAACCCTAACATTACCCCTAACCATAATGCTAATTCTAAAACTTGTCCTATCCCTATCCCTAGCCATAAACCAAAACCAAGCCATAGCACTAATCCTTACCCTTAATATAAATCAAACACTAACCCTACAACTAGACCTAAAAATAACTCTAAATCTAACCCTGACCCTGACACTGACGCTAACACTAATCCTAGATCTAAAAATCAACCTAACATTAAATTAAAACTAACACTATATCTAGCCTTAACCTAATCCTAAAACTAGCCTTAATCATAACCCTAGTTCATACATTAGTCATTGTCCTATCCATAGCCCTAACCCTAACACAAATTCTACCACTTATCCGAGTCCTAACCCTAGATTTAACCCTAATACTAGCCCTAACCCTAACCCTAATACTAGCCCTAACCCTAAATCCAACCCTATTCCTTACACTAAGGAAAAACCCTAACCCAAATGCTAAGCCTAATTCTAATCCTAATCCTTAGCCTAACTTAAACTCTAACCATATTACTAGTCTAAAGCCTAGCTCTCATTCAAGCTCTAACCCTAACCCTGACCCTCATCTAACACTAACAGTAACCCTAGGTCTAAACCTGACCCTAAACCTAAACGAAATCTTAACACTAGCCCTACTGGTAACCCTATACATATACCTAAGCCTAACACTAGACCTAGACCCAAAGCTAATCTGAAATATAGCTATAACTCGAGCCCTAGACATAAACAAAAACCTAGCACTAGCACTAACAATAACCCTTAACCTAAACCGAAAACTTACCCTACCCCTAGACCTAAACCTAGTCCTAAATCTGGATCTAACCCTAACCCCAACCCTATCCCCAAAACTGACCCAGATTCTAACACTGAACCTAGCTTTAAACCTCATATATACCCAAAACATAGACCTAACATTAGAATTAGCCACAACCCTAACCCTAAAACTAGCCCTAAACTTAACCCTAGTTCTTATATTATGCATTGTCCTAAACCTAACACAAAACATAACACAAAACCTAGCCCTAATACTAGGCCTAAACTTAGGTCTAAGCATAACGTTCAGCCTAAACCTAACCCTAAACCTAGCCCTAACCTAAGCCTCACCTTAGTCCTAACCCTATCTCAAAGCCTGACCTTAACACTAAAAATAACCCTATCTCTATCCTAAACACTAACCTTAACCCTAACCCTAATCCTAATGTTAAACCTAGCCTGAACTTTAGCTCTAACCATATCCATTACCCTAACCCGAACACTAATTAAAACTCTATCCCTAACACTAAACCTAACTCTAACCATAAATGTAAACCTAGACCTAAACCTAAACCTAACCCTTACCCTAGGCCTAACCCTAGCACAAACACTAACCCTTACCCTAACCTAAACATAACCCTAGCCCTAAACCTAACACTTACCCTAGCTCTAAAACTTACCCTAAATCACACCCTAGACCTATCCCTAATCCTAGACTTAATCCAAACCATAACCTAGCCCTAACCCTAGCTATACACCTATCCTTTACAATAAACATAACCCTAATGCTAACCCTAGTCCGATTGCTAAATCTAACCCATCCATTACCTTAAACCTTAAATGAAACCTAATCTCAACCGTATCCATTATGCTAACCCTAAACCTAAATCTAATGCTAATTATAGCTGTAACTCTAAACCTTCAGCTAAACCAAATGCTAACCCTGACCCTGACCCTGACCCTAAAAATAACCCTAGCACTAAAGCTGACCTTTAACCTAAACCTAACACTTACACTAGACCCAGCCATAACCAAACCATAAAACTATAATTATCATTAACCCTAGACCTGATGTTAGCCCTAGACCTAGTCCTAGCCATAACCCTAACAGAAATCCTAGCACTAACCTAGCCCTAAACCTAGCCTTAATCCTAAACTGAACCATAATCCAGGCCTAATCGTAATTCTAACCCTCACCCTAGCCCTAAAGCTTGCTAAAACAGCACCCATTCCCCTAAACATAACATTAACATCAATGCTAACTCTAAACCTTAAAATCAATGCCCAGCCCCTTGTTCTAGCCCCAACACTAACCCTAGCCTTAAAACTAGCCCTAATTTAGCCCTAGCCATTTTAGGATTAGCTTATCCCTAATCTTAGCCCTAATTTAGCCCTAAACCTAACCCTAACTCTAGCTCTAATTCTAGCCCTAATTTAGCCCTACCCCTAACACTAAACCTAGCCTTAATCCTAGCCCTAATTTATCACTAACCCTAGCCCTAATCTTAGCCCTAATTTAGCCCTAAGCCTAACCCTAACCCTAAACCTAAGACTACTACTAAGACTAACTCTAATTCTCACCCTAGCCGTATCCCTAGTTCTAAACATATTCGTTACCATAACCCTAACCCTCGCCGTAACCCTAGACCTAGCCCTAGCCCTAACCCTATATCTAAACCTAACTGTAAATCTAACCCTAACTCTAAGCCTAAACCTCAACCTAACACTAGCCCTAACCCTGAGGCTAATCCATAATCTAGCTGTAACCATATTCCTAGACCTAATACAAAACCAACCTATATCCCTAACACTTAACCTAAACCAAACCCTAACCATACAACTAGTACTACCTTTAGCCCTAATTTGAGTTCTAACCCTAACCCTAAAACTAACCCTGACTTTGAAACTGAACCTAATAATAACCCTTTCTGTAAACATCACCCTAACCCTAAACCTAACCATAACACTAGACCTAGCCCTAACCCTACCCCTAAACTAGCACTATTTGCAACACTAGTTCATACATTAGCCATAGAGCTAACCCTAGCCCTAACCAAACCCCAAACCAAGCCCTAATCAGAACCTTAACCCTAGCTTTAACCCAAAACCTAAACCTAAACCTAAACCTAAACCAGAACCTAACCCTAAACCTTACCCTAACACTAGCCAGAATTCTAAACATAACCCTAGCCCTATCACTAGCTCTAAACCTATTCATTACCCTAACCATAACCATAACTCTAATGGTAACCCTAGGCCTAACCCTAAACTTATCCTTAACCCTAAACTATTTCATTAACTAAACCTAACCTGAATCCTAAATCTAACCCTATCATTACTGGAAACCTAAATCTAATGCTAATTCGAGCCCTAACCCTAAATATTAACCTAATTCAAACCTTAAATCTGACCCTTCCTATGATAATATACCTAGCTCTAACCTTGACCCTACTCCTAAATTAACCTTTACACTAGACTTAGCCATAAACCTAACCCTACCCTTAGACCTAACCCTAGTGATAATTCTGGGTTTAACCCTTACCCTAACTATAACCCAAACACTGACCCTTACCCTAACACTAACCCTAGCTCTAAACATCACGCTAACGCTAACCCTAACCCTAACACTTTATCTAGCCATAACACTTACCCAAAAAGTAGCCCTAATCATTATCCTGGTTTATACATTAGTTGTAGGCCTAACACTAGCCCCAACCTAACCCAAAACCTGGCCCTAATCTGAGTGCTAACCCTATTTTTAATCCTAACCCTAAAACTAGCCGTAACCCATACCCTAACCCTAGCTCTAATCCAAGCTCTTACCCTACCCATTATCTTAAGCTAAACCCTAAACCTAATGCTAACCCTCATCCTAACCCTAATCCATAACCTAACCCAAACCCTAACCCTATTACTAGTCCTAACTCTAATCTTTGTTCTAGCTCTAACCCTAACCCAAACCCAAACACTAACTCTGACATTTATTCTGACCCTAACACTAAACGTATGTCTAAACCTGACCCTAACCCAAAACCGAATCCTAACATTAGTCCTACCGGTGATCCTATACTTAAACTTAAACCTAACACTCTCCCTAGACTTAAACCTAATCCTAAATTTAGCCATACTTCTAGCCCTAGACTTGAACAACAGCCTAGTCCTAGCCTAACAATAACCCTTAACCTAACCCAAACAATAACCCTACGCCGAGACCTAACCCTAGTCCTAATTCTGGCACTAATCCCAACACTAACTCTAACCTGAACACTGGCCCTGACCCTAACATAATCCTAGCTCCAAAGCTCACCCTAACACTACACCTAGCCATAACCATAACCCTAAAACTAGCCCTAATCATAACCCTAGCTCTGACATTACACATGGCCCTAACCCTAGGACTAAACTAACACAAAACCTAGCCCTAATCCTAGACATGAACATAGCCCTAAGTGTAACCCTAAACCTAACCCTAGTCCTAACCCTAACCCTAAGCCTCGCTTTAGACCTAACCCTAACACAAAGCCTAACATTTACCTTTAACATAATCCTAGCCTTATTCCAAACCTTAAACTAACATTAGCCCTAATTCTAATCTTAACCATAGCCCTAACCATAACTCTAATTAGATCCAGTACTCTAACCCTAGACCTAATCCTAACCATAGCGCTAGCCCAAACCCTAGCTCTAATTCTATCCATTATGCTAACCATAATCCTAACCCTAAAGCTAACCCTAGGCTTAATACTAATCCTTTCGCAATCCCTAAACCTATCCATTGCCCTAAAGCTAACCTGAACTAACTTGAACCCTAATCCTAAGCCTATTCATTATTCTAACCCTAACTTTAACCCTAATAATAATTCGAGCCCTAAACCTAAACCTTAATATAAACCATACCTTAAGCCGTACACTGACCCTAATAATACACATAGCTGTAAACTTGACCCTTACCCTAAATATAACTGTTACACTAGACCTAACAATAAACATAACCCAAAACCTATCCCTAACTGTAACCCTAGACCTGCCATTAACACTAGCCTTAATCCTAGCCCTAACCCTAACACCAACACTAGCTCTCATCCTAGCCCCAAACCTAGCCTTAATCATAACCCTAACCCTAATTCTAACAATTTCCCTAGCCCTAATTATAGTTATAACCCCATTGCTTACCCTAAACCTAACTCAAACCCTAACCCTAACTCTAACCCTAGTCCTAACATTAACCCTAGGACTAACCCTAACACTAACCCTAGCCAAATTCTAAACCTAACCCTAACCCTAGCTTTACTACTAACTATAACTCTCGCCCTAGCCCTAACCCTAATTCTAACCCCATCACTTACTGTAACCTCATTCCTACCCATATTCTAGAATAACACTAACCCTAACTACACCTTGCCCTAACCCTGGATCTAAATCTAACTAAATCTGACCCTAATTCTACACCTAAACCTAAACCTAATCCTAAAACTAGTCCTAACCATATTCTTAGCCCTAAAACAAAACTGAGCCATAACACTAACCCTAAACTTTTACTAAACCAAAACCTAACCTTTTATCTAGCCTGAAGACTAGCCCTAATTCCAGTCCTAATCTTAACCCTAAAACTACCCCTGAACCTGTCTCTGACATTAACACTAACCCTAACTCTAAACATCACCCTAAACCTAAACCTTACCCTAACACTAGACCTATTCCTAACCCTAATTTTAAAACTAGTTCTAATAATAACCCTAGATCATACATTAGCCATAACCTTAAACCTAATGCTAATCAAAACCTAGCCCAAATCGGAGACCTAACCTTAGCTTTCACCCTAACCCTAACACTCCCCTAACCCTAACCCGAAACCTAGATCTAACCTTAGCTCTAACCTTATACTTTATCCTAGCCAAACCCTAACCTTAATGCTATCCCTAGTCCTAAAACTAATCCTTAGTCTAACCCAAACCCTAACCCTACTACTAGTCCCAACCCTAGCCCTCATTCTTGTTATAACCATAACCCAAATCCTAACCCATACTCTGACCCTTATTCTGACCCTGAACCTAAACCAAACCCTAACACTAGCCCTACCCATAACCCTATATCTAAATCTAATCCTAACACTAGATTAAATCCTAAATCTAGCCATATCTTTAACCAAGACCTAAACAAAAACCTAGCCCTAGCCCTAATGATAACCCTTAACCTAAGCCAAACACTAACCTTACCTCTAGACCTAACCAATCATAATTCTGGCTCTAGCCCTAACCCTAACCCTAATCCAAACAAGACTCTGACACTAACACTAACTATATCTATAAAACTGATGTTAACCGAACCTAAACCTAACACTAGAAGAAGCCATAACCATAAACATAACTCTTACATTACCATAGCACTAACAGTAGCTCTAAAACCTAACACAAAACCTAGCCCTAATCCTAGGACTAAATCTAGCCCAAAGAATAAACCTAACGCTAACCTAACCTTATTCCTTACCCTAAGCCTAAACCTTATGCTAACCCTAACCCTCCCCTTAGACATAACCCTAGATAAAACCCAAAACTGAAACCTAAACATAAACCTAGCCCTATCCCTAAACCTAATCCTAATCCTAGCCCTAATCATAATGTTAACACTAGACCTAATACTATCTCTAAAATTATCCATTACCCTAAATCGAAACTTAACCCTAATTATAACCCTAGCTCTAATCCTAATTGTAATCCTAATCCTAGACTTAAACCTAAACCTAACCTTCATCGTAGCCTTAACCCTAGATAAAACCCTAACCCTTACAATAACCCTTCCCAAATCCTAACACAAACCCAAAACCTAAAACTACCTCTACCCCTAACCTGACATCTGACCCTATCCATGACCCTAAATCTAATGGTAATTTTAACCCTAACCCTAACACTAACCCTAAACCTAAAACTACCCCTAACCCTAACCCAACATCTAACCCTATCCATTAACCTAACTCTAAAGATAACCTTAGCCCTAACCCTAACACTAACCCTAACCTTAACCATAAATCTAACCCTATACATAATCCTAAACCAAACCCTCACCCTAGCACTAAACCTGGCTCAAAACCTAACCTGTACCCTAAAGATAACCCAAAACCTAACACTAGCCATAGCCTAACCATAACACTAAATCTAGCCCTAATCCTATCCAAAACCCTAGCCCTAACTCTAGCTGTAATGGTATTCATTACCCGAAAATAACCCTAACACAAATGCTAACCCTAGGCCTACCCTAACCCTATAACTATCCCTAACCCTACCAATTACCCTAATCTTAACCTGAATCCTAAACCTAAACCTATCCATTAACATAACCCTAATTCTAACTTTAACGGTAATTTGAGAACTAATCCTAATAATTAACATAACAAAACCCTAAAACCTGACCCTGGCCCTAAAAATACACCTTACTCTTAACCTGGCCCTTACTCTAAACCTAATGTTAGACCTAGCCATGAACCTAACCCTATAACTATCCCTAGCTGTAACCCTAAACCTGACATTATCCCTATCCCTAAACTTGCCCTAACCCTAACAGAAACCCTAGCCCTCATCCTAACTCAAAATCTAGCATTAATTCTAACACAAACCTAACCCTAGACCTAAACCTAATTCTAATAATCGCCTTAGCCCTAAACCTAGCTATAACCGCAGCCTTTCCCCTAAACCTAACCCTAAACATAATCCTAAATATAGCCCTAACCCTAGGCCTAACCCTAAGACCAATCCTAGACATATTCTTAGCCCTAATTTAGCCCTAAACTTAACCCTAACCCTACCCTTAAGACTAACTCTAACTATCACCCTAGCTCTATTCCTACTTCTAACTCTATCCCTTATGAAAACTCAAACACTAGACCTAACCTTAGCTCTAACCCTAGCCATAGCCCTAAACCTAGAATTAACCATAACTCTAAATGTACCCCTAAGCTTAAACTCACCCTATCACTAGCGATATCACTGACATTAATCGTAAAACTACCCTTAACTTTAGCCTTAGCCCTAAAACATATTGAGTCATAGCACTAACCCTAAACCTTAACCTAAACCAAATCTGAACCCTACATCTAGCCCTAAGCATACCCCTAATTTGAGTCCTATCCCCAACCCTAAAACTAATCCTGACCCTGAACCTGACTCTAAACCTAACACTAACCCTAGATCAAAACATCACCCTGAACTTAAACCTAACCATAAAACTAGACGTAGCCATAACCATAACCCTAAAAATAGCCCTAATCATAACTCTAGTTCTTACATTAGCTCTATCCCTAACACTAGCCCTAATGTAACACAAAATCTAGCCCTAATGCAAGCCCCAACCCTAGCTTTAACCCTAACTCCAAACCTAAACCAAGTCCTAACCCTTACCCTAAACCTAAACCTAAATTTAATCCTTGCACTAACCCTAAATTTAACACTAAACCTAACGCTAACACTAAACGTAACCCTATCCCTAACCCTAGATCTAACCCTATACATTACCCTAACCCTAACCCTAATCCTAACCCTAATGCTCACCCTCAGGCTAATCCTAACACATTCGCGAATACTAACCTATCCATTACCATAAAATAACCCTAACCCTAAACCTAACCAAACACTAAACCTAGACGTAACACTAACCCTAAAACTAGCCCTAATTGTAACCCTAGTTCTTACATTAGCCGTAGCCCAAAAGCTAACACAAAACAGCCTAGCCCTAATCCAATCTCTAACCCTAGCTTAAATCCTAACCCAAAACTTAACCCTAGCCCTAACCCTAACTATAGCCCTAACACTAGCACTAACCCTATCCCTCACCCTAATCCAAACTCTAAACCTAAGGCTAACCTAGTCCTAAAAGTAATTCTTAATCTAACTCAATATCTAACTTTATTATTAGTCCTCACCCTAAACCTCAATCTAGCTCTTTCACTATCCCAAACATTAACCTTAACCCTGACCCTTATTCTGACCCTAACACTAACCATAGGTCTTAAACTGACCCTAACTCTAAACCAACCCCTAACATTGGCACTACTTGTAACCTTATAACTAAACCTAACCTTAACACTAGACCAAGACCTACACTTAATCCTTCATCTAGTGATAACTCTAGACCTATCCCTAAAAAAAAAAAAAACTTAGCCCTAGCCCTAATAATAACCCTTAACCTAACCCAAAAACTAACCCTACAAACCCTAGTCCTAATGCTGGCCCTAACAATAAACCTAACCCTAAACCGAACACTGACCCTTACCCTGACACAAACTCTAGCTCTAAACCTTATCACAACAAAAAACATAACAATAATACTAGACCTAGCCATTTCACTAACCCTGAAACTATCCATCACCATAGGCCAAAACCTACCTCTAACTCTATCCATTACCCTAACCCTAACCCTAACCCTAATGCTAACCCTAGCCCTAACCCTCACACTGACTCTAACCCTAATCCTTGTCCTAGTCCCAACATTAACTCAATGCCTAACCCTTAAATATAACCTAATCCTAACACTAACCCATTGCCTAAATCTAAACCTAACATTAACCCTAGCCCTAATCTTAAACTTAACCCTATCCCTAACCCTAGCTCTAAGCCTACCCATTACCCTAACCCTAACTCTAACCCTGATGATCACCCTAGCCCTTACCCTATATGTACTGTAACCCTAGCCCTAAACATAACCATAAACCTAACCCTTGCTATAGAGTAACCCTTGCTCAAACCCTAAATATTACCCTAAACCTAAGCCTAAACTTATACCTAACCCTAACCTTAAGCCAAACCCTAACCCTAACCCTAACATGCCATCAAACCCTATCCAATACCCTAAACCTAATGATAACCCTGGCCCTAAACTAACCCTAACCTTGACCCTAACCATAACTATAACCTAGACCAAACCCTAACCCTAAACTTTGCCCTAGTGCTAACCCTACATCAAACTCTAAACCATACCCTAAAACTAAACCTAACCCAAACTCTAGGCCTAACACTAACTCTAGCCCTAATACTAACCATAACCCTAGCCCTAACCCTATCCATTATCCTAAGCACAACCATAACCCGAAAGATACCCCTAGACCCAACCCTAACCCTTTTGCTTACTCTAACCCTATCAATTAACCTACACCTAACATGAACCCTAAACCTAAACCAATATTATTCTAAACAAACATGAACGCTAATTCAAGCTCTAAATCTAAACCCTAACCTAAACAAAACCTGAAACCAAATTCTAACCCTAATAATACCCATAGCTCTAACCCTGACCCTTACCCTAAACCTAACACTTAGACTAGACCTAGCCATAAATCTAACCATCAATCTATCCCTAACATAAGCCTAGA